>NC_069503.1:1054948329-1055645829 GCF_027579735.1 Bombina bombina
AATTATTTATATATATTCCTATATATATTCATATATATATATATATATATATATATATATATATATATATATATATATGTGTGTGTGTGTGTGTCTATCTATACCTATATATAATAATGTATATATATATATATATATATGTGTGTGTGTGTGTATCTATACCTATATATAATAATGTATATATATATATATATATATATATATATATATATATATATATATATATATATATATATATATATATATATATGTGTGTGTGTGTATCTATACCTATATATAATAATGTATATATATATATATATATATATATGTGTGTGTATCTATACCTATATATAATAATGTGTATATATATATATATATATATATATATATATACTGTATATAAAAATATATATATACTATATATATATATATATATATATATATATATATATATATAGTTCCCAAATACCATCAGATATATGTAGAAATATGTGTTTTTGAATAAATAGAACACATTCTGCTATGTGAAGAACATTAGAATTTAAAATATTCATATTTCATGTAGAGTTAGCGCACTTGAGAATATGCAACCTGGTTTGCACGTGAATAGGGTGTTAGTTTTTTCAACTTTTTTTGCTCCCTTGACGTCTATGGGGAAATAGGTTAATGGGCGCAATATCCTAACTTCGTTTTTTGCATGAGTTATCATGTGACCGAAAACGTTTTACTTTCAACTTGTAATACCAGCGCTACCCAATGTGCGCAAAAGCTTACTTCTAGCACGCTCCACTCATAATCTGACCCATAATAAGTGACAGGACTGAGTTACAGTAACGAGTATCTTCCTCTGATTTATTAGTGTTAATTTTAGTTGATATAATACTATTCACTTCATTTTTAAGTTTTACTGAAGTTGTAGACAATTAAGATACATTTTACAATATTAATATCACACTTAAAGGGAGCCAATTCACCACTTAGTGCTGCAGAAAAGCGATGCAGACCTTGAGAGGAGCGAGAAATATTTAGAAAAGGAACGTGATTAATACAGGAAGGACCTAGAGTCGCGTAGGAAGAAACAAATCAGTAACCTCAGTGAGAGAGAAAAGCACATAAAGTGGACCATAGTATCAAGGACAGGAAAGAAGCTCTGCAACGTCTTGTCACCCCTCCACACAGCCCCCAGCCATCACCAGTGCAAGCTCTACAGTCAAGCACTTCCAGGTCTAGTTTACGTTTATTAAATGAATCAAGTGTCAATGTTCTAGGGGGGCAATACGGCTAATAAAAATAGACATGATTACATTACAGTATGAATTTAACCAAATTGTAATTGTCAGGTCACAGAGGTTATTGTAACAATGCAACATGTCATTGTCACAACTATTGCAATTTGTCACGTGTTTTAGAAAGCATAACCAAGGGCAAAGAAGAGGTTCTGTTGAAAAAACAAACCAAAAAAAAAGAGAAAAGTACAAGAAACAAGTCCAGCGCATTAAAAAGAATAATGTGTCTCAGCGCACAAAGGTAAAAAGTCACTTGAGACAGCTTCCATGTGTAGTCATTCAGAAGTATCTTTTGTTTCATGAGGCTCTGGTGGAGGACATCAGAAACAAATACAAAAAAAACGCACGAGGAGAGGGGAATGTAAATCATTTAAAAAAATTGTAACAGGAAAAGGTCTGATAAAGTACAGGCTGTAACATTTTACTCTAAATGGGCTCTTCAAATAATAGATGGAAGAATGAGAAGAATATGAAGATAAACTAAACCTACGAATGGAATCGGAACAATAGGGTTGCAGATGGTTTGATAAGCAGAATGAGAGCTTTTTACTCAAGGGATGATGTGAGTCGCATTACAACTGGGAAGAGGCAGACCCTCACTTGGAAGAAAAACAGAAAACAAAAAAGGTTCCTTTTGTATACCATGAAAAATTTGCACAGGAAGTTTTTGGCTGAAGAATAAAGCTCCATCTCTTACTCACTCTTTTTGGGTCATTCATCAAACTCTGAGTGATCGGGACACGTGCATGTACAAGTTGCATGAGAATCTGGGTTTTCTTGTGCAGAAGCTGCACCACTTGAAAGTAATCAGCACCGTCAATCTGGATGACATTGTGAAAGAGATCACAGGTGTCAATCACACACACACACAATCACATGTATGCGCGCACATATGGGCATATGTTCCTGTTACTCATTGTTCATTCCTGTTACCTAATATTCATTCCTATTACTAAATTGTTTTTTTTCTAAAAAAAATGTTAAACGACTATGCTAACAGTTACGTAAAGCAATATCGGTTTCATCAAGGCTGTTTGAGTGCGTTGGCAGGAGCGCTCGTATTATGCTAGAATGATTACCACAACCTCAGAGCTCTGGTTATCTATTTTGTGAAAGAAAAAAGTGTCACAAAACACATCAAAAAAACATTACAAAGTACAGACACTAATAATAACACTATCTAAAATATCTATATGTACGTAGATATATGTGTGTGTGTACATATGTATTTATGTACAGACATATATACACATATAAACACATAAATACATATGTATAGATATTGATATATAGACATATATACAGTATATCTACTGTATATATATATATATATATATATATATATATATATATACTGTATATATATAAGTACATTAGAGCCCTTTGCAGTCAAGTATATGAAAACATATAAAATCATATTTCTGCAATATTCATATTTAATAAAGTGTTTAACTATGTTTTTATTGCAAATATTTCACATTCCAATGTTCTTCACATAGCAAACTATGATCTATGTATTTTTAAATAGATATTTCAATAAATATATATATATATATATATATATATATATATATATATATGCCTATATATAATCATAAATAGATATATGTTTTCGATATATATTTTACAGATCTATCTATCTATCTATCTATCTATCTATCTATCTATATATATATATATATATATATATATATATAAAATATATATTTATGAATAAATATAAATATTTTATGTGAAGATATCATATTTTATGTCAGGTTAGTGCATTTGAGAAAATGCGATAGGCATTACACGCAAGTAGGGTGTTTTTTTCAACTTTTCTTGCTTTATTGATTTCCATGGGAAATATGTTAATGTGGTTGCGATATCTGAATTTTTGCTTTTTGCGTGTTTGGGGTTTGCGTGCGAATGAAAACTTTTTACTTTCAACTTGTAATACGAGTACTACCTGACATGCAAAAAAAGTTTATTTCTTATTAGCACAAGAGCGGGAGTGATAAATAGCACTCCACTTGTAATCTAGTCCTATGTTTTTCAATTATATTTCATCCATCTCTTATCCAATTGTTTAATGAATTACATTAGAAAAAATTGAATGGGTTTCCTTTAAAAGAAAAAAAATAGCTTTGCATTTTTAAGAAAACATATTGTGCATATATAGTGAATTTTCAGTCACAAATATCGGTTATTTGAACATGTAACCAACCATTTCTTTAAAATAAACACTTTCTTCAGGGGAAAACAAACAAATTAGTTGTCATGCTTTTTAGTTTGAAATATTTCTTTATTTATTCACAACAGAAGGAAAAACAAAATACGACAAACATACATAAAAGGCAGGATAAGCATCAAATGAGATCATTCCTCTATAATCATCATATATTAAGCAAGTATCCCGTCTAGACAAATAAAAGAGGAGAGGGACATATTTTTAGTTATCACAATATCCATTCAGGTAAGCAACATACATTATGGGGCATATTTATTATATGGAGCCTTCAGGCTTGACAGAAACACAGGTTATGAAGCAGTGGAATAAAGACCGCTGCTCCATAACCTGTCCGTCTGCTCTGAGGAGACAGACACCAGAAATCAAACCGATCAAATACGCTCGGGTTGATTGACACCCCCTGCAATGCTGAATGCAGAGAGCATAATGCTGTCCACATTCAGTGATGTCTGTTGGACATGATCCTCTGATCGGATCATGTCTGACAGACATTTGATAAATAGGCCCCTATTTCTGGATGGCTTTGTAAGTTACTGTCCTGTTTTAAGATATTAAACTTTCCTTCTCCATTGTAGGTGAACGCAAATGATTAACTCCTCCCATCTCCTAATGGGGAGCCTCTCTCTTTATTGACAGGGGCACTCCAGCCCAAGAACCATCACTGGTCGCCCCGCCCCATGTCCTTTCGCGTGAATATATCCAACCTCTGTGCTTTAAAGGGACACTGAACCCACATTTTTCTTTTGTGATTCAGATAGAGCATGACATTTTAAGCCACTTTCTAATTTACTCCTATTATCAAATTGTCTTCATTCTCTTGTTATCTTTATTTGAAATGCAAGAATGTAAGTTTAGATGCCAGCCCATTTTTGGTGAACAACCTGGGTTGTCCTTGCTGATTGGTGGATTAATTCATCCACCAATAAAAAAAAGTGCTGTCCAGGGTCTGAACCAAAAAAGCTTAGATGCCTTCTTTTTCAAATCAAGATAGCAAGAGAATGAAGAAAAATTGATAATAGGAGTAAATTAGAAAGTTGCTTAAAATGGCATGTTCTATCTGAATCACAAAAGAAAAAAAATGGATTCAGTGTCCCTTTAAATATGTTCAAAAATGATTAAATAAAAAAATAAACAAAGAACCAAGTATTTTTTAACAAATTAAACAATTTATAACTTCAGTGGTCTTATTGTGTGGTTGTCTACTCTGTGAATGAACTAAGGCTAATTAACTCCTTATCAAGGTGTGGGTGGGAAAACCCCTAACTCACCATCATGGCTTCTAAGGCGAAAATTTTCTTTATAAGGTATATTTGGAATATAGAGCAATATCACTTTATTTCTAATGTGCCTTACCCTCTCCATTATGCATTATCCAGTAAAACCAGATCTTTGTAAACTGCTGCCTGTTTCCTTTAATTGTGGCTGCTAGTTCTACCTTCTAGCAATACAGACTCTAGTCGCCGTGCACAAAGTGTTGATGAATGTATTAATTGCTCCGTTCTCTGCAGTTTATCTCATATCACCTTAACCCTGGGGCAGTCCCACCACATATGTAGATAACCTCCCACCTGTCCGCAACCTCTATAACAGAGTTTCGAGCCCTTGCTAGAGAAGTGGGAAGCTCTCACTATAAGTGGGGAGGTTTCTTTTATTTGTGCACCCTGTAGGGTTAAATATATAGTGGAGATCATCTTTTTTTGTCTTAATGGGGTAGAGCAAATGCGTTCAAGCGTGGTGTATGTTTGTGCAGGCCACGGGGAGCAGTATGCATTTACGGCTAAGGTGATTTGGAGGTACAAAAACCACTGCAGCTTCACTGGTTGGATTTTCTCCTGTAACTGAGTGAACATTTGTATCTTTCCCCCCTCTAAAAAATCTGCCACCTTATATAGCCCCTTGTTAACCCATTTCCCAATTTGTTGGTGTAAATCTTTATGCATTAGGAGCTTCAATGGGATAGCACGTGATCTCTGATGGATCAGTGCCAGAGCTCCCATCAGGGACCTCCACAGTCTTAGTTGTTTCTCTGGAACTATAATATTGTTTGCCTTGTTTCTGTGTAGTATCCCACAATATATCTGCAGGGTTCTCTAAGCCCCCCATGAGTTGACATGCTTTTTAATAGACACATAAGTTTGGTTACAGGACTGAGAAAAATACATCCATCTTCAGCATAAAAAAAACTTGTAAAAAATTAAATAAAGTTACCTGAGATTGACCAATACACATTTTAAATAGCTTTAGTCATCTTAAAGTCTTACCTAAGATTAAGCTGCAAATAGCCTCCTATAACCCTTTCTATATCATACAGCAGGAACTGTAAAAAAAAGTTAATTCAAAAATATATACGGCTAGATTGCGAGTTTTTGTCGGTAATAGTGTGCGTGGCTAACACACAGTTTTCCCTCACCGCTCACCTAAAGTAACGCTGGTATTACAGGTTTTTTTAAACCCGTCATTAGCCGCAAAAAGGTGAGCGTAGAGCAGAATTTAGCTCCACATCTCACCTCAATACCAGCGCTGCTTACGGTAGCGTTGAGCTGGTAAAATGTGCTCGTGCACGATTTCCCCATAGGGATCAATGGGGCAGAGCTGGCTGAAAAAAAACCTAACACCTGCAAAAAAGAAGCGTTCAGCTCCTAACGCAGCCCCGTTGATTCATATGGGGAAACACATTTATGTCTACACCTAACACCCTAACATGAACCCCGAGTCTAAACACCCCTAATCTTACACCTATTAACCCCTAATCTGCTGCCCCTGACATCGCCGACACTTACATTATATTATTAACCCCTAATCTGCTGCTCCAGACACCGCCGCCACCTACATTATCCCTATGAACCCCTAATCTGCTGCCCCCAACATTGCCGACACCTACTTTTAATTAAAAAACCCTACTCTGCCACCCCCAATGTCTCCGCCACCTAATTACACTTATTAACCCCTAATCTGCCGCCGCCAACGTCGCTGCCACTATAATAAAGTTATTAACCCCTAAATCTAAGTCTAACCCTAACACCCCCCTAACTTAAATATAATTTAAATACATCTAAATAAAATTAATATTATTAATTAAATTATTCCTATTTAAAACTAAATACTTACCTATAAAATAAACCCTAAGATAGCTACAATATAACTAATAGTTACATTTTAGGATTTATTTTTATTTTACAGGCAAGTTTGTATTTATTTTAACTAGGTAGAATAGTTATTAAATAGTTATTAACTATTTAATAACTTCCTAGTTAAAATAAGTACAAATAAACCCTAACCTAAGATACAATTACACCTAACACTACACTATAATTAAATAAATTACCTAAATTAACTACAATTAATTACAATTAAATTAAATAAACTAAAGTACGAAAAAAACACTAAATTACATAAAATAATAAAATACTTACAAGAATTTTAAACTAATTACACCTAATCTAATCGCCCTAATAAAATAAAAAAGCCCCCCAAAATAATAAAATTCCCTACCCTATACTAAATTACAAATAGCCCTTAAAAGGGCCTTTTGCGGGGCATTGCCCCAAAGTAATCAGCTCTTTTACCTGTAAAAAAAAATACAATACCCCCAACATTAAAACCCACCACCCACACAACCAACCCTACTCTAAAACCCACCCAATCCCCCCCTTAATAAAACCTAACACTACCCCCTTGAAGATCACCCTACCTTGATACGTCTTCACCCAACCAGGCAGAAGTGGTCCTCCAGATGGCCAGAAGACTTTATCCGATCCGGGCAGAAGAGGACCTCCAGACGGGCAGAAGTCTTCATCCTGGCGGCATCTTCTATCTTCATCCATCCGGAGCAGAGCGGGTCCATCTTGAAGCCATCCGCCGCGGAGCATCCTCTTTCATCCGAAGACTAACACTAAATGACGGTACCTTTAAGTGACGTCATCCAAGATGCTGTCCCTTCAATTCTGATTGGCTGATAGAATTCTATCAGCCAATCGTAATTAAGGTAGAAAAAATCCTATTGGCTGATCCAATCCGCCAATAGGATTGAGCTCGCATTCTATTGGCTTTTCCAATCAGCCAATAGAATGCAAGCTCAATCCTATTGGCTGATTGCATCAGCCAATAGGATTGAACTTCAATCCTATTGGCTGATTGAATCAGCCAATAGGATTTTTTCTACCTTAATTCCGATTGTCTGATAGAATTCTATCAGCCAATCAGAATTGAAGGGACACCATCTTGGATGACGTCACTTAAAGGTACCGTCATTTAGTGTTAGTCTTCGGTTGGAAGAGGATGCTCCGCGTCGGATGGCTTCAAGATGGACTCGCTCTGCTCCGGATGGATGAAGATAGAAGATGCCGCCAGGATGAAGACTTCTGCCCGTCTGGACGTCCTCTTCTGCCCGGATTGGATGAAGACTTCTCAAGGTAGGGTGATCTTCAAGGGGGTAGTGTTAGGTTTTATTAAGGGGGGATTGGGTGGGTTTTAGAGTAGGGTTGGGTATGTATGTGGTGGGTTTTAATGTTGGGGGGGTATTGTATTTTTTTTTACAGGTAAAAGAGCTGATTACTTTGGGGCAATGCCGCGCAAAAAGCCCTTTTAAGGGCGATTTGTAATTTAGTATAGGGTAGGGATTTTTATTATTTTGGTGGGCTTTTTTATTTTATCAAGGGGATTAGATTAGGTGTAAATTAGTTTAAAATTCTTGTAATTATTTTATTATTTTCTGTAATTTAGTGTGTTTTTTTTTCGTACTTTAGTTTATTTAATTTAATTGTAATTAATTGTAGTTAATTTAGGTAATTTATTTAATTATAGTGTAGTGTTAGGTGTAATTGTAACTTAGGTTAGGGTTTATTTTACAGGTAAATGTGTACTTATTTTAACTAGGAAGTTATTAAATAGTTAATAATTATTTAATAACTATTCTACCTAGTTAAAATAAATGCAAACTTGCCTGTAAAATAAAAATAAACCCTGAGATAGCTACAATGTAACTATTAGTTATATTGTAGCTAGCTTAGGGTTTATTTTATAGGTAAGTATTTAGTTTTAAATAGGAATAATTTATTTAATTGTAGTATTTTTTTTCTTCGATTAATTTAAATTATATTTAAGTTGGGGGGGGTTAGTGTTAGGGTTAGACTTAGGTTTAGGGGTTAATACATTTAATATAGTGGCAGCAACGTTGGGGCCGGCAGAATAGGGGTTAATGAATGTAGGTAGGTGTCGGCGATGTTAGGGACGGCAGATTAGGGGATAATAAAATTTAACTAGTGTTTGCAATGTCGGAGTGCGGTGGTTTAGGGGTTAATATATTTATTACAGTGATGGCGATGTCTGGTCGGCAGATTAGGGGTTAAAAAATTATTTAAGTGCTTGCTATGTGCGGGGGGGCCTCGGTTTAGGGGTTAATAGGTAGTTTATGGGTGTTAGTTTACTTTTTAGCACTTTAGTTAAGAGTTTTATGTAACGGCGTTAGCCCATAAAACTCTTAACTACTGACTTTTAAATGCGGTAGGAGTCTTGACAGGAGAGGGTGTACCGCTCACTTTTTCCAAGACTCGTAATACCAGCGTTAGGAAAATCCCATTGAAAAGATAGGATACGCAATTGACGTAAGGGGATTTGCGGTATGCTCAAGTCGCGGAAAAAAAGTGAGCGGTACACCTGTACCTGCCAGACTCGTAATACCAGTGCGCGTTAAAAAGCAGCATTGGGACCTCTAAACGCTGCTTTTTAAGGCTAACGCAAGACTCGTAATCTAGGCAATAGTTTCTTGCTACTTTGAAATGGCTTTCAAACTCTGCCCACTGATGACATCACAAACTGAGCTGCCAATGGCATTCAATCACAAAAGCCTCACTAGTAGTGATGTCGCTAATTGTTCGCCGGCGAATAGTTCCCGGCGAACATAGCATGTTCGCGTTCGCCTCGGCGGGCGAGCATATGCGATGTTCGATCCGCCCCCTATTCGTCATCATTGAGTAAACTTTGACCCTGTACCTCACAGTCAGAATACACATTACAGTCAATCAGCAGCAGACCCTCCCTCCCAGACCCTCCCACCTCCTGGACATCCATTTTAGATTCATTTGGAAGCTGCATTCTTAGTGAGAGGAGGGACAGTGTAGCTGCTGCTGATTTAATAGGGAAATCGATAGTTAGGCTAGTGTATTCAGTGTCCACTACAGTCCTGAAGGACTCATCTGATCTCTGCTGTAAGGACAACACCCCAAAAAGCACCTTTTTAGGGCTAGAACATCAGTCTGTTTTGTTTTTTTTTCCTGTGTAATCTAATTGCAGTTGCCTGCCTGCCAGCGTGTGTGTCAGGCTCACAGCGTATACTGTGCCCACTTGCCCAGTGCCACCCCTCATATCTGGTGTAACAGTAGTGTACATTTAAAAAAAAAAAAAACTGTTTTGACTGTGAAATAATAGCAGACAGCTGCTAGTACCCAAGATGGCCGCCAATAAGGCAGATGGGGAGGGTTAGAGAGCTGTTTTGGGGAGGATCAGGGAGGTTGGGGGCTTAGGGGGGATGCTACACCACAGTATATGTAAATATGCTTAAAAAAAAAATAAAAAAAATAAAAACCTTTTATTTTAGTACTGGCAGGCTTTCTGCCAGTACTTAAGATGGTGGGGACAATTGTGGGGTGGGGGAGGGAAGGGAGCTGTTTGGGAGGGATCAGGGGGTCTGATGTGTCAGGTGGGAGGCTGATCTCTACACTAAAGCTAAAATTAACCCTGCAAGCTCCCTACAAACTACCTAATTAACCCCTTCACTGCTAGCCATAATACACGTGTGATGCGCAGCAGCATTTAGCAGCCTTCTAATTACCAGAAAGCAACACCAAAATCATATATGTCTGCTATTTCTGAACAAAGGGGATCCCAGAGAAGCATTTACAACCATTTGTGCCATAATTGCACAAGCTGTTTGTAAATAATTTCAGTGAGAAACCTAAAATTGCAAAAAAATTTAAGTTTTTTTAAAATTTGATCGCATTTGGCGGTGAAATGGTGGCATGAAATATACCAAAATGGGCCTAGATCAATACTTTGGGTTGTCTACTACACTACACTTAAGCTAAAATTAACTCTACAAGCTCCCTACATGCTCCCTAATTAACCCCTTCACTGCTGGGCATAAAACACGTGTGGTGCGCAGTGGCATTTAGCAGCCTTCTAATTACCAAAAAGCAACGCCAAAACCATATAAGTCTGCTATAATGGCATGTCTGGCACACAGTGTTGGGGCAAGGGTCCATCTGACCACTGATACCTAGTCTGCAAAGCATGGTCAGGGCAGGTATATCACCTACAATGCGCACTGTGAAGCGGGCGTAACCCTTACACGTAACCCTTACACTACCTGATCGATACAACATCATACCTGATGTTTTAAAGCACGTTGTTCCAAACAATTTAGGAATGTTAGGTGATTTATGCCCTTTATGGATTAAAACCAGACTCTGCATCAACTATGTAATTTTCCATGGGAGTTTTGCCATGGATCCCCCTCCGGCATGCCACAGTCCAGGTGTTAGTCCCCTTGAAACAACTTTTCCATCACTATTGTGGCCAGAAAGAGTCCCTGTGGGTTTTAAAATTCGCCTGCCTATTGAAGTCTATGGCGGTTCGCAAACTTTTGTGGAAGTTCGAGTTCTCCGTTCGCAAACCCAAATTTTTAGGTTTGCGACATCACTACTCACTAGTTTGATTCAGCAGACTGACAATGCTATTCACCAGAGTGCCCAGATGCAGCTCGGATTGTAATGTCATCAGTGTGTGGTGTTTGGCAGCCATTTCAAAGTAGCCAAAAATTATATTCTTTTTAAAATGTTTTACCATTGCTGCTGCATGATATAGAAAGGGGTGCAGGATGTTATTTGCAGCTTAATCTAAGGTAAGACTTTAAGATGACTAAGATGTAGACTGTCCCTTTAAATATGTGTGTTATTAGATTCAGTGTTGAAAAAAGATATAAAATTAAGTTTCATTTGGAAAAGTTACAACAAGCAAATGGCACCCATTCAATGCATTAAAGGGATAGGAAACCCCAACATTTTCCTTCATGATTCGGATAGAACATAACATTTTAAACAACTTTCCAGTTTACTTCATTCTTTTGCTATCCTTTGCTGAAGGAACAGCATTGCACTACTGGCAGATAGCTAAACACATCTAGTTATCCAATCACCAGACACAAATGTGTGGAAGCACCAATCAGCAACTAGCTCCCACTAGTGTAGGATATGTGTATATTATTGTTCTACAATGAATACCAAGAGAACAAAGCACATTTGTTAATAGAAGTAAATTTAAAAGAGCCTTAAAATGACATGCTCTATCGGAATCATGCAAGTTTAATTTTGACTTTCCTATCCCTTTAATATCGAACTTGCAGTCCTGCAGAATCTGTTGGAGCTCTAGAAATAAATAACAATGATTACAAAGTATCAGGGGCAGACCACATGCACTTGTTGGTGTAGCAGCAAGGGGGGCTAAAGGGTTATCTGAGTCACTCTGTTTGTAAATTCTATCAAATCCTAATGACCACTCCCACTTATATACCTGTCCACCCCTGTCTATTTAGTAAACAGCCCCTTCTATAATCCATAAGTGTTTGTTTACAACCCCCACATAACTCTTACAGCAAAGAGCCCTTGTTCCTTTTACAGGGGCTATATTTACTGTTTTCATTAAGCCTGTTTCATTGTTTTTTCGTTAAACTCGAGAAGTATTTTTAGCTCAGTTTTTGACTGGATTGGCAGTTACTTATATATGAGGTAAGTGCTATAGTTTAGATCATTTAGCCAATACAGGAAGACTTAAAATGTGGGCTGTTTTTCACTAGTATGATCTGCTAGCTGTTAAACGAATACAACTAAATAAAAGTTGGCTGCTTTGGAGATTTTGGTCCATTGTCCACTGAGACCAATGTGACCATCTAGAAAAAAAAAATATTTTTAATTCCAAATGTATTCTATTTGATTTTCAATTTTGGAGCTCATAGTATAGGTTTTTATAGAAAAGTATAATATAACATCATTTTTTAATGCATTTACAGGCTGTACATGTTGCTAAATGTTTGACTTTAATAAAGGTTAAAGAAATTTAATAGTGTGGGTTTCTATGCTATATATAAACTGCATGACTTATTTACCTTTGTATACTGGCAGAATCCTTCAAAAACTTAGAAGACATGTTCCTGATTTGTAGTACATACATCTGTGTGCTATTTGGTAATTTTACTTTATGAAGTCACAAAATCGAGTTGGCTAATTTTGTTCGATTGACTGAAAATATACAGAGAGTTGTTAGTTCTTTATAGAGGATGTGGCAAAAATGAATCACCTTTTGGAACTGTGATACTGATTATAAAGAGGTAGTGCACTAATTTAGGCCTAGATTTGGAGTTTTGCGGCCAAAGGGGTGCGTTAGCTACGCATGCTTTTTTCTGGCCGCACCTTTTAAATACCGCTGGTATTTAGAGTTCACAGAAGGGCTGCGTTAGGCTCCAAAAAAGGAGCGTAGAGCATATTTACCGCAACTGCAACTCTCGATACCAGCGGTGCTTACGGACGCGGCCAGCTTCAAAAACGTGCTCGTGCTCGATTCCCCCATAGGAAACAATGGGGCGGTTTGAGCTGAAAAAAAACACCTGCAAAAAAGCAGCGTTCAGCTCCTAACGCGGCCCCATTGTTTCCTAACACCCTAACATGTACCCCGAGTCTAAACACCCCTAACCTTACACTTATTAACCCCTAATCTGCCGCCCCCGCTATCGCTGACCCTTGCATATTTTTTTTAACCACTAATCTGCCGCTCCGTTCACCGCCGCCACCTACATTATCCCTATGTACCCCTAATCTGCTGCCCCTAACACCGCCGACCCCTATATTATATTTATTAACCCCTAATCTGCCCCCCACAACGTCGCCGCCAGCTACCTACAATAATTAACCCCTAATCTTCCGACCGCATCTCACCGCTACTATAATAAAGTTATTAACCCCTAATCCGCCTCACTCCCGCCTCAATAACCCTATAAGAAATAGTATTAACCCCTAATCTGCCCTCCCTAACATCGCCGACACCTAACTTCAATTATTTACCCTTAATCTGCCGACCGGAGCTCGCCGCTACTATAATAAATGTATTAACCCCTAAAGCTAAGTCTAAACCTAACACTAACACCCCCCTTAATTAAATATAATTTAAATCTAACGAAATAAATTAACTCTTATTAAATAAATCATTCCTATTTAAAGCTAAATACTTACCTGTAAAATAAACCCTAATATAGCTACAATATAACGAATAATTATATTGTAGCTATTTTAGGATTAATATTTATTTTACAGGCAACTTTGTATTTATTTTAACCAGGTACAATAGCTATTAAATAGTTAAGAACTATTTAATAGCTACCTAGTTAAAATAATTACAAAATTACCTGTAAAATAAATCCTAACCTAAGTTACAATTAAACCTAACACTACACTATCAATAAATTAATTAAATACAATACCTACAATTATCTACAATTAAACCTAACACTACACTATCAATAAATTAATTAAATACAATACCTACAAATAAATACAATTAAATAAACTAACTAAGTTACAAAAAATAAAAAAATATTTACAAACATTAGAAAAATATTACAACAATTTTAAACTAATTACACCTACTCTAAGCCCCCTAATAAAATAACAAAGACCCCCAAAATAAAAAAATGCCCTACCCTATTCTAAAATTAAAAAAGTTCAAAGCTCTTTTACCTTACCAGCCCTGAAAAGGGCTCTTTGCGGGGCATGCCCCAAAGAATTCAGCTCTTTTGCCTGTAAAAAAAAACATACAATACCCCCCCCCCATTACAACCCACCACCCACATACCCCTAATCTAACCCAAACCCCCCTTAAATAAACCTAACACTAAGCCCCTGAAGATCTTCCTACCTTATCTTCACCACGCCGGGTTCACCGATCGATCCAGAAGAGCTCCTTCGATGTCTTGATCCAAGCCCAAGCGGGGGGTTGAAGATGTCCATGATCTGACTGAAGTCTTCATCCAAGCGGGAGCTGAAGAGGTCCATGATCCGGCTGAAGTCTTCTATCAAGCGGCATCTTCAATCTTCTTTCTTCTGGATCCATGTTCATCCCGTCGACGCGGAACATCCATCTTCACCGACGACTTCCCGATGAATGACGGTTCCTTTAAGGGACGTCATCCAAGATGGCGTCCCTCGAATTCCGATTGGCTGATAGGATTCTATCAGCCAATCGGAATTAAGGTAAGAAAATTCTGATTGGCTGATGGAATCAGCCAATCAGAATCAAGTTCAATCCGATTGGCTGATCCGATCAGCCAATCAGATTGAGCTCGCATTCTATTGGCTGTTCCGATCAGCCAATAGAATGCGAGCTCAATCTGATTGGCTGATCGGATCAGCCAATCGGATTGAACTTGATTCTGATTGGCTGATTCCATCAGCCAATCAGAATTTTCCTACCTTAATTCTGATTGGCTGATAGAATCCTATCAGCCAATCGGAATTCGAGGGACGCCATCTTGGATGACGTCCCTTAAAGGAACCGTCATTCGTCGGGAAGTCGTCGGTGAAGATGGATGTTCCGCGTCGGCGGGATGAACATGGATCCGGAAGAAAGAAGATTGAAGATGCCGCTTGATAGAAGACTTCAGCCGGATCATGGACCTCTTCAGCTCCCGCTTGGATGAAGACTTCAGTCGGATCATGGACATCTTCAGCCCCCTGCTTGGGCTTGGATCAAGACATCGGAGGAGCTCTTCTGGATCGATCAGTGAACCCGGCGTGGTGAAGATAAGGTAGGAAGATCTTCAGGGGCTTAGTGTTAGGTTTATTTAAGGGGGTTTGGGTTAGATTAGGGGTATGTGGGTGGTGGGTTGTAATTTTGGGGGGTGGTATTGTATGTTTTTTTTTACAGGCAAAAGAGCTGAATTCTTTGGGGCATGCCCCGCAAAGGGCCCTTTTCAGGGCTGGTAAGGTAAAAGAGCTTTGAACTTTTTTAATTTTAGAATAGGGTAGGGCATTTTTTTATTTTGGGGGTCTTTGTTATTTTATTAGGGGGCTTAGAGTAGGTGTAATTAGTTTAAAATTGTTGTAATATTTTTCTAATGTTTGTAAATATTTTTTTATTTTTTGTAACTTAGTTCTTTTTTATTTTTTGTACTTTAGTTAGTTTATTTCATTGTATTTATTTGTAGGTATTGTATTTAATTAATTTATTGATAGTGTAGTGTTAGTTTTATTTGTAACTTAGGTTAGGATTTATTTTACAGGTAATTTTGTAAATATTTTAACTAGGTAGCTATTAAATAGTTCTTAATTATTTAATAGCTATTGTACCTGGTTAAAATAAATACAAAGTTGCCTGTAAAATAAATATTAATCCTAAAATAGCTACAATATAATTATTCATTATATTGTAGCTATATTAGGGTTTATTTTACAGGTAAGTATTTAGCTTTAAATAGGAATAATTTATTTAATAAGAGTTAATTTATTTAGTTAGAGTTAAATTATATTTAACTTAGGGGGGTGTTAGTGTTAGGTTTAGACTTAGCTTTAGGGGTTAATACATTTATTATAGTAGCGGCGAGCTCCGGTCGGCAGATTAGGGGTTAATAATTGAAGTTAGGTGTCGGCGATGTTAGGGAGGGCAGATTAGGGGTTAATACTTTTTCTTATAGGGTTATTGAGGCGGGAGTGAGGCGGATTAGGGGTTAATAACTTTATTATAGTAGCGGTGAGATGCGGTCGGAAGATTAGGGGTTAATTATTGTAGGTAGCTGGCAGCAACGTTGTGGGGGGCAGATTAGGGGTTAATAAATATAACATAGTGGTCGGCGATGTTAGGGGCAGCAGATTAGGGGTACATAGGGATAACGTAGCTGGCGGCGGTGTACGGAGCGGCAGATTAGGGGTTAAACATTTTAATCGAGTGGCAGCGATGTGGGGGGACCTCGGTTTAGGGGTACATAGGTAGTTTATGGGTGTTAGTGTACTTTAGAGCACAGTAGTTAAGAGCTTTATGAACCGGCGTTAGCCCAGAAAGCTCTTAACTACTGACTTTTTTCTGCGGCTGGAGTTTTGTCGTTAGATTTCTAACGCTCACTTCAGCCACGACTCTAAATACCGGCGTTAGAAAGATCCCATTGAAAAGATAGGATACGCAAATGGCGTAGGGGGATCTGCGGTATGGAAAAGTCGCGGCTGCAAAGTGAGCGTTAGACCCTTTCCTGACTGACTCCAAATACCAGAGGGCGGTAAAAACCAGCGTTAGGAGCCTCTAACGCTGGTTTTGACGGCTACCGCCCAACTCTAAATCTAGCCGTAAGTGAATGCGATGCCACATGGTATCAGCAGAGAAGTAATTCATGAATAACATTATTAATAATGCTGAAATTATGATTTGTACTTCAGTGAAGAAACGCTGGGCTTTAGATCTGTTAGGACGGCATGGAACGTCCAAGCCGTTAAACTGCCCTGAAGCCAGCTGCAATTCTATAATTGAAATCTCGCGATCACCTGCACAATAGCAGCATTTCAAATTAACTCTGTCATCAAAGGGTTAATATGAGGGCAGAATTTTGTTTTTTAAAAAAAAGCTTATTACACATACAGTATATGTTAAATCCAGTAGACGACCTACACAACAGAAGGCCCTGGTGCAAATTTGTTTTTGCCCCCTTAAAAGGTAACAGTAATAGCATGTGCTGCTATGTATAATGAATTTAAGTAAGGATAGATAGATAGATAGATAGATAGAGAGAGAGAGAGAGAGATAGATAGATAAATAGATAGATAGATAGATTGTTAGGTAGATAGGATGGACCTGCATGCTGCACAAATAAAAAGCTCCCCTGCATTTGGAATGCACACATTCTGCACATACCTATGTATACACTGGTGGCTATGTTATTATTATTAATAAAAATGTATATAAAATGTTTATCGAACATTTGACATTCGTTTAGAATCAAATACGTAGGCAACATTGGTGATATTTCATGAATGTGCTAAAACAACAAGGGCTAGATTACAAGTGGCGTGGTATTATTATTATTATCAGGTATTTGTAGAGCGCCAACAGATTCCGCAGCGCTGGTGTATATTTTTTTTCACGATTGCAAAATCTCCGGTAGAGTTAAAGGGACATAAAACAAGTTGGGATAGAGACAAAATAATATAATATGTACTTTAATTACTTTACCTGCAAATTTATCCTGCAGTGCCTCGCCATTAACCCTTTCTTTTTAGTTTCTGAATTGTAAAGCTCTAACTCCCCTCACACATTTCCTTCTATGGCTGTATCTATATCTATTGTTGTTTTGGTAGAAGGCAAAAATGCATAGGGATTATCTGCTGGTGCATGCTAGGAGCTGTGAACTCAGTTTAAATACAATGCCTGTGTCTAAACACTGATAAGAGGGGTGGAGTTAGCTGCTCCAGGCAGTTTAGCTATGTGAATTATTTTGCTTATTTTTGAAAATTATTTTAAAATACTTGCCAGCAATTTTTAAATATTTTTTTTATGCAAACTATTTTAAATTAATTAGCCCTTTTAGGGCACTTTAATCTTATTGCGCTAGTCGGGTTGCGCTTGTATTACAAGTTAAACAAATTATTTTGCATGCGCTTTAAAGTAGTCCACCATAGAAGTCAATGGAGAAGAAAAGTTTGAACACCCGACTCTCTCGTGCAAACACCATGACATATTCGCATTCTCGCTAACCTGACCTGAAAATATAAATATTTCATATTCCAATGTTCTTTTCATAATATAATATGTTTTATTTATTCATAAATACATATTTCTGATGTTTTATTATACAAATATGTATATTTTTTATCTGTTATCTATATTAGTGTATATATATATATATATATATATATATATATATATATATATATATATATAAATTAGGAAGATGGTAGTGGCACTCCTGGTGTAGCTGTAAGGCCCAAAATGGCCTGCAGTGCCCTGGGTGCACTCCAAATGTAAATACAAAACAATGGAAGAAGGAGTCACTCACAGGGTCTTAAATCCAAAAATACCAATGTATTTATTGACTTTTCGGGTTCTGCCCCGTTTTCAAAATAAGCCTACAAAATTATAAACACTTACCCTCCTATATACCCCTGCTAATCTAACACCACTTCCGGCAATCATGACCGCAAACCAGAAGTTGCACAGCGTCAGGTGACGTAAACGTCACACTGTTACCATGGCAACCGGACGCTAATCCGCAATTGTCCAATGTGAAAGTTAAAAACAATAACAGCTGTTGACAATATCGCAGTGATACCAGGATCACATATGTGCTATATCGCTAATGGGTAGAATCATGTGGTTGCGTCTTAACAGTTAAATATACATAGGATAACATAGTTATTGTTACAGAGAACTACAATGACACTGTAAGAGCCAAACATCTAGCAACAAGCCTGCATCATAACGATATGAGGATCAATATACGAGGTGATATATGCGGTGCATGTTAATACCACAAGTGACTATAATAAACAGGTTAATGTATTGATTAATCCAGGTTATAAATCTTAGTTGGAACGCTTAATATCTTCTGTTACTAGAACCAAAATTGAATGATACAAATGTATACACTTATCCATTATGGAAAACAATGCAGGTTAATCACAATCAAATAAAAAAAACTTTACAAATTAGGGGCCTTTAAGAATAGTGGCACATGTGGATACAGTAATAATGACATAATGGCCACAATTTATCAAAGGTGTTGCGGACCTGATCCGACACTGCGGATCAGGTCCGCAAGACCTCGCTAAATGCGGAGAGCAATATGCTCTCCGCATTTAACATTGCACCAGCAGCTCACAAGTGCTGCTGGTGCAACGCCGCCCCCTGCTGACTCGCGGCCAATCAGCCGCCAGCAGGGAGGTGTCAATCAACCCAATCGTATTCGATCGGGTTGATTTCCAGCGATTCTTGTCCGACTGCTCGGAGCAGGCGGACAGGGTTATGGAGCAGCGGTCTTTAGAAACCGTACAGAGCTTGATAAATGGGCCTGAATATCTCAAGTACAGTCAATTTAGACATGTTATAATGCTTATACCCTCTATTTTAGAAATGCAGAGTAAACATGAGAAAATCTAGGAATCAAAAGGTATTGCAAAAGGGTTTTAGCCCTATCACCACCTCTGGTGGGGGGAGGGATGTGGTCGATGATAATGTACTTGAGATCGGTAACCTTGTGTCCTGCTTCAACAAAATGTCTGGCCACAGGCTGGTCAGAGGTTCCCTTGTCCAGGGCTGCCCGTATGGCTGAATGGTGGTTGGCCATCCTGGTGCGAAGGTCATCCACCATTTTACCCACATAAAACATCCCACAAACACAGTGGAGCAGGTAAACTATAAATTTTGTGGTGCAGGTCACTCTATGTCGGATCTTGTATTTCTTTGTTGAGTATGGGTGACTAAAATGGTTTCCTGTGGTGAGTCTACCACATGTGGTACAGCCCAGACAGCGGAAACAACCTGGTTTTGTTTTCAGCCAGGTTTCGCTGTTGTAGCAGTTTATGGGATCCGTTTTGATGAGCAGATTTCTAAGCGAATGAGCCCTGCAATATCCAATCCTGGGTGGCAGCATATTCTTAAAAGGTAGATCTCTGTCTGTAGTACGGAGGTTCCAATTGTTGCGCAGAGACTCTGTGATACCCTCTTTCCCCATCGTATAAGTTGTAGTAAATGTCAGCTTATTCTCTTTTTCTCTGCTCTTCGTATCGCAGAGAAGTTCTCGTTGGGTATCCCTCATCGTAGTTTCTCTACTGCTTTTTAGGATCCTACTGTGGTAACTCCTCTGTATACATTTTTTCTCCATTTCAGCCATTTGTGTGTCCCTACATTCTATGTTGGTGTTGTTCCTAGAGGGTGGCAGCTAGAGGCACAAAGAATTTAATTTTTATCTGTAGGTTTGCTGAAGAGAGTGGTAATCAGGGTTTCCCCCTGTCGGATGATTCTTATGTCTAAGAAGTCCACCGATTCTCTGTCATATGTGATTTTGAATTTCACAGTAGGGTGGACTCCGTTCAATTCCTCAAACCACTGCAGTAGTTCATCCTCAGTGCCCTGCCATAACAAAAACAGGTCATCTATATACCTTTTGAATAGATGAATCCTAGGATCATGGAATAGTTCTGTGCCTCCATTCTCCAATTCGGCCATGAAAATGTTGGCATACAATGGGGCCATATTCTACCCCATTGCCATTCCAGCTATTTGTAAGTAGAATGTGCGTTCAAAGCAAAAGTAGTATAGTTCCAAACACATTCTTAACATCTCGCAAACAGCTTCTGCTGGGGGGCCGATATAGGGGTATCGGGTCAGTTGTCTCTTAGTAGCTGCTATTCCCTCTTGGTGTGGTATGACTGTAAATAAGTTGGTCACATCCAGTGTGACCAGCAGAACTTCTTCAGTCAATGGGGGTAACTCCAGTAGTAATCTGATCATGGCAGCTGAATCAAGTAGGAATGAAGGTATGTTCCGGATGAGTGGTTGGAGCATATGATCGATATATGTTGATACTGGTTGTAGTAGGGAACCAATCATGGATAAGACTGGTCTCCCTGGGGGATCGGTGATGCTCTTGTGTACCTTAGGTAACATATAACGTACCGGTATCCTAGGAAATGTTGTTGTCATATATTCACTTGTGCCTTTGTCAATTAAATAGTTGTTATGTAGTTGTTGGATAAGAAAATCTAATAGATGCTTGAACTTATTTGTAGGATCACCCTTAAGGGTACTGTAGGTGTCTTTATCTTCCAGCTGTCTCAGCACTTCTCTTCTGTAGTCAGTGTAATATTGTATGACCACAGCACCTTCTTTGTCCGCCTCTCTCAATACGATATTGGGGTCACTTTGTAGGTCCCTGAGGGATTTTCTTTCTTTGATCGTCAAGTTGTATCTGTGTATCTTATGGGTCTTACAGCCCTCCTCACCCGTCTTCCATAGTAATCTTGAAAAAGTTTTTATAGAAGGATTGTTAATGTTGGGGTCATAGTTGATTTTACCCCTAAACCTTGTTCCAGGTTCTTCGTTAGTGGAAGTGCCAAAATATTCTTTAAGCCTAAGTGAACGTGTGAATCGTTGTGCGTCCACGTATAGATTGAAGGCATCTGGTCTGGATGTTGGGATGAATGAAAGGCCTTTATTCAGGACACTCCTCTCTTCCTCTGTGAGGATGTGTCCACTGAGGTTGATGATTAACTCCTGATGTACCTGCCCCTCCTGGGTGGTTTTAGTGGGCGGCTTGTAGCCCCCCCCTCCGGGTATGGGTCCTCTGCCTCCTTCTTCCTTTTTGAGCCAGTCTGCATCCCCCCTTGTTGTTCAACTGTGTTAGTTGTTGTTCTGTTCGTATTGTCCAAATCTGAACTATTCCCAGAGCTGTCTACTGTTCCAAGTGGTCTTGCACGGTTGTACCTCTTTCGCCAGGGTCTGTTTGCTCTATATATATTTCTTTCATCTGGGCTCATCTGCCAGCGATACACACTTTTGTTTTTATAGTCCTGTGTAACATCCTTTAGTTTTCGGTTCTTGAATGTTATTAGGTCATTCTCATATTTATCTACTTCTTCCTTGAGTTTCACAAACCCTTGTCTCATTCCTATTGATTTCCAGTAGTCTTGTCACTTGTTCAATTACTAGGAGAATCTGGTCAAGTGAGCACTTGTTCATGATATTGCACCACTTTAGACAAAAGGCGGGGTTATTTCTTCCTATAGTTGGTGTATTCCTTATTGTGAATCCAGGTGGGATGATTTTTTTCCAATGATATTCAGATAAATAGGTGGCATGAAGGATGAGGTATTTTTCTTTTTTCTTTAGTTTAGCCAATTTGGCATATATATGCAAGGTTTGTTCAGTCATCACCCTGACCGGCAGTGTTGTGTATCTATTTGTAAATACATAGAACAAATTGTGCTATGTGCAGAACATTAGAATGTGAAATATTTTCAGTATATACATAGTTAAACATATCAATATACATACAAATACATTTTTAGCAATTGATCTGTATGTATCTCAATGTTTAAGCCCAAGATCTCATATGTATGATCCCTTATAACTTGTGTGTGCAATATTTTTTTAAAATATTTTTTATTAGACAGGGTTATTATGAGCGTAACTGTACTTTGTCATGTATTTTTGAAGTGTTTTGTGCAACTTTTAATTTTCGGAAAACAGTTAACCACAACTCTGAGATCACGGTAAGGATTCTCGCATAAATCAAGATTGCGCTAGCAAAATCACCTTTTTGCTCCAGTTGTTATATCAGTGTAATTAAAAAGGCTCACGGGAACACAATATCACTTGCAGAAAATCATTTGCATCTCACTTGTAATCTAGCCCCAAGTCAACAATAGGGATGGGTGAATGTCTGGCAACATTCGAAAAATCAAATGAATTTTAACACATTTGTTCATTCAATTTGAATTTTTAATGTTTTTACAACATTATAACATTAGTTTAATGTAATGTATTTCTAATGCTCTCTTTAAATGTAATATTCGAATGTTATGGCAAGACAGGAGGCTTCATATTTTGCATCAAATCTTTACTGAATCCAAACAGCAGCAAAGAAAACATACAGAGAAAATGATAATAGCATAGTAACAAGACTGCACCAATCAGCACACAGCAGCCTAATAAACTGTAATGAACAAGTCCAGCACTTCCTCTTTTCTTTGCTGCTTCCAGACAGCAGGTCCTGTATTATTTTTCCCCTCAAATTGTATTCTAATTATCTTTGTTTAAGATCACTAATCTGTTTATCTGTGTTTTAGAATATACTATAAACCATTATATAGGTTTCTTTCCTAGGTTCTTTAGTCTCTATTCTGTTTATCTTATTTAAGACTTTTCTGTAAAACTATTATATATGGTTTCTTTCCTAAGTATTCTTATCCCTTTATTTTTCATATACTTACCCTATATGTAATTGTTTATCTTATATGGAACAGGCAATAGGTTTACAGCCTGCTTGCCTGCATGATGTTTGTATATTAAGCCGGTTTCCAGGCCTTATTTCTTTTCTTTCAAAGCTTTATTTGGTACAGTGTGCAGAGTGTGGCCAGTAGCCAGGCCTCATTTCATTTTTCATAGAACTTCTTTCCATCAAGTGCCGTGCTTAGGACCCCCTTTTTTCTGCACATTATATTATATTATATTTAGACAAGTATGTATTTGCTAAACTTGTTTTCTAGCTTGCCTACAATTAATAGGTTTTTCCTTGTGTGTTGTATTATTCATTGGTGGTAGTGGTGCCTTCCCTGAGGTGACCGGGTTTTCTCTTTTTCTCCGGTCACCTTCTCCCATCCTCCTGATTGTGGTCACAGGGAAGCCCGCCGCTCCCACCTCTGAACAGAGCAGCATTTTTTCTCTTATCCGGCTCCGGGTCGAGGGTTCACATGGACACGCCAGTGTTATAAACCGGTCAGTCACTTGAGACGCGCCTCAACACGGCTCTGTATGGATGCGTGGTGGTAGTGTTTTTAGGCCTTTTTTTATTGATACTAGGATCTTGTATTATCTTAGTATGTCAGCCTTAAGATTATATATAGTAATTGTAGGGCTGTGTCACTCCTTTTCTAGCAGCCCCTGGCAGCCCCATCTGAGTGACCTATCTATTTATATAACAATTTATCTTACTTAATGATATGAAATCCTTTATTGCTTGCCTTCCAGAGCTTTCATATGGGGGATTTTAAGACTGTTTTAATCTAAGCCCTTTCATTTGTTAGACCCAGGTTTGATGGCCCTCTGGGTCTGTCAGAATTAAAAAGTATTTCTTGTTATAGACTATAAAGTATTATAGACTCAGATGCTGATCTAAGGATCCAGTATTAACCTTTTAAAAGCCTGCAGGAATCTGTATGTAGGTGAATATTTTTTTTGTGTGTGTGTGTGTATATATATATATATATATATATATATATATATATATATATATATACAGTATATATATACTGTATATATATATATATATATATATATATATATACACAGGTCTTTGTGTCTAGATGTACCTATGCACATTTTATATAGGCATATGTAGGTATATTTATGTGTGTGCGTGTGTGTATATGTACATATTTATGTGTATTTGTGTTCCTATACATGTTTTTATGTATGCATGTGTAGGTGAATATATGCGTGTGTGTGTATATATATATACATATACAGTTGTGCTCATAAGAATATGAATGATAACACAAAAACTTTTCTTTCACTCATGGTTAGTGTTTGGCTTAAGCCATTTATTATCAATCAAAGGTGTTTACTCTTTTTAAATCTTAATGACAACAGAAACTACCCAAATTACCCTGATCAAAAGTTTACATACCCTGGTGATTTTGGCCTGATAACATGCACACAAGTTGACACAAGGGGGTTTGAATGGCTTTTAAAGGTAACCATCCTCACCTGTGATCTGTTTGCTTGTAATTAGTGTGTGTGTATAAAAGGTCAATGAGTTTCTGGACTCCTGACAGACCCTTGCATTTTTCATCCAGTGCTGCACTGACATTTCTGGATTCTGAGTCATGGGGAAAGAAAAAGAATTGTCAAAGGATCTGTGGGAAAAGGTAGTTGAACTGTATAAAACAGGAAAGGGGTATAAAAAGATACCCAAGGAATTGAGAATGCAAATCAGCAGTGTTCAAACTCTAATCAAGAATTGGAAAATGAGGCGTTCTGTTTGATAACATACTGCATTCATCTTGCCATCAATTCTGACCAAATTTCCTGTGCCTTTGTAGTTCACACATCCCCAAAACATCAGCAATCCACCTCTGTGTTTCACAGTAGGAATGGTGTACCTTTCATCATAGGTCTTGTTGACTCCTCTCCAAATGTAACGTTTATGGTTGTGGCCAAAAAGCTCAATTTTGGTCTCCTCACTCAAAATGACTTTGTGCCAGAAGGTTTGAGGCTTGTCTCTGTGCTGTTTGGCATATTGTAAGCAGGGTACTTTGTAGCATTTGCGTAGTAATGGCTTTCTTCTGGTGACTCGACCATGCAGCCCATCTTTCTTCAAGTGCCTCCTTATTTTGCATCTTGAAACAGCCACACCACATGTCCTGTATTTCACCTGAAGTTATTTGTGGGTTTGTCTTTGCATTCCGAACAGTTTTCCTGGCAGTTGTGGCTGAAATTTTAGTTGGTCTACCTGGCCGTGGTTTGGATTCAACAGAACCCCTCATTTCCCACTTCTTTATTAGAGTTTGAACACTGCTGATTTGCATTTTCAATTCCTTGGATATCTTTTTATATCCCTTTCCTGTTTTATACAGTTCAACTACCTTTTCCCGCAGATCCTTTAACAATTATTTTGCTTTCCCCATGACTCAGAATCCAGAATCGTCATTGCAGCACTGTATGAAAGATGCAAGAGTCTGTCAGGAGTCCAGAAGTTCATTGACCTTTTATACACACACACTAATTACAAGCAAACAGATCACAGGTGAGGATGGTTACCTTTAATAGCCATTCATACCCCTTTGTGTCAACTTGTGTGCATGTTATCAGGCCAAAATCACCAGGGTATGTAAACTTTTGATCAGGGTCATTTGGGTAGTTTCTGTTGTCATTATGATTTAAAAAAGTAAACACAGTTGAATGATAATAAATGGCTTCAGCCAAACACTAACCATGAGTGAAAGAAGTTTTTGTGTTATCATTCATATTCTCTTAAAAATGGCCAAGAAATCATAAATTCTGCCAGGGTATGTAAACTTATGAGCACAACTGTACACATGTCTAGGTGTATACATGTAAATGTTTTTATGTATACATATGTATGTACACTATATATACGTGTGTATTTTGTCTCTTAAGGCTTCTGCAAGTCTCTTCAGGCTTGGTTTGGATTCTCTTGAGTCCTCATAGAATAATACTATAGGAGCTTGTTTTACTTAAATAGTAATATACGTCCAGAAGTTAAAGGGCCAGTAAACATAGAAAATAATGTTATATAATTCTGCACATAGTGCAGAATTATATAACATTATATTAGTGCTAGCTTTATGTAATCTAATATTCCCTGTGAACTTTTATTAAAAAATAGGGTTTTCAAGACCCGCTCTCTGTGCTCTTCTGAGCGGGTCTGGTTTTTGCACAGAGCGCATCTGGCCAGCTGTCTAGTCACAGCCCGGCCGACCGCGCCATTACACTCAGTGCAGCTCACTCCTGCTTTGTCTGACAGCGGGAGTGAGCTGCACTGAGTGTAATGGCGCAGTCGGGCCGGGCTGTGACTAGACAGCTAGCCAGATGCGCGCAGTGTAAAAACCAGACCCGTGTAAAAACCAGAGCGGGTCTAGAAAACACTATTTTTTAATAAAAGTTCACAGGGAATATTAGATTACATAAAGCTAGCACTAATATAATGTTATATAATTCTGCACTATGTGCAGAATTATATAACATTATTTTCTATGTTTACTGGACCTTTAATGCCACTTGTCATTGTTTTTTATGCACATATATATGGCTTAATTTTGGAAGCTTGTATTGCACAGGCTATTCAGTCTAAATTGATCTTAATACATCTCTATCAGAGCACAGTTTTAAATTCCATACAAATTTTCCATTTTATATATATATATATATATATATATATATATATATATATATATATATATACGTATATACATTCAGCTGCTTCATATTCAGCTGCTTCAGTTTTATTGAATTTAAGGAGATTATCCTGTATTAGGCTATGTATATAAACCTATAGTAGGGCTTTATTTTAGTTTTTTAGCCTATATGAGCCTATATTATGTCATTTGGCCTGTTTTCAGGCTATATATTTTAGGCTATATTTATATAGTATTTTAGCCGGTATTATGGCTATATTAGATATAGGCCGGTATAAAGGTTTTCCTGAATATAGTAGATTTGCCTAATTGAGGCTTCATTGTATAACAAGCTTGTATTAGGATACTTTGAATATAAGTATATTAGGCTATATTATATAATGAACCTTTATTAAAGGGACATTCTACACCAGAATTGTTATTGTTTGAAAAGATAGATAATCCCTTTTTTACCCATTCCCCAGTTTTTTATAACCAACACAGTTATATTAATATATGTTTTACCTCTGTGATTACCTGCCCCCTCATCTCAGTGCTTTTGACAGACATGTAGTTTTAACCAATCAATGCAGACTCCTAAATAACTCCATGGGAGTGAGCAGAATGTTATCTATATGACACACATGAACTAGTACTGTCTAACTGTGAAACAACTTTCAACGGTTTAGAAATCAGTTTGAGCCTACCTAGGTTTAGCTTTTCAAAAATACCACCAAGGGAACAAAGCAAATGTAATGATTAAAGTCAATTGGAAAGTTGTTCAAAATTTCATGCCCTATCTCAATTATGAAAGTTTAATTTTGACTAGACTGTCCCTTTAAGGTTTATTAAATATGAGTATTTTAACCGGTATTAGGTTATTTTGTTTTTTAGTATCTTGGCCTGTATTAAAGGATTACTGTAGTTTTATTCTTGGCATATATAACAATTATATAAATCGGGTTATAATGTTCAAAGAAATAATTTGTACCTACTTGCAATTTTAAACAATCCTTCTAATATATATAAAATGTAATTTTAAAATCTTCTAATGACGTAGGCTACGACAGGCCACAAATATGGGCTTTAATCTTCCTTATATTCAACCAATAATATTCAGCTTTTCTGAATCTAATTAAAGCGTTTAGTCGGCATCTCACGCATGCGCAATCTGATCCGAGCTATAAAAAGCTATTTCTTTCTTATGCCCACACAATGATAAGTTGCTTATTAATGCTAGGGAGATTCTATATGCAAACAGCACTCACCTTATTAGCGGAGGTCCGTCACCAGCTCTGCAATATCAATACAGAGAAACACAATGTGACGTATTCTCTGACGTGTCAGAAGCTTGCACAGGCGCATCGCGGATAATGTTTGCCATATTGGAACATGGGTTCTCATGCAGGATAGGGCTAGGTGATCGGGTACCCATGGAGTGGGTTTGGAAATCAGGATTACTTTGTGAATCAATTGCAGGCAAACAGTAAGTTATTACAAAGTATGTGACATTTTTAAGTGTCTTATTTTTAAACGTTTTATCTTTTTTTCGAACTTTGTTTTTTGAGTTCAGTGTCCCTTTAAGCTATATGATATAATAGTCTGTATTAGGTTTTTCAAATGTATATATATATATTAACCGTTCTTAGGCTTTTCTATATAACTATATTTTAAGCCTGTTTTAGGCTATTTTAAATATAGCTATATTAAGCCTGTATTAATTTGCGCGGCGGTATCTGTTGGTGCTCTCCAAATATCTGATAATAATAATAATAATAATAAAAATAAGGCTTTATTAATTCATCTATTAAGCCTGTTAAGACTATATTCTGTAACTATTTTAAGCCTGTATTAAATATAACTTTATTTAGCTTGCGTCTAGGCTATTCGAAATTCTAATTTTTGCCTGTTAAACTTTTCCTTCTTCCGAAGAGGACTTTTTGCTTACATTTACATTACATTTTACCTTTGCTGTTGCCTAGTAAGTAAATCCTTTCCCTCTCTTTTAAGGTGGATCATAAACCCTCTCAACACACTCCAGAACCGTCTCCCATGCTTCAGCCTCTTGCAACCCAGTATCGGTGTCACTTTTGCCCTCAAGCAGCTTTGGAAGGCCTCACGCCCCTTTCCCGGGCGTCTCACTTAGGAGTATTGTTTAATCTGTTCTGTACTAACCAGCTTCTTTCTTAGTACGCCTCTAATCCTTTTACCTATTCTTTCCCTTGGAGGTATAGTCTAGTCGAAGGTGAATATTGGATTGGTTTTGGCTATACTATCTCTTTAATCTTTGGTCTATCGCCTCCGGTGCTGTGCTGAGAGTCCATGCGGAAGCGTGCCTGACCAGTGACTAGCTCCGGTCGGTCATGCGAGCCGCTGCTCAGAGTGACACTAGTTTCTCATTGTGGTTTTATTTCCTTTACTTTCCTAGTTTTATCCTTCTTTTAAAAATGTATTTTCCTTGTGTATTTCTCTTTTCTATCCTCTTCCTTCTTCTAAGTAGTTTTTTGCCTTTGAAAGTTTGTATCAACCATAGCCGACATATTAAATCATTCTTAAGCCCTTTTCAGAGGTATCCCTTAATTCCTATGAGACTTGCTCTAAACTCTGTAGCTCAATATCAGAGTCTCTTTTATCCTCACAATTGGTTTGGGAAAACCCTATATCTCCCAGTCTCACATAGAGGCATAACTCCAGCTCGAAGGCTGTTAGCCCCTTCCCCAGGCTTTTCACATAGGGGTGATAGAACCTCCTCCCCAGAGGTAAAATGGGGTTTAAAGAACCCTCCTTCCCCAGGGTTTTCAAGAGGGACATCAGAGCTTCAACTTTGACACATTTTTGAAATTGTTCATTTTGTTTTGAAATTTTTTTTATGTAAGTGCTTTAAAAATGTAGTTTTAGATTATTATAGCCTATGGTGAATAAATAATCTTGATTTTATTAGACAGGAGGCGAATATTTCCCCCCTTCTTTTCCCTCCCATTATATATTAATAAGATTTTGTTAAATTTCATCTAAATGATGTTATTGCTGTTGATTTTCCTTTTCTGGGATTGTTGTTACTTTGCGTTTTTTCTCTTTTCAGTGACTTTGTGGATTTTATGTTTTTTCTTATCTATGGACCAGGTCATCTGTTGTTTCTCCTTTCCTGGGTATCGCTGTTCCATTTTGGTCTAGGATGGATATTTTGGAGTTTGTTTTCTTCATGACTGGTTCCGATGTCTTATGATTAAAGAAAAGAGGAAGTGCTGGACTTGTTCATTACAGTTTATTAGACTGCTGTGTGCTGAGTGGTGCAGTCTTGTTACTATGTTATTATTTTCTCTGTATATATTTTCTTTGCTGCTGTTTGGATTCAGTAAAGATTTGATGCAAAATATTCGCCTCCTGTCTTTAATAAAATCAAGATTATTTATTCACCATAGACTATAATAATCTGAATTATGAAACATTCAAACTAGAAGCATTTCAATTAATATATTTGTATCTATTATGTATTAATTTACTAAATTCCCTATCAAACTTCTGAAAAGTATTTTTTAAATCGAATGTTACATTTCGAAATTTTGAATGTGAATCTTCTATTTAATTAAAAACATTTGAAAACAAAAGTGACGTTTGATTACCGAATTTTAATGGATTTTCATTCTTATCAACATTGAATTGTCCAAATCGAATGTCCACAGGAAAATTCATTCTACCAAACGAATTACACTTTCAGCACATAGTCAACAATGTTATTTTCTGTAAAATTTTCTGTATTTTCTGTTAAAGCAAATAAAGTAAACAGCTTTGAAGTGTGGGGGGTTTAAACAGTATAATGCTCAAAGCTAAATTCACTAAGAAATGTCTCCAGTCTCCCCAGCTTTCCCAGCCATAAAGGTAAATGAAATCCAAAATCGGTCTTTTATGATTCAGAAGGAGCATACAATTTTACACAAATTTCACATTTACTTTGATAATCTAATTTGCTTTGTTCTTTTTTGTATCCTTTGTTGAAAAGCATACATTGATAGACTCAGGAACAGCAGTGCACTACTGGGAGCTAGCTGCTAATTAGCAGCCGGATATATATGCATTTTGTGATTGTTTCCCTTGATGTGATCTGCTAGCTCCCAGTACTACATTGCTGCTCCTTCAACAAAGGATAGCAAGGTAACAAAGAAAATGTGATAATAGAGGTTAAATGGAAACTTGTTTAAAATCACATGCTCAGAATAAAGAAAACATTTTGGTTTCATGTCCCTTTAACCGAGTATTTCATTTTACCTGTTCCAATGCTATTCTAAGCAGCTGTTTTATCAGCTCACTCATGTCTCTAGGGCCCGATCCGATATAAATCGTCACCCGCAAAAGCCGGCGACGCCAACATTTGTGCTGGTTTGTTATCACATATACGGCGTAACATAGAAGTTACGCTCGTATATTTCTGCCTTCGGCCATAGTTTTTTGACCCATAGACAGGTATACCAAATCAGCGCAGTTTGGTATCCAATATACAGCGTAAGGACTTACGTGGCGAAAATGGAGAAATCTTACTCCATTTTCACCTCGCCACAAATTGCAGGCGTAGTAAGCCTTACGCTGTGTATTGGAGCCCCGTAACTCCCTAAACTAGCTTCATAGCTAACGCATGCACAATGTCTATCTACCTGTCAACCGCGAACTGCAAAATAAAACCTAACACCTAACGCATGCGCAATGTCTATCTACCTGTCAACCGCGATCCCCGCCGCAATCCCTAATAAAGTGTTTAACCCCTAAACCGCCGCTCCCGGACCCCGCCGCCACCTACATTAAATGTCTAACCCCCTAATGTGAGCCCCCTACACCGTTGCCACCTACATTAAAAACAGAATTTATGTTTACCTGATAAATTACTTTCTCCAACGGTGTGTCCGGTCCACGGCGTCATCCTTACTTGTGGGATATTCTCTTCCCCAACAGGAAATGGCAAAGAGCCCAGCAAAGCTGGTCACATGATCCCTCCTAGGCTCCGCCTACCCCAGTCATTCGACCGACGTTAAGGAGGAATATTTGCATAGGAGAAACCATATGGTACCGTGGTGACTGTAGTTAAAGAAAATAAATTATCAGACCTGATTAAAAAAACCAGGGCGGGCCGTGGACCGGACACACCGTTGGAGAAAGTAATTTATCAGGTAAACATAAATTCTGTTTTCTCCAACATAGGTGTGTCCGGTCCACGGCGTCATCCTTACTTGTGGGAACCAATACCAAAGCTTTAGGACACGGATGAAGGGAGGGAGCAAATCAGGTCACCTAAATGGAAGGCACCACGGCTTGCAAAACCTTTCTCCCAAAAATAGCCTCAGAAGAAGCAAAAGTATCAAACTTGTAAAATTTGGTAAAAGTGTGCAGTGAAGACCAAGTCGCTGCCCTACATATCTGATCAACAGAAGCCTCGTTCTTGAAGGCCCATGTGGAAGCCACAGCCCTAGTGGAATGAGCTGTGATTCTTTCGGGAGGCTGCCGTCCGGCAGTCTCGTAAGCCAATCTGATGATGCTTTTAATCCAAAAAGAGAGAGAGGTAGAAGTTGCTTTTTGACCTCTCCTTTTACCGGAATAAACAACAAACAAGGAAGATGTTTGTCTAAAATCCTTTGTAGCATCTAAATAGAATTTTAGAGCGCGAACAACATCCAAATTGTGCAACAAACGTTCCTTCTTTGAAACTGGTTTCGGACACAGAGAAGGTACGATAATCTCCTGGTTAATGTTTTTGTTAGAAACAACTTTTGGAAGAAAACCAGGTTTAGTACGTAAAACCACCTTATCTGCATGGAACACCAGATAAGGAGGAGAACACTGCAGAGCAGATAATTCTGAAACTCTTCTAGCAGAAGAAATTGCAACTAAAAACAAAACTTTCCAAGATAATAACTTAATATCAACGGAATGCAAGGGTTCAAACGGAACCCCCTGAAGAACTGAAAGAACTAAATTGAGACTCCAAGGAGGAGTCAAAGGTTTGTAAACAGGCTTAATTCTAACCAGAGCCTGAACAAAGGCTTGAACATCTGGCACAGCGGCCAGCTTTTTGTGAAGTAACACAGACAAGGCAGAAATCTGTCCCTTCAGGGAACTTGCAGATAATCCTTTTTCCAATCCTTCTTGAAGGAAGGATAGAATCCTAGGAATCTTAACCTTGTCCCAAGGGAATCCTTTAGATTCACACCAACAGATATATTTTTTCCAAATTTTGTGGTAAATCTTTCTAGTTACAGGCTTTCTGGCCTGAACAAGAGTATCGATAACAGAATCTGAGAATCCTCGCTTCGATAAGATCAAGCGTTCAATCTCCAAGCAGTCAGCTGGAGTGAAACCAGATTCGGATGTTCGAACGGACCCTGAACAAGAAGGTCTCGTCTCAAAGGTAGCTTCCAAGGAGGAGCCGATGACATATTCACCAGATCTGCGTACCAAGTCCTGCGTGGCCACGCAGGAGCTATCAAGATCACCGACGCCCTCTCCTGATTGATCCTGGCTACCAGCCTGGGGATGAGAGGAAACGGCGGGAACACATAAGCTAGTTTGAAGGTCCAAGGTGCTACTAGTGCATCCACTAGAGCCGCCTTGGGATCCCTGGATCTGGACCCGTAGCAAGGAACTTTGAAGTTCTGACGAGAGGCCATCAGATCCATGTCTGGAATGCCCCACAGCTGAGTGACTTGGGCAAAGATTTCCGGATGGAGTTCCCACTCCCCCGGATGCAATGTCTGACGACTCAGAAAATCCGCTTCCCAATTTTCCACTCCTGGGATGTGGATAGCAGACAGGTGGCAGGAGTGAGACTCCGCCCATAGAATGATTTTGGTCACTTCTTCCATCGCCAGGGAACTCCTTGTTCCCCCCTGATGGTTGATGTACGCAACAGTTGTCATGTTGTCTGATTGAAACCGTATGAACTTGGCCCTCGCTAGCTGAGGCCAAGCCTTGAGAGCATTGAATATCGCTCTCAGTTCCAGAATATTTATCGGTAGAAGAGATTCTTCCCAAGACCAAAGACCCTGAGCTTTCAGGGATCCCCAGACCGCGCCCCAGCCCATCAGACTGGCGTCGGTCGTGACAATGACCCACTCTGGTCTGCGGAATGTCATCCCTCGTGACAGGTTGTCCAGGGACAGCCACCAACGGAGTGAGTCTCTGGTCCTCTGATTTACTTGTATCTTCGGAGACAAGTCTGTATAGTCCCCATTCCACTGACTGAGCATGCACAGTTGTAATGGTCTTAGATGAATGCGTGCAAAAGGAACTATGTCCATTGCCGCTACCATCAACCCGATCACTTCCATGCACTGAGCTATGGAAGGAAGAGGAACGGAATGAAGTATCCGACAAGAGTCTAGAAGTTTTGTTTTTCTGGCCTCTGTCAGAAAAATCCTCATTTCTAAGGAGTCTATTATTGTTCCCAAGAAGGGAACCCTTGTTGACGGAGATAGAGAACTCTTTTCCACGTTCACTTTCCATCCGTGAGATCTGAGAAAGGCCAGGACAATGTCCGTGTGAGCCTTTGCTTGAGGAAGGGACGACGCTTGAATCAGAATGTCGTCCAAGTAAGGTACTACAGCAATGCCCCTTGGTCTTAGCACAGCTAGAAGGGACCCTAGTACCTTTGTGAAAATCCTTGGAGCAGTGGCTAATCCGAAAGGAAGCGCCACGAACTGGTAATGTTTGTCCAGGAATGCGAACCTCAGGAACCGATGATGTTCCTTGTGGATAGGAATATGTAGATACGCATCCTTTAAATCCACCGTGGTCATGAATTGACCTTCCTGGATGGAAGGAAGAATAGTTCGAATGGTTTCCATCTTGAACGATGGAACCTTGAGAAACTTGTTTAAGATCTTGAGATCTAAGATTGGTCTGAACGTTCCCTCTTTTTTGGGAACTATAAACAGATTGGAGTAGAACCCCATCCCTTGTTCTCTTAATGGAACGGGATGAATCACACCCATTTTTAACAGGTCTTCTACACAATGTAAGAATGCCTGTCTTTTTATGTGGTCTGAAGACAACTGAGACCTGTGGAACCTCCCCCTTGGGGGAAGTCCCTTGAATTCCAGAAGATAACCTTGGGAGACTATTTCTAGCGCCCAAGGATCCAGAACATCTCTTGCCCAAGCCTGAGCGAAGAGAGAGAGTCTGCCCCCCACCAGATCCGGTCCCGGATCGGGGGCCAACATTTCATGCTGTCTTGGTAGCAGTGGCAGGTTTCTTGGCCTGCTTTCCCTTGTTCCAGCCTTGCATTGGTCTCCAAGCTGGCTTGGCTTGAGAAGTATTACCCTCTTGCTTAGAGGACGTAGCACTTTGGGCTGGTCCGTTTCTACGAAAGGGACGAAAATTAGGTTTATTCTTTGCCTTGAAAGGCCGATCCTGAGGAAGGGCGTGGCCCTTACCCCCAGTGATATCCGAGATAATCTCTTTCAAGTCAGGGCCAAACAGCGTTTTCCCCTTGAAAGGAATGTTAAGTAACTTGTTCTTGGAAGACGCATCAGCCGACCAAGATTTCAACCAAAGCGCTCTGCGCGCCACAATAGCAAACCCAGAATTCTTAGCCGCTAACCTAGCCAATTGCAAAGTGGCGTCTAGGGTGAAAGAATTAGCCAATTTGAGAGCATTGATTCTGTCCATAATCTCCTCATAAGGAGGAGAATCACTGTCGACCGCCTTTATCAGCTCATCGAACCAGAAACATGCGGCTGTAGCGACAGGGACAATGCATGAAATTGGTTGTAGAAGGTAACCCTGCTGAACAAACATCTTTTTAAGCAAACCTTCTAATTTTTTATCCATAGGATCTTTGAAAGCACAACTATCCTCTATGGGTATAGTGGTGCGTTTGTTTAAAGTGGAAACCGCTCCCTCGACCTTGGGGACTGTCTGCCATAAGTCCTTTCTGGGGTCGACCATAGGAAACAATTTTTTAAATATGGGGGGAGGGACGAAAGGAATACCGGGCCTTTCCCATTCCTTATTAACAATGTCCGCCACCCGCTTGGGTATAGGAAAAGCTTCTGGGAGCCCCGGCACCTCTAGGAACTTGTCCATTTTACATAGTTTCTCTGGGATGACCAACTTGTCACAATCATCCAGAGTGGATAATACCTCCTTAAGCAGAATGCAGAGATGTTCCAACTTAAATTTAAATGCAATCACATCAGGTTCAGCTTGTTGAGAAATGTTCCCTGAATCAGTAATTTCTCCCTCAGACAAAACCTCCCTGGCCCCATCAGACTGAGTTAGGGGCCCTTCAGAAATATTAATATCAGCGTCGTCATGCTCTTCAGTATCTAAAACAGAGCAGTCGCGCTTACGCTGATAAGTGTTCATTTTGGCTAAAATGTTTTTGACAGAATTATCCATTACAGCCGTTAATTGTTGCATAGTAAGGAGTATTGGCGCGCTAGATGTACTAGGGGCCTCCTGAGTGGGCAAGACTCGTGTAGACGAAGGAGGGAATGATGCAGTACCATGCTTACTCCCCTCACTTGAGGAATCATCTTGGGCATCATTGTCATTGTCACATAAATCACATTTATTTAAATGAATAGGAATTCTGGCTTCCCCACATTCAGAACACAGTCTATCTGGTAGTTCAGACATGTTAAACAGGCATAAACTTGATAACAAGTACAAAAAACGTTTTAAAATAAAACCGTTACTGTCACTTTAAATTTTAAACTGAACACACTTTATTACTGCAAATGCGAAAAAACATGAAGGAATTGTTCAAAATTCACCAAATTTTCACCACAGTGTCTTAAAGCCTTAAAAGTATTGCACACCAAATTTGGAAGCTTTAACCCTTAAAATAACGGAACCGGAGCCGTTTTGAACTTTAACCCCTTACAGTCCCTGGTATCTGCTTTGCTGAGACCCAACCAAGCCCCAAGGGGAATACGATACCAAATGACGCCTTCAGAAAGTCTTTTCTAAGTATCAGAGCTCCTCTCACATGCGACTGCATGCCATGCCTCTCAAAAACAAGTGCGCAACACCGGCGCGAAAATGAGGCTCTGCCTATGCTTTGGGAAAGCCCCTAAAGAATAAGGTGTCTAAAACAGTGCCTGCCGATATTATTATATCAAAATACCCAGATAAAATGATTCCTCAAGGCTAAATATGTGTTAATAATCAATCGATTTAGCCCAAAAAAAGTCTACAGTCTTAATAAGCCCTTTTTGAAGCCCTTATTTACAATCGTAATAAACATGGCTTACCGGATCCCAGAGGGAAAATGACAGCTTCCAGCATTACATCGTCTTGTTAGAATGTGTCATACCTCAAGCAGCAAGAGACTGCTCACTGTTCCCCCAACTGAAGTTAATTGCTCTCAACAGTCCTGTGTGGAACAGCCATGGATTTTAGTGACGGTTGCTAAAATCATTTTCCTCATACAAACAGAAATCTTCATCTCTTTTCTGTTTCTGAGTAAATAGTACATACCAGCACTATTTCAAAATAACAAACTCTTGATTGAATAATAAAAACTACAGTTAAACACTAAAAAACTCTAAGCCATCTCCGTGGAGATGTTGCCTGTACAACGGCAAAGAGAATGACTGGGGTAGGCGGAGCCTAGGAGGGATCATGTGACCAGCTTTGCTGGGCTCTTTGCCATTTCCTGTTGGGGAAGAGAATATCCCACAAGTAAGGATGACGCCGTGGACCGGACACACCTATGTTGGAGAAATTATTATCCCCTAATCTAATCCCCCTACACCGCTGCCATCGATATTACAATTATTACCCCCTAATGTGAGCCCCCTACCCCGCCGCCACCTATTTTAACTATATTACCCCCTAATCTAATCCCCCTACCCCGCCGCCAATTATATTAAATATATTAACCCCTAATCTAATCCCCCTACCCCACTGCCACCTATATTAAATATATTAACCCCTAATCTAATCCCCCTACACCGCCGCCACCTAAATTAAATATATTAACCCCTAATCTAATCCCCCTACACCGCCGCCACCTATAATAAATGTATTACCCCCTAAAATGTCCCTACCCTAAATTAAATTAAAAATAGCCTTGGAAAGGGCTTTTTGCGTGGCATTGCCCCAAAATAACCAGCTCTATTACCAGCCCTTAAAAGGGCCTTTTGCGGGGAATTGCCCCAAAGTAACCAGCTCTTTTACCAGCCCTTAAAAGGGCTTTTTGCGGGTCATTGTCACAAAGTAATCATCTCTTTTGCCTGTAATCTAAATCCCCCTACACCACCGCCACCTATAATAAATGTATTACCCCCTAATCTTATCCCTCTACACCACCGCCACCTATATTAAATATATTAACCCCTAATCTAATCCCCCTACACCGCCGCCACCTAAATTAAATATATTAACCCCTAATCTAATCCCCCTACACCGCCGCCACCTATAATAAATGTATTACCCCCTAAAATGTCCCTACCCTAAATTAAATTAAAAATAGCCTTGGAAAGGGCTTTTTGCGTGGCATTGCCCCAAAGTAACCAGCTCTATTACCAGCCCTTAAAAGGGGCTTTTGCGGGGCATTGCCCCAAAGTAACCAGCTCTTTTACCAGCCCTTAAAAGGGCTTTTTACGGGGCATTGTCACAAAGTAATCAGCTCTTTTGCCTGTAATGTAATCTAATCCCACCTACATTAAAATTATTATCCCCTAATCTAATCCCCCTACACTGCTGCCATCGATATTACAATTATTACCCCCTAATGTGAGCCCCCTACCCCGCCGCCACCTATTTTAACTATATTACCCCCTAATCTAATCCCCCTACCCCGCCGCCAATTATATTAAATATATTAACCCCTAATCTAATCCCCCTACCCCACTGCCACCTATATTAAATATATTAACCCCTAATCTAATCCCCCTACACCGCCGCCACCTAAATTAAATATATTAACCCCTAATCTAATCCCCCTACACCGCCGCCACCTATAATAAATGTATTACCCCCTAAAATGTCCCTACCCTAAATTAAAAATAGTCTTGGAAAGGGCTTTTTGCGTGGCATTGCCCCAAAATAACCAGCTCTATTACCAGCCCTTAAAAGGGCCTTTTGCGGGGAATTGCCCCAAAGTAACCAGCTCTTTTACCAGCCCTTAAAAGGGCTTTTTGCGGGGCATTGTCACAAAGTAATCATCTCTTTTGCCTGTAATCTAAATCCCCCTACACCGCCGCCACCTATAATAAATGTATTACCCCCTAATCTTATCCCTCTACACCGCCGCCACCTATATTAAATATATTAACTCCTAATCTAATCCCTCTACACCGCCGCCACCTATATTAAAATTATTAACCCCTAATCTAATCCCCCTATACCGCCGCCACCTATATTAAATTTACTAACCCCTAAAATACTAAAATTTCCCTACCACTAAACCTAAGTCTAACCCTACAAATAGCCCTGAAAAGGGCCTTTTGCGTGGCATTGCCCCAAAGTAACCAGCTCTATTACCAGCCCTTAAAAGCGGCTTTTGCGGGGCATTGCCCCAAAGTAACCAGCTCTTTTACCAGCCCTTAAAGGGCTTTTTGCGGGGCATTGTCACAAAGTAATCAGCTCTTTTGCCTGTAATGTAATCTAATCCCCCTACACCGCCGCCACCTATATTAAATATATTAACCCCTAATCTGACCCCCCTACACCGCCGCCACCTATATTAACTATATTAACCCTAATTATATTAGGGTTAATATAGTTATTATATTATATATATATGAACTATATTAACCCTATCTAACTCTAACACCCCTAACTTAATTATTATTAAAATAATTCCTATTTAAATCTCAATACTTACCTATAAAATAAACCCTAAGATAGCTACAATATAATTAATAATTACATTGTAGCTATTTTAGGGTTTATATTTATTTTACAGGTAACTTGGTATTTATTTTAACTAGGTACAATAGCTATTAAATAGTTAATAACTATTTAATAGCTACCTAGTTAAAATAATTAACAATTTACCTGTAAAATAAATCCTAACCTAAGTTACAAATACACCTACACTATCAATAAATTAATTAAATAAACTACAGATATCTAAACTAAAATACAATTAAATAAACTAAACTAAATTACAAAAAACCCCCACTAAATTACAAAAAATAAAAAAAGATTACAAGATTTTTAAGCTAATTACACCTATTCTAAGCCCCCTAATAAAATAACAAAGCCCCCCAAAATAAAAAAAATTCCCTTCCCTAATCTAAATTACAAAACTAATCAGCTCTTTTACCAGCCCTTAAAAGGGCCTTTTGTGGGGCATTGCCCCAAAGTAATCAGCTCTTTTGCCTGTAAAAAAAAACAACAACCCCCCCCCATTACAACCCACCACCCACATACCCCTACTCTAACCCACCCAATCCCCCCTTAAAAAAACTTAAGTCTAACCCCCAAGTGCTCCTTACCTGTCCTGAAGACCGGCGGAGAAGGTCCTGTTCCAGGCGGAGAAGTCTTCTTTCAGGCAGCGACCTCTTCTTCTTCCAGGATCCAGCCGGCGCGGAGCGGAGGAGTTGAAGACCGATGACCGCGGAGCTGAAGACCGTCCATCTGGAACTGAAGACTGGCGATGCTGGAACTGAAGATTGGCGACGCTGGAACTGAAGACCTCTGGAACTGAAGACCGGAGCCGGAGCGTGGAGGATCCTCTTCATAGGAATTCAAGGTACGCAATTAAAAATGGCATCCCTTGAATTCCTATTGGCTGATTTGAGCCTTCAAATTCAAATCAGCCAATCGGATGCGAGCTACTTTAATTCTATTGGCTGATTTGAATAGCCAATAGAATAAGAGCTACTGTAATTCTATTGGCTATTCTAATCAGCCAATAGAATTACAGTAGCTTTTATTCTATTGGCTATTCAAATCAGCCAATAGAATATAATATAATAACTATATTAACTATATTAACCCTAATATAATTAGGGTTAATATAGTTAATATAGGTGGCGGCGGTGTAGGGGGATTAGATTAGGGGTTAATATAGTTAATATAGGTGGCGGCGGTGTAGGGGGATTAGATTAGGGGTTAATATATTTAATATAGGTGGCGGCGGTGTAGGGGGATTAGATTAGGGGTTAATATATTTAATATAGGTGGCGGCGGTGTAGGGGGATTAGATTAGGGGGTAATACATTTATTATAGGTGGCTGCGGTGTAGGGGGATTTAGATTACAGGCAAAAGAGCTGATTACTTTGTGACAATGCCCCGCAAAAAGCCCTTTTAAGGGCTGGTAAAAGAGCTGGTTACGTTGGGGCAATGCCCCACAAAAGGCCCTTTTAAGGGCTGGTAATAGAGCTGGTTACTTTGGGGCAATGCCACACAAAAGGCCCTTTTCAGGGCTATTTGTAGGGTTAGACTTAGGTTTAGTGGTAGGGAAATTTTATTATTTTAGGGGTTAATAAATTTAATATAGGTGGCGGCGGTGTAAGGGGGATTAGATTAGGGGTTAATAATTTTAATATAGGTGGCGGCGGTGTAAGGGGGTCAGATTAGGGGTTAATATAGTTTAAATAGGTGGCGGCGGTGTAGGGGGATCATATTAGGGGTTAATATAGTTTAAATAGGTGGCGGCGGTGTAGGGGGATCATATTAGGGGTTAATATAGTTTAAATAGGTGGCGGCGGTGTAGGGGGATCATATTATGGGGTAACATAGTTAATGTAGGTGGTGGCAGGGTAGGGGCTTACATTAGGGGGTAAAACATTTAATGTAGGTAGCGGCGGGGTAGGGGGCTCACATTAGGGGGTAATATAGATAATGTAGGTGGCGGCGGGGTCCGGGAGCGGCGGTTTAGGGGTTAATATATTTATTGTTAGGAGTGAGAGGGGGGATTGCGGATAGAGGGGTATACGTGTCGGGCTATGTTTGGGAGGCGTGTTAGACAGTACGGGTGATTTAATAACTTATTTAGGTTTTTTATGCGGCGGCAGTTTCTAAAGTGCCGTAAGTCACTGGCGACTCCAGAAATTTGTACTTATGCAGATTTCTGGACATCGCCGGTTTGTCAGACTTACGGCACTTTAGCATCTGACGGCGCCGTATATGAGATAGCTCAAGTTGCGAGCTGAAACTATGGGTGGCGCAGGTTTCCACACTTGCGCCGAAACCTGCGCCGTATATCGGATCGCGGCCCTAGTCTTTAGCAAATCAACCGAACAGAATAATTGGTAATATTGAAGAGCCCGATGAGGTGGAGAAGATAGGGGAACCCAGTAGAGAATAGTGTAGTAAATAGTAAATAATTATAATGAATTTAGAGTGAAGTGTTGCAGCCTGTACTTTTTCAGAACTTTTCCTGTTACTAATTTTTCAATAATTTGCCTTTCCTTCTACCCCTGTGCTGTTTTATGTCCTCCACCAGAGCCTCATGAAACAAAAGATACTTCTGAACGGCCACACATGGAAGCTGTCTCAACTGTTTACCTTTGTGCGCTGAGATGCATTATTCTTTGTAATATGCTGAACTTGTTTCTTGTGCTTTTCTGGGGGGTTTTTGTCTGTTTTTTCAACAGAATCTGTAGTTCTTGAATTTGTTTAAGAAGGATTTAGGTGTTTTTTTGGCTTCTTCTCTGCCCTTAGTTATGTTTTCTAAAAGACACATGTGCATCACTTGACATATTGCAATAGTTGTGACAATGAAATGCTGCATTGTTACATTAACCTCTGTGTCCTGATAAGTACAATTTGGTTAAATCCATTCTGTAATATAATCATGTCTATTTTCATTAGCCGTATTTCCCCCCTAGTACATTGTCTTTGACTCTTGATCCATTTAATAAACGTAAACTAGACCTCGAAGTGCTTGACTGTAGAGCTTGCACTGGTGATAGCTGGGGGCTTTGTGGAGGGGGATGAAGTGTTGTAGAACTTCTTTCCTGTCCTTGATACTATGGTAAGTCTCCCTCCACTTTCTGTGCGTTTCTCTCTCACTGAGGTTACTCATTTTTTTTTTTTGGTCAAAGATTGTTCTTTGTGAAACACCATCATTTCATAGTAGAAGCTGTACATGCTTTTACTTTTTATGTATTGTTAATTTATTTGGATACAACCCTTGGATTCAATGCACAGTATTAAATTAATTGATATAGAAAGCGGATGCAGTAAAAAAATCACTTGGGGTAAATGTGCATGTCCTCTCTCTCTGTTGCTTTGACATTTGCCCATTAAAATCTACATACAAATGTATTTTGCTTTTTAAAGCCAACATTTTATTTCAACAAAAGCTGTTTTTGCCAAAAGTTACATCTTATAGTTTTTTTTTTTAGTTCTATTGGCAGATGTGATTTTTTTTTAATGCCTTATGAATCATTTTATGTTTTTGGAGACAGAATTTGTTCCATTGTTTTTATTATTTATGTGTGTTTAGTCTTCTGCCCTCTACCTATTTTTCTTTGGTTTGCAGAACACATGTTGTGTTATGTAGGTCACTATTTATATATGTAATAAATCCAGTATATACATACACTCACTAAATGGTCAAAAGTATGTGCACACCTGACCATCCAACCTATATAAGCTTATTGGACACTCCCTTTCAAAACCATTAATATGGAGTTGCCCGCTATTGAGGAAACAATCCTCTTAGAAAGACCAGCGACACACACGTTACATTGCTGGCCGATAATGGGTTAAAAGTCCTTGTAGTAGTTGTGATGGAAAATTAAATTTAAAACAGTTGAGATGTGCAGCTGTTATAAAGAAACAAGTAACCTAAAAAAGACAGTTTGTGAATCACATAACATTTAGGGCAAGTTTAACTAATGATAACCTTTTCAGCTGGTCCATTGCCATTGAAATAAAAATGAAAAAAATCTTACACCTTACAACAGTTTACCACGCTGAAAAGCAAAACAATTCATTAAGTTCACAATGAGCCAATGAATAACTTTCATCTTGTTGACTGATTACAGGGGTCGATTAAACAAGGGCCGAATGACCCCTGTTCCCCTTGTTTCCGCGCAAGCCATTTAGGCTCACTGGAAACAGGGGTTAAGAAGCAGCAGTCTTAAGACTGCTGCTCCTTAACTCATACGCCGACTCTGAGACGGCGTAAAGCAATCCGACGATTGTGTATCGGGCTGATTGGCACCCCCTGCTAATGGGGGTGCCAAACAGACTGGCAACATGTAGACCCCTGTAAGTGTCTACAAGCCCGCTTGAATCAAATCTACCCTGTCGCATAGGGAATGAAAGTTATTTTCAGGAGGACCCAGTCTGTTTGGGTATTTGAATCTCCAACTGTTGTCCATATCAAAGGACTTATACTTTGGAACTGTCTTCTAATCAGTGGACTTACTGATGAGCTTTAACATAGGGGATCCCTGATTGCTTGTTTGGGTAACGAATAAAGTGCATATGCTATTTACCTTAGATCATTAATCATGTGGTTATGCTTATTTATTTATTTTCCTTTTTGCACATTGTTTGACATCATAATAAATTAGTGTGTAATATATCTGACACCCATGAGTGAGTTTTTTTGAGACTCTGGTAGCTCCTATAAACTTAATTATTTTGGCTTTATATGGGGTTGCTGGATAAGGTTTACTAATTGTGTGATTTTCTTTGATATAATATATATATATATATATATATATATATATAACGTTGCATTTAGTAATTATACTTTTTTAGCGGTCTAACTATGCATTTTTGCATAGTTGTATTTTAATTGAGATGGTACTGTATTTAATTGTTAACTGTTTTATTTTATAAATTATATTCATTCTTTTAATTGTGGTTGTTAGAAGGTACACATTTCTTAATATATGAAAAGTTATGTTTAAGCACTTTGAAAAATAATTACAGACTCAAATATGTTCACAGTAGCCTTTGGCAACATCCTGTTTGTGAAATTACTATATTAACCCCTTAGTGACCAGAGCCAGATTTCTGCGGTGTTTGTGTTTAGCTGTATTTTTCCTCTTACTCATTTACTGTACCCACACATATTATATACCGTTTTTCTCGCCATTAAATGGACTTTCTAAAGATACCATTATTTTCATCATATCTTATAATTTACTATTAAAAAAATTATAAAATATGAGGAAAAAATGAAAAAAAAACAATTTTTTCAAACTTTGACCCCCAAAATCTGTTATACATCTACAACCACCAAAAAACACCCATGCTAAATAGTTTCTAAATTTTGTTCTGAGATTAGAAATACCCAATGTTTACATGTTCTTTGCTTTTTTTGCAAGTTATAGGGCACTAAATAAAAGTAGCACTTTGCTATTTCCAAACCACTTTTTTTCAGAATTAGCGATAGTTATATTGGGACACTGATATCTTTCAGGAATCCCTGAATATCCCTTGACATGTATATATTTTTTTTTAGAAGACATCCCAAAGTATTGATCTAGGCCCATTTTGGTATATTTCATGCCACCATTTCACCGCCAAATGCGATCAAATAAAAAAAAATGTTCACTTTTTCACAATTTTTTTTACAAACTTTTGGTTTCTCACTGAAATTATTTACAAACAGCTTGTGCAATTATGGCTTAAATGGTTGTAAATGCTTCTCTGGGATCCCCTTTGTTCAGAAATAGCAGACATATATGGCTTTTACGTTGCTTTTTGGTAATTAGAAGGCCGCTAAATGCCACTGCGCACCACACGTGTATTATGCGCAGCAGTGAAGGGGTTAATTAGGGAGCATGTAGGGAGCTTGTAGGGTTAATTTTAGCTTTAGTGTAGTGTAGTAAACAACCCCAAGTATTGATCTAGGCCCATTTTGGTATATTTCATGCCACCATTTCACCGCCAAATGCTATCAAATTAAAAAAAACTTTAAATATTTCACAATTTTAGGTTTCTCACTGAAATTATTTACAAACAGCTTGTGCAATTATGGCACAAATTGTTGTAAATGCTTCTCTGGGATCCCCTTTGTTCAGAAATAGCAGCCATATCCCCCCCCCCCCCTCTGCCTTTATTGGGCACCATATTGGGTACTGGCAGCTGTCTGCCAGTACCCAGTTTGAAAAATAATAATGTATTTTTTTTTTTTTTTTAAATATTTTATTTATTTCTGTAGTGTAGCTGCCCCCCTCCCTCAACATCCAACCCCCCACCCTCTCCCTGATGCCTTGATTTCAAAATCCCACCCTCCCCAGTCCTCTCTCCCACCCTCCAGATCTACAGCATATTGATGCTGTTTTGATAGACATCACGTGCACGCGTGCGCCCGTGCACGCGCACGCACCCACACTAGATCCCTCCCCCCTCCTCCACCAATAACTGCCCACCCGCCTCCCTGGTGATGTCACCACGCAAAACGGGAAGCCCCTGCGATGCCTGTCACTATGCAGGTCTGATCGCCGGGGTAGGTGCGGGTGGGAGCCCCCAGATCTCCCTCAATGTGGGAGAATGCTAGCGACGGCTCTGAGCCGTCGTTAGCACCAGAGTGGGAAACTCTGTGACAGCTCAGAGCCGTCGTTAGCACTCAAGGGGTTAATATACTTTTAAATACATGTGTATTTTTTCTGTATGTTCAGTCCAAATTTTATTTAAATTTCGTTATTCTTTTGGTAACGTCTGTCATGAGGAAACTAAGCAAACCTGAAAACAGTGTGATTTTAAAATGCAAATGATTCCTTGGCTACAACTAAATGGTTGCTTGATCCGATTTCTTTACAGCTTTCTGCTTCCCAGAAGTTATGATTCGAGTTTGAGAGAACGTACATTGGTATACAAAGAAACAATTTTATTTGAAACAGAAAGATGCAATTATAGCAGATATTGGCCTTCACTCTTGCTAGTTTCTCTGTATTGAATTAAAAAGCTTTATGGACATGTTTACACAGTAAGTTATGAGCTGACCTTTAAAAGCAATAAAATAAAAATCAATGCTATTCAGACAGACAATACAATATACAAATGCAAGCTTGTCCTAAGCTATAAAATAAATATCTCATAACCACTTGCTTTAACTACACAGTAAAAGACAATTAACTAAGGGGTACTAATACATTAATTGTTTTCAAATGTCATCAGTTCCTTTTATGAGCCTGGTAGTTAAATCATTGAGTGACTGGTTTCACGTTTAGTTTTCATATTAGACCAGGACACATGTTAACAAAACACCACTCCAAATCCATAAAGCTAAACAATCTTTCAATATATAAATTAAGATGAGAAAGACATTTACAAATCCTAAATTATTTTATGGAGCTTGAGTCCTCTTCCCTACTTTCCTCATTAAGTATATACATAGACTAGGATAGGTAATGGAAAGAAACTTATATGTTTAGTGTATGTTTACATCTGATGTAAATGTTTTCATAAACTACATAGACAGACTCAGTATACCGACACGGAGCACACTCAGTGGCACAGATACAAAACAGCAGTAGCTAGGTGTCCTTAAAGGGGTTTGCAAGGAAAATGAATCTTTATTGATAGAGAGAGAGAGCATGTCATTTAAAAAAACAAAATAAAACAACGTCCATTATAAAATTTAGTAGTCTAACCCATTCTATTGGCTATCGGCCCCAGATAATGGGCTAGGTAGATTACAAGTAGAGTGCTGATGTTAATACTGTATAATACCAGCGCACGCTAAATGGAGGGATGACACTTCTTTGATAATCCTGACAAAGCAGGAAACTTTAGATCAATGGACCCTTAGTGTCTTAGTATTGTTCACCTTAAGTTTAATACTGACATAATTGGATATACCAGAAAACTATTTTACATTCAGTAGAGGTAAATGTGTGTTGTGTAATATCATAATTAAGAACTGACATAAAGAGAGAGAGAGAGAGAGAGAGAGAGAGAGAGAGAGAGAGAGAGAGAGAGGAAGAAAGAGAGAAAGAGACAGATAGATAGATAGATAGATAGATAGATAGATAGAGAGAAAGAGAGAGGAAAAAAGAGAGAGAGACAGAGAAAGAGAGAGAAAGAGAGAGAGAGAGAGAGAGAAAGAAAGAGAAAGAAAAAGAGAGAAAAAGGGAGAAAGACAGAGAAAGAGAGAGGGAGTGTGAGTGAGAGAGAGAGAAAAAAAGAGAGAGAGAATGAGAGAGAGACAGAGAAAGAGAGAGAGAGAGAGAGAAAGAGAGAGAAACAGGACGTCATACTGCATATTAACAAGAGTGACTAATAGGGTACATTATTATCTATGGTCCACTTAAAATAGATAAAAGATCTATTACTAATAAGAAGCTACTTGTTATAGGGTTTGGGTGTGGTATACATTTTTGTTAGTGGAGCTAATTTGATACTTTCATCCCTTTGCTCATATTTTTCCAATTATAAATTCACTCTTTGTGAAAGAATGATTTTTCAGACATTATGTCATACAACATTGTGCAGCTGAAGTAGCATTGAAGTAGTATTTTATGTATATGCAACTGTGTATTGTAAACAAGAACACAATCAGGGTACAACATCAAACAACTGTATCCAATATGGGTTAATGTGACATTAAGTTCTCACTCAGACACCAAAAATTGTGGAAATTATTATTATAATTTCAGTTTGCTGTTAAAGGGACATTTTCTTCTCTTTAATGTGTTCTCAGTGATCCATTTTACCCACTGAAGTGTTTTAAACCCCGAAATGTGTCATTCAAATTTATTTTTAAAAGAGCATACCTCCTTGCTCTAAAGAATTATCATTATTTGTATTATATTATTATTTTTTTGTGGAGCATAAAGTTTAAGATTTTAATCAAAATACAACAATATAATAAAAAAATTAAAAAATAGTTAGCTTTTTTAAAAGGGAACATCATGCTTCTTAGCATTATAATCTTGCCAAATTGTAAACAAATCTATTGCCTTGTTTAGGGTAATAATTTTCTATATGTTCTCAATAAGGATTAAAGGCTAAGCAAGTCACAGCTAACAGGGTCACTTTGTAGCTTCAACCCCGTCCTTATCAATAGAGCAAGATAAACTTCTGCCAGCAGTCAAGTAGTTGACAGTCATATTATAACATCTTATAAGTAATAGAGACTGCTGTAACATTATATAGTCACTAAGAAGCAATAATGGCAGTATGTCATGTCTTTTACCGTTATTTGTGAGCTGTGCAACGCCTGTGCAAACCCCTTTTTAATTAAAGCTACCATGACCTGGTCCTAAAACTCTGCAGAAGGATAAAAAAATAAATTATAGATTACCCCATTACAGCGTCATCTGTTTTCAATTTCTCCTAAGCAGGAGGAACATTTTGGTTATTGGTCTTTGCCTAGTCCACAGATCCTTATTATTTACATTATTATTATTTTATTAAGAAAATAACCATTCAGGGTTATAGTGTAAGGGCTCAATGTCATATCATTGATTACTCACTAATGGGATAAGTTATTATAAGATGTCTGGAGTAGAAAGTGAAGGGTTCCTAGGGGGAAGAATGGGCAAGTTATGCTAAAACAGGAATGTTTAATTGGGATAAGGGTAGGTCAGTTAATTGTAGTGGAGAGATCTTTATTGTACTAAGGAATTAATTGTGCCTGGAGGTTGCAGTATTAGACTTTTCTTTTTTTTTGCAGCAGGAGTTAATGCTTATAAGCCTTAAGTACAGTGTTAGATGCTATTGGATAGTAAATAATATTGCTCAGAATCACTAAATATTAAGGTCACTAAAATGAAACCACAATAAAAAATATGATGATTATATTTATTTTTTATAAATGCTGCCTATATTTTATATATCCCTCAGAAATGTTAAACATAACAATTTTTATTTAAAGAAAAAAAATCTTAAAAGCTTTTCAATGGGTAAAGAAAAAATATTTCACTTTTGCAGTAAAGCTAGTTACTAAAATCTATATTTTGTATTATTTATTATTTTTATAACAACACTTGGTGAACATACAATTGATTTGCTGTTGTGCTGCTAGTACAAATGAATCCTAAAGGGATCTGTCAAAATATTTAGAGTAACGTACAAATCCATAATACATAATTACTTCTGTTTATCCTTTTTTTTTCCATTTAAGTCACGTGTTTAAATTTGAGTGACAAAATTTGCTTGTTGACACATTTATCTATATTGCTTCTATTAATGTTGCATGCAATTATCTATCACTAATTAACAATGGTCTGGATACATAAATGCTTGTGATGTTGCCATAACGTTGTACATGTTGTGAAGGTGTGGTCATACTCAGAACTTTTGGTTAGACTGGGAATTATTAATCTTAGTTCAATGAGGCAGACACTCATCATAGCTGAGTGAGGTGACCAATACTGAAATCTTGCGCATGAAACAAGAAACTATTGCTAGGAGGTAAAAACAATTACAAAAGCAACAAGCTCAGAAACTTGATTGAACCGCAGTAAATATTAATGTAAGCGTAACATATTTGCATGGCTGATTTGTTTTAGAAAAGTAATCTTGTTGGATAGAACAGGTGGTTAACCCTGGGAATTCCAGAACATTCTGGAGGCGAGGGTAGGATTTTTTCTTACACTAACACTAATTATGTGGAATTTATAAAGACTCTATTTTAAAGTTAAAGACACTGTATATTCCAGAATTGTATTGTTTAAAAAGATAGATAATCCCTTTATTACCCATTCCCCAGTTTTACATAACCAACACGGTTATATTAATATACTTTTTTACCTCTGTAATTACCTTTGCGTCTAAGCCTCTGCAGACTGCCCCCTTTTGACAGGCTTGCAGTTTAGACAATCAGTGCTGACTCGTAGGTAACTCCACAGGAGTGAGAACAATGTTATCTATATGGCACACATGAACTAATACCCTCTACCTGTGAAAAACTGTCAAATGCATTTGAGATAAGGGGCGTCCTACAAGGGCTTAGAAATTAGCATATGAACCAACATAGGTTTAGCTTTCAACTAAGAATACCAAGAGGACAAAGGAAATTTGATGATAAAAGCAAATTGGAAAGTTGTTTAAAATTGCTTGCCCTATCTCAATCATGAAAGTTTAATTTTGACTTGACTGACCCTTTAAAAAATAGATTTTGATTAAATGCTGATAACCGAGAGTTACTGGCAGATATATCTAGGGATGGATACAAATGTCTTTGATCTGTGCAATTTTCAATTTGTGATGTTGCTGTAAATTTTTTCCATAAGACATTAGTTTTATGAATACATTGTATTGAATCTGGGCCAATGTCTTAAATTATACGCCTTTCTCTCTTTTATCCATGTATCTACTCTCTCTGGATTTACACTGTTGGAGTTTGATGGAGATAAATCTTAAATGCACTGGAGATCAGAAAAAAAAAAAGCTACAAATCAGTTACACAGCTCACTGGTTGTGAATATGCACATTTTATTTGCATACTGAGAATTGCTAATACTTACAAAGGAAATGTTAAGGAAACTTTATGCAGTGCAAACAACGGATAATTTTGTTTACTGAAATAATATGGAGTTTCCTATTTGTTTCAAAGGAGTTATCATTCAGAAAGCAAACTATTGGTATAATTTTAATTCAATTATTTTTCAAATGATATTTTCATACGTTTACAAAATAAGTAGACAGTTTTTATTTACCCTAAAAATTAAAAGAATCAAACTTTATTAAAGGGACATAGAACCCCCCCCCCCCCTTAAAAAGAAAGACGTTTTACATTGACTTCTGTTATAAAATGTACTTTGTTCTCTTGGTATCTTTTCCTTTAATGAGGTAGGTAGGCTAAGGAGCGTACCTGGAATACTATATGGCAGCAATTTGCAAGAATACTTTTAACAATGTTGTGCATTTGTAAGAGCACTTGATGGCAGCAGTCGTCCACCAGACGAGTGCATGTTCCTCATCTAGGTAAACTCTTCTACAAGGAATACCATGAGAAGGAAATTTGATAATAAAAGTAAATTGAAATCATTTTTAAAATTATAAGCTCTGAATAAATCATGAAAGAAAAAAGTGAGGTTTCATTTATCTTGAATAACCACAGATTAAAGAAAACAAATAAAAATGAGACAGAAAAGAATGATTAGGTAAACCATGAGAAAATATTTTCTATTTGAAATCAGTGGCTTCATACAGAAATACACTGGTAATTTATTCTCTTATCATTTTATAAGGCAATACCTTTGACAAAGTTAAAGGGCCATGATACCCAAATGTTGAAACACTTGAGTGATGCAGCATAGCTGTTAAACGCTAACTAGAAAATATCACCTGAACATCTCGATGTAAAAAAGAAAGATATTTTACCTCAAAATGTACTAAATATTCAAACCCCATTGCAAAGGACTTTAAGCAGCAAATCAGTATGTCTGTCCCGGGACAGGCAAGGGAGTGCGCCTCGTGCACACTAATGTTATTTCTCTATTCAGGTTAAGGAAGTTTACTATGAAATCTCATGAGAGTTAAGTGAAATCTCATGAGATCACAGTTAAAGAGTTCATGACCTTAGCCCTGTGTATGCTGATTTGCTGCAGTTCATTTCTTCATTATTATTTTTTTACCTACAGCTGGACAGCAGCTGAAGTATATGTTTTTACACAGCACTTACTCTGCTGAAATTGTGAGGTAAAATATCTTCCTTTTTTACACAGAGATGCTCAGGTGATATTTTCCTGTCAGCTTTTTACAGTTATAGCATCAGTTTCAAGTGATTTAGCATATGAGTATTATGTCCCTTTAAGGCGAAAAATGTGTCAGACAGCATCAACAACTCTCCTTTTCTACACTCTTTTGACTTGTTTCACAATGCATGTAACCAATTAATATACACATGCTTGTTAAAGGGATAGAAATGTCAAATTAAACTTGCATGATTCAGATAGAAAATGTTATGTTAAGACACTTTACTTCTATTTTCAAATGTGCTTTGTTTCTTGGTACCCCTTGTTAAAAAAATACACACATATCCTACACTAGTGGGAGCTAGCTGCTGATTGGTGCCTGCACACATTTGTCTCTTGTGATTGGCTAACTAGATGTGTTCCGTTAGCTGCCAGTAGTGCAATGATGTCCCTTCAAATTGGAAAGTTATTTAAAATGTTATGTTCTATCCAAATTATGAAAAAAAATAATAATTAGGGTTTCATGTCCCTTTAATGCAATTGTATATAATAATTAATGGCTAGATTCCAAGTTTTGCGTTATGAGTAAAAATGCAGTGTTAAGCCTCATAATGCTGCTTTTTTACTACTGCTGCTAGGTACAGCTGTCCCGCACACTTTTTTGGCCGTAACGCAAATTAACTTACACAATTTTCATAAAGTCTTTTTTCAATGGGACTTCCATAGCGCCGGTATTACAAGCTTTTTTTTTTAGGCCAAAAAGTGAGCGGTACAGCCTATCCTGCAAGATTTGTAACGCATTCTAAAGTCAGTAGTTTTGAGTTTTACACTACAGAGCTGTAGCATAAAACTCATAACTAAAGTGCTAAAAATTACACTAACACCCATAAACTACCTATTAACCCCTAAACCGAGGCCCTCCTGCATCGCAAACACTAAAATAAAATTATTAACCCCTAATCTGCCTCTCCCGACATCGCAGCCACTAGAATAAACATATTAACCCCTAAACCGCCGCACTCCCGCATCGTAAACACTAGTTAAATATTATTAACCCCTAATCTGCTGTCCCTAACATCGCCGCCACCTGCCTACATTTATTAACCCCTAATCTTCTGCCCCCAACGTCGCCGACACTATACTAAATTTATTAACCCCTAAATCTAAGTCTAACCCTAACCCTAACACCCCCTAACTTAAATATAATTAAAATAAATCTAAATAAAATCTACTATTAATAACTAAATAATTCCTATTTAAAACTAAATACTTACCTGTAAAATAAACCCTAAGCTAGCTACAATATAACTAATAGTTACATTGTATCTAGCTTAGGTTTTATTTTTATTTAACAGATAAGTTTGTATTTATTTTAACTAGGTAGAATAGTTACTAAATAGTTGTTAACTATTTAAAAACTACCCAGCTAAAATAAATACAAATTTACCTGAAAAATAAAACCTAACCTAAGTTACACTAACACCTAACACTACACTACAATTAAAAAATTCCCTAAATTAAATACAATTAACTAAATTAAATACAAATACCTAAATTAAAAAAAAACACTAAATTACACAAAATAAAAAACAAATTACAAGATATTTAAACTAATTACACCTAATCTAATAGCCCTATCAAAATAAAAAAAAAATAAAAACCTAGCCTAAACTAAACTACCAATAGCCCTTAAAAGGGCCTTTTGCTGGGCATTGCCCCAAAGTAATCAGCTCTTTTACCTGTAAAATACAAACAACCGCCAACAGTAAAACCCACCACCCACACAACCAACCCCCAAAGTAAAACCCTAACTAAAAAAACCTAAGCTCCCCATTGCCCTGAAAAGGGCATTTGGCTGGGCATTGCCCTTAAAAGGGCATTTAACTCTATTGCTGCCCAAACCCTAATCTAAAAATAAAACCCACCCAATAAACCCTTAAAAAAAACCTAACACTAACCCCTGAAGATCCACTTACAGTTTTAAAGAGCCGACATCCATCCTCAACAAAGCCGGGAGAAGTCCTCAGTGAAGCGGCAAGAAGTCCTTAACAAAGCCGGGAGAAGTCTTCATCCAAGCCGGGAGAAGTGGTCCTCCAGACGGGCAGAAGTCTTCATCCAGAAGACATCTTCTATCTTCATCCATCCGGCGTGGAGCAGATCCATCTTCAAAAAAAAACCTAGCCTAAACTAAACTACCAATAGCCCTTAAAAGGGCCTTTTGCGGGGCATTGCCCCAAAGTAATCAGCTCTTTTACCTGTAAAATACAAACAACCGCCAACAGTAAAACCCACCACCCACACAACCAACCCCCAAAGTAAAACCCTAACTAAAAAAACCTAAGCTCCCCATTGCCCTGAAAAGGGCATTTGGCTGGGCATTGCCCTTAAAAGGGCATTTAACTCTATTGCTGCCCAAACCCTAATCTAAAAATAAAACCCACCCAATAAACCCTTAAAAAAACCTAACACTAACCCCTGAAGATCCACTTACAGTTTTAAAGAGCCGACATCCATCCTCAACAAAGCCGGGAGAAGTCCTCAGTGAAGCGGCAAGAAGTCCTTAACAAAGCCGGGAGAAGTCTTCATCCAAGCCGGGAGAAGTGGTCCTCCAGACGGGCAGAAGTCTTCATCCAGAAGACATCTTCTATCTTCATCCATCTGGCGCGGAGCAGATCCATCTTCAAGACATCCGATGCGGAGCATCTTCTTCTGCCGATGACTACCCGACGAATGAAGGTTCCTTTAAGTGACATCATCCAAGATGGGGTCCCTTAGATTCCAATTGGCTGATAGAATTCTATCAGCCAATCAGAATTAAGGTTGAAAAAATTATATTGGCTAATGCAATCAGCCAATAGGATTGAACTTCAATCCTATTGGCTGATCCAAACAGCCAATAGAATGCAAGCTCAATCCTATTGGTTGATTGGATCAGCCAATAGGATTGAAGTTCAATCCTATCGGCTGATTGCATCAGCCAATAGGATTTTTTCAACCTTAATTCCGATTGGCTGATAGAATTCTATCAACCAATTGGAATCTAAGGGACGCCATCTTGGATGACGTCACTTAAAGGAACCTTCATTTGCCGGGTAGTCATCGGCAGAAGAGGAAGCTCCGCGTCGGATGTCTTGAAGATGGACCCACTCCGTGCCGGATGGATGAAGATAGAAGATGCCGTCTGGATGAAGACTTCTGCCAGTCTGGAGGACCACTTCTCCCTGCTTGGATGAAGACTTCTCCTGGCTTCGTTGAGGACTTCTTGCCGCTTAGCTGAGGACTTCTCCCGCCTTCGTTGAGGATGGATGTTGGCTCTTCAAAACTGTAAGTGGATCTTCCGGGGTTAGTGTTAGGTTTTTTTAAGGGTTTATTGGGTGGGTTTTATTTTTAGGTTAGGGCTTTGGGCAGCAATAGAGCTAAATGCCCTTTTAAGGGCAATGCCCATCCAAATGCACTTTTCAGGGCAATGGGGAGCTTAGGTTTTTTTTTTAGTTAGGGTTTTATTTGGGGGGTTGGTTGTGTGGGTGGTGGGTTTTACTGTTGGGGGGTTGTTTGTATTTTTTTACAGGTAAAAGAGCTGATTTATTTGGGGCAATGCCCCACAAAAAGCCCTTTTAAGGGCTATTGATAGTTTAGTTTAGGCTAGGTTTTTTTTTTTTTGGGGGGGGGCTTTTTTATTTTGATAGGGCTCTTAGATTAGGTGTAATTAGTTTAATTATCTTGTAATTTGTTTTTTATTTTCTGTAATTTAGTGTTTGGTTTTTTTATGTAATTTAGCTAATTGTATTTAATTTATTTAATTGTATTTAATTTAGGTAAGTTTTTTAATTGTAATGTAGTGTTAGGTGTTAGTGTAGCTTAGGTTAGGTTTTATTTTACAGGTAAATTTGTATTTATTTTTTACTAGGTAGTTATTAAATAGCTAATAACTATTTAATAACTATTCTACCTAGTTAAAATAAATACAAACTTGCCTGTAAAATAAAAATAAAACCTAAGCTAGATACAATGTAACTATTAGTTATATTGTAGCTAGCTTAGGGTTCATTTTATAGGTAAGTATTAAGTTTTAAATAGGAATTATTTAGTTATTAATAGTAGGTTTTATTTAGATTTATTTTAATTATATTTAAGTTAGGGAGTGTTAGGGTTAGACTTAGGTTTAGGGGTTAATAAATATAGTATAGTGGCGGCGACGTTGGGGCGGCAGATTAGGGGTTAATAATTGTAGGTAGGTGGCGGCGATGTTAGGGGCGGCAGATTAGGGGTTAATAATATTTAACTAATGTTTGTGATGCGGGTGTTCGGTGGTTTAGGGGTAAATATGTTTTTTATAGTTGCGGCGATGTCCGGTGCGGCATATTAGGGGTTAATAAGTATAATGTAGGTGTCGGCGATGTCAGGGGCGGCAGATTAGGGGTTAATAAGTGTAAGATTAGGGGTGTTTAGACTCGGGGTTTATGTTAGGGTGTTAGGTGTAAACATAAAATGTGTTTCCCCATAGGAATCAATGGGGTTGCGTTAAAGAGCTTTACGCTGCTTTTTTGCAGGTGGTAAACTTTTTCTCAGCCGGCTCTCCCCATTGATGTCTATGGGGAAATCGTGCACGAGCACGTACAACCAGCTCACCGTTGACTTAAGCAGTGCTGGTATTGGAGTGCGGTATGGAGCACAGTTTTGCTCTATGCTCACTTCTTGCCTGTTAACGCCGGGTTTATAAAAACCTGTAATACCAGCTCTGTAGGTAAGTGAGCGGTGACAATTACGTGCAAGCTAGCAAGCCTCTTACTGCAAAACTCGTAGTCTGGCCTTAATATTTTTAAGTTTCTAATAAGAAAGAAAGGATAAGGACAAATATTCCATATCAAAAAGACAGGGTATTCAGTACTCAAACACAACAGTATATTCATATTCAATATGTATTTAGTCAAACAAAATGTAATTTTAGTACACATGAGTGTCTCAGAATATCTATAAGTTGCCAAGAAAACAAAATAGAAAACACAATATAAAGATGAAGAGAAAATATATATTCAATTAAAGATATCTGACAAATAAATCAAACATTATCTGACCATACAAAATGCACCTGGGAGATGTCTCCTATATATATACATGATGACCCAAACAGGAAACCTACAAAACCTCCATCAGAGGGCAACCCCAAATACCTGTATAAGGGATATAAATCTAAGGATCTACAGTATGTAGTGACCTGTGAACCTATAGACTTGGTATACATAAAGAGTGCATATGCACAAATATACCTCAAAGTTGATTAAACGTCATATTAGAATATTAACCACAGAAGCAAAGTATGAAACAGGAAAACTACAACTCCTTTATCAGAGGGCAACCCCAAACAGATATGTTTGGAAACGTAATATAAATATGAGGATCTATGTGTTAACCTGCAATACTATGCACCTATAACATTAAAAAAGGCGCTATAAATAAATGTTTCACACGGAGTCTCTCCAAACAATGTATCAGATCAGCAGATAGAAACATGTAAGTCTCTCCAAATACTCTTACATGCTGATGACCACCAGTAGTATACATCTTAGAATCTTATAACAAGTATTGCGATCCAAAACAAGCACACAAAGTTCAAATGCCGATCGTGATCATAAAGTCTATAATCATCTGCAGCTTAATTGTTAAGCGGTGATGTCCTACCAAAATTGTAGGAAATGCAAAAGCCAAACTTCGATCAGCACTTCAGTCTTTGTCGAGAGATTCAAAACTTCTTAATATCTTCATATTACTCTGTGTATGTAAACCTTGGTTGCCTCTCTCCAAAACGGTAAGGTATTAAAGGGACAGTACACTGTAAAATTGTTTTTCCATAAATGTACTTTAAATGACTTGTTATACCAACTGCAGAGTATACAATATTTGAGAAATTGCATTTTCGGGTTTATTTGTGTATATGAAGTAGCTGGTTTTGTGCTTTGAAACCACAGCCTATTACAATGGGTTGAGCTTCAGGTAATATCAGATCTCATTATGTTATCACTTTTATGTACACAGACTTGCTTCCTTATCTTATATTTGTCTGGAACACCAAATCTAAATACATAAAGAGAACAATGGAAAATTATCATTTTATTACTTAACTATCCTGCATACCACTGGGAGAGTAATCTCTTCTGCTGGCTGTGTTTACTTAGGCTTGTCAATAGCGCATACGCCAGTATCAAAACTTTCAGTATAGGTTGGGAAACCACAAGCTAAATCAGCTATTTCAAATGCTGAAATATGAGTAAAGGAGCTACTTGCAACCAATTTAATACACTCTAGCAGGTAAAAAGGATCATTGGGAATAATTTAAAGGGGAGAAAGTTTTTGGGTGAACTGTCCCTTTAATCAATTCTCGCATCTCCACCATGCATCACAGGACCGCCATTCACAGGAAACGCCAACGCGCATTTCATCCCCTTACTTGTGAGGGACTTCCTCAGGACTTAATATTTTTCATTTTCATTATGTACGGATTACTATTCACCAGTATTAATTAGCAAATATGTGTTCTTACCTATAGAGCTAATCTATCTTGGTTTTTCCCTCATTGAGATCAGGAATATCCTGTAATCTGTGGCTAGGAGTGAGTCTGCCACCTTCTTTGGTTTGGTTTTAGAAATAGTTGCACATTGTTTTATTACATTTTTTATTTGTTCATTTTGTTTAATAGGATATGTGATTCTACTTCTTGGTTGGAGATATTGTTTTCTTTCTCTATGTTTGTTTAGTTAAAGTTACATTCTATTTTTCCTTTTGCCTTACCATCACTAAATACTTTAGTTAAAAAAGGAATGCTGTAGAGAAGCTATTTTTTTTTAATTAGAATCTCTTTCTTTTTGTTATATATAATCTAAAATACACGGACACATACAAAAATAAAAAAATAAAATATAAGTGGCAGAACCTTGCATACAAATTTGTCATTAGTAATTTTTTAGAAAAGAATAAGAAACATCTAAAATATATGTGCTATGCAGTTACATAGTTTAGAGAGATTCTAAATTCCAGCCAGGCTTATATTCACTTGTAAATATTTTTGAAAAGTTGCCTTAATATTTAGCTTTCTTATCCTTTCCATAAACAGATAGTGATCAAACCTGGCTAAGAATAGAAAAATTGTGACAATTTCAACTCCTTAATTTACTAAAAAAGGTTATACCTTATCTAGTATTTCTGATGTCACCTATGCCTTTTCTTATTTATTGAGCAGAATCACTGAAAATGATGAGTATTAAAATAAATATATATTAAAGCTTTTTATAAAGACCTTTATATAGACTCTACAAGATTTAGGCCTAGATTTAGAGTTCGGCGGTAGCCGTCAAAACCAGCGTTAGAGGCTCCTAACGCTGGTTTTGGGCGCCCGCTGGTATTTGGAGTCAGTGATTAAAGGGTCTAACGCTCACTTTTCAGCCGCGACTTTTCCATACCGCAGATCCCCCTACGCCATTTGCGTAGCCTATCTTTTCAATGGGATCTTCCTAACGCCGGTATTTAGAGTCGTTTCTGCAGTGAGCGTTAGAGCTCTAACGACAAGATTCCAGCCGCCTGAAAATAGCAGGAGTTAAGAGCTTTCTGGCTAACGCCGGTTTATAAAGCTCTTAACTACTGTACCCTAAAGTACACTAACACCCATAAACTACCTATGTACCCCTAAACCGAGCTCCCCCCACATCGCCGCCACTCGATTACAAATTTTAACCCCTAATCTGCCGACCGCCACCTACGTTATACTTATGTACCCCTAATCTGCTGCCCCTAACCCCGCCGACCCCTATATTACATTTATTAACCCCTAATCTGCCCCCCACAACATCGCCGCCAGCTACTTACAATAATTAACCCCTAATCTTCCGACCGCAAAGCGCCGCCACCTACGTTCTCCCTATGTACCCCTAATCTGCTACCCCTAACACCGCCGACCCCTATATTATATTTATTAACCCCTAATCTGCCCCCCTCAACGTCGCCTCCACCTGCCTACACTTATTAACCCCTAATCTGCCGAGCGGACCGCACCGCTACTATAATAAAGTTATTAACCCCTAACCCGCCTCACTAACCCTATCATAAATAGTATTAACCCCTAATCTGCCCTCCCTAACATCGCCGACACCTACCTTCAATTATTAACCCCTAATCTTCCGATCGGAGCTCACCGCTATTCTAATAAATGGATTAACCCCTAAAGCTAAGTCTAACCCTAACACTAACACCCCCCTAACTTAAATATAATTTACATATAACGAAATAAATTAACTCTTATTAAATAAATTAATCCTATTTAAAGCTAAATACTTACCTGTAAAATAAATCCTAATATAGCTACAATATAAATTATAATTATATTGTAGCTATTTTAGGATTAATATTTATTTTACAGGCAACTTGGTATTTATTTTAACTAGGTACAATAGCTATTAAATAGTTAAGAACTATTTAATAGTTACCTAGTTAAAATAATTACAAAATTACCTGTAAAATAAATCCTAACCTAAGATATAATTAAACCTAACACTACCCTATCAATAAAATAATTAAATAAACTACCTACAATTACCTACAATTAACCTAACACTACACTATCAATAAATTAAATAAACACAATTGCTACAAATAAATACAATTAAATAAACTAGCTAAAGTACAAAAAATAAAAAAGAACTAAGTTACAGAAAATAAAAAAATATTTACAAACATAAGAAATATATTACAACAATTTTAAACTAATTACACCTACTCTAAGCCCCCTAATAAAATAACAAAGCCCCCCAAAATAAAAAATTCCCTACCCTATTCTAAATTAGAAAAGTTACAAGCTCTTTTACCTTACCAGCCCTGAACAGGGCCCTTTGCGGGGCATGCCCCAAGAAGTTCAGCTCTTTTGCCTGTAAAAGAAAACATACAATACCCCCCCCCCAACATTACAACCCACCACCCACATACCCCTAATCTAACCCAAACCCCTCTTAAATAAACCTAACACTAAGCCCCTGAAGATCTTCCTACCTTGTCTTCACCATACCAGGTTCACCGATCCGTCCTGGCTCCGATATCTTCATCCAACCCAAGCGGGGGCTAGACATCCACTGAAGAAGTCCAGAAGAGGGTCCAAAGTCTTCCTCCTATCCGGCAAGAAGAGGACATCCGGACCGGCAAACATCTTCTCCAAGCGGCATCTTCGATCTTCTTCCATCCGGTGCGGAGCGGGTCCATCTTGAAGCAGGCGACGCGGATCCATCCTCTTCTTCCGATGTCTCCCGACGAATGACGGTTCCTTTAAGGGACGTCATCCAAGATGGCGTCCCTCGAATTCCGATTGGCTGATAGGATTCTATCAGCCAATCGGAATTAAGGTAGGAATTTTCTGATTGGCTGATGGAATCAGCCAATCAGAATCAAGTTCAATCCGATTGGCTGATCCAATCAGCCAATCAGATTGAGCTCGCATTCTATTGGCTGATCGGAACAGCCAATAGAATGCGAGCTCAATCTGATTGGCTGATTGGATCAGCCAATCGGATTGAACTTGATTCTGATTGGCTGATTCCATCAGCCAATCAGAAAATTCCTACCTTAATTCCGATTGGCTGATAGAATCCTATCAGCCAATCGGAATTCGAGGGACGCCATCTTGGATGACGTCCCTTAAAGGAACCGTCATTCGTCGGGAGACATCGGAAGAAGAGGATGGATCCGCGTCGCCTGCTTCAAGATGGACCCGCTCCGCACCGGATGGAAGAAGATCGAAGATGCCGCTTGGAGAAGATGTTTGCCGGTCCGGATGTCCTCTTCTTGCCGGATAGGAGGAAGACTTTGGACCCTCTTCTGGACTTCTTCAGTGGATGTCTAGCCCCCGCTTGGGTTGGATGAAGATATCGGAGCCAGGACGGATCGGTGAACCTGGTATGGTGAAGACAAGGTAGGAAGATCTTCAGGGGCTTAGTGTTAGGTTTATTTAAGGGGGGTTTGGGTTAGATTAGGGGTATGTGGGTGGTGGGTTGTAATGTTGGGGGGGGGTATTGTATGTTTTCTTTTACAGGCAAAAGAGCTGAACTTCTTGGGGCATGCCCCGCAAAGGGCCCTGTTCAGGGCTGGTAAGGTAAAAGAGCTTGTAACTTTTCTAATTTAGAATAGGGTAGGGAATTTTTTATTTTGGGGGGCTTTGTTATTTTATTAGGGGGCTTAGAGTAGGTGTAATTAGTTTAAAATTGTTGTAATATATTTCTTATGTTTGTAAATATTTTTTTATTTTCTGTAACTTAGTTCTTTTTTATTTTTTGTACTTTAGCTAGTTTATTTAATTGTATTTATTTGTAGCAATTGTGTTTATTTAATTTATTGATAGTGTAGTGTTAGGTTAATTGTAGGTAATTGTAGGTAGTTTATTTAATTATTTTATTGATAGGGTAGTGTTAGGTTTAATTATATCTTAGGTTAGGATTTATTTTACAGGTAATTTTGTAATTATTTTAACTAGGTAGCTATTAAATAGTTCTTAACTATTTAATAGCTATTGTACCTAGTTAAAATAAATACCAAGTTGCCTGTAAAATAAATATTAATCCTAAAATAGCTAAAATATAATTATAATTTATATTGTAGCTATATTAGGGTTTATTTTACAGGTAAGTATTTAGCTTTAAATAGGATTAATTTATTTAATAAGAGTTAATTTATTTCGTTATATGTAAATTATATTTAAGTTAGGGGGGTGTTAGTGTTAGGGTTAGACTTAGCTTTAGGGGTTAATACATTTATTAGAATAGCGGTGAGCTCCGATCGGAAGATTAGGGGTTAATAATTGAAGGTAGGTGTCGGCGATGTTAGGGAGGGCAGATTAGGGGTTAATACCATTTATGATAGGGTTAGTGAGGCGGATTAGGGGTTAATAACTTTATTATTGTAGCGCTCAGGTCCGCTCGGCAGATTAGGGGTTAATAAGTGTAGGTAGGTGTCGGCGACGTTGTGGGGGGCAGATTAGGGGTTAATAAATATAACATAGGGGTCGGCGATGTTAGGGCAGCAGATTAGGGGTACATAGGGATAACGTAGGTTGCGGCGGTTTACGGAGCGGAAGATTAGGGGTTAAAAGTGTAATGCAGGGGTCAGCGATAGCGGGGGCGGCAGATTAGGGGTTAATAAGTGTAAGGTTAGGGGTGTTTAGACTCGGGGTACATGTTAGAGTGTTAGGTGCAGACGTAGGAAGTGTTTCCCCATAGGAAACAATGGGGCTGCGTTAGGAGCTGAACGCTGCTTTTTTGCAGGTGTTAGGTTTTTTTTCAGCTCAAACAGTCCCATTGTTTCCTATGGGAGAATCGTGCACGAGCACGTTTTTGATGCCGGCCGCGTCCGTAAGCAACTCTGGTATCGAGAGTTGCATTTGCGGTAAAAATGCCCTACGCTCCTTTTTTGGAGCCTAACGCAGCATTTGTTTTAACTCTCAATACCAGAGTTAAATTTATGGTGCGGCCAGAAAAAAGCCCGCGGAGCGTTAACAGCCCTTTTACCGCCGAACTCTAAATCTAGGCCTTAGTATTTTCCTCTTTTCCTGATGTACAGTACATGTTAAATATACAAAATATTTAAATTATTTTTGCAAATATCTCACATAAATGTTCACGTATTTGCTGTCATTATAAACAGGATATAATTGTAATAATGTAAAATACTAAAAAAATTACAAAATAAAACAACAGCTAGATTACGAGTTTTGCATTATGAGTGAAAAAGCATTGTTATGCTTCATAACAATGCTTTTCCCCTAACGCCGTTATTACAAGTCTTGTAGGTATAGGTGTACCGCTCACCTTTTTGGCTGTCACGCAACATCAGTACTGCACTTTTAAAAAAGTCCTTTTTAAATGGGACTTCCATAGCGCCGGTATTACAAGTTCTGCTGTGAGCCCAAAAAGTGAGCGGTACACTCTATAACCACAAGATCCGTACCGCCATCTAAAGTCAGTAGTTATGAGATTTACATTACAAATCTGTAGCATAAAACTACACTAAATTGTTAAAAAGTACGCTAACACCCATAAACTACCTATTAACCCCTAAACTGACTGAGGCCCTCCCGCATCGCAAATACTAAAATAAATGTATTAACCCCTAATCTGCCATCCCGGACATCGCTGACACTTAAAAAATGTATTAAGCCCTATTCCGCCGCTCCCCGACATCGTCGCCACTACAATAAACATATTAACCCCTAAACCGCCGCTCTCCAGCATCGCAAAAACTATTTAAAGATTATTAACCCCTAATCTGACGTTCACCAACACCACCGCAATAATAAACTATTAACCCCTAAACCTCTGGCCTCCCACATCACTACATAAATATATTAACCCCTAAACCTAACCCTAAAGTAACCCTAAGCCTAACTTAACGCAACCCCTAACTTAAATATAATTAAAATAAATCAAAATTAAACTTACAATTATTATCTAAATAAATCCTATTTAAAACTAAATACTTACCTATAAAATAAAACCTAAGATAGCTACAAAATAAATAATAGTTACATTGTAGCTAGCATAGGTTTTATTTTTATTTCACAGGTAAATTTGTATTTATTTTAACTAGGTAGACTAGTTAGTAAATAGTTATTAACTATTTACTAACTACCTAGCTAAAATAAATACAAAGTTACCTGTAAAATAAAACCTAACATGCCTTATAATAAAACCTAACATTTCAATCAAATCAAATAAATTAAATTAATAAAATACAATGATCTAAATTACAAAAAAATAAACACTAAATTACACAAAATTAAAAAAAAGAAATTATCAAAAATAAGGTGAAAAAATCCTATTGGCTGTTGCAATCAGCCAATAGAATTGAGCTTGCGTTCTATTGGCTGATTGGAATAGCCAATAGAATGTGAGCTTAATCCTACTGGCTGATTGGATCAGCCAATAGAATGAAAGCTCAATCCTATTGGCTGATTGCAACAGCCAATAGGATTTTTTCACCTTTAATTCCTATTGTCTGATAGAATTCTATCATCCAATCGTAATGTAAGGGATGCCATCTTGGATGACATCACTTAAATGGAAACTTCATTATACAGCAGCGATCGGAAGAAGAGCATGCTCCCCGCATGTTTTGAAGATGGACCTGCTCCGCACCGGATGGATGAAGATAGAAGATGTCGTCTGGATGAAGACTTCTGCCTGCTTGGATGAAGACTTCTGCTGGCTTCAATGAGGACTTCTGCCCGCTTGGATGAAGACTTCTGCCGCCTGGATGGGGATGGATGTCTGGTCTATGAAAACTGTAATTGGATCGTCGGGAGTTAGTGTAAGGTTTTTTTTTTTAAGGGTTTATTGGGTGGGTTATATTTTAAGATTAGGGTTTGGGCAATGTAAAAGAGCTAAATGCCCTTTTAAGGGCAATGCCCATCCAAATGCCCTTTTCAGGGCAATGGTTAGCTTAGGTTTATTTAGTTAAGTTTTTCTTTGGGGGGGTTGGTTGGTTGGGTGGGTGGTGGGTTTTACTATTGGGGGATGTTTGTATTTTTTTAACAGGTAAAAGAGCTGATTTCTTTAAAGCAATGCCATGCAAAAGGCCCTTTTAAGAGCCATTGGCAGTTTAGTGTAGGCTAGGGTTTTTTTTTTATTTTGGGTGGGCTTTTTTATTTTGATAGGCCAATTAGACTAGGAGTAATTTGTTTTTATTTTTGATAATTTCTTTTTTTATTTTGTGTAATTTAGTGTTTATTTTTTGTAATTTAGATAATTGTATTTTATTTATTTAATTTATTTTATTTGATTGTAATGTTAGGTTTTAGTGTAAGGCAGGTTAGGTTTTATTTTACAGGTACATTTGTATTTATTTTAACTAGGTAGCTAGTAAATAGTACTATATATAATAACTATTTACTAACTAGTCTACCTAGTTAAAATAAATACAAACTTACCTGGGAAATAAAAATAAAACCAAAGCTAGCTACAATATAACTATTAGTTATATTGTAGCTAGCTTAGTTTTTTTTTTTACAGGTAAGTATTTAGTTTTAAATAGGAATTATTTACGTAATAATTGTAAGCTTAATTTAGATTTATTTTAATTATATTTAAGTTAGGGTGGGTTAGGGTCAGATTTAGGATTAGGGTTACGTTAGGGCTAGGGTTATGCTTAGGGTTAGGGTTATGTTAGGGTTAGGTTTAGGAGTTAATATATTTATTTAGTGTTAGTGATGTGGGAGGCCAGAGGTTTAGGGGTTAATAACTTTAGTATAGTGGCGGCGACATTGGGGGCGGCAGATTAAGGGTTTATAACTGTAATGTAGGTGGCGGCGATGTTAGGGGCAGCAGATTAGTGGTGTTTAGATGTGTTTTTTATGTTAGGGTGTTACGTTTAAACGTAATTTTTTTCTTTCCCCATAGACATCAATGGGGCTGCGTTACGGAACTTTTGTTTCCGCGATCGCAGGTGTTAGGCTTTTTTTAGCCGACTCTCCCCATTGATTTCTATGGGAAAATTGTACATGAGCACGTCAAAACACCACTTGTATTTGGGTGAGGTATGGAGCTCAACACAACCATATCGCCAGCACAAGCCAAGTTTTACAAAACCTGTAATAGTAGCGCTATAGGGGGGTTAAATATCGCTGCTTTTGTGGCGGGCTTTAATATCCCTACAGCGCTCAAAACTCGTAATCTAGCTGTAATATTGTTAATTTCAGTTTAGATTTATTGTTATGTTAAAGATAGTCATGTGAAGTTGCTGGTGGTGCTTTAACCCTTGATTGCTAACGACAGCTCAGAGCCGTCGCTAGCACTCACCTACCTTAAGAGCAATCTGGGGGCTCCCATCAACTCCCAACCTGGCGATCAGGGCTGTATAGTGACAGGCATCGCTGGGACTTCCCATTAAGTGTGGTGACGTCACGCGCAGTGACGTGATGACGTCACTGCGCAACTTTATTTAGAAATTACAATGGACAAGATAGGGAAAGGGGCATGCTGCTTAAAAGCCTGTATCTCAGGGATCTAAGCAGCTACAGACCCTCAAGACTCATCGTTGGAAAGGTAATCGCCTAACCTTTCCAATGGTATAGGTTTTGGGGATCTGGGGGAAACAAAAAAGTATTTTTTTTTTTTTTTTAAATAGTAAATTGCAAAAAAACAGAATTTATGCTTACCTGATAAATTACTTTCTCCAACAGTGTGTCCGGTCCACGGCGTCATCCTTACTTGTGGGATATTCTCTTCCCCAACAGGAAATGGCAAAGAGTCCCAGTAAAGCTGGTCACATGATCCCTCCTAGGCTCCGCCCACCCCAGTCATTCGACCGACGGACAGGAGGAAATATATATAGGAGAAACCATATGATACCGTGGTGACTGTAGTTAGAGAAAATAATTCATCAGACCTGATTAAAAAACCAGGGCGGGCCGTGGACCGGACACACCGTTGGAGAAAGTAATTTATCAGGTAAGCATAAATTCTGTTTTCTCCAACATTGGTGTGTCCGGTCCACGGCGTCATCCTTACTTGTGGGAACCAATACCAAAGCTTTAGGACACGGATGAAGGGAGGGAGCAAATCAGGTCACCTAAACGGAAGGAACCACAGCTTGCAAAACCTTTCTCCCAAAAATAGCCTCCGAAGAAGCAAAAGTATCAAATTTGTAAAATTTGGTAAAGTGTGCAGTGAAGACCAAGTCGCTGCCTTACATATCTGGTCAACAGAAGCCTCGTTCTTGAAGGCCCATGTGGAAGCCACAGCCCTAGTGGAGTGAGCTGTGATTCTTTCAGGAGGCTGCCGTCCGGCAGTCTCATAAGCCAATCGGATGATGCTTGTAAGCCAAAAGGAAAGAGAGGTAGAAGTCGCCTTTTGACCTCTCCTTTTACCAGAATAAACAACAAACAAGGAAGATGTTTGTCTGAAATCTTTGGTAGCCTCTAAATAGAACTTTAGAGCACGGACAACGTCCAAATTGTGTAACAAACATTCCTTCTTTGAAACTGGATTCGGACACAAAGAAGGTACAACTATCTCCTGGTTAATATTTTTGTTAGAAACAACTTTAGGAAGAAAACCAGGCTTAGTACGCAAAACCACCTTATCTGCATGGAACACCAGATAAGGAGGAGAACACTGCAGAGCAGATAATTCTGAAACTCTTCTAGCAGAAGAAATTGCAACCAAAAACAAAACTTTCCAAGATAGTAACTTAATATCTATGGAATGTAAGGGTTCAAACGGAACCCCTTAAAGAACTGAAAGAACTAAATTTAGACTCCAGGGAGGAGTCAAAGGTCTGTAAACAGGCTTGATCCTAACCAGAGCCTGAACAAATGCTTGAACATCTGGCACCGCTGCCAGTCTTTTGTGTAGTAAGACAGATAAAGCAGAGATCTGTCCCTTTAGAGAACTTGCAGATAATCCTTTCTCCAAACCTTCTTGAAGAAAGGAGAGAATCTTAGAAATTTTTATCTTATTCCATGGGAATCCTTTGGATTCACACCAACAGATATATTTTTTCCATATTTTATGGTAAATTTTTCTAGTTACAGGTTTTCTGGCCTGAACCAGAGTATCTATCACCGAATCTGAAAACCCACGCTTTGATAGAATCAAGCGTTCAATCTCCAAGCCGTCAGTTGGAGGGATACCAGATTTGGGTGTTCGAATGGACCTTGAACAAGAAGGTCCTGTCTCAAAGGTAGCTTCCATGGTGGAGCCGATGACATATTCACCAGGTCTGCATACCAAGTCCTGCGTGGCCACGCAGGAGCTATCAAGATCACCGAGGCCCTCTCCTGATTGATCCTGGCTACCAGCCTGGGAATGAGAGGAAACGGTGGGAATACGTAAGCTAGGTTGAAAGTCCAAGGAGCTACTAGTGCATCTACTAGAGTCGCCTTGGGATCCCTGGATCTGGACCCGTAGCAAGGAACCTTGAAGTTCTGACGAGACGCCATCAGATCCATGTCTGGAATGCCCCATAATTGAGTTATTTGGGCAAAGATTTCCAGATGGAGTTCCCACTCCCCCGGATGAAAAGTCTGACGACTCAGAAAATCCGCTTCCCAATTTTCCACTCCTGGGATGTGGATCGCAGACAAGTGGCAGGAGTGATCCTCCGCCCATTGAATTATTTTGGTCACTTCTTTCATCGCCAAGGAACTCTTTGTTCCCCCTTGATGATTGATATACGCAACAGTCGTCATGTTGTCTGATTGGAACCTTATGAATTTGGCCTTTGCTAGTTGAGGCCAAGCTCTGAGAGCATTGAATATCGCTCTCAGTTCCAGAATGTTTATCGGGAGAAGAGACTCTTCCCGAGACCATAGACCCTGAGCTTTCAGGGATTCCCAGACCGCACCCCAGCCCACTAGACTGGCGTCGGTCGTGACAATGACCCACTCTGGCCTGCGGAAGCTCATTCCCTGGGACAGATGGTCCAGGGTCAGCCACCAACGGAGTGAATCTCTGGTCTTTTGATCTACTTGAATCATTGGAGACAAGTCTGTATAATCCCCATTCCACTGTTTGAGCATGCACAGTTGTAATGGTCTTAGATGAATTCGTGCAAAAGGAACTATGTCCATTGTTGCAACCATCAATCCTATTACTTCCATGCACTGCGCTATGGAAGGACGAGGAACAGAATGAAGCACTTGACAAGAGCTTAGAAGTTTTGATTTTCTGACCTCTGTCAGAAAAATCCTCATTTCTAAGGAATCTATTATTGTTCCCAAGAAGGGAACTCTTGTTGACGGGGACAGAGAACTCTTTTCTTTGTTCACCTTCCATCCGTGAGATGTGAGAAAGGCTAAAACGATGTCCGTATGAGCCTTTGCCTTTGACAGGGACGACGCTTGTATTAGAATGTCGTCCAAGTAAGGTACTACTGCAATGCCCCTTGGTCTTAGAACCGCTAGAAGGGACCCTAGCACCTTTGTGAAAATCCTTGGAGCAGTGGCTAATCCGAATGGAAGAGCCACAAACTGGTAATGTTTGTCCAGAAAAGCGAACCTTAGGAACTGATGATGTTCCTTGTGGATAGGGATATGTAGGTACGCATCCTTTAGATCCACGGTAGTCATAAATTGACTTTCCTGGATGGTGGGTAGAATCGTTCGAATAGTTTCCATTTTGAACGATGGTACCCTGAGAAATTTGTTTAGGATCTTCAAATCCAAAATTGGTCTGAACATTCCCTCTTTTTTGGGAACTACGAACAGATTGGAATAAAATCCCATTCCTTGTTCCTTTATTGGAACTGGGTGTATCACTCCCATCTTTAACAGGTCTTCTACACAATGTAAGAATGCCTGTCTCTTTATTTGGTTTGAGGATAAGTGAGACTTGTGGAACCTTCCCCTTGGGGGTAGTTCCTTGAATTCCAGGAGATAACCTTGAGAAACTATTTCTAGCGCCCAAGGATCCTGAACATCTCTTGCCCAAGCCTGAGCAAAGAGAGAGAGTCTGCCCCCCACCAGATCCGGTCCCGGATCGGGGGCTACTCCTTCATGCTGTCTTGTTAGCCGTGGCAGGCTTCTTGGCCTGCTTACCCTTGTTCCAGCCTTGCATTGGTTTCCAGGCTGGTTTGGGTTGTGAGGCATTACCCTCTTGCTTAGAGGATGCAGAATTAGAGGCTGGTCCATTTCTGCGAAAGGGACGAAAATTAGGCTTATTTTTAGCCTTAAAAGACCTATCCTGTGGAAGGGCGTGGCCCTTTCCCCCAGTGATGTCTGAAATAATCTCTTTCAAATCAGGTCCAAATAAAGTTTTACCTTTGAAAGGAATGTTAAGTAATTTTGTCTTGGATGACACATCCACTGACCAAGACTTTAGCCAAAGCGCTCTGCGCGCCACAATAGCAAACCCTGAATTTTTCGCCGCTAATTTTGCTAATTGCAAAGCGGCATCTAAAATAAAAGAGTTAGCCAATTTAAGTGCGTGAACTCTGTCCATAACCTCCTCATATGGAGTTTCTCTACTGAGCGACTTTTCTAGTTCCTCGAACCAGAACCACGCTGCCGTAGTGACAGGAACAATGCATGAAATTGGTTGTAGAAGGTAGCCTTGCTGTACAAAAATCTTTTTAAGCAAACCTTCCAATTTTTTATCCATAGGATCTTTGAAAGCACAACTATCTTCGATAGGAATAGTAGTGCGTTTGTTTAGAGTAGAAACTGCCCCCTCGACCTTGGGGACTGTCTGCCATAAGTCCTTTCTGGGGTCGACCATAGGAAATAATTTCTTAAATATAGGGGGAGGAACAAAAGGTATGCCGGGCTTTTCCCACTCTTTATTTACTATGTCCGCCACCCGCTTGGGTATAGGAAAAGCGTCGGGGGGCACCGGAACCTCTAGGAACCTGTCCATCTTGCATAATTTCTCTGGAATGACCAAATTGTCACAATCATCCAGAGTAGATAACACCTCCTTAAGCAGTGCGCGGAGATGTTCTAATTTAAATTTAAATGTCACAACATCAGATTCAGCTTGATGAGAAATTTTTCCTGAATCTGAAATTTCTCCCTCAGACAAAACCTCCCTCATGGCCCCTTCAGATTGGTGTGAGGGTATGACAGAACAATTATCATCAGCGTCCTCTTGCTCTTCAGTGTTTAAAACAGAGCAATCGCGCTTTCTCTGATAAGTAGGCATTTTGGATAAAAGATTTGCTATGGAGTTATCCATTACAGCCGTTAATTGTTGCATGGTAATAAGTATTGGCGCACTAGATGTACTAGGGGCCTCCTGCATGGGCAAAACTGGTGTAGACACAGTAGGAGATGATGTAGTATCATGTTTACTCCCCTCATTTGAGGAATCATCTTGGGCAATATCATTATTTGTGGCAGTACTGTCCTTACTTTGTTTGGACGCTATGGCACAATTATCACATAAATTTAAATGGGGAGACACATTTGCTTTCATACATATAGAACATAGCTTAAGGTACAGACATGTTAAACAGGCTTAAACTTGTCAATAATGCACAAAAAACGTTTTAAAATAAAACCGTTACTGTCACTTTAAATTTCAAACAGAAAACACTTTATTACTGAATATGTGAAAAAGTATGAAGGAATTGTTCAAAAATCACCAAATTTTCACCACAGTGTCTTAAAGCCTTAAAAGTATTGCACACCAATTTAAAATAACGGAACCAGAGCCGTTTTTCAATTTAACCCCTATACAGTCCCAGATACAGTCTTTGCTAAGACCCAACCAAGCCCTGAGGGTAATACAATACCAAATGACACCTTCTAAAAGCTTTTTCAGAGATTCTTAGATCCTCACACATGCATCTGCATGCCCTGCTCTCAAAAAACAACTGCTCATTAATGGCGCGAAAATGAGGCTCAGTCTATGACTAGAAAGGCCCCCTGACTGAAAAAGGTGTCCAATACAGTGCCTGCCGTTTTATAAACATTCCCCAAGATTATAAATGTCAATTGTTAGCCTAAATTTGAATAATATGCACAAATAAAGCAATCGATTTAGCCCATAAAAATGTCTACCAGTTTTTTAGCCCATAATAAGCCCTTTATTCTGTTTGTTTTTGACTAAGAAAATGGCTTACCGGTCCCCATGAGGGGAAATGACAGCCTTCCAGCATTACACAGTCTTGTTAGAAATATGGCTAGTCATACCTTAAGCAGAAGAGTCTGCTAACTGTTTCCCCCAACTGAAGTTACTTCATCTCAACAGTCCTATGTGGAAACAGCAATCGATTTTAGTTACTGTCTGCTAAAATCATCTTCCTCTTACAAACAGAAATCTTCATCCTTTTCTGTTTCAGAGTAAATAGTACATACCAGCACTATTTTAAAATAACAAACACTTGATAGAAGAATAAAAACTACATTTAAACACCAAAAAACTCTTAACCATCTCAGTGGAGATGTTGCCTGTACAACGGCAAAGAGAATGACTGGGGTGGGCGGAGCCTAGGAGGGATCATGTGACCAGCTTTGCTGGGACTCTTTGCCATTTCCTGTTGGGGAAGAGAATATCCCACAAGTAAGGATGACGCCGTGGACCGGACACACCAATGTTGGAGAAAATAAAATAAATCCAGCTTAGCACTCAAAGGGTTAAACAGAAAAAAAATTGTGTATGGAGAAGGAATTAGTTAATATTGCAAAGTTTTCAGAGTGACCTTAATATTTTTGGTTCTGAGCTCATACTTGTAAATAATGAGTTAATGCTTAGCAACATCCATAAACAATGTACCAATTTCACAGGTTGAAAACTTCACATTCTGTTTCTAACATGTGCGCATGTTAGTTTATCATATTTTAATCTATGACCAGAAATTTGATGAAGCCCAGTCTATGGCTCACTGTATTAAGCTACAGATGCTTACCCTCTCGACAAGCTAGTTATAATAAAAGTAAAAATGATCACCTATTGTGTAAACTGCTGATTACAAGCTTTCAGCAACACAGTTTGAGTTTTTAGATATATATATTTTTAGGTGGTTAGGATTGGCTAAAACAAAAGTGAAGCTTACTTATTGGATGAAACTGAAATCAGACAACTGACAATGATACTGCTGGATCGTTAATGAAAAATGTAAATTTGGTGCCTGTAGGAATAAATCAATAAACATTTGTTTGTCATTTGCATTTGTAAATATCTCTTTTTGTATTTGTTACCTTTCAGGCATGAGTACCTGCTATTTTTAGACAAAAATAGTTGCGCTTAGTTATTGATGCCTTTCTTTCTGTAATCGAGCACTTGCATGTTGTAGCCTGATATTTTCTGGTTTTGCTGGTACCTTTTTTCTCCTTGGACAAGCTAGTTTTTATTTCCACGGGCTTTTATTGGGAATACAAAATGAGAAGAAAGCATAATGGTATTAAGTGTTCTATTTAAAGGGACACTGTAGTGATACAATTAAATTAAATGCTCTAATATGCTAGAGAATGCAATGTTTGCACTGCTCCCACTATAAACAAAATTACATGTTGAACACGTTAAAGAGGTTTGGAGCATTAATATCGCTGGCGCACAATCCTTACTGCTTGCTGGCACTAGAAGCCATCGTTAATATATATTGAACACATTGGCCTCTATTTATCAAGCTGTCAAACGCAAATACGCTGGAATTCTGCAGTGTATTTGTGGCGAGGCTGATTCGTCATAGTTATCAAGCCCTACAGACCGGCAAAATTAGAATCTAGTGACGTAACATACGATCCGCCGGACTCAGTCCGACACAGATCGATGGTTACGTCACTCCAGATGTTCCGAACGCAAGTTCGGCACAATCTGACTACTTTTGGAAGTTATCAAAGAACAACCAGGTACGCTCGCCACTATTCCGGCCCAGCGTACCTGGTGGCGGCGGATCCCATAGGAATCAATGGGAGTCTGACAGCAGCGAAAGCTCATGTTTGCTGCTGCCCGATATCCCATTGATTTCTAAGGGAAATGTCTACACCTAACACCCTAACATGTACCCCGAGTCTAAACACCCCTAATCTGCCCCCCCTACACCGCCGCCACCTATTTTATACTTATTAACCCCTAAACCGCCGCTCCAGGACCCCGCCGCAACTAAATAAATTGTTTAACTCCTAAACCGCTGCTCCCGGACCCCGCCGCAACTAAATAAAATGTTTAACCCTTAAACCGCCGCTCACGGACCCCGCCGCCACCTACATTATACATATTAACCCCTCTCCTGCCCCCCCTACACCGCCGCCACCTACATTAAACTTATTAACCCCTATCCTGCCCCCACTATACCGCCGCCACCTACATTAAACTTATTAACCCCTATCCTGCCCCCGCCTACACCGCCGCCACCTACATTAAACTTATTAAACCCTATACTAACCCCCCTACACCGCCGCCACTTACATTAAACTTATTAACCCCTATCCTGCCCCCCTACACTGCCGCCACCTACATTAAACTTATTAACCCCTATCCTGCCCCCCCTACACCGCCGCCACCTACATTAAACTTATTAACCCCTATCCTGCCCCCCTACACCTCCGCCACTATATTAAATTTATTAAACCCTAAATCTAAGTCTAACCCTAACCCCCCCCTAACTTAAATATAATTTAAATAAATCTAAATAAAATTACTATTAATAACTAAATTATTATTTAAAACTAAATACTTACCTATCAAATAAACCCTAAGATAGCTACAATATAACTAATAGTTACATTCTAGCTAGCTTAGGGTTTATTTTTATTTTACAGGCAACTTTGTATTTATTTTAACTAGGTACAATAGTTATTAAATAGTTATTAACTATTTTAATATCTCCCTAGCTAAAATAAATACAAAATTACCTGTAAAATAAATCCTAACCTAAGTTACAATTACACCTAACACTATACTATAATTAAATAAATTAAATTAATTAACTACAATTACCTAACATTAAATGCAATTAACTAAAATTAACTAAAGTACAAAAAACCCCATTAAATTACAGAAAATAAAAAAAAAGTTTAAACTAATTACACCTAATCTAAACTCCCTAATAAAAAAAGCCCCCCAAAATAATAAAATTCCCTACCCTAAACTAAATTACAAATAGCGCTTAAAAGGTCCTTTTGCGGGGCATTGTCCCAAAGTAATCAGCTCTTTTACCTGAAAAAAAAAAAAGAAATACAACCCCCCCCAACATTAAAACCCACCACCCACACACCCAACCCTACTCTAAAACCCAACCATCGAATCCGGACAGAAGAGGTCCTCCAAGCGGCAGAAGAATGACGGTTCCTTTAAATGACGTCATCCAAGATGGCGTCCCTTGAATTCCGATTGGCTGATCCAATCAGAATTAAGGTAGGAAAAATCCGATTGGCTGATCCAATCAGCCAATAGGATTGACCTCGGATTGACCTCGTATTCTATTGGCTGATCGGAACAGCCAATAGAATGCAAGGTCAATCCTATTGGCTGATTGGATCAGCCAATCAGATTGAACTTCAATCCGATTATCTGATTGCATCAGCCAATCTGATTTTTCCTACCTTAATTCCGATTGGCTGATAGAATCCTATCAGCCAATCGGAATGTAAGGGACGCCATCTTGGATGACGTCATTTAAAGGAACCGTCATTCAGTGTTAGGACGTCGTTTGAAGAGGATGACTCTGCGTCTGCTGGATTGAAGATGGACCCGCTCCGCTCCGGATGGATGAAGATAGAAGATGCCGCTTGGATGAAGATTCTGTCGCTTGGAGGACCTCTTCTGCCCGGATTGGATGAAGACTTCTGGCCGGATTGGATGAAGACTTCGGACCCTCTGGAGGACCACTTGTGCCCGGCTGGGTGAAGACGGCTCAAGGTAGGGTGATCTTCAAGGGGGTAGTGTTAGGTTTTTTAAAGGGGGCTTTGGGTGGGTTTTAGAGTAGGGTTGGATGTGTGGGTGGTGGGTTTTAATGTTGGGGGGTTGTATTTCTTTTTTTTCAGGTAAAAGAGCTGATTACTTTGGGGCAATGCCCCGCAAAAGGCCCTTTTAAGGGCTATTTGTAATTTAGTTTAGGGTAGGGAATTTTATTATGTTGGGGGCCTTTTTCTATTTTATTAGGGGGCTTAGATTAGGTGTAATTAGTTTAAACTTCTTGCAATTTTTTTTATTTTCTGTAATTTAGCGTTTGTGTTTTTTTTTGTAATTTAGTTAATTTTAGTTAATTGTATTTAATGTTAGGAATTTTAGTTAATTTAATTTATTTAATGATAGTGTAGTGTTAGGTGTAATTGTAACTTAGGTTAGGATTTATTTTACAGGTAATTTTGTATTTATTTGAACTAGGTAGCTATTAAATAGTTAATAACTATTTAATAGCTATTGTACCTAGTTAAAATAAATACAAAGTTGCCTGTAAAATAAAAATAAACCCTAAGATGGCTACAATGTAATTATTAATTATATTGTAGCTATCTTAAGGTTTATTTTATAAGTAAGTATTTAGTTTTAAATAGGAATAATTTAGGTAATAATATTAAATTCATTTAGATGTATTTAAATTATATTAAGTTGGCGGGTGTTAGGGTTAGGGTTAGACTTAGGTTTAGGGGTTAATTCATTTAATATAGTGGCGGCGGTGTAGGGGGGGCATATTAGGGGTTAATATATGTAATGTAGGTGGCGGCGGTGTAGGGGGGGCAGGATAGGGGTTAATAAATGTAATGTAGGTGGCAGCGGACTCTGGGTGCGGCGGTTTAGGGGTTAAACAATTTATTTAGTTGCGGCGGGGTCCGGGATCGGCAGGATAGGGGTTAATAACTTTATGTAGGTGGCAGCGGTATAGGGGGCGGCAGATTAGGGTTTAATAGGTATAATGTAGGTGGTGGCGGGGTCTGGGAGCGGCAGTTTATGGTTAATATATTTATTAGAGTTGCGGCGGGGTCCGAGAGCGGCGGTTTAGAGTTAATATATTTATTAGAGTTGCGGCGGGGTCTGTGAGCGGCGGTTTAGGGGTTAATAAGTTTATTTAGTTGTGGGGGGCTCCGGGAGCGGCGGTTTAGGGGTAAAGCAGTATAGTATAGTGTGGGTGCTTAGTGACAGGGTAGCAAGAAAGCTGCGAATAAGCCGATGAGCAGCGAGATCGATGACTGTTAGTTAACAACAGTCCGCTGCTCATTGCAGCGTACTTGGTGCGCGGCTTTTTGACAACTTTTTTGATAAACTTGGCGAACGTATTCAGGTCCGTGGCGGCGATGTTAGGTGAGCTTAGGCGAGCGTATTGGTGCCGACGAACGCAGGAAAGTAGACATTTTTTGCTATACACCTTCCATGTTTTTGAATGTAAAATAACAAGTGTTAAAGCCTGTTTTTCAAAAATATTAAAAGAGAAAGTAGTATTTTGAATTGCATGTGTGTGCAACACTTACCTGACAACTTGCAATACGAGCACAATGTACTGCTTCCTATTGACAGTACAGAGTGCACTACATCAGTGCATTCAAATGGTTTGGTTAAACATTTTAACCAATAACTTTTTAATATCTGATTATGAATTATTATTATCAATTGCCCTTAAATTGTAATCTTGCCCTATGTGTTTTACCCGTGCAAAAGAGTTAAACACGTAGATAAAGTCCATCTTAGCAGCCATTCAGAAGCGGCAGTCAGACAACCTAGCTAACCACCTGCTGGTTTCAGACCACGATCCTCAAGTACAGCAGCAGGACGTTACTTATGTGTTTAACCCCCTTTGCAAAATGTATATGCGCTAAAGAATTAGATCTTGTAATTTTTGTACTACAACGTCTCAGTAATTGGACACTAAACTCACAGCATATACAGCATCAGCAATTAAGCACTTCATTGCTGCCACCAGTTAGGGGCATATACAAATGAGCTCTTGTGATTTGAGTTAAAAGCTGTGTATTTTGCAGGCCTAGGTACATTTCTTCATATTTAAAGGGATACTAAGTACACTATTCAATTCTACATAAAAGGCCAGATTACAAGTGGAGAGCAATCAATAGCAAAGAGTGTTTTATCTTGCACTTGGTTTTGCAATAAGAATAACATGCAATCTGGTCTTACAAGTGGATGATTACAAATTCTAACCAGAAAATCTTAAAGGGACATGAAACCCAAAATTTTTCTTTCATGATTAAGCTAGAACGTACAATTTTTAACAATTATCTAATTTACTTCTATCATCAAATGTCCTTCATTCTCTTGGTATCATTTGTTGAAGGTGCAGCAATGCACTACTGGTTTCTAACTAAACACATTGGTGAGCCAATGACAATCTTTATATATATATGCAGCCACCAATCAGCAGCTAGAACCTACATTCTTTGCTGCTCCTGAGCTTTCCTAGATAAAACTTTCAGCAAAGGATAACAAGTGAAGGAAGCAAATAAAATAATAGAAAGAAATTGGAAATGTGTTTAAAATTGTATGCTATGTCTAATTATGACTTTACTGTCCCTTTAACAAGACTGAATCTTTTTTCAGTAGGCTTTACGCTTTTTGGATAGAAAATTAAATACTATTAGTGTGCTCATTGTGCTTGTAATACAAGTAGTGAGTTAAAGGGACAGTCTAGTCAACATTAAACTTTCATGATTCAGATAGGGCATGCAATTTTAAACAGCTTTCCAATTTACTTTTATCATTAAATTTGCTTTGTTTCTCTTTGTATTCTTTGTTGAAAGCTAAACCTAGTTAGGCTCATAAACTGATTTCTAAGCCATTGAATGCCGCCTCTTATCCCAGTGCATTTTGACAGTTGTTCACAGTTAGACACTGCTAGTTCATGTGTGCCATATAGATTGACTGCTAGCAGGGGGTGTCAATCAACCTGATTGTATTCGATCGGGTTGATTTCTGTCTGCCGCCTCAGAGCAGGCGGACAAGTTATGGAGCAGCGGTGCTTCATAACTTCTGTTTCCGACGAGCCTGAAGGCTTGCTGGAAACAAGGGGCCTCAAGCTCCATACGGAGCTTGATAAATATGCCGCATCGTGTCTTTTGTCAAATGTTTGTTATGCATAGAGGCACAAATTGTTTTGCCTATGCAATTCGGTGCTGCATGCTTAGCTAGAACACTTCAATTTAAAGATAAATTGTTGCCCGCTGAGCCCAATGTCTCTCAGGATGATGCTGTTCAGACAATGCCACAGTTTTCTCCACAAATGTCCCAAGCCTCTATGGCCTCACATACAGTGCCCTGCAGTTCCTCTTGGCCTCCCAAAGATGTTTATTTGCTTGCAAATTTTGCTGCACAGCTATCTTCTGTGGTATCTGCAACATCATCTGTTTTTCCTATGCTGGGAAAATGCAAGAGAAAAATTAGACATTCAGATAGTAAGGTTTCTGTTCCACCTACTGTGTACGCCGGTTGTCCTCCCTCATAAGTCTGATGAAGAAGATACGTCAGTAGCCTCTGAGGGTGAAATCTCAGATTCGGACAGTATTATTCCTTTATCTGATACTGAAGAAGTAAACTTCAGATTTAAACTTGAACACCTTCGTGTACTGTTAAAGAAGGTATTGGCTACTTTGGACGACTCCGATACTTCTGCAGTTGTCAACCCTAAGACATTGTTCGGACCTGGTCTGGCAGAAATAATTTCTGATATTACGGGTGGAAAAGGGTATTTTCTACTGCAAGACAAGAAGAACAGACTCAAAGGACATCAAACTAATTTTCGTTCCTTTCGTAACTTCAAAGGTCAAAGATTTTCCTCTACTTCTTCCAAGCAGGAGCAGTCCAAGTCTTCTTGGAAGCCCAATCAGTCTTGGATTAAGCGGAAGCAATCAAAGAAACTCTCAGCTGAGTCTAAATCAGCATGAAGGGTCAGCCCTGGTCCAGGATCGGATCAAGTGGGGGGCAGACTTTGCCTGTTTTGTCAAGCATGGAGACAAGATGTCCCAGATCCTTGAGCTGTGGACATAGTATCTCAGAGTTACAAAATAGAATTTAAAACTTTCCCTCCCAGGGGCAGATTTTACCTCTCAAGATTATCTGCAGACCAGGTAAAAAGAGAGGCATTCTTGAACTGCGTTCAGGACCTTTCCTCCCTGGGAGTGATTGTTCCAGTTCCAGTAAGGGAACAGGGTCTAGGATTATATTCTAATCTGTTTGTGGTGCCTAAAAAAGAGGGAACTTTTTGACCCACTTTACACCTTAAGTGCCTCAACAAGTTTCTCAATGTAACGTCCTTCAAAATGGAAACCATAGGTTCCATTCTTCCTTTGGTCCAAGTGAGTCAGTTCATGATGACCGTAGACCTGAAGGACGCGTATCTTCATGTTCCCATCTACAGGGATCATCACAAATTCCTGAGATTCACCTTTCTAGACAAACACTCAGTTTGTGGCTCTTCCATTTGGCCTTGCCACAGCTCCCAGAATTTTCTCAAAGGTTCTGGGGGCTCTTTTGGCAGTGATCAGGTCTCGGGGAATTGCAGTGGCGACCTACCTGGATGACATATTGGTTCAGGTGCCATCTTTTCAACAAGCAAACTCTCATAAAGAGATCTTGTTGTCTATTCTAAGTTCCAACAGTTAGAAAGTAAATCTGTAAAAGAGTTCCCTTGTTCCAGATACAAGGGTGGTTTTTGCTACAAGGGTGGTTTTCTTATGGACCATAATAGATTCCCTATCTATGAAATTTTTTCAGACGGAGGTAAGAAAATCCAAAATTCTCTCCTCTTGCCTCTCTCTACAGTCTACTGTTCGGCCATCAGTGGCTCAATGTATGGAGATAATTGGTCTGATGGTTGCTTCTATGAACATCATTCCCTTTGCATGATTCCATTGGAGAGCTCTGCAATTATGCATGCTCAGACAATGGAACAGAGACCATTTGGATCTGTCTCAGAGGATAGATCTAGAACAGTCGACAAGAGACTCTCTCTAGTGGTGGCTTTCTCAGGACCATCTGTCTCAGGGAACATTCTTCCGAGGACCTTCCTGGGTGATTGTGCCCACGGACGCCAGCCTGCTAGGCTGGAGCAGTCTGGGACTTGTTAAAGGCGCAGGGGCTATGGACTCGGGAGGAGTCTGCTCTCCCCATAAATATCTTGGAATTGAGAGCGATTTACAATGCTCTAATTGCTTGGCCTCAAATGTCCTTTGCCCGGTTTATCAGGTTTCAGTCAGACAACATCACCTCAGTGGCTTACATCAACCACCAGGGAGGAACCTGGAGTTCCTTAGCCATGAAGTAGGTGGCACAGATTATTCAGTGGGTAGAAGCTCACAATTGTTGTCTATCTGCCATCCACATTCCTGGAGTGGACAACAGGGAAATTGATTTCCTGAGCAGACAGACATTTCATCCCAGGGAGTGGGCTCTCCATCCGGAGGTGTTCTTCAGGGTAACCCTCAAATGGGGGGTGTCGGAGTTGGATCTGATGGCGTCTCAGCAGAACGCCAAGCTTCCAATGTACAGTTCAAGTTTAAGAGATCCTCAGGCCGCTCTGATAGATGCTCTGGCAGTATCTTGGGATTTTGGTCTAGCATACCTGTTTCCTCTGTTTGCGCTCCTTCCACAAGTTATTGCTCGTATCAAACAGGGGAGACCATCGATAATTCGGCCTCGCAGGATCTGGTATGCATACCTAGTGAAGATGTAATTTTGGCCACATTAGAGGTTGCCTCTGAGGAAGGACCTTCTAACTCAGGGTCCATTCCTCCATCCAAATCTCATTTCTCTGAATCTGACTGCTTGGAGATTGAACGCTTAGTTCTGTCTAAGCGTGGATTTTCTGAGTCAGTCATTGAGACCAGGATCCAGACTTGCAAGCATGTTACTCAAAAATTTTACCATAAGGTATGGCGTAAATACCTTTATTGGTGTAAATCTAAGAGCTACTCTTGGAGTAGGGTCAGGAGTCCTAGAATTTTGTCTTTTCTCCAGGAAGGTCTGGAGAAAAGGTTGTCAGTCAGTTCTCTGAAAGGTCAGATTTCTCCATTTTGTTACACAAATGTCTGGCAGATGTGCCAGATGTTCAATCTTTTTGTCAGACCCTGGTCAGAATCAGGCCTGTGTTTAAACCCGTTGCTCCTCCTTGGAGCCTTAATCTTGTTCTTAAAGTTTTGCAGCAGGCTCCGTTTGAGCCAATGCATTCCATACATATTAAGTTATTATCTTGGAAGGTTTTGTTTCCTATTGCTATCTTTTCTGCTCTGAGAGTTTCAGAACTCTTGGCTTTGCAGTGTGATTCGCCTTACCTTATCTTTCATGTGGATAGGGCAGTTCTTTCATACTAAACTGGGGTTTCTTCCTTAAGTGGTTTTGGATAGAAATATTAATTAGGAAATTGTTGTTCTTTCTCTCTGTCCCAATCTTTCTTCTCATAAAGAACGTCTATTGCACAACTTGGATGTTGTGCGTGCTCTTACATTCTACCTACAGGCGACTAGAGATTTTCCTTAGTCTCTGCCCTGTTTGTTTGTTTCTCAGGAAAGTGTAAGGGTCAAAAGGCTACTGCTACTTCTCTTTCCCTCTGGTTGAGAAGTATAATTTGTTTCGCTTATGAGACTGCTGGACAGCAGCTCATTCCAGTAGGGCTGTTTCCACTTCTTGGGGTTTTAAAAATGAAGCTTCTGTGTAAAAGATTTGCAAGGCTTCAACTTGGTCCTCTCTGCATACTTTTTCCAAATTTTCCAAATTTGATACTTTTGCCTCGGATGAGGCCTCTTTTGGGTGAAAGGTTCTTCAAGTGGTGGTGCCTTCTGTTTAGGTCTGCCTGTCTTGTTCTCCCTCCCTGTTCATTCTGTGCCCTCAAGCTTGGGTATTGGTTCCCACTAGTAATTGAATGATGTTGTGGACTCTCCATATCTTAGGAAAGAAAACAAAATTTATGCTTACCTGATAAATTTCTTTCTTTCCGGATATGGAGAATCCACGACCCCACCCTTTATTAAGTCAGTTATTTTTGACTAAACCTCAGGCACCTCTACACCTTTGTGTTATTCCTTTTTTCCATTTCTCTTCGGTTGAATGACTGGGGATTATGGGTAGGGGAGTGACACTTAAGAGCTTTGCTGTGGTGCTCTTTGCCTCCTCCTGCTGGCCAGGAGTGATATTACCACTAGTAATTGAAGGACGTTGTGGACTCTCCATATCCGGAAAGACATTTATCAGGTAAGCAGACATTTAGTTTTTTCTTGAACTGGTGAAAGTAGCACTGGCTTCTACTTTAACTTTATTAAAGTTGTCTGTTGCCCTCAAGGCATTTTATTGAATAGGAAATAGCAAACTAATATATTTTCATTAAAAAACAAATTACAAACAACTACCTTAACATCGGACAAAATAAAAGAACAATTCTTCATCTGATGTATGATTCATCTAGAACCATTTTTTGCTGTGCAGAGCACATGTCTAGTAGACACAATTAGGCTGTCTGTGTAATAAAAATATTATTTATCAAAACCAAAAAATGTATCCCGAAAGCCCAATTTCACATTCTCCAAATCCATGCATTATCCAAAAATAATAATTGGCTAAAAAGAGAAGGGCTTTGGTGCAGGATTTTTTGAATGCATTAAGATACTCTGTAAATGCATTTTAATTGATCTTTTCAAGTTGTTTTAGTTTAAGAAGTATATAGCAATGTCTTAGGAAAACACCATTAGAGCACAATTCTTATCATTCAGTGCTAATGGATCTATTAAATCTATCTTGTTTTTCTTACAGACAAATATTTTATATCATATGGACATTTCATTAATTTCTCTATATTTTAGACTGTTTTGTTTTATAGTTTTAAAATGTATTTGATCAAATTCTAATCCTTGTTTAAGGATTGTAGAATTTCTAAAAAAAAAAAAAACTATAACCTATATCACAGTTACAGTAGAAATACTGCTACTTTTCAGTCCTAAAATCTACTCACAATCATAGTTTTAATGGGCAGCTGCTAAGTTAGACTTGAACCACATTTTTATAAATAAAAAAATTGAATACATTCTATTAAAGGTTTGCAAAGGGACATGAAAGTGCAACAAAGAAAATGCTCTAATGTGTTAGAGGACTTTGTTATTGTACTGTTGCTTACATTTAAAGGGACGCCTTACCCAAATGTTTAAGCATTTGAAAGTGAAGCATCATAGCTGTAAAAAGATGATCAGAAAATATCACCTGAACATCTCCATGTAAAAAAGAAAGATATTTTACCTTAAAATGTCCTGAGTATTCACGCTCCACTGTAAAGAGACTTTAAGCAGCCAATCAGGGGACTTGCAAGTAGGGATGGGCGAATGTTTTGCAAAAATGAAAAGTATTTTAACACATTAATTCTTTTGTTTTGAATTTCGACATGTTTGTACAACATTCTAACATTTGTTTAATGTAATAGTATTTCTAATGCTTTCTTTAAGTGTAATATTCTATTCAAATTTTTCTAATATTTCAATCCGAATTATGTCATATGCAAATTTGAAAAATTAAATTTGATATATTTGTAATAATAATTCTAATGCTTTCTCTAAATGTAATATTTGAATTATGCAATGTTCAAAATAGAAACATTCAAATTGATATATTTATATCTATTATGGATCAATTTACTAAATTCCCAACCACATGAACTATTAAACTTCGGAATTGTATTTGTTAAATTGAATGGTTACATTTAAAATTTCGAATGTGGATATTCAATCTAATTATGAACTTTCGAAAACCAGAAATAACATTCGATTACTGAGTTTAATGGATTTTCCATCTTGTCAACATTCAATTGTCAAAAACGAATGTCCACAGGACTGTTTGTTCCACCAAACAAATTACACTTTTAGCACATTCGTCCATCCCTACTTGAAAGGGAGCATGCATCTGGCATGTGCAGGCACAGTCATGTTTTTTCCTATTCAGTTTAACCCATTAACGACACACATCGTACAGGGTACGTCATACAAAAACTGGCCTTCAAAGACCAATGATGTACCCTGTACGCCGTCAGGGGTTTCAAGTGGCTGGAAGCGATCCTGATCGCTTCCAGACGCTTTCAAGGTATTGCCGTGATGCCTCAATATTGAGGCCCTCACTGCAATACCTTTTTTGCACACAGATGCAGAGAGAGCAACTCTGTGGCCCTCTCTGCATCGGCCAGCGATTGTGCAGATCGTTGGTGGGTGGGAGCCATTGCAGGGAGGTGGGTGGGTGGCCCATCGCTGGTAAACTTCCGGCCAGCAGAAGGGAAATGGCTGTCAGGAGCGCACAGGATCTGTTCAAAATATGTTAAGTGGTGGGAGTGGGGGAAAAAATTCAAAAGGGATCTGGGAGGGGGAGGGAGTAGGTTATGTAGGTAGGCAGCTACACTACAGAAAAAGTAGGTTTTGTTTTAAAAAAAGCAAATATATATATATATATATATATATATATATATATACACAAATGATGAGTCTAATTTGTTAAAGTAACACAGAAACTGTGAAGGCATAGAGGCCGAATTATGAAAGGTCTTGCGGACCTGATCCGACAGTGCGGATCAGGTCCGCAAGACCTTGCTGAATGCGGAGAGCACTACTTTCCGTATTCAGCATTGCACCAGAGCTGCTGGTGCAACACCGCCCCCTGAGCAGGGAGGTGTCAATCAACCCAATCACATTCGATCGGGTTGAATTGCGGCGATTCCTGTCCGCCTCATTAGAGCAGGTGGACAGGGTTATGGAGCAGCGGTCTTTAGACCGCTGCTTCATAACTGCTGTTTCTGGTGAGTCTGAAGACTCGCCAGAAACACGGCCCTTCAAGCTCCATACGGAGCTTGATAAATGGGCCTCAGGATCAGAATTTAAATAATCACAATCATAATTACATTGCTGTATACAAAATAAAATACAAAATAGAAAGTAGAAAGTTTAAATGTAATACAATTTAATCTGAAGTGTGAACCACAAAGTATAAATGCAGCAGAACTCTCATGTCATTTAATACTTTATTGCACTGGGCTTGTCGGTCCTTTACATAGAGAAATGCAGGGAACGCTCCTTAGAGAAGCAAAGCAGTATCTGCCTTTTGAATATTTCACTAGGGATCTCGCAAAAACTGCAAAAAACAACACCAATACTAACCTAATCAAGTTTTTTCAAGTGTGCTAAACTCAACAAATTATTAGAATTTCACATTTCAATGTTCTTTACATACAGAATAATGTCCTTTTATTGTAAATAAATATAAATATATATACAGTATACATCTTTATATACCTATACCTGTTTATCTATTCCTATAGATACTGTATATAGATATGTATTATACATGAACAAAATCCGACATATAGATATATTTTTAATAATAAAAAGTACATTATTTTTTATGTGGAGAGCATAGGAATGTAAAATATACGCAATGTGCATCAGGGTTTGCAACTATCTTTAATGTGTGTTCTTGAAATATTAAATATAAACTATTAAAAAAAATTAATAAAAAATATTTTAAATGATTATACATACTGTGAAATATTCTAAATAATCCATAGAATATATATACAGTATGTATTATAATTTGACATAATTTTAATTTAAAAAAAAAGTTTATACTTAATATTTCAAGAACGCGCATTCAAGATAACAATTCTTCATGTGCACTAAGCCAATTGCGTTAATCCTAAATTGTAAACCCTGATCCGCATTATGCATTTTTTTTTTCATTCATGTGCTATTCACCTAGAAAATAATGTACTTTTCATTATTAAATCTATGTATATTATACTGTTTACAGGTATAGGTATATATAGATATATAGAAATATGTATTAACAATAAAAATGACATATCCTGTAAGTGAAGAACATAGGAATGTGAAATATGTACAATAAATATACAGTAAAACACATAAATACATATGCACACATATAAACATATATACAGTATGTACATGTGTATGTATATATATATGTGTCTCTATGTTAAAGCCCTTTGCATGTCTTTTTTTCTAACACCTCATATCTTTGAGCCCTTATAACTTTGTTATGCAGTATTTTTTAATACATTTTTCTTATTATGAGTGTAACTGTACTATTTAATGTATTTTTTATGTATTTTGTGCAACTTTTTTGTCTCGGATAACAGTTAACCAGAGCTCAGATGTCACACTAACCAAACATGCATTAAATTCATAACTCAACTCATAATATGCACGCTATTTCCATTGAATGCAAAAAGCCGAGAAATACCCTGTATCGCTTGCATGCTACAGTTAGCACGGCACACGTTATCTAGCCCAAAATCGGAAAATGGTGTTTTCCCCATTAATCGGCAAACTTAAAAAAATACTTACAAAAAAAGTTATTGAGTAAATATACCACGTTTAGCAATCATACTCTTATTCGAATGTCATTTTACATCAGGGGTAGATTTAACAAGCTGCGGATACCCCCTTAAGTTAAGAAGCAGCGGTCGTAAGACAGCTGCTCCTTAACTTTTCCACCACCTTTTAGGTGGGGGACTGCAATCATCCAGATCCGATATGATCAGGATGATTGATACCCGTGCTAGCGGCCAATTGGCCGTGAATGCGCAGGGGGCTGCATTGCACAAGCATTTCACAAGAAATGCTTGTGCAATGTTAAATGCCGACAGCTTATGCTGTCTGCATTAGGTATGCCGTGCAGACATAATTCACTACAGCGAATCATGTCCATCCGGCATTTCATAAATTGACCTCCAGGATTTTTTTTTTACACTGCCCAATACTTATCAATCCAAACGTTACAATGTCTACAATATTATCTCTAGCATTTTTCACACCATTTTTCACACCATTTTGCCCCATTTTTGTGCCTTGCTGGCTCCTTTTACGCCCGATGATAGGAGGGTCACCAGGAACACAAGAAATGCATATACAGTGTTACTTATATGCATCAACAAGCGATTGCAGGGAAAGTTAAAAAAAAAACTGTTTATTTGCACTCACAGAGCACACTCTAGGGCATACACTCAAATTTTATGGCTTCAACATACATTTAACATACATTTAAAATAACATATATATATCTTAACCCCTTAATGTCCTTTCTTGACTGTGGGACTGCTCTATTATATCTTCCCTCCTCCTTTCTGGTTTAGCAGAAAGACGCTCTAGTAATTAAACAAACCCCATAGAAAAGGGGTTATGGATTTTTCGCTTACAATACAAGAATTTCCTTACAAGCCATGTCAGAGAATTTAGTATAGACAACTGCATTCTATATTATAAAAATAATATTAAAAAATTCCACACTAAAATAAAATATCTCATCAGCTATTCCTCGCTCTGTAGAATTACTATTCAGAATAGTTCATCCCTAGGTCATTAGCACTAACGTTAACCAACAGCAGTTAAGCCTTCATGGTAGGCAATATGTTCACATCGGTCTTATCCAGCATCAATTGGGCGAAATGTTATAAAATAGTGGGCTGACCATCACTGTACAGAAAAGAGGCAATGTGCTTTTCATAGGAAACTATAGAGCTTGCTGCTTTTTGAACAATCCAAGCACATGGTCAGTGAATGCGGATCTCAGCAGTGTAGAGCGGCAAGTTTTAAAAAAAATGTTTGTACAACATCTAGAGGCCGATTTATCAAGGGCCGAATGGCCCCTTATGCCCCTGTTTCTATGCAAGCCTTCAGGCTTGCTGGAAACAGCATTTAAGAAGCAGCGGTCATAAGACCGCTGCTCCTTAACTCGTCCGCCGCCTCAGAACACCATCAGATACGATTGGGTTAATTTACACCCCCTGCTAGCGGCCGATTGGCCACAAATCTGCAGGGGGCGGCATTGCCAAGCAGTTGACCATAATCTGTGTTCAGTAAATATAACTATAGTTTCTATTTAGACAAATATAGACAAATCAAATTTCCCAGCTAATGCAGTAAGTTTCTTGTAATTGCTTATCTCATAAGTGAAAGGGTGGTTAGCAGATATGTGTGTGAAAAGATGGCGGATACTGTTTGGAACATTAGAACTTCCCTTGAAAGTTCCTTATTATAATACAGAATACTCCTATAGAATGCCCATAAAACTCCTATGGAATGCCTTTATATTTGCTATGCATGCAATCTCCCTTGTTAATAAAGAACAACAAATAAAAAAACCTTCATAATAAGCCTATATGAGCTGGGGGATTTTGAGTATATTGTACATGTGTATATATATGTTATATGTATGTATTATACTGCACAATAGTATATTATGTACCAGATTACAAGTGTAGTGCTAATAATAGCAAGGGCGGCAATATCAATATTGTTGGACTGCACTAAATTTAGCAATCAAATTGATATTACAAGTCCATGGTAAAACAGATTTTCCATATAAGGTTTGGTGCAGCTGACATCTCTTTAGCACACCCTATACTTTCAATAGATATTACAACCTGCTCTAAATATCTCTAATATTACAAGTTAGAAGTTATGTGTTGCGCTCAAGTAAAAGCCAAAATAGCACTAGAAGAATAATTGCAAACTCAGAGCTGAAGTAAAGTGTAATGTTTAAAATATTTTTTTTTACAAAACACATGTAAAATATATTAAAATACAGTATTACACTATATATATATCGAGTACTATCTGGCAATTAGAAATGCCTGGTATTTATTCTAGCAATAGCACATACTTTTTTTGCATGAGATGGAGTGGAAGTATAGAAACCAAGTCAATCTTCTTCTAATGAACATGCAAATGAGTGATAAAAAAATAAGGCAAATGGGGGGCGGAGCCTACAGCTGTTGCGGGAGGTCATGTTTTGAAGGAGCTCCTGATCTTCATTAGGTTTTAAAGAATTATTTTCTACATAATCGGATTCCTACAGCAAAGTTTTCAGCTACAATCTTTTGGGAAGCCCTGGGAGATTTTGGAAACCTATTTTGTAAAGCTGATCCTCCCTATGCTCTTCATCTAAGCGACAGGGAACAGACCGCATGGTAGTGAGAACTGTGTTGTGTTTCTGTTTTCCTTCTCTGCTGGGGCTGCCACACATTCACCCCCCAGGATTCGAAGGATCCTGGGTTATAGGCAGCGAATAGTGCTGCCCTACATTATCTACTAAAACCACTTAAGCATTTTCAAATAGAAGTGTGACAACAGTACTAGCCTAAGCAATGACGGCGACAGGAACAATTATACTGGAACTCAGCAAGCTCCTGGAATTTCACCAGACAGCCTTCACAGAAAGGCTTCACGAAGCTTGTGGCTCAATCCGGGAAGTCATATATAATAGGTCCTGGGGTCCCGGCACTCGCCATCTCTTACCTCTCATCATCGCTATATGAAAGCAGGCCAGCAAGCCTCCTGGGAATATTCGCAGACTGCGGGTATACTCCGGACCTCCTTTGATCAGGCTGAGCAGACCGGTTGCAGTTCGGATTCAGTAGCCCGGAATACAGAGGTAAAGCACAGGCATAAAGCACTATACACGGCTGAAGCCACACCACATCTTAAGGCGAGTAAAGTGGATAAGCAGCCCCAGATCTTACAGAGTGCTACAGAATTTGCTTACTGCTCTAATAAGGATGCAGCAGGGAACTCAGGACTTCAACATATATGGTTGTACAGGGCAGCCATTCTCATGCCGGGACGCACTGAACATGTATGGGGTCTATATTCATTAAAGCACTACAGGGTAGAAACCCGAATCCGGGACAATATGCATCCTTCCCTATTAACCCTGGCAGCTTTCACCTCACCATCTACCAACCAGCTGGAAACGGAACTTATACATGCAAGAAAAGCACAGTTTCCAATCTTACATGACACGCAGCTGAAGCATGAACACGTTCATTCACACATAGAACAATCTATGGTAAAAGCTGGTGTCGGCTAGATGATCTGTTGCTATGTCATCGAGTCCGGCTATCATATTAGTCGGTTGAGGTTCCAGGTCATACAATTTACAGTCTTGGCTCTGCTTGTTTGCTCCTAAAGTTAACCTCTTGCATACTAGCCAACTGTGAGTACCGGTGTGTGCAACATTTAAGTTAGTTACTTGTTATGGTACGGCTGCTTAGATGAATGCTACATGCAGAGTTCTATTTCAGCACTGTTCTTATTTAAATGTATTGTCTTTTAAGCAACCCTATTTAGCACATGTACTGTTCATGTAATAGATGTGTACCAATGTCCTGTTTGTCTCCTTTGAGGTCTATATCCTTTCCTTTTCCCACTGTATAGCTTAACAGTGTCTTATGATCATGCTGTGTTTACTGTGATGACATGCAAGTTTGATAATACGGATGTAGTGGCGTTAGAAGACTGATAGGATATTTAGCTAGACATATTCTATAATATTTATTGTATTTGGATTTTAGCTGTACCCTAGATTAGTAAGTTAGATCACTTATGTTACCTGTAGTATATTACTTAGATGCTTATAATTAATGCCCCTAGTTAATAATTATTGGCTACCCGAAAATGAGACCATTAGTTTCAGACATCTTATAGTGCAATTTATATGAGCTCCATGACATTTGTGTATTAAGCTCTAATCCTCATCCCTTTAAGAGTATTAACTTATAAAGGCCAAATTGGACGTAACGCTGTCAGCGGCCGGGTCGGTGTGATGTTCCCAGCAACTACTGTTTGTGGCCCCGTTTTAATGTACATAGCGCAGGCTAACCCCCAAATGCTTGATTCCCCTTTATTGCTATTACCATTCCCGCCCACTTCATGCTACTTAACTTAGCCCCCCATGACAGTCTCTATATCTCAACTATATCTCATTACTCTCCAGCAGAGACTATATGCTATGTTTATTATTTCTTGGCTAGAGAATAGCAGTTTAACGAATTTTAAACACTAGGGACTTCTAGTTCATCATTCTGGAGCTATGTAAATAAGAGTTCATGGGGCTTCATACAGATACAACATTGGTCGCTCATTGTTAACCTTTCTAAATGCTCGTTATCTTTGAGGAGTACTGTACGTCACTTACATTGGCATCTATTGATATTTATTATGTATCCGCACTAGGCAGCTGCTATTCCATATTTGGAAGGCTGGTTTCCATGATTTTGGCTAGTTTCATTTATATGTCATTTCTATATTGTTACTTTAGATTGTGGTTTTTATTACTATAAGGTTCAATGCTATATCAAGCCCAAAAGTGACTACAGATTCAATATACTTACCTCCAGTGTATGTGTGTGCTATATCATAGTCCAAGAGTGACCTACTAATCTTAGAGGAGGTCTATATACTCATAAAAATGAGGTTATAGCTATTTTTACCTTGTTTATTTTGAATTTGTATTTATCTGACTATGTACCTTTTTTAGGACTGTACAATTTATTCCAACGTCTGTACTACTCCAGTTTTGGCAATTTTACATATACGGTACATGTTTGTAATAACCTCAATTAAAAAAAAAAAAAAATAAGGCAATTGTTCCACTTAAAAACCAACCCTCAATCTTATGATGTAAGTGTAGTGCAGGAGGGAGTGGGAGACACTTCACACATTACAAATACTACCCAAAAACATAGAAGTTAACATTGGAGCTTCCTAGCCTTACTCCAGTATAGGGCTGGATTGTTACTTGCGATATTGCACTATGTTGTTTTTTCTTTTTACAGTTTTTTTCACTAAGAAATCTATTAAGGATAACATGGACACTATTACCTTTTATTTTTTTTCATTATTTTTTACTTTTATTTTTATTTTTTTTCCTTTTGGGACACACATTAGGAATTTCATCTAGAAAGTTCACATCACGTCGAGGGACAATCTTTTGTGCACCTTTGCTTATATTGCAAACTCTGGGACATTATATATTGAACTTCCATTTTCACTATTTTCACTATTGTTATATGTATTATGTTTTAACTGATAGGGTACCCTACTGTTATTTACTGTTATATATTTTAGATGTCTAAATGTTTTAGATAAAAATTGTTATAGACTTAAGTTTCTATTTACATTTGCATGTTTTTAACCACTTTAGCCTCTTTAGCGCTCCCTCCATCTGGATTATTGTAAATTTTTTAATGCAGAGAGAGATGCCCACCATTAAATCTTACGCGTTTTGAAGATAGGCTCTTCTTCATCAGAGGTAGTGGAAAGTTTCTCATCCCAACACTTATTTAAAAACTCTGTGGTTTGTAAAGGTGGGCGTGGGCCAGCAAAATCAGTGGATCTGATTAGCTCACTTCTATCATGTGATGAAACGCCATATATGACATTGACTCCAGAGTCACATGATGTGTTACAGCTAATAGATGGAATGGAACAAGTAGCGAGCACAATGAAAGGTGCAGAATATCAACAAAAAATAATAGCAACCAAATATACACACAAAAACAGAATTATATTTCCATTATACAGCGTTTACGGTCACTTGATTAAAAAGCGTCCCTCAAGATATAAACCGATACTTATATATGTGAATCGAAGTGAATGCCAGAGTTAATTTCCCAGTTTTATAGTGGCACCCTTAACTGTTGTACTGGTTGTAAAACAAATCTATAGAATGAATGAGTAACTATTTCCATTCCAGTAATTCATAACTCTTTACATCCAATGGAAGTCATTATAGATCTAACTCTGGCATGTCTGTTATGCTGTGGCCACAATATTGGAAGTAAAGCCATTCAATCAGTACTGTGTAAACTTACGTTACTATTGCAGCCACACTGTATCAAACATGTTATTAATATAGAATACGTCTGGTAGAGCTGAATATACTCACTTTGGTAAAGCAGAAAAGCTGTTGCTCTTGTCTCCTATGGAATATTAATATCCCATATACAAAATCTTGTTCCTAAAAAGAAAATAATATGCCGAAAGTTAAAATTTAAATAACAAAATAACTCTAAATACAAATATAGTATTTTATAGTATAATACATACATATAAGAAACTACATACAAATGTACATAATACCCACAGTATATTGTCATTCAATATTGTCTAAACGTATAATTTACATTACACCTTCAATGCAGGTGGTGATGCTGCTTTTAAAATTCCGCCAGTGTCAGAGAATCATCACCTCCTACAAAGAAGTCTTGACGAGACTGCCTTCAAAGACTGATTTCAGCCCTTTATAACATTTAGGGCCAGAATACAAGTGGAGCGCAAAATATCACTTTTGCTAAATCGATATTTGCACTCCACTTTGTAATATGAGTGCACGCAAATGTGCGCTTGTATTACAAGTTAGGTGCAATGCGAGCACAACCTCGCGTTCACATTGCATGTTAGCTTTCCCCTCACAAGAGCGCACTTCCAAAGGCTCCAATGTGAGTCTCGTTCTCATGCCGTGAGACACGCCTGTAAACAGACACATTTTGCCCGTTTACTTCACACAATAAATTAGCACTCCACTTGTTATTTAGCCCTTAACAGGCAATCTTGATTGAAATATGCATTCCTTTATAAAATAGCACTATTGTCACAATGCTTATATCATCTGGGCCATAGAGTTGGCAAGTCAATAGTGCAAAAACTGCATGATCAGTAATTATACTTAAAAATAAATAAAATGTTATATATATATATATATATATATATATATATATATATATATAGAGAGAGAGAGAGAGAGAGAGAGAGAGAGAGAGAGAGAGAGAGAGAGAGAGATTTCTCCACAACACAAATTATAATACATTTGAATAAACCTTACTATGTATGTACAGTATGTCTTTTTCATGTAATAAAGTCACATATGACACTGAAATAAATACAATGTTACCATCTGCTATATATTTTCTATAACCACAAACTTCTGCAAAGTTTTTGATTTTGAGATGTTTTACTTCAGCTTATTAGTAAAGCATTAAACATCAAACAGTTTTCTAAGTCTTAAATAGTAACATATAATTTTGAAAGTATGAAGGATAATGATAACTTCCTGCTCTTTTTTTTGTTAATTCCAGATTTTACCAAATAAAAACATATTATGCTTCTGAAAACTGTATCCAGACTGTACAATAACACAATGTTATTTTTCTTTTATTCTTTTACCCTAATATGGATATTATTTCAATGTTTAAATCATTTTTAAATTACATTAATCCATTTCATAATTGTATGTATTTTAGAACTAATTCTAAATTAAATACACACATTTAAATTTGTATTTATTTAGATGGAATGGATTTGGGGCCATAATGGTATATTATAATTATTTGAAAAAAATCTACCAAATCTTAAAAATTCTCAATATCAATCAATCAATTGTGTGCAAAGTATCTGAATGCTAATGGCCCCTGAGCCCATTTAAATTTTAAAGTGATCACAATCATTTGTTTTTATTGTTATGTACCTGCACTTTTTTATTACCAATTTGGTCAAAAATGACCCTATCCATAATATGTGCCACTCATGTTTGGCTGATCACAATCCAAATTATCGATACTTAAAGGGACAGTCTAGTCAAAATTAAACTTTCATGATTCAGATAGGGCATGCAATTTTAGACAACTTTCCAATTTACTTTTATAATCAAATTTGCTTTGTTCTCTTGGTATTCTCAGTTGAAAACTAAACCTACGTAGGCTCATATGCTAATTTCTTATCCCTTGAAGGCCGCCTCTTATCTGAATGCATTTGACAGTTTTTCACAGCTAGAGGGCATAAGTTAATGTGTATCATATAGATAACATTGTGCTCACGCACATGGAGTTATTTAAGAGTTAGCACTAAATGCCTGAAATGCAAGTCAATAGATAATACATAGTCATGTGATCAGGGGGCTGTCAGAAGAGGCTTAGAAATAAGGAAATCACAGAGCTTAAAGGTATATTAATATAACCATGTTGGTTATGCAAAACTGGGGAATGGGTAATAAAGGGATTATCTATCTTTTTAAACAATAACAATTCTGGAGTAGAGTGTCCCTTTAACAACAGAATTACAGGCCATTTTACACTTAATGAATTCCACATCTAAAATGACTTGTTAAGTATAAAAATATATGTTGTCTGGGATTTATTACAGAGTAACCCAATTACTCCCATCATGTTAGTCAAACATACAGAATCACTACCCTAATAATAAGCACTTTTAATAGGAATTTTAACACTAATAAAAATTTGCCAAATCCATAATCAAACAAACACACATGCCTACTATACCCATACGCTGTCAGCATTTATCATTGCACATTCGCACATTTCCAATCGGCCACTAGCATGGTGTCTCAATCATCCCAATCATATTCGACCGGGATGATTACTATCCGCAACCTCAGAGGTGGCGGATGAGTTAAGGAGAAGTGGTCTTACGACTGCTGCTTCTTAACTTTTGTTTCCGGTGAGCCTAAAGGCTTGCGTGAAAACTGCTGCATTCACAGCATGATTAATCAGCCCCTATTTCTTATTTGTAATAGCAGGATTCCAGATACTGGCATCTCTATATAACTATTTACACCGGGGTTTAAAGTGTATGATAACCACATCACAAAAATGTCTGGGGTGTAGGTATCATACACATTAAACCCCAATTGCGCTCTAGTTGGGCATGCCAATCACCCTTCAAGAGCTAGTGTTGTGTGATTAACTACACCACCTCTAAAAAAGAAGCAGTTTCTGCATCTTAAAGGGACAGTAAACTTACAAAATAATGTTATATAATTCTGCACATGTTGCAGAATTATATAATATTACCCGCTTAGTACAGCATGGAGTGTAGACCAGGTAAATCCAAATTTGGAATAAAAAAATCTTTCAATGCATTTGCATTAGAAAGCTGCCGCTAAGATAATGTTCAGAATTATATAACATTATTTTTTAAGTTTACTGTCCCTTTAAATATTCTGCAGCAGGCTCACTTATGCAAACCTGCTCCACATAATCCAAAATGCTGCAAATGCAGCTTCATAAATCTAACCCTTTGTATCCTTTCAATAATAGACCTACTGTTAAACAAAGCATAAAGTACATTTGATAATATAAGTAAACTGGAAAGTTATTTAAAATTTTCTTTAGTACTGTATTTGAATCATGAACATTTTATTTTGACGTTTCTGTCCCTTTAAAGCGTTACACAAACCAAACTGATAAATCAACATACTGATTAAAAATATATCTTACAGCGCTCAAAATATCTCAATATTGCCTTTTGATAATGGGGTACCTAGCTACCCCTGAAATAGAATATGTAGTGATAGAATATCAAAAAAGCTCCTAACTAGAGGCTATGAGAAGTGGGTTAGATCTTAAGAGTGTTATCTCCTATCAAGTGTATGTGTAAACCAATATTTAAAGTATGGGTAATCTAACAATTTGGGTTAACAATTTGACAAGTTTAATATCTACATATAATTGATTTTACATACAATTAAAAACATGGATCCATGTACATATTACAAATATTGTACAAAATAAAACAATGAATGACAGTAAGTAACAATTGTTTGATGTTGACAATTGATTAAAAATATGGTAACAATGAATAGCATATATTTGATATTAAAACAATGGTTGTTTAAAATAACTATATAATAATCTTTGAATAATATGTTGATGATTAGAAGATGTTCATTTTCTTAAAAAATCCTTAAAAGATGGTGCAGGTGTATGGTACTAGTTAGATAATCGATTGATTTATCTTTTATACCTTAAATAATATGTCCTCCTTTGATAAGAAAAAAGTTTTAAATGATATGTCCTCCTCAGTGAAATAATTTGTGGATAAATTACGTGAAAAAATACGTGAAATAAAAATATGTGGATCAAAAATAAAAAATTAAAATTCAAAATTCAAAATTAAAATGTTTTGTAATCCAAAGTTAGTGATAGTGAAAAATCATTTAAGAGAAAGTTTGTAAAGTTCAAATCCTTTATCCAATAGTTATTTAGTGTTTCAAGTGTGGATGTGGTGTTGCTGGTGATGGTTTCAAATCCTCCTTTCCTTTCTGACAAATACTTTTGTAGTGTTATTTGTAGTAAGAGACTTTATCTTCATAAAACCTAAAAACAATAAAACAACATAGTGCAATATTGCTATATAAATGAAATAAACAATGAAATAATGCTCACCAAATACTGTCAACGCGTTTCGGCCTCTCAATTAGGCCTTTTTCAAGACTATATTTTCTGGTGAGATGTGGTGGCTATTTAAAGTATATTCTACCAATCATAGGGTCGTGATTTTGGCGCCAAAAAACGCTATTTTGACCTGACCCGGATATGCTCTTGTAATTCCTCTTACGTTTTATGTTTATAAACTTCTATTTTGTTTAACTGTTGTTTTTAATTCTTCTTATTATTGCCTTTTATAGTGTGGTACTTTTTGACATTTGATCTGATAATTTTTGTACATTTCGTTGGTTAGATTTTCATTCGTTAGACCGGATGTTTATCTCTGAATGGGACCGGAACTATTAGAAGCAGAAAGTCTGTTTGATTAGTTCCGTTCCTTTCGTTGAACCGGATGTTTGTGTCTGAACTAAACCGGAAGTATCGAAGGTAGGAAGTGACGTCATTATGTATTGCGTCATTTCCGGTCTGCTTCATGTTTACAAACACTGCCGGTTACTATGACGATACCTCCGATATTTTGTTTTACAAAGGTGCCAATTAGTTAGCGGAGATTTCTTATTAGGTTTGGTATTTAAAAATTGTTCTATGGATGTCTTCAATCAGATTTTTGGAAGAGATTAAATACATTAATGACATTTATCTTAATATGCTAAAAAATTGTGAATTCAAAATAAAAAAATTTTAAAGTTAAAAATTTGAATTAAAAATTAAATAGACTCCTATGAGTTAGTTATTAAAAATGGATATAAAATATATATATTATATTATACATTCAATTATGATGAAATAAATACTCCATTAAAACTTATTTGTGCAAATTAAAAAGAACCGTTAAAATGAGTTTCCTAGAATATGAACTCTCTAGCATAATGTTTCAGTACTAAAGTCCTGAATTCAGCTAGTATCTGAATGCTTTAAATTTGACTGTGGTTATAGTATCTAGATAGTCTGGTCCACTGATTGTTGTATCTCGTATATTAGATAAGGAGTTTATTGTGTTCTATTTGGTTATCTCGAATGTGATGGGATGTGACTACCATTATACTCTGTATAGGTATCCAAAAGATAGTGTTTTTTCTATTGACAGTGTTATTACACCTAAAGAGATATTTATACTTCGTCTTGTATTGGTGTTTAAATACCTAGTGACATACAGCCTTAGGAGCTAGTATGAAAATACATGCTGGTTGGCTATGTGTCATCTTACAGATTTTGTGTAATTTTATCTCAGGTTTTATCATTTTAAGTTGAGTAAGTGTGAGAGGTCTTCTCTATTATTTAACCCCCTAGGGTGTAAGCTATCCATGTCGAAAATCCATCTGGATTCGGCAGTTAGTAGACTTTTTTCGTAGTTGCCTCCTCTCCAATTTGGTTTAACTATTTGTACTCCTGTGTAATGGAAATCTTTCTTGTTTCCCTGGTGATAATTCGTAAAGTGTCTGTATAGTGCAGTCTCTGTGTTTTTTTGTTTTACTTTCAGTAGGTGCTCCCTAATTCTATCTTTAAGGACTCGGGATGCTTGTCCTATATACTGGAGCCCACAACTACACCAAATCAGATAGATAACTCCTTTGCTGGTACATCTTATCAGGTCATTGATCTTATATTTGACCTTTGTGTTATGCGAGAAAAATTCCCTCGTCTTGATGCCTCTCTTGCATGCTTTGCAACCCAAACAGGGAAAAAAACCTTTAATTTCCTTTCCAAATACATCCCTGGTTTTGTTCCCTATATTTCTCGGTATACTTGGTGATAGTTTGTTCTTTAAATTTTCTGTTTTCTTATATATAAAGACTGGTCGGGCGGTTAGCTTATCTCCTAACACCTCGTCGTCTTTCAAAAGTGGCCAGTGCTTCTCTATAATTTTCTCCACAGTTCTTCTGTTTTCATTGAACTGTGTAATGAAAGGAATGGTAAGGCGATCCTCTTCTGGATTTATGTTTGTTTTTTTGGGTTTGTATATTAGGAGTTCTCTCCTATCCCTCTGTCGTACTTCTTCAATGTTCATATTTAGACTTTCTTCATCATATCCTCTTTCCAAAAATTTTTCTTTTAAGATGGTTGCTTGTTCCTCCCACTTATCTGGGTTGGAACAGTTCTTTTTGAGCCTTAGGAATTGTCCTTTCGGTATATTAGTTTTCCATCTTTCGAGGTGACAGCTTGCTTTATGTATGTAGTTGTTGCAGTCCACTTCCTTAAAGAAAGTGGACGTCTCTAATTTACCATTCACTATCTCAATTCTGAGATCCAAAAAAGTAATTTCTTTTCTGCTCATTTCATACGTGAATGTGAGATTCTTGGTGTTATTGTTCATGACTTTAATTGTATGTTGTAGGTCATCCATGGAACCTTTCCATATCATGATTATATCATCAATATATCTATTGTAGAGGACCAGGTCCGCGCTTGCTGGGCAAGATTCCCAGAAAATCAATTCCCAGTGGCCCATATACAAATTAGCATAACTAGGCGCGAACCTGGTCCCCATGGCTGTTCCGCATACTTGCTTGTAGAAAATCCCATTATTAGAGAAATAATTGTGCGTAAGGATATATTGTATCCCATCCAGGATGAATTGTCTTTGTAATTCTGGTAGTTCATCATCTTTTTACAGGAAAAAATTGACTGCCTCCACCCCACCCTCATGTGGTATGCTGGTATATAGGGACGCTACGTCACACGTCACCAGTATGTAATTGTCTTCCCATTCTATACCCTCCAATATATTTAGTATCTGGGTAGAATCCCTCAGATTCGATGGTAATTTAGTTACATATTTTTGTAACTTCCTATCCACATATTCCGATAGGTTTCTTGAAAGGCTTCCTATCCCCGAGATTATTGGTCGTCCCGGAGGTCATTCTAGGGATTTGTGCACTTTTGGGAGGTAGTAAAATACTGGGGTTATAGGATGTTTAATACTGATGTATTTAAACTCCTTATCGTTGAGTACTCCAATTTCATGTGCATCTCCCAAAATTAAGTCCAAGTTCCTTTTGAAACTTTCTATGGGGTTTCTTTTTAGGATTTCGTAGGTGTTTTGGTCCGATAGGATTCTGCTACATTCTTCCTCATAATCAGTTTTGTTTAGGATGACAATGCCCCCGCCTTTATCCGCCGGTTTTATAACCAGATTAAAGTTCTTTTCAAGGGACTTGATGGTACTCATCTGTTCCTTCGAGATGTTGTGCTTATGGTTGTTTAAGCTCTTTTGTTTTATATGCAATGAGATAAGGAACTAAATAACTATTGGATAAAGGATTTGAACTTTACACACTTTCTCTTAATTGATTTTTCACTATCACTAACTTTGGATTACAAAACATTTGAATTTTGAATTTTGAATTTTTATTTTTTATTTTTGATCCACATATTTTTATTTCACGTATTTTTTCATGTAATTTATCCACAAAAATGTTTTCACTGAGGAGGACATATCATTTAAAACTTTTTTCTTATCAAAGGAGGACATATTATTTAAAGGATAAAAGATAAATCAATCGATTATCTAACTAGTACCATACACCTGCACCATCTTTTAAGGATTTTTTAAGAAAATGAACATCTTCTAATCATCAACATATTATTCAAAGATTATTATATAGTTATTTTAAACAACCATTGTTTTAATATCAAATATATGCTATTCATTGTTACCATATTTTTAATCAATTGTCAACATCAAACAATTGTTACTTACTGTCATTCATTGTTTTATTTTGTACAATATTTGTAATATGTACATGGATCCATGTTTTTAATTGTATGTAAAATCAATTATATGTAGATATTAAACTTGTCAAATTGTTAACCCAAATTGTTAGATTACCCATACTTTAAATATTGGTTTACACATACACTTGATAGGAGATAACACTCTTAAGATCTAACCCACTTCTCATAGCCTCTAGTTAGGCGCTTTTTTGATAAATCAACATACAACAAAGGTTTTTAAAATCAGTAATAGTTTGTATGACCACCATATGCCTTGATGAATGCATTAAAGGAAATTTGTAGTGTCCTTTTTTTTAATATCACAAGTGGCTGTTCAGATATTTTTCTGTTAATAAAATATCATTTTCTTTCTTAATTGAATATTTATAGTAAATAATAGATTTATTGGCATGAATGACGGTCTTAACACAACATATCATGTACAATACACATGTTGTCTAATTTTATATAACAAAGTGTCCTAACAAAAGATGTTTTACGCATGGATAATATAGATTTATGACCCATATAACAAGTGAAGCTTTTAGTTTAATCTGATTGCACTAAAATTGCTGCACAAATTGATATTACAAGTCCATGGTAAAACAAAATAACCAGAGAATGTTTAGTGTTGCGGACATCCTTTTAGCGTGCTGTATACTTTCAATGGATATTGCAATCTTTTTAAATATCACTCATATTACAAGTTATCAAGTGCAACCCCAAGTAGTGCTAGAAAATTTAGCATGATTTGACACCTAAAATAAAGTGTTAGGGATAGAAAAGTTTCACAAAACACATGTAAAACATATTTGTGAATTTGTATTTACAGTTGCAAGAAAACCCTTTGGAATGATATGGATTTCTGCACAAATTGGCCATTCCTCTTTACAGAACTGTTTCAGTTCAGCAATATTCTTGGGATGTCTGTGTGAATCGCTTTCTTGAGGTCATGCCACAGCGGATTTCTGCACAAATTGGCCATTCCTCTTTACAGAACTGTTTCAGTTCAGCAATATTCTTGGGATGTCTGGTGTGAATCGCTTTCTTGAGGTCATGCCACAGCATCTCAATCAGGTTGAGGTCAGGACTCTGACTGGGCCACTTCAGAAGGTGTATTTTCTTCTGTTTAAGCCATTCTGTTGATGATTTACTTTTATGCTTTGGGTCATTGTCCTGTTGCAACACCCATCTTCTGTTGAGCTTCAGCTGGTAGACAGATGGCCTTAAGTTTTCCTGCAAAATGTCTTGATAAACTTGGGAATTCATTTTTCCTTCGATGATAGCAATCCGTCCAGGCCCTGACGCAGCAAAGCAGCCCCAATGCAGCCCCAAACCATGATGCCCCCACCACCATACTTCACAGTTGGGATGAGGTTTTGATGTTGGTGTGCTGTGCCTCTTTTTCGCCACACATAGTGTTGTGTGTTTCTTCCAAACAACTCAACTTTGGTTTCATCTGTCCACAGAATATTTTGCCAGTACTGCTGTGGAACATCCAGGTGCTCTTGTGCAAACTGTAAACGTGCAGCAATGTTTGTTTGGACAGCAGTGGCTTCCTCTGTGGTATCCTCCCATGATATCCATTCTTGTTTAGTGTTTTAAGTATTGTAGATTTGCTAACAGGGATGTTAGCATTTGCCAGTGACTTTTGTTAGTCTTTAGCTGACACTCTAGGATTCTTCTTCACCTCATTGAGCAGTGTGCGCTGTGCTCTTGCAGTCATCTTTACAGGACGGCCACTTCTAGGGAGAGTAGCAGCAGTGCTGAACTTTCTTCATTTATAGACAATTTGTCTTACTTTGGACTGATGAACAGCAAGGCTTTTGGAGATACTTTTATAACCCTTTCCAGCTTTATGCAAGTCAACAATTCTTAATCGTAGGTCTTCTGAGAGCTCTTTTGTGCGAGGCATCATTCACAGCAGGCAATGCTTCTTGTGAAAAGCAAACCCAGAACTGGTGTGTGTTTTTTATAGGGCAGGGCAGCTGTAACCAACACCTCTAATCTCATTTCATTGATTGGACTCCAGTTGGCTGACATCTCACTCCAATTAGCTCTTGGAGATGTCATTAGTCTAGGGGTTCACATACTTTTTCCACCTGCACTGTGAATGTTTACATGGTGTGTTCAATAAAAACATGGCAAGATTTCATTCTTTCGGCTAGATTTAGAGTTCTGCGGCCAAAGGGGTGTGTTAGCTACGCGTGCTTTTTTTCTCCCGCACCTTTTAAATACCGCTGGTAGAGCATATTTACCGCCACTGCAACTCTAAATACCAGCGTTGCTTACGGACGCGGCCAGCTTCAAAAACGTGCTCGTGCACGATTCCCCCATAGAAAACAATGGGGCTGTTTGAGCTGAAAAAAAACCTAACACCTGCAAAAAAAGCAGCGTTCAGCTCCTAACGCAGCCCCATTGTTTACTATGTGGAAACACTTCCTACGTCTGCACCTAACACTCTAACATGTACCCCTAGTCTAAACACCCCTAACCTTACACTTATTAACCCCTAATCTGCCGCCCCCGCTATCGCTGACACCTGCATATTTTTTTTAACCCCTAATCTGCCGCTCCATATACCGCCGCTACCTACATTATACCTATGTACCCCTAATCTGCTGCCCCTAACACCGCCAACCCCTATATTATATTTATTAACCCCTAATATGCCCCCCACAACGTTGCCGCCAGCTACCTACAATAATTAACCCCTAATCTGCCGATCGGATCTCGCCGCTAGTCTAATAAATGGATTAACCCCTAAAGCTAAGTCTAACCCTAACACTAACACCCCCCTAAGTTAAATATAATTTAAATCTAACGAAATAAATTAACTCTTATTATATAAATTATTCCTATTTAAAGCTAAATACTTACCTGTAAAATAAACCCTATTATAGCTACAATATAAATTATAATTATATTGTAGCTATTTTAGGATTAATATTTATTTTACAGGCAACTTTGTAATTATTTTAAACAGGTACAATAGCTATTAAATAGTTAATAACTATTTAATAGCTAAAATAGTTAAAATAATTACAAAATTATCTGTAAAATAAATCCTAACCTAAGTTACAATTAAACCTAACACTACACTATCAATAAATTAATTAAATAAACTACCTACAATTACCTACAATTAAACCTAACACTACACTATCAATAAATTAATTAAATAAAATACCTACAAATAACTACAATGAAATAAACTAACTAAAGTACAAAAAATAAAAAAGAACTAAGTTACAAAAAAATAAAAAAATATTTACAAATATTAGAAAAATATTACAACAATTTTAAACTAATTACACCTACTCTAAGCCCCCTAATAAAATAACAAAGCTCCCCAAAATAAAAAAATGCCCTACCCTATTCTAAATTAAAAAAGTTCAAAGCTCTTTTACCTTACCAGCCCTGAAAAGAATTCAGCTCTTTTGCCTGTAAAAAAAAAACATACAATACCCCCCCCCCAACATTACAACCCACCACCCACATACCCTTAATCTAACCCAAGCCCCCCTTAAATAAACCTAACACTAAGCCCCTGAAGATCTCCCTACCTTGTCTTCACCTCACCGGGTTCAGCGATCGGTCCAGAAGAGGGTCCGAAGTCTTGATCCAAGCGGCGGCTGAAGAACTCCATCATCGGGCTGAAGTCGGAAGTCCATCATCGGGATGAAGTCTTCTATCAAGCCGCATCTTCAATCTTCTTTCTTCCGGAGCGGAGCCATCTTCTTCCCAGCCGACGCGTATCCAACCTCTTCAAGGGACACCTACTCGCCGAATGACGGTTCCTTTAAATGACGTCATCCAAGATGGCGTCCCTCGAATTCCGATTGGCTGATAGGATTCTATCAGCCAATCGGAATTAAGGTAGGAATATTCTGATTGGCTGATGGAATCAGCCAATCAGATTCAAGTTCAATCCGATTGGCTGATCCAATCAGCCAATCAGATTGAGCTCACATTCTATTTGCTGATCGGAACAGCGAATAGAATGCAAGCTCAATCTGATTGGTTGATCCAATCAGCCAATCAGAATTTTCCTACCTTAATTCCGATTGGCTGATAGAATCCTATCAGCCAATCGGAAATCGAGGGACGCCATCTTGGATGACGTCCCTTAAAGGAACCTTCATTCTTCAGTTGGACGTCGGAAGAAGAGGATAGATCCGCGCTGGAGGTCTTCAGGATGGAGCCGTTCATCGGATGAAGATAGAAGATGCCGCTTGGATCAAGATGGTTGCCGGTCTGGATCTCCTCTTCTTCCCGGATAGGATGAAGACTTTGGAGCCTCTTCTGGACCTCTTCAGCCGACGCTTGATAGAAGACTTCAGCCGGATTATGGATCGCCAGCCCCTGCTTGAGCTTGGATGAAGACTTCCGAGCCAGGGCAGATCGGTGTGATACCCGGTGTGGTGAAGACAAGGTAGGATGATCTTCAGTGGGGTAGTGTTAGGTTTATTTAAGGGGGGTTTGGGTTAGATTAGGGGTATGTGGGTGGTGAGTTTTAATGTTGGGGGGGTTGAATTTTTCTTTTACAGGCAAAAGAGCTGAATTCTTTGGGGCATGCCCCACAAAGGGCCCTTTTAAGGGCTGGTAAGGTAAAAGAGCTTTGAACTTTTTTAATTTAGAATAGGGTAGGGCATTTTTTTATTTTGGGGGGCTTTGTTATTTTATTAGGGGGCTTAGAGTAGGTGTAATTAGTTTAAAATTGTAATATTTTTCTAATGTTTGTAAATATTTTTTTATTTTTTGTAACTTAGTTCTTTTTTATTTTCTGTACTTTAATTAGTTTATTTAAATGTATTTATTTGTAGGTATTGTATTTAATTAATTTATTGATAGTGTAGTGTTAGGTTTAATTGTAGGTAATTGTAGGTATTTTATTTAATGTATTTATTGATAGTGTAGTGTTAGGTTTAATTGTAACTTAGGTTAGGATTTATTTTACAGGTAATTTTGTAATTATTTTAACTAGGTAACTATTAAATAGTTATTAACTATTTAATAGCTATTGTACCTGTTTAAAATAATTTCAAAGTTACCTGTAAAATAAATATAAATCCTAAAATAGCTACAATATAATTATAATTTATATTGTAGCTATATTAGTCTTTATTTTACAGGTAAGTATTTAGCTTTAAATAGGAATAATTTATTTAATAAGAGTTAATTTATTTCGTTAGATTTAAATTATATTTAAGTTAGGGGGGTGTTAGGGTTAGGGTTAGAATTAGCTTTAGGGGTTAAAAAATTTATTATAGTAGCGGTGAGCTCCAGTCGGCAGATTAGGGGTTAATGGTTGAAGTTAGGTGTCGGCGATGTTAGGGAGGGCAGATTAGGGGTTAATACTATTTATTATAGGGTTATTGAGGCGGGAGTGAGGCGGATTTGGGGTTAATAACTTTATTATAATAGTGGGGCGGTCCGGTCGTCAGATTAGGGGTTAATAAGTGTAGGCAGGTAGAGGCGACGTTGAGGGGGGAAGATTAGGGGTTAATAAATATAATATAGGGGTCGGTGATGTTAGGGGCAGCAGATTAGGGGTTCATAGGGATAACATAGGTGGCAGCGGCGTGCGGTCGGCAGATTAGGGGTTAAAAAATTTTAATAGAGTGGCGGCGATGTGGGGGGACCTCGGTTTAGGGGTACATAGGTAGTTTATGGGTGTTAGTGTACTTTAGAGCACAGTAGTTAAGAGCTTTATGAACCGGCGTTAGCCCAGAAAGCTCTTAACTACTGACTTTTTTCTGCGGCTGGAGTTTTGTCGTTAGATTTCTAACGCTCACTTCAGCCAAGACTCTAAATACCAGCGTTAGAAAGATCCCATTGAAAAGATAGGATACGCAAATGGCGTAGGGGGATCTGCGGTATGGAAAAGTCGCGGCTGTAAAGTGAGCGTTAGATCCTTTCTTGACTGACTCCAAATACCAGAGGGCGGTAAAAACCAGCGTTAGGAGCCTCTAACGCTGGTTTTCACGGCTACCGCCCAACTCTAAATCTAGCCGTTTGTGTGTTATTAGTTTAAGCAGACTGTGATTGTCTATTGTTGTGACTTAGATGATGATCCGATCACATTTTATGACCACTTTGTGCAGAAATCCATATCATTCCAAAGGGTTCACATACTTTTTCTTGCAACTATATATGGGTAAATATGTATGTGCACTCACACACACACATATATATATAAATATATATATATATATATATATATATACTATATACACAGTATATATATATATATATATATATATATATATATATATATATATATACTATATACACAGTATATATATATATACCGTATTTTCCGGCGTATAAGATGACTTTTTAACTCATGAAAATCTTCTCAAAAGTCGAGAGTCGTCTTATACGCCGGGTGTCGTCTTATAAGCCTTATTATTATAGAGTACAGACAACGTTATCCTAACATGAGCTCCACTGAAACAGAGGCGGGCACTGGACGGGTGCAGAGGTTGCCAAGGTGATGTGTTGTATGTAATGGCGGGCAGTGAGAGCTCGTTTGTTGCAATTACTGGGGAGTTACATAAGTTTTGGAAAGCAACGCCACACTGATTGTTTGGGAGCTAATAGGTAAGGAATGAATAACCGTGGCGTGGGGTTATTACTGTGTTAAGACTCATTGACAGTGGCAGGAGGGCAGCGAGACAGCCAAAGCTAAATCACATGTCCATAGCTTAATAGCGGAGTTATCGTTTTCCAGTAGTTCGAGCTGCAGGCTGCTGATTGTCACACAAGCATGGAGTACAAGTAGTATCCCAGTAGTTCACATGCTGACTGACTTCTATGCCGCTCAGCATGTGAACTACTGGGATACTACTTGTACTCCATGCTTGTGTGACAATCAGCAGCCTGCAGCTCGAACTACTGGAAAATGATAACTCTGCTATTGGGCCATGAACATGTTCTGCAGTTAAAAGGAGTGCGCAGTTGTGGAAGCAGAAGTGTTTAGCGCAGGGCTTACAAACCTGGGCAAAAATGGTGCCTTAAATTGGGTCTGGTCCTAACAGTTGTTTGGAGCCCACAACCTGCCCATGGACCCCACCCCCCCAATTATCCCTGCTAACCGCCACAAACACCGTCACAAACACCCCCCCCCCCACACACACACACACAAACACATGCAACAAAAAAGTTATCTGCACACTGGGTGAATTTTGAGGTGAAAACCTACCGTATATCCCATACCCATACTTGCTCCAAACTGATGAAAGTAACCCTTTAAGACTATGGCAAGATGTACCTTTATGTCATAAGCATTTGAATTAAATTTACCATATTGAAATTAAATCTGATGTTTTTTAATTTTTATGTGGTGTGCTTTCAGCATTCATTGAGGGGGTAGTCTTATACGGCGAGTATAGCACAAACCCTATATTTTTAACAGGAAAAGTAGGGGGTCATCTTATACGCCCAGTCGTCTTATACGCCGAAAAATATGGTGTATATATATATATATATATATATATGTATATATATACACACACACACACACAGTACTGTGTAAAAGTCTTAGGCCACCATTAGATTTATTGTTTAGCAATGGTATAACGACCATATATAAATATTTCTCAGTCTCTCTTTATTAAAATACAACCAGAAAATACAGAATATTTGTATGCAGTATTAAAACACAGAAAAACAATCAGAAAAAAAACAGCTTCTATAGACTAAAGTGGCATGTATTTAGTGTGACCTCCCCTTACACTTGAGCAATTGGAAGAACCTGGCTCTCATAAAGCTAAATGGAATGGAACCCTAATTAATGTCATTGCTAACACCTGTATTTGTCCTACTATTTCATGTCAAAATGACGGCTGTGGAAAAGGTCTATTACACCAGGTTTGTGTAAGACATGCTTGAGCTTTACATACACATATGGTATGAGTTTAATTCATTTGAAGCTTGCTAATAAGACCAACTGTCAATCACATCATTCCATTCAAAATACCAAAGATCACAGAATTTGACAGACACAAAATCATACTTTTGCATCAGCAAGGCCACTCTCAAAGGGAAATCAGCAAACAAACTGGATACTCAAGATGTGGTATTCAAGCTGTTATAAAGAAATTTGAAGAATCAGGATAGGTCAAGGACAAAAAAAGGGCTGGAAGGCCAAGAAAACTTTCAAAATCTGATGAGAAGTTTCTCAGAGTTTCTTCTCTGAGAGACCGAAAGAAGTCAAGCAAGGACCTGGCTCAGCATCTGGCAGCTTCATTGTGATGCCAAGCTAACCCTACAATCTGAAGAAGCTTGAACAGGAATGTTCTTTGTTTGAAGGGTAGCAGCCAAGAATCCACTTTTTTGGAAGGGGAACAGGGTGAAAGGTTTAAGATATGCTAAAGCTCGCAAAGATTGGAATGAAGATCAATGGAAAAAAATATTATGGAGTGATGAATCCAAGATTTACATTTTTGGGACCAATCGTCGACAGTATGTGAGAAGAAGAGTTGGAGAGAGATGGAAGAATAAGTGTTTGTGGCCATCAGTAAAACATGGGGGAGGGTCTGTCCTGGTTTGGGGCTGCATTTCAGCATTATGAATGCTGAAAAGTACAGACAGGTTTTAATTCATCATGCCATTCCTTCTAGAAAGCACCTGGTTGGGAATAGTTCTATTTTTCAGCAGGATAACGATCCCAAGCACACTGCTAATGCACTGAAATTATATTTAGAGAGAAAAACAGCTGAAACAACACTGGGAGTCATGGACTGGCCACATAGCCCAGACTTGAATATTATAAAGGAAGTATGGGATCACCTGGACAGAGAAAGAAATTAAAGACAACCTCATTCTAAAGAAAAACTTGTATAAAATACCAGAAAATAGTTCAAGATGTGCTTAGTGTCAAAGGAGGTCACACTAAATACTGACCTGTGCCTGAAGAAGACATTTTGTTCTGAAAATTGTGGGTTTTTTTTATATATTTTGTGTACATATTTACCACCTAGAAGTTACATTTAACAATTGTGCATCATTTTCAAAACTCTCAAAAAAATGACTAGTTTTCATATGTTTCATAAAAAGCCATGGAAGATTACCCTGAAAAATCAGCTTGTGCTGCAAAATGCAGCATATATATTTATTGATTACTCTTGTTTTTTTTATTACTGGTCATAGGATGAGTATGTTTCTTAAGGGTTCAGTGTTATGGTAATTGATTTCCACTTTAATATTGAGGGGTATATTTATCAAAGTGTCAACTATGTTGCATTTGCCGGCATCAATATGCTTGCCAAACATTGAGGCCGTGGATCTCAATATGCTCTCCTTATTTATAAAAAAAGCCATAAAAAACATGCGCACCAAGTACATCGGACTGTTGTTAACTAGCAATCAACGATCTTGCGTCTATTCGGCTTTTTCCCAACTTTATTGATACCATTTCACTAAACACCGCCACTATACTAAAATGTTTAACCCCTATCCCGCCACACGCCGACATCACCGCAACCTAAATAAAGTTAGGGTAGGTTAATTAATAGTTTAAAATTTGTTTATTTTAATTCTACAGGTAAGTTTTAATTTATTTGAAGATAGGGATGTGTAAGTTTAATTTAAAGTTAAGGGGTTGTTAGGTTTAGGGGTTAATAGCTTCATTTAGTTTTTTGCGATGTTGGGGGCTGACGGTTTAGGGGTTAATAGGTTTAGTTAGGGGTGGTTATGTGGGAGGTCAAAGGTTTAGGGGTTAATAAATTTATTTAGTGGTGGCGGTGTCTGGGAGTGGCTGAATAGGGGTTAATAACATTATGTAGGTGGTGGCAATGTCAGGGGTGGCAGATTAGGGGTGTTTAGACTCGGGGTTTATGTTAGGGTGTTAGGTGTAAACGTAACTTGTTTTCTACCATAGAAATCAATGGGGTATGCTTCATTCTCTTGCAGCATCGAACATAAGCTTTCGGTGCTTTCATACTCGCATTGATTTCTATGGCATCCGCGGCCTCCAGGGTGGCGGATTGAAAACCAGGTAGGATGTGTCGAAAAAGACGTGAGCGTACCTGTTAAGAGTTTGATAAATGGGTAAAAGTGTCAAATAGAGCCGAATGTGTATTCGGAACATCTGTAATGACGTAAGCATCCATCTGTGTCGGATTGAGATCACGGGATCGTATGTTACATCACAAATTTCAACATTTGCCGATCTTGAGGCTTTGATAACTAGGTCGGATCAATCTCGCAACAATTAGGATGCGGAATTCCAGCGTATTTTCAGTTGGCACTTTGATAAATAGGCCCCTGAACCTTTAATTAAGAGAAAATCAGTTTAAGTGATCGAGAACCATCTTTTGAGAGATTTAGACTGACTTGAGCATGACTATCAGTTTATAATTAAAATGGATGTTGTTTTTTAGGGTGAGATTTTGTGTGATGGTGTGAGAAACCCCTTTTAAATGATCAAGTGCATCTATCAGTATAGTTAAAATGGATGTCATCTATTGGGGTGAGATTTAGGACAAAGCTGCAATAACATGAACAAGATTACTATTATCTACACTGATAGATGCACTTAATATTATACTCAGATCTTCGTTTAACACAAAATCTCACCCCAAAAGACAGCATACATTTTAATAATTCTAAGAGTGGCACACATTAAAAAAATAACTTTAGGGGGGTGGAGCCAACCGCCAAAGCAATAGGAAGCACAGCTCAGGAGCTCTTGTCTAAAAATTGTAGATAATATGAGTTATTGTATGCAAAAATACTTATCTCGACTGAATTGCCAAATAGTTTAATGCAGGAGACGGCGGGACCTCATTTGATCCATACTACTACTCACCCAGATGGAGAGAGCTGGGTGAGACGTAGAAACATAGAGGGCCCTGTACTATACGCAGATCGTCATCTATCATATCTGCCATGTTGGGGGCTGCACTACCTATCAGTGGCTATAGCACAGTGCTTCAAGTTCAGCCTAATTTGATAACAACCCGACCTTCTATTATGGAGCTGGCGACTCTCCTCTTGGAGAATTTGAGTTCCCGCATAGATCATTACCATGAGACCTGTGTCGCCATTTTGAGATCCACGGATGCCTCCCTTTCTACTGAGGCCCCTGTCATTGTCTCACAAGCTGAATACAGAGATAGTACACTCACTGGGGGTAACATCAAAGGGCCCTGGCGACATCTCCCAGATGAGCGCGGTACTTTATTCACACTGGACACCCACGTGAGAGAGCTTGTAGAGACACAGGTCGTTCTATCCCCAGGAGGGGAGAGCTGGTCCGGTGGCACCATAGACGCGGAGGTGAACAGAAAATTCATAGCGGGTCCTACTGAGATGTGCATTCCCGCGTATTTACTCAGCGCAGCTCATCTAACTGCATCGCCCCCTCGCACACAAGCGGTGTGTTGTCAACCAGGTGGTAGATCGGTCCGAATGCTTGGAGAGGCATTTAGCAAGAATACGAGCACATCCCAACCCTCTGGACTAAGTTTTCTTAAACTAGCAGCCGCAACTAGCCCGGCTCACATCCCCGATACCAATGCCTTTACCACCGGCATAAATGATCTCTACATTCTAAAGGGAGAAGAGGTGAGACTCACAGAACTCTTCATACAGCACCCTGGTTCATCTGCATATATCCGAGTGCTAGAGGAGTCTCAGTTTGGTCCCGCGACTCCCCTGTTTGCAAGAGGTATCGGATGAAGTCTGCATGCTTTTCATGAGTCAGTGCACTGAATTTGAGTCCCGCTGATTTGCACCCTTCACTAATGGGTATACCGGACTTTGGTTCACAGACTCTTTCTGTCACTATGACCTGATATGTTTTTTTTTTTTTTTTCTCTCTTAATAGTGATTTATAATGCAAGTTAATAACAGGTTTTGACCATTCCTAGATCTGGATGCAATGATGAGAACTCAGCAAAATATAGACGTTAAAATTGTAGCTTGTCACCATCATATGACATAAATATCTGCATTTCTTTTCCCCACTATACTTTCACTTCATCAAATCAGTCAGGAAGAGTATATTAGCACTTATATGACGACTGTATAGTCTGATAACAGTTTATCTTTTAGGTCTCTTTAAATTTATTCTAGTTAGCTAATATAGAGCTCTACTGTTTGTATCTCCATATCATATCCACAGTTTACTATTAGGAGATAAATGTTGAGATATACATATGTTTACATCTGTTTGCCATGCATGTGGATAGTTCACCCTGTCCCTTTTGTTTATAGCATAACTTGTAATATCCTGGAGCTTGGTCTCCTAAACTGGTGCTTTAAGCACATTTCACTAAGATAACTATGTTTAATGTATAATCTACAGCATCTATTGTTAGATCCTAGGCACAAAGGCTGGCTCAGTGTAAATTCTTTACTTTTATAATACTGCACAAGTTACTACATATGCCCACAAGCTCACCCCGCACGCTGTATATATCAGTGGTAGGCATTGGCTAAAAGACAGCTCTTAAAGATATATACACTACAGCCTAAACTGTCTCTTAGGATACAAGAGCTGACGGTTTGATGCATCATACTATATTTGTGCCGTATATATTTTATTAATCCTCATGTTAAGGTACTCCCTCTTTAGCTAAAATTGTAGCTCATATATCTCTCTACATAGATCCCCATCTTCTATAGCGTCATAAATTAGGTTTATGTTCTCTTTAATTAAGTCTTTTCTAAAGGTGTTATACCCAGCCTTCATGGGGGATATAGGAGGGATTATCCACATCACTAGTTAGCCTAAAAGCTCCCAGGCCCTCAAATTGGTTATGTATCTCATAATATTAGCTAATATCGGCATGCTTGGGTTCTATCTTGCAAGAGTCTATTACTGCCTACTGTATATGCCTGTAATATCTTTACCCCTCTAGTTGTATACTGACTGTATGCCGACCCCGCACGCTGTATATATCAGTAGTAGGCATTGACTAAAAGACAGCTCTTAAAGATATATACACTATAGCCTAAACTGTCTCTTAGGATACAAGTGCTGACGGATCGATACATCATACTATATATGTGCCGTATATATTTTATTAATCCTCAAGTTAAGGTTTTAATAATTATTGTAGTTTATATGGGTGCACGTGACCTCTCTTTTACTTAAGTGTTGTGTTATATTTATATGTGTTACTGACTATAATTTTCTGTGACTATACGACTGTTATTCCTAGTTTATCTATGCTCTCACTCACATTTCTAGCACATAATAGTTCTCTTGATTGAGCCTCTCTCCTCCCTTTCCCGCCGGTACTTATGCCTGCGGGTCATACCCCTTCTCCCTCTCCAACATCGCCTAGAGGTGGCACTCCCCTAGGAGAGGGGCTCACCTAGAAGTCCCCCAAGCCCCCCAGTCTCCAATTAATCTGACGTCCCCCCTCCATCTGACAATATATTATATGACTCTAGGCCCTCTTTATAGGAATATAAGGGTTTAGATGACTGTGATTGTATTTATATTAAGTAATAACACCCTAGCCCCACCTAAATTTGTCCCTGGTGTAGACATACTAACTGGCTCCGCCCCTCCCCCCCTATTACATTTTGAGCGGCTCTTGCCCACTGCATCCCTCTTCCCCATGTAACTATAGAGTCACCCCCTCCCTAGTTTTACCCTCATCTGATTAGCTGCCTTTCTTGTCTTTGTATATAGCTAGGAGAGGATCATTTTTGCTCATATTACATCTGTTATACTCTAAAATAAATCTGAAGTCTCTTTATGTGATAGCCCATATTGTACGGAAATGTTTGTGATACTAGAATACATTGTCTCCTAATTATGCTCTGTACACATTGTTTCGTGAATGTTTTGTGACATACCTTATACTCTGTACTGGTTTTTGACTTCAATAAAAAGATAATTTAAAAAAAAAAAAAAAAAAAATAACTTTAAAGTGGCTTTTGGCTTTCAAAACGAGTTTAGCTGAACGCAAAACATTTACGTTATATTGATTAACTAATTGAATAACAAACTTACAATTGAGTGTTTATTATTACATTAATACAATGAAGGCACCTTAACTGGACAGTTAAAACATTGATATTTTAAAAATTGACAGCCTTCTGGCAATACGTGAATATATAAGTGATTCAAGATAAAAAAAAAAAAAAAAAAGAAAAAAAAAGAAATTACTTTTACCTAGATTACAAGTTATGTGCTAAACCGAGTGCGTAAATAACGCAAAAAAATGAGCGGTATCGTACTCTCCATATCGCTGCCATTACAAGTAACTGAAAAACCTTCTTTTGTTGTGCGGTATGGTGCGTTAAGCTCAATACTGCACAAAACCCAAGGCCTGACTTGACGTGCTCGTGCACTTTTTCCCCCATAGACATCAATGGAGAGAAAGTGTTATAAAAAAACTAACACCTGCGATCGCGGAATGGCGATCGCCGTAACGCAATCCCCCTTGATGTCTATGGGGAAAAGAATGTTATGTAAAACACCCTAACATAAACCCCTAATTTAAATACCCCTAATCCACCGTCCCCCGACATCGCCAACACTAAATAAACATTTTAAACCCTAAATCCCCGGTCCCCCACATCGCTTCTAATATAATAAAGTTATTAACCCCTAAACTGCCGGCCCACCACATTGCTACCACTATAATAAAGTTATTAACCCCTAAACCGCCAGCTTCCCACATCGCTACTCCTATAATAAAGTTATTAACTCCTAAACCGCCAGCTCCCCACATCGCAACACACTAATTTAAACTATTAACCCCCAAACCTAACTATCCCCTATATTTTAAATTAAATTTACAATATAACTATTAAAATAAATAAAAACTTACCTGTGGAAAAAAAACTTAAATTAAACTATAAATTAACCTAATAACAATATATAAATGGATGGAGAGAAGTGTAAATACTACTCAAATCCAACATAATTATCATGGTGCATTCCTCAAAAAATATTTTTTTATAGTTCAAAAGAGAAAAAGAGCCAATGGATATACACTACTATCCTTTGAAAGAGAGGACAAAAAAAACACTCATGTTACAAATATAAGTTTAATTGAACAGCCTCAGAAATGTTCAGAAGTGGTGAGCATACATTTTACTAAGCATATATTCCTGCAAAAAAATTGGGGCACATTATGTAACCGCATACACCTTGTGTAACACATCATGAAATATTTCAAACAAACATCTCAACACATAACAACCAAATCAGTCCAGCTGTTCTCAACGGTCCAAATGAACAGACACTGATGAAGATGTACCAGTGGTGATAATTTGGGACATTGCTGTTCAACTGCTGTTTAACTGTCCTGTTCCGCGGTCACCTCCGCTCCATGCCGCCTTTGCCCTGGATGAAGATAGAAGAGGTCCCTGCGCTGGATGAAGATGTCGCTGCCTGGAAGAAGACCTTCTCTGCCAGACTTCAGGAACAGTAAGTACCAATTTGGGGGTTAGACTTAGGGGTTTTTTTTGGGGTGTTTTTTTTTAAGATGAGGGTTTTTTTATTTTAAAGGGCACAAAAGAGCTGATTGCATTTTTAAGGGCGATGCCCATACAAATGCTCCTTTAGGGTCAATGGGTAGATTAGATTTTTTTAGACTTTTTTGGGGGGTATTTGGGTGGGGGGGTTACTGTTTTATTTTGGGTTGTTTTTTTGTTTTTATAGGGCTATTAGATTATATTTAATTTTTATTATTTTGGATAATTTCGTTTAATATTTTTTGCAAGAACAAATTTATGGAAAGACCCAAGTTGGGGTTAAGTATAGCACTCTTTCCTAATTAAGAAGTAATTATTAAAAGGTAATACTTTATTAATAACTCAATAAAATAAGAGGCAAACCCCTCTAAAGGGTATACCAATATAGCCAAATATCAGCTGCCTTCAGCATCAGGTGGCAGGGGTGACAACATGAACAGATAATGGTGCACTAATTGTGCACTGTTAAACACAAATGCGTTTCGGCCTTGTATACAGCCTTTTTTAATGTGCTTTAGGACAAGCCAAAGCCTGAGTGGCACCCCTTTAAATACCATTACTATGGTTAGTCATCCTCCAATCCTAGCTCAGAATTCTACACCGCCTCCCACTCGACCAATCTCGAGCGTTCCTACCAAGACGTAGGCATGTGGTTAGCTTGTGCATAGATTGTCTGTCAGTTGGTAATGACGTGGGGAGGAGCGGACCAAACCTGTGTCGATCAGTATTAGCTACACCTAATGTGGAATTTGTTGTCATATAGCTGTCAAATTTCAACATCGGTTTTAGCTAGTTATGATCAAATATTACAGGGCAGAATGCCTTTCTTTCAGTCAAACACCGTTACAACATAAACTTTGGGTATCACTATTCGATTTATCATGCGCTTAATAAAAGAATTGTGTCTAAAGCGTGTGGTATTCAGTCAATTATAAGATCAACTGTGTTGTCTTTGTTCAACACTAGGTACAGAATCTTAGTAACTAAAACCCAAGGTGGTAATGCTTATGATCGCATATTATCTTCCTGAAGGTTTAAAAACAGCGCTTAAAATCACACTATACGATATGATACTTTTACTATGATGGGATTAAAGACCCCATATGAAGATATCCATATATAAAGGGATAGCACATACTAGCCCTACACAAATCGGAAATATTGCCTATATAGGTAATATATACTGTAGCTACACTATCCAATGAGATGTGCTGCCCTATTCCATATTAGCCTACTACCAAATTATATCCTTGTTCTGTTCTCTGGACAAGAATTTACAGCTTTTATGGTTCACATTCAGTTTATACAGCGCTGTTTTTAAACCTTCAGGAAGATAATATGCGATCATAAGCATTACCACCTTGGGGTTTAGTTACTAAGATTCTGTACCTAGTGTGCAACAAAGACAACACAGTTGATCTTATAATTGACTGAATACTACACGCTTTAGACACAATTCCTGACTCAGAAGACATTACTTTTATTGAGATCCCTCAAGCAGAAGATCCAATCCAGACCGATTAAGACGAAACAAAGCGGTCCATCTCACAATACAAACTATGGTGCCACCACAGCCTAGTGTTCTAGTTAAGGTTGGCCCGAGATATAAAATATCCAGGTGTGGAAAGAGATGTTGTTTTATGTGATTAATTCAGATCTCACATCACTTTGTAGTTTTAGTGCCAACAAGCGTCAGGCAGTGGGAGGTGACATTATGCCATCATCCCCCTAACACGCCCCATCAGCCATTCGGTACTGGCCAAAAGTATACACACCCCTTTGACAAGCCTGTCGGAGCTTTACTGTATCACAACTAAGTAGAGTATCCAAAAGGGTCTCAGACGACCAAACTCTTAGCAGTATGTTTACTTTTATATTTTAGGACACATCTCCCTATTCAGATGTCTTTTACCATTCACCAAGTATTGTATATTTGATGACATTATAGCATCATCCTCTTGACAGGCCCCTTAGCCATTCCCTATAGGCCAGCAGTACACACACCCCTATGTTAAGCATGTCAAACTACACAGAGCCGTAATGCCTCACTCCCACTACAAAGCAGAGTGGTTAAAAAGGTTCTATACGATCAAACTCCTAATCAGTATGTATTTTTATATTTTAGGATTTACTCCTCAATCTAGCTGTTTGTGATCACTTGACTAGATATGTACACTTATCAAGTATCGTATACACACTGAGGGAGTTCCTCTGATGCCATACATCTTTCTAAGAACACCATTATGTATTTCACAATTTATAATTTACGAGCTCATAGTATTGTCTAATATGGGGTCTATTAATAAGCTATAAATACATAGATAGGCATATGCATTGCCTATGCGCACAAGAAACGGTGTGTAGAGCATCACCATGACGATATCATTTGTTTAATCAACCTGCAGCTGGAGGTTTAGGGGGGTGGGTTTTACCAATTAAACTTCAGTTTGACCAGGAAGGGTATAAATAAGCAAGTGTATTCTTATTGTATAGCCTGAGGAAACAGCCTTTGAAGGGCTGAGAAATGCATCGCTTTGTTTTTAATAAAATTATGCTTTTATGATACACTTGCTTCTATCTGAGACTTTTTTATCGCTTGGGTTCGAGAGGATCACTGTTAATATCTGTGTACAGTCTACTGGGCGACTGAGAGGTCCCAGCTTGCTGATACTGCAGGTGCGCCACATCTTGTAAGTACAATCAGTAATCAATATTGTATCACCAGTCCCCACTGTACTAGGCTATGTTAGCTGTGTTTTATTACTGACAGGCCCATCCACTTTGTCTGCTGACCACTTGATCGGGTGTCTGGATTTTTGGCACACAGTGAGCTGGGCCACTGCTATTTATCCAATCTGCTCCACCTGCACCATTGGGTGCTTCACCTTTGTGAGTACCTTTATGCATTACCTTGAATAACCCTTTGTAGACGTTACTATGCCATATTGGCGCATCTGTGTTTCTCTTTTCTCCAGGCTTTATACCCTATACTACAACTCCTAAATTCCCCTGTAATGTATTTCATGAGGCAACCCTATATTCTAATATAGCCTGTCATTTTGCCAACAAAACGAGTACCTTTCAACTTGACCAAGCCATATATGTTAATCCTATATTTCCTCCCTTATCACATATCTAATAGTCACCCATTGTCTCCTATCAGTAAAGCTAGAGTACCCTTCTAAGATGATATATACCCTATAGTCCCACTTGATCACCCTTCTATATAACAGTTGGATACTGCAATCTCCTGTTATTCTGACCCTCCCCCATTACCATCTCTGAGCTTATATAGGTCCTTCTCCTATCATTGAAGTTTATTCCCAGGTGTTTTAAATTTACCCTTTGGAATTAACTCTAAGGCTATAATGGTCAACTCACCAGCCCTTTATCTTTTCATCATCAAATGTCAGATGCTAATTTACTCCCCCTATTAATATTTGAGTGGCTCTTGCCCACTTTATCGCCACACCCAATACCCCACTCAATAATTCAGCTCACCATACATTTACCTTGAAGTTTTCATTCTACTTTATGTTTATTAATTAGTCCAAAAGTGACTTTCCATGTAACTACCATTTAAAATAAGCATTCTGAATCAACTGGTCCATAAGAGACCTGAGCTGTAGTTACCCCAAAGCAATATGCATAACAGAAAATTAGGTCCCATTTACATAGGCTAAATGCTACTATAGACTGCTACTTTTTGAACTGCTATTGATACTAACCTGCATACCATATTTCTTTTTAGTAGATTTTATATTTCAATCTTTTATCTCTTTATAATTAAGAGGAAGTTTGTTGCACTCTTGTACATGTAACTAAGCTCCATATGTTGTCAGTTTACATGTAGAGGGTCATGAAATCTCCCATATTGACCTAAAAGTAACATCTTCAGAATTCTAATGTCTCTAGAGTCCTATAACTTTTGTATATTTTGAAGACCTCAATAAAAAAAAATATCTTAAAAAACAAACAAAAACAAACAAACAGATGATTTGGAAATTATTCAATATCAAAACACGTGCAATGATAAAATAAATATTTGCCTTGCTTGTCAGTGCCAGCCTTTAGTGGCTCCAGATCACCACATGATATATCACTGGCTTCATCTACGGATCCACTTTGTATCCCTGTCTGTTTGGAGAACCAGGTGAGGATGGCAGTTCTTAGGTGGGTTGTAGGTTAAGAAGGGATGATTAGACCCTGCAGCCTGCACAAAGTCACCTCATAGAGCTTAACGGCAGGAGGTTGTTAGCTTCTAGCTTGCCCTCTGCCACATCCACCAGTCCTCTCATCCTTTAAACTGAATTTATGCTGAAATTTAAGATTGATGTCTGACAGCAATTTCTTCACCTGCAGAGCAGTCCATTGGGTGGCTGGTACTAAATTGATAGCTGTGGTGACAGCCTCCCAGATGCTGTCCCTCACCAAAACTGACAAAGATGAGTACATGATGTATTATATGGGTGTAGGTCTTCATGGGACAGGGCAGTAACTTCATCATTGGCTGCAATATTGTGAATAATCCTTGTTTGCTTTATTAGTTTGGTTGACAGTTTCCACATGAGCATGACATGATTTGTTAATTCTCATATGAACCTCTTGGGCCACTAGTTGTACTAGAGTACATAATGTATTATAAATATTGTAGAAACCATAAGTAGCTCTTTATTGTCATGAAGGTTGCAGCTCCCCCACCCCCTCTTCTCTGTTGTTGTATTAAGGTAGAGGGGCAGAGCAGCAGAGAAAGTGGTTCCAATGGCTTACCTGGACTTTGCACAAGTGATTTCTAGCTTTCTCTAAAAATATCAGAATTTTGGGCAACGACTACAATTATGGATGTTAATCACAGTATGGGCAAATGGCCATAGCATCTAAAGCAGAGATGAATTACACCTTTATGAGTATAACGTTTGATGATATTTTAAACCACTTCATTTAAAGATTTTATGATGTACAGGTGTAAGAATTCTGAAAATTATGTTATATAAGATGATGTCAATTTCTTTTTATAGAAAAATAATTTTCTCAGATTGTTCTTCTTGATTTTGGACAAAAACTTCTCCAAACTGGAGATTTCTCAATCAATGACTGAAAACATTAAACAAAAAGGGCTAGATTACAAGTGGTGCAGTATTTTTTTTTGTGTAAGCATGTTCCAAAATAATGTATTATGCGCTAGTGTTAACCCGAAAAGCTTGAAAAAACAAACTTGCGCTTTCACATGCACGTGCATGTATTCCCCCAAATAGATCAATAGAGAAAAAAAAGTGGAAAGAAAAAACACCCGAGACTCCATTGACTTTACGCATTGCCCATAGAAGTCAACGGGAAAAAAAATTGTTGAAAAAAAAGCAAACATCCATTGCGCAAACAACATAGCCATTTGCATTAGTAAATGTGAAATATTTACAGTAAATACATTGTTAAATTATTTATTAAATATGAATATTGCAAGATGTTTTATAATGTTTTTATATGAGATTGCAGAAAGGATTGAAGCATAAAGGGCGATTGCGCTCCACTCGTAATATCAGCAAAATGAAAATGGCTCGTAAAAAAATGATTGCATTAGAGCAAAACAGTTTGCGCCTCACTTGTAATCTAGCTCAAAACGTTTAAAATATTTAACGTTTTAAAAAACATAATTGAGCAAACTCACCCTGTAAACCTATAATGTCCATGTACAAATGACATTCTAATTATTTAACACTAATCATTAACACCATTCTATCCAATTGTAAAATGAACATACGGAGTCCATTATCCGATTAACCCAATTCAGATTCGGAAGTTATCAGCATTAATTATTATTTCTTTTATTACGGATGCAAATTATTAACGAAAAATGGATATTTGTTTTGTAGAATATCCGAGTGCATGCAAGAACGAAATTTAAAGAAAATTAAAAAATACTGACAGTTTTCATTAATTTTCTTTAAATTACCTTTAAGAATTGATTACATACCTCTAGCATGCGGGAGAGTCGTGTTAACCCATTCCTCCTCTTCACAGAGCCCCGGCCATGCTAACAGGAGTCTTAGGCCCTGATTCTAAAAAGATCTCTGGGCAGGTGAGATTCTATAAGAATGCTCGCCAGTCCTTCTATTTCCTTGGTGGAATTATATAAAGCTACTTTTTACCCTGAAAACACGGTGTTTCACCAAGGGGCGTATACTGCATTTTCATATGGGAAGGAGATGCAGACATTACAAAAGTGCACAATAAAATTAGTAATTTTAAAATCTAACAAAACGAATAATTGAAGCACTCACACAAAAATACTCAGAAAAAAATTGCATTGTTAAGGTGCATTAAAATTGGTAACTAAATTGTTCACCAAAAATCGTATTTTATAAAAAAAAAAAATTAAAATTTGTAGGTAAATTACACAGGAATAAATGGTATTAACTATGCACAGCGTAAATCGTAATTTTAGTACACTGGATGTGCAAAAAAAAAGCAAAAAATATGTACAAAGTGTAATTGTTGTTTTTTCATAAAATGGGCTGAAGGTGGGAATTCCATGGGCGTATATGAAATTTTCTCTCAAATCCCAGCGTAATTCTATAAACATTTTTGCACTACAGTTCTCACTATTTTTTCTTGCAAGTTAAAAGGTGTCAAGATTTCATCAAAATACTCAAAACACTAATTACTCTGAAAGTAAAATGTATGCATACGAAAATTATTGCAAATTTAAGGTACAGTGCACTGAAAGCAGCGTAATTCATGTTTTAAAATACGCCGGTTTCTTCTTCTGTTCTGTGCCTTGCATTACAAACTTTTACCTAGCAGAGAGCTCTCATTATTTGTATGAGAGACACCTCGCCACTCACAGGGAAAGCCCCTTTTTTATAGAATCCCATTAGGGCTGCCCCTGCGAGTGTTCGAGTGGAAAAAAAAAATCTTGACTGGCAAATAGTTTTAGAATCGGGCCTTAGTGCGGCGGCTTCCAAGGCCTGAACTAAAGTAGAAGGTCCTTTAGTGCTAAGTCTTCTATTAGCACAGTCACGTCTCTGTCTCTGTAAAAACGAGGAGTGGGTTAGTGTGCTAAAGAATGGAGCTTGATGCCCCGTGTTTCTGGCGAGCCTTCAGGCTCACCAGAAACACAAGTTATGAAGCAGCGGTCTAAAGACCGCTGCTCCATAACCTGTCCGCCAGCTCTGGGGCGACAGACAAACATCACTGGAAATCAACCCGATCCAATACGATTGGGTTGATTGACAACTCCTGCTAGTGGCCAATTGGCCGCAAATCTGCAGGTGGCAGCATTGCACCAGCAGTTCACAAGAACTGCTAGTGCAATGATAATTGCCAAGAGCGTATGCTGTCGGCATTTATCGATGTGCAGCGGACAAAATCTGCAATATCAGATCAAGTCTGCTCATATCATGATAAATAGGCACCTTAGTATGTTTTTGGTTTAAAACAAAATGAATACCGAATAGTGAAGCATACTAATATTCGGTTAAACAAATTTCCCCAAATATTCATTCTGAAAGATTCGAAAGAACCAATTTTTTTGGCTCTGCACAATTCTAGTTAATAATCTAAATTGTGATTGTGATCACTTTGTTAAAGAAAAAGTATTTTATTATGCATTTGCTGATTATACAGTTCTATTGTGTTTAATAGCGCTAATACTAAATTCAATTTAAATATGATCATATTTTCTCTTTTTTCAAAATGTTAGTTAATAAACCTAATATTCAATATAATTTCAATGCTGATCATGTTAAAAGATATCCTATCTTTATATATAAAGAGCCCTCCCACTAAGATCCAACAATGACCTGCTCCTTGCATCTTCGACTATCACCTCTTCCTATGCTAGACTGCAGGACTTCTGTCATGCAGCAGCTACCATCTGCAACAGTATCGCTGGTGCTGTCAGGCTTTCCCCTAATCTTTCTTCTTTTAAATGCTCCCTGAAGACTTTTTTTGTTTAGAGAAGCCTACCACCCAACTCAGTAATACATTAATTCCACGTACCTAATATATCCCTCATCTAACTCTGTATTAACATCTTTCTCACTCTTGCAGTCCTCACCTCCTGTTTCTCAACAAACTACCCCTTTAGATTGTAAGTTCCAACGGGAATAGGGCCCTCAATTGCTCCTGTATGTGTTTGTCAAATGTTGTCTTGTCTCTTACAAGTTTTATATCATTGTTTTATTTAAATGAATTGTACCCATGGACATCACTGCAGAATATGTTGGTGTTTCATAAATAAAGTATAATAAAATATTTATATATATATATATATATATATATATATATATATATATATATATATATATATACAATATATATATATATATATATATATATATGTGTGTGTGTGTGTGTGTGTTAGCATTCTATATAGCAATAGAACATTTAGATGCCACTTGATCAAAGTTTGAATGCGTACTGAGCTAAACAAAATGAGAGGAAGTTTTTCTTTGTTGGGTTTTCTTTTAGAAAAACCAATTAAACTCTACTTTTCTATTTGACATCCTCTATGCATTATTAACTTTATAGCAATAGAACATATGTAAGACTGAGTCGCTTATTCAAGCCCTTTATTAGAGGAAGGAAGAAAAGTCAGCAAACAGAATGAATGTTAACAGATGGAGAACAAAATATCTATCAAACAATTCATCTTCTTAAACTAACGTTTTGTGATTCTTTGCTTTATTGTTTTAATGTCATGACCTCAGAGTTAAACTCAAAAGTAGCGTGTGGATTTTTTCGTCTGTGAAAGCAATACTTTCATAAGTAACAAAGGATTTATTTTGTTGAGTAGAATGGATTGCCATAAGGTGGGTGCTATAAACTGGGCATGCTTGGACAATTTGTCTGCTGACATTTTTAATTCTTAACGTGCCAGAAAATGTTCCACCTCTACAGAATATCTTGGAAAAATAAAAAACACAATAAACACAGAACAGTACTTTTTTATATATATAAATGTTACCAAATCATTTTTAATTTGTACAAAGAAAATCAAATCTTATTTTTTCCTTTATAGTCAGTACCTACAGAACACATACAAATTGAGAAAATGCTGTAAAACAAACAAATCGATGGAATTTTTTTTAATAAAAAATATAATTTTAAACTAAAATATTTTTAGGTTGGCATTGATAAAACAAACCAATTCAATATTGACCTTAGGGTCATGGTTTTTTTTGTTATTTTTTTTTCTCAGTTACCACATGACTGGTAAATGCTTTAAAGTTAACTGAGGATTTCTTAAGTTTTCTGTCCTGTCATTAAATACCAGGAAACGTAGGACCCATGGGAAATTCTCTTTTCCTACCACCCATTGTGATTTTTTTCTAAAAAGTTCATTTCAGTTAGCACTGGGGAACTGGTATCATTTTCTTGTATGATATTTGCTATGACAATTAAAATGTAAGTAATATGTAATGTACCAATCAGTTGCTCTGATCACAAATGCTGCAAATGTAATAATAATAATAATAATAATAATAATAATAATAATAAAAATAATAATAATTCATAATAATTGTATCATTATTATTATTAATGTGTCTGGGATTGGGAAGAAAGGATCAGAGGGATCTGCCCCATTAGGATCTTACAATCAAGTTTAGATTAGAAAAAATCTGAAATTCTTCATACTTCAAATAATGTTTCAGGATTATAAAATATCTACATATGACACATTAAACTTTTATGCTGATTGGAATAAAAGGATAACAAATGTTATAGCATCTATTGTTTTCTGTGGCACTCGCTACCTGAATGAACAATGCTGTCCTTATGGGGGTTCACAAGCTGACTACCAGACAAGGGGCTATATTTATGGAGGTTTTTTAGGCTACCAAGGGGATTTGTCATTAAGACAAGTTCATTGAGGAACGCATCATATATCTTTTCTAGCTGATTGCAATTGGGTGTTCCTGTTGTGTTATATAGTCCAATACATAGGGACAAATTTATCAAGCGCCATATGGAGGCTCGGCGGAAACAGAAGTTATGAAGCAGTGGTCTAAAGACCACTGCGCCATAACCTGTCTGTCTGCTCTGAGGCGGCGGACAGAAATAGACAGAAATCAACCCAATCTAATATGATCAGGTTCATTGACACCCCCTGCTAGCGAAAATCTGCAGGGGGCGGTATTGCACCAGCAGCTCACAAGAACTGCTTGTGCAAAGATAAATGACGACAGCCTAGACAATTATTGCACAAAAAAGCTAAAAGTGCTCAAAGATATGAGTCTCAGGTGTTAGAAATAAAATTCAGACAAAGGGCTTTAACATAGAGAAAACAAGCCAATTAACCTTTCAATCCAAGACCACACAGATGGTTTATGATTTAACTTGTTGCACCAATTGTCACACTACATTTGTGGTCTTAAAGGGATATGATGACCCAAAATTTTCTTTCATGGTTCAGATAGAGCATGCAATTTTAAGCAGCTTTTTAATTTACTTCTATTATGAATTTTCTTTGTTCTCTTGATATCATTATTTGAACAGCAGGAATGTAAGCTTAGGAGCCAGTCCATTTTTGGTTCAGCACCTAGGTAGCGCTTGTTGATTGGTTTGTAAATGTAGCTACTGATCAGCAAGCACTAGCCAGCAATGTATCCCTTTCTCCAATGTATGCCTATGTCCATTCAGGTTGTATCTTTCACTTTAAGGTCTGCAACATAAACCAATCAGATGTTAGAGGTATGGTATTTAAACACCTACTAACGATTGCCAAATTATGTCTATGATTAAGGCATTCTCTGCCGACATTCAGAAGACTGGATATATGCTGACAGTCTTATCATAATCTTTTTAATACTACTTTTGTTCTAATATATTCTGACTACATAGTGCTTGTAGGTTCGTTGGTGCTTTTTGGATATCTCTTTAACATTGAGATACATAAACATACATGTCTAAAGATGTATGTATGTATATATATATATATATATATATATATATATATTTAATTATAGGGGCAGGGAGGGAGTGTAATCCTATGTTATAATCTATACACAAATGGTTAAAATTATTTACCTTATTCAAAAGGATTAGTGCAGACCCTAAAAATAACTTTTAACCTTTAAAAAAAGAGAGAATAATGAAAGAGGTATGATTATTAAAACCTCTTTCCTAAAGTAAGGGAAATCAGCACTCTTTTAGTATTAAACCATAAGTATTTTTATTGTTCATATACATGCACTAATAGATATAAGTGCAATGCTAAACATGTCTCTTTAAGACCTTATAGCATATGTAGATAGGCACATATAGTCCATTGCTGATACCAAATTATTAATCACAGTTCTTTAGGAAAGAGGTTTAATCATACCTCTTTCATTATGCTATCTTTTTTAAAGGTAATATATACTGTATACAGGGAGTGCAGAATTATTAGGCAAGTTGTATTTTTGAGGATTAATTTTATTATTGAACAACAACCATGTTCTCAATGAACCCAAAAAACTCATTAATATCAAAGCTGAATAGTTTTGGAAGTAGTTTTTAGTTTGTTTTTAGTTATAGCTATTTTAGGGGGATATCTGTGTGTGCAGGTGACTATTACTGTGCATAATTATTAGGCAACTTAACAAAAAACAAATATATACCCATTTCAATTATTTATTTTTACCAGTGAAACCAATATAACATCTCAACATTCACAAATATACATTTCTGACATTCAAAAACAAAACAAAAACAAATCAGTGACCAATATAGCCACCTTTCTTTGCAAGGACACTCAAAAGCCTGCCATCCATGGATTCTGTCAGTGTTTTGATCTGTTCACCATCAACATTGCGTGCAGCAGCAACCACAGCCTCCCAGACACTGTTTAGAGAGGTGTACTGTTTTCCCTCCTTGTAAATCTTGATGATGGACCACAGGTTCTCAATGGGGTTCAGATCAAGTGAACAAGGAGGCCATGTCATTAGATTTTCTTCTTTTATACCCTTTCTTGCCAGCCACGCTGTGGAGTACTTGGATGCGTGTGATGGAGCATTGTCCTGCATGAAAATCATGTTTTTCTTGAAGGATGCAGACTTCTTCCTGTACCACTGCTTGAAGAAGGTGTCTTCCAGAAACTGGCAGTAGGACTGGGAGTTGAGCTTGACTCCATCCTCAACCCGAAAAGGCCCCACAAGCTCATCTTTGATGATACCAGCCCAAACCAGTACTCCACCTCCACCTTGCTGGCGTCTGAGTCGGACTGGAGCTCTCTGCCCTTTACCAATCCAGCCACAGGCCCATCCATCTGGCCCATCAAGACTCACTCTCATTTCATCAGTCCATAAAACCTTAGAAAAATAAGTCTTGAGATATTTCTTGGCCCAGTCTTGACGTTTCAGCTTGTGTGTCTTGTTCAGTGGTGGTCGTCTTTCCGCCTTTCTTACCTTGGCCATGTCTCTGAGTATTGCACACCTTGTGCTTTTGGGCACTCCAGTGATGTTGCAGCTCTGAAATATGGCCAAACTGGTGGCAAGTGGCATCTTGGCAGCTGCACGCTTGACTTTTCTCAGTTCATGGGCAGTTATTTTGCGACTTGGTTTTTCCACACGCTTCTTGCGACCCTGTTGACTATTTTGAATGAAACGCTTGATTGTTCGATGATCATGCTTCAGAAGCTTTGCAATTTTAAGAGTGCTGCATCCCTCTGCAAGATATCTCACTATTTTTTACTTTTCTGAGCCTGTCAAGTCCTTCTTTTGACCCATTTGGCCAAAGGAAAGGAAGTTGCCTAATAATTATGCACACCTGATATAGGGTGTTGATGTCATTAGACCACACCCCTTCTCATTACAGAGATGCACATCACCTAATATGCTTAATTGGTAGTAGGCTTTCGAGCCTATACAGCTTGGAGTAAGACAACATGCATAAAGAGGATGATGTGGTCAAAATACTCATTTGCCTAATAATTCTGCACTCCCTGTATATATATATATATATATATATATATATATATATAGAGAGAGAGAGAGAGAGAGTATATATATATATATATATACAGTATATATACACATCAGTCAGTCAGACTTGCACTCCTCAGATCATTTGTGCAGGGTGCTCACAGTAAAATGTCAATATCCAGAAGAGAGACAGCACTCACTCTTGGTTCAATAAAAAGTTAACTTTATGTAGCGTATAAAATCCATAACGTTCCGGGCACCGATCCGGTCCCTTTGTCAAATGGCAATCAGAAAAAAAAAAAAAATTAGCAGACAAGTGCTGCTTTACATGAAATAGCGGACAATTGTTTTTAAAGATTTTTTATAAATTTCTTTTAATAAGCTCCTATGTATTAACTGAAGGTACCTTCTTAAAAACACATATTTATGTTGGAACAATAGTCTTATAAACAATTTCTACAACGCATTTACTGTATGCAATATTGCTTCATTTTGTGACTTTCAACTTCATATTTTTTGCCACAACATTTAATAAAAATGTTTTATTAGAAATCTGTTTCACCTTCACTCTTCACATATACACATATATATATATATACACATATATATTTTTAGATCTATAGATCTATATATCTGACCAGAAAGAGGTCCATGAATCTCATGTGACCACCCCATTCAGGTGATTCCAGAACAACAAAGTGATGAGCTGCACCAGGGTACTTGTTAAAAAACTTTTATTGTAGGTCACAATATCTTCCTTCCAGAAGCATTATTTCACAACAACAAAGGACATTGTGGTGTGTGTAGAAATCACCCAAAGAGCTTATTGCTGACGCGTTTCAGCCTAACCGGCCGTAATCGTAGCATAATGCTCATAATCCCAATCCACCTTTAAATACATTGTGCTAAATTGTGATTGGATAAAAGAATTATCCTGGGCAGTTTCTAAGAACACACCTATTATACAGATACACCAATATAAAGTATTATTTCTATATGTTTTATAAACAATAATAAGTAATGTAAACATTATGCAATTGCTTTTGCTCAGATGAACTCCCGGTAGGGACTAACAGTAGACTTATAGCCTGATTATTATAGTTCTAGACCTTACACTTTTGTCGACTTTTTTATCTCAATTTCAAAGTCTACCAAAATATCCTTATCATTTTTTATATTGCCCTAAGCTATTCTATCTAGGCTTTTAAGTCCCTTTTTAAACTATTAGAAATTTGAGTCAATAAAAAAACTGAAAAATCTGCACAAAAATGCAAAGAGTTACAAAAAACTTTTTTTGCATAAAATACTTTCCTTGTCCCTTTGCTGGAGACTAATGTTGCCAAACATTATCCAATTAAATTAACAATTAAATAAATAAATAAACTTATACATGTGCTCCAAATATACTTCAATTAAATTTCTTATCTCAATTTTAATTTTTCAGTTTCCGAATTCAAATTCAATTTCAAGCCATATTAAGGGGATGCCCTTGGACACACAGACCCAAGAATCTTTATTCCCAAAAATTGATTATATCGAATTCTGAATTCAGACCTGTGGGGATTCTAGTCCTGAGTCTGTGTATCCCTTTTGGCTAGGAGTTTATCCCTGTCTCCACCCCTTGCCTTGCAGGTTACTTGTTCAATGATTGTCCACCTCAATGTGTCTACATTCTTATTGTGTGTCAATTTAAAATGCTGCACTAATGGTGTTGTCAATTTCCCTGCTTTGATATTATTTATATGTTCACGTATTCTGTCCCGTGTTTCTCTGGATGTGAGTCCTGTGTATTGGACTCCACATTGTACACAGGTCAGCAAATAAACCACATAAGTGGATCGACAATTCAGGCATGAGTAGTGCCTGAATTGTTCCCCTGTTACTGTAAGAATCCGCAAGCTATACATGATGTATAGCTACATTTAAAGACTCCTTTAAATCTTAACCATGATGATTGGTCAAGTTTTGTGGTGCTTATTTGTGTGGGAGCTAGAATATTAGCTAATGTTTTCCCTTTTTTGAACGCATACCTGCACCCCTTTGATACAATATCACTGAGATCATCATCAGCCGATAACATACGGAAATGCTTCTGTATGATATTGCAGATCTGATGATATTGGTTACTATATCTAGTGATAAAGGAAACACCTTCAAAAGCATCTTTTTTCCCAGGCTTCTCTGGCTTGAGAAATTGAGACCTGTTTCTTTTGGCTATATCTAATCTAGAAATAGACACTTCCTTTCTTTTGTAACCTCTTTGACATAAGCGGTCCTCTAGTTCTGAAGCCTGTATATCAAATTCCTCCTGAGTTGTACAGTTACGTTTCAAACGTATAAACTGCCCTTTTGTAACAGATCGAAAAACCCTTTTAGGGTGGTTGCTTTTCGCGTGGAGCAGTGTGTTTCCTGAGATAGGTTTTCTAAACACCTTTGTAAACACTTTGTTTTCTTTACTCATTAGTGTTACATCTAGATAGTTGAGCTGTGTGACATTAAACTCATGTGTTAGTTTAATCCCCGCTGTATTATTATTGAGGTGCCTTAGGAAGTCCTCAGCTTCTGATTCACTTCCTTCCCAGATGATCAAAAGATCATCTATGTATCTCCTGTAGTAATTGATCTTAGCTTTCCAGGGTCCACTATCTCCATAGATGTGGGACAGCTCCCACCAACCCATAAACAGGTTGGCATAGGAGGGGGCAAATTTGGCCCCCATCGCTGTCCCACATCTCTGGAGGTAGTGGTCTCCCTCAAACATGAAAAAATTATGAGTTAACAAGAACTCTGTAACATTCAGGATGTAACTACAGAGCTGGGGACTATACTCAGTCATCCTTTTCAGGAAAAACGATAATGCTTCTAGACCCTTGTCATGAGGTATAGATGAGTACAAGGAAGTTACATCTATAGACAGCCAACTGAAGTGGCTTTGCCAAAAGACAGATTCAAGTTCAATCAGAAGTTGCTTAGTATCTCTCAAATGACTAGACAACTTAGATACCATTGGCTGTAGGATGGAATCTAACCATTGTGACATAGGCTCTAATATAGAGCCTATGCCGCTAATAATGGGACGGCCCTTAACGTCTGTTAAGGACTTATGTACTTTTAGAAGGAAATTGAAAACAGGCTTTATCGGAGAATCTACTGTCAAAAATTCACTAGTTTTCTCATCTATAAAGCCTGCTTCCTTTCCATCGTCGATTAAGTGCAATATTTCACGCTTGAATCTTGCTGTGGGATCATGCGACAGAAGTGTATACTGGAGTGGGTCTGAAAGTTGTCGTAGTGCTTCTTGAACAAAGAAACATTTGTCCATGACAACTACAGACCCACCCTTGTCTGCTGATCTAATTACCAAACTTTTATCTCCTTTGAGACTATTTAGTGCTGAAAGCTCTTCTTTATTTAAATTTGGATGCACATATTGTTTGGCAACATAGGCTAAATTCGTTAGATCCCTCTCCACTCTTCTTTGAAATTGTTCAAGAATATTTCCCCTTATATGTAAGGGATAAAATTTAGAGGCACTTGAAAACAGAGGGCCACTCGATACTTTGTTTGTATCTGTATATGTCTCATTGTTGCCACTTTCAAAGTACAAATTTTCCAGTGCCTCCAAATCACATGCCTCTTGAAATGTAAATGTTGTGTTTGAAAGGGATTTATTTTCAGTTTTATCATGACTCATCTCTGTACCACCTTTAGCAAAATATTTCTTTACTGTCAGATTCCTGATCAGTCTGTTCACGTCCACTAAGGTTTGGAATAAATTAAATGTGTCAGCTGGCACAAAGCTTAGGCCATAATTTAAGACCTTAGTTTCAATGGCACTTAATGGACGCGAAGACAGATTAATCACAGAATTTATTGATACTTGGTTTTTGATCTGCCCCTCCTGGGGGGTTGTCGTTGTTGTAATGGGTTCCCTTTTAGAATCCCTTTCCCTTTTGTAACGTTTCCCCCCCCCCTTCGAATCCTTCTGGGACCTTTGAAAAAACCTGCGCTACATCTGATCTCTCTTCTTCCTTATGGGTCCCAGATCTTTCTTCATTTACATAATTTTGCTGATACCTTGAAGTGCTCATTTCTGTGTTGGTCCTAGTTATGGGGGCTAATGTCTGATCTAAGTTACAAGTTATAACCTTAATACTAGCTGTGTCCTCCTCTTCTCCTGAAGTGGAACAATCCCCAGAGGACTCAGCCTCACTTTCATTAAAGGTTACCTTCTTTGATTTAAAAGCTTGTTTATTTTGTTTCTTGCCTGATTTTTTACCTTTGGGGAACCTTTTTTGATCGTTTTCCCTTCTATAGCTTGTTCTTAGTTTTCTATTCCAAATATAGATTTTATTATTTTCGTAATCACTTAAATCCCTTAGATATTTATCGTGCTTAATCTCCATAATTAATGCCTTTGATTCTGCCAATGTAACCTGCAGTATTGAATCAAATTTCTTAAATTGTAACTCTTTGCTACGCACATTTAATTCAATTTGCAAAACATCAATTTCTTTCGAAATAGTAACTAACAGCTTGGATTTAAATTCTATTAACATTCCCATCAGTTTAAGTGAACAATCTGAAAGCACCCCATTCCAGACCCTTATGAACTCTTCGTCTTCCACCACAAAGGTGGGAAACTTGTTGACCCTCAGGCCCCTGGGTATCATACCCTGATTCAGATACTTTTGCAGTGTCCAAATGTCCCATTTGAGTCTTATTTCTTTCTCTAGGAGAGACTCCATATGCTCAAACAGTTTGCTAAGTGTATAGGTGGAAAAATCAGAGGAAAATACATTCTCAATCTCTAACGTGTTCTCCACACGTTCATCTGACCTCCGCAATGAATAAAAATGAATTACTTCAATGTCCCTTATTTCTTGTTCCATATTGTGAAACTTGTGATATGTGCCGCTTGTACGCCAGAAACGTTATTTAGTGCTCAACCACAATTAACAGGAAACACACTGTTTGATATACAAAAGTCATTGGTTGTGTGAGCACCTATTATAACCGCCCAGTCTATTCTTGAATAGACTGGGCGGTTATAATAGGTGCTCACACAACCAATGACTTTTGCACCCCATTCAGGTATCAGCTTCCCAGCGCTCTCTTTTCTTACTATATATTTTAATCAGAAAAAACACACAGTATACCCTAACACACAAAATACAACCCTTATATATCCCACTACTCGTTAAACTTAATGATACTTAGCCGTGTATCTCGCTGCCGCTAGCGTCCTCACTAGCGTTGCATCGCTGTGACGTCATCAAGACGTGCCACGTCCTGATTCATCCGGTCGCATAGACGTGGGAGGAGTTGAGCCCAACAGCTGACTGTCATAACAAAACAGCACTCGATTGTATCCATTGTATCTATATATTATAAGATCAGACGTTGATTCATTGCATAATTTACACTATTTGTTTGATACCCACTAGTATATAGACAGCCACTTTATATGGTGCGAATTAAATTTAATGGCTGTTTTTTCATTTATTGAACAATGGGATGGCACTGTGAATTAAAATCAATACTGATATTGTTCACAACACTTACTATTTACAACTTATATGTACTACAATTGCAGCCGTAATGGACACTATGTTACTTCAAGTGTCAAAAGGAGTATGGTAGATACTTAATACAGAGGGTTGTGGTGGCGGATCTCTATATGCCATAGTATCAGGCCGCTGATCTTGAATATTAAGTCTTTATTAGGAATGGAGCTCCTACTGTTTATCGCAACACATATCCATTTTAATATGTCTGTAGGTGTTCCCTAACTGGATATAAATAAGTAATTGATAATGACCTTCTTAACCAGTTGTTTCACAGAGGGGCTAGTGATAAAAAGGGCTAAAGACCATCTGTGTGTTTAGGCCTCTTGGTGTCATGGTGTCAAGCATATATATCCATTTTGTCTCTCTTCTTAATAGAGCCTTGGCTCTATCACCTCTCCTGAGCATGGGTGGTATATGATCAATGAGCATAGTCCTGATGCTAGATACTCCATGTTTCTTCTGGCAGAAGTGGCGTGCCACTGGTTGTTCAGAGTCACCTTTTTCAATAGCCTTTCTTATCGCCAATCTATGATTGGCCATACACTCTCTGAATGTTGTCACCGTCTTGCCCACATAGAATAGGGAACATGAACATATTAGAATATAAATCTCATGATTACTGGTACAGGACAATCAGTGGTTAATTTTAAATCTCTTATTGGAGTGAGGATGTTGGAATGAAGATCCTCTGAGTATACTATTGCATGTTACGCAATCTTCACATTGGAAACAGCCTTTCTTGCCCGTATTCAATGCCCCATGTGATGTGTCAAATGTGGTTACAAAGTTTATCCTTTCCAGTTGTGATGTTGTGACTACTTTCTTGATCAGTTCATCTTGGGTCTTGCCTAAGACCAGCTTTTTGATATTCTGCACCAATTTATCATCATAGCCCCTTTGTTGTAGTTTGTCGCCTATGATGTCCAATTGCTCCCGCATCACAGACTCCTCTGTATTATTTCTGACGACCTTAGTGAGATGAGAGGTGAATCTTCCTCGTTTCTGGTGTACAGGATGGCAGCTCTGTGCCTCCAACAGAGAATTTCTATCAGAAGGCTTTGTGTATAAAGATGTACCAAATCTACAGTTACCATTCTCAGGCCTAGATTTGGAGTTCGGCGGTAGCCGTCAAAACCAGCGTTAGAGGCTCCTAACGCTGGTTTTGGCCGCCCGCTGGTATTTAGAGTCAGTGATTAAAGGGTCTAACGCTCACTTTTCAGCCGCGACTTTTCCATACCGCAGATCCCCCTACGCCATTTGCGTAGCCTATATTTTCAATGGGATCTTTCTAACGCTGGTATTTAGAGTCGTTTCTGAAGTGAGCGTTAGAGCTCTAACGACAAGATTCCAGCCGCCTGAAAATAGCAGGAGTTAAGAGCTTTCTGGCTAACGCCGGTTTATAAAGCTCTTAACTACTGTACCCTAAAGTACACTAACACCCATAAACTACCTATGTACCCCTAAACCGAGGTCCCCCCACACCGCCGCCACACGATTAAAATTTTTAACCCCTAATCTGCCGACCGCCACCTACGTTATACTTATGTACCCCTAATCTGCTGCCCCTAACCCCGCCGACCCCTGTATTACATTTATTAACCCCTAACTTGCCCCCCACAACGTCGCCGCCAGCTACTTAAAATAATTAACCCCTAATCTTCCGACCGCAAATCGCCGCCACCTACGTTATCCCTATGTACCCTAATCTGCTGCCCTAACATCGCCGACCCCTATATTATATTTATTAACCCCTAATCTGCCCCCCTCAACGTCGCCGACACCTGCCTACACTTATTAACCCCTAATCTGCCGAGCGGACCTGAGCGCTACTATAATAAATGTATTAACCCCTAATCCGCCTCACTAACCCTATCATAAATAGTATTAACCCCTAATCTGCCCTCCCTAACATCGCCGACACCTAACTTCAATTATTAACCCCTAATCTGCCGACCGGAGCTCACCGCTATTCTAATAAATGTATTAACCCCTAAAGCTAAGTCTAACCCTAACACTAACATCCCCCTAAGTTAAATATAATTTTTATCTAACGAAATAAATTAACTCTTATTAAATAAATTATTCCTATTTAAAGCTAAATACTTACCTGTAAAATAAATCATAATATAGCTACAATATAAATTATAATTATATTATAGCTATTTAGGATTAATATTTATTTTACAGGCAACTTTGTTATTATTTTAACCAGGTAAAATAGCTATTAAATAGTTAAGAACTATTTAATAGTAACCTAGTTAAAATAATAACAAATTTACCTGTAAAATAAATCCTAACCTAAGTTATAATTAAACCTAACACTACCCTATCAATAAATTAATTAAATAAAATTCCTACAATTACCTACAATTAACCTAACACTACACTATCAATAAATTAATTAAACACAATTCCTACAAATAAATACAATTAAATAAACTAGCTAAAGTACAAAAAATAAAAAAGAACTAAGTTACAGAAAATAAAAAAATATTTACAAACATAAGAAAAATATTACAACAATTTTAAACTAATTACACCTACTCTAAGCCCCCTAATAAAATAACAAAGCCCCCCAAAATAAAAAATTCCCTACCCTATTCTAAATTAAAAAAGTTACAAGCTCTTTTACCTTACCAGCCCTGAACAGGGCCCTTTGCGGGGCATGCCCCAAGAATTTCAGCTCTTTTGCCTGTAAAAAAAAACATACAATACCCCCCCCCCAACATTACAACCCACCACCCACATACCCCTAATCTAACCCAAACCCCCCTTAAATAAACCTAACACTAAGCCCCTGAAGATCTTCCTACCTTGTCTTCACCATCCAGGTATCACCGATCCGTCCTGGCTCCAAGATCTTCATCCAACCCAAGTGGGGGTTGGCGATCCATAATCCGGTCCAGAAGAGGCTCCAAAGTCTTCCTCCTATCCGGCAAGAAGAGGACATCCGGACCGGCAAACATCTTCTCCAAGCGGCATCTTCGATCTTCTTCCATCCGGAGCGAAGCGGCAGGATCCTGAAGACCTCCAGCGCGGAACATCCATCCGGCCCGACGACTGAACGACGAATGACTGTTCCTTTAAGGGACGTCATCCAAGATGGCGTCCCTCGAATTCCGATTGGCTGATAGGATTCTATCAGCCAATCGGAATTAAGGTAGGAATTTTCTGATTGGCTGATGGAATCAGCCAATCAGAATCTAGTTCAATCCGATTGGCCGATCCAATCAGCCAATCAGATTGAGCTCGCATTCTATTGGCTGATCGGAACAGCCAATAGAATGCGAGCTCAATCTGATTGGCTGATTGGATCAGCCAATCGGATTGAACTTGATTCTGATTGGCTGATTCCATCAGCCAATCAGAAAATTCCTACCTTAATTCCGATTGGCTGATAGAATCCTATCAGCCAATCGGAATTCGAGGGACGCCATCTTGGATGACGTCCCTTAAAGGAACAGTCATTCGTCGTTCAGTCGTCGGTCCGGATGGATGTTCCGCGCTGGAGGTCTTCAGGATCCTGCCGCTTCGCTCCGGATGGAAGAAGATCGAAGATGCCGCTTGGAGAAGATGTTTGCCGGTCCGGATGTCCTCTTCTTGCCGGATAGGAGGAAGACTTTGGAGCCTCTTCTGGACCGGATTATGGATCGCCAACCCCCGCTTGGGTTGGATGAAGATCTTGGAGCCAGGACGGATCGGTGATACCTGGATGGTGAAGACAAGGTAGGAAGATCTTCAGGGGCTTAGTGTTAGGTTTATTTAAGGGGGGTTTGGGTTAGATTAGGGGTATGTGGGTGGTGGGTTGTAATGTTGGGGGGGGGTATTGTATGTTTTTTTTTACAGGCAAAAGAGCTGAAATTCTTGGGGCATGCCCCGCAAAGGGCCCTGTTCAGGGCTGGTAAGGTAAAAGAGCTTGTAACTTTTTTAATTTAGAATAGGGTAGGGAATTTTTTATTTTGGGGGCTTTGTTATTTTATTAGGGGGCTTAGAGTAGGTGTAATTAGTTTAAAATTGTTGTAATATTTTTCTTATGTTTGTAAATATTTTTTTATTTTCTGTAACTTAGTTCTTTTTTATTTTTTGTACTTTAGCTAGTTTATTTAATTGTATTTATTTGTAGGAATTGTGTTTCATTAATTTATTGATAGTGTAGTGTTAGGTTAATTGTAGGTAATTGTAGGTAGTTTATTTAATTATTTTATTGATAGGGTAGTGTTAGGTTTAATTATAACTTAGGTTAGGATTTATTTTACAGGTAAATTTGTTATTATTTTAACTAGGTAACTATTAAATAGTTCTTAACTATTTAATAGCTATTGTACCTGGTTAAAATAATTACAAAGTTGCCTGTAAAATAAATATAAATCCTAAAATAGCTATAATATAATTATAATTTATATTGTAGCTATATTAGGATTTATTTTACAGGTAAGTATTTAGCTTTAAATAGGAATAATTTATTTAATAAGAGATAATTAATTTCGTTAGATTTAAATTATATTTAAGTTAGGGGGGTGTTAGTGTTAGGGTTAGACTTAGCTTTAGGGGTTAATACATTTATTAGAATAGCGGTGAGCTCCAGTCGGAAGATTAGGGGTTAATAATTGAAGTTAGGTGTCGGCGATGTTAGGGAGGGCAGATTAGGGGTTAATACTATTTATGATAGGGTTAGTGAGGCGGATTAGGGGTTAATAACTTTATTATAGTAGCGCTCAGGTCCGCTCGGCAGATTAGGGGTTAATAAGTGTAGGCAGGTGTCGGCGACGTTGTGCGGGGCAGGTTAGGGGTTAATAAATATAATATAGGGGTCGGCGGTGTTAGGGGTAGCAGATTAGGGGTACATAGGGATAACGTAGGTGGCGGCGGTTTACGGAGCGGCAGATTAGGGGTTTAAAAAAATATGCAGGGGTCAGCGATAGCGGGGGCGGCAGATTAGGGGTTAATAAGTGTAAGGCTAGGGGTGTTTAGACTCGGGGTACATGTTAGAGTGTTAGGTGCAGACGTAGGAAGTGTTTCCCCATAGCAAACAATGGGGCTGCGTTAGGAGCTGAACGCTGCTTTTTTGCAGGTGTTAGGTTTTTTTTCAGCTCAAACAGCCCCATTGTTTCCTATGGGGGAATCGTGCACGAGCACGTTTTTGAGGCCGGCCGCGTCCGTAAGCAACTCTGGTATCGAGAGTTGCTTTTGCGGTAAAAATGCTCTACGCTCCTTTTTTGGAGCCTAACGCAGCATTTGTTTGAACTCTCGATACCAGAGTTAATTTTATGGTGCGGCCAGAAAAAAGCCCGCGGAGCGTTAACAGCCCTTTTACCGCCGAACTCCAAATCTAGGCCTCAATAATTTTCATTATATTCAGATCTAGAAAGTTAATATTGTTATCAGAAAATTCTAATTTGAACTTTATAGGTGATGTCAATCCATTAAGATTTGAAACCCATGTCGCCAAGCCATCCACATTGCTGCGCCAGACTAAAAACTGGTCGTTGATGTAAAGAGTGTAAAAAATAACTTCTTCACATTCGGGTAGACGCATGATAGTGTTCTCATACCATGCCATGTATAAGTTACCGTATGTGGGCACCATATTAGAGCCCATGGCAGTACCTGAGATCTGCAGATAGAAAGTTTATTCAAATTTAAAATAATTTTTCACTAAACAGAATGACATAATGCTAAGAGTTGGCAATCATGGACTGGAAAGCCTGCACCACCTCATCATGAGGTATGGAGGTATACAGGCTGTCCATGTTCATGGTGACCAATACATCAACTGCTCTCAACCAGGGGGCGGAGCCTAGCCATGGACTAAGATGGCTGCACTGTGTTAGAGCTCTGTAGTCCCCTTAGTTTTCAATCTGCAATCAGCGTTTTTCTACAGCCTAACAAAACATATAATAATACATATTAGGAGCAGAAAGAACCTGGGGATAATCTGGGCGAAATTTGTAAAAAGGAGGTGGGCGCAGCTAGCGCAAATTGCTGCATACAGAAAAGAAGCTACCGAGTGGAGGGCCCTAGCGGGAAAAATACAGTAAGTTGAAACCTGCACACGATCGTGAGGGGGAGAAGGAACATATCCTGCACTGCGGGCCTGCCGAGCCACCTTACGGCAATTGCTTGCGATCTCACAACTCGGGCCGCTAAGCATTGAGGCAGATCACACAGGAGGTGCATTAACTCTGACCACGAGGTTGGACGGAGGCCTACTAGATTGGAGCAGACAGCCGGCGGACATGCATACAGTGTGAACGGAGCTGACTACACCCCCACCTGACGGTAAGACAGATGCACGGCATACCCCTGTAGTTATACCTATACCCAGCCCTGAGATCTGTGACAGGCGATCGTGGGCAAATATAGACTGAGAGTCAGTAACCAGATTGAGGCTTATACCCTTTAAAAAAACAGGAGAAAGGGGCATAGAAAGACTCAAACAGCCACAGAAATAAAGCCATTACCACTCAGAAGCAGGGGCGCGGCAGATAACCGTCATTATCAAACGGCTTGAACAAATAAATCTAGGAGGGAGGAAAGAATAAAAAGGAGGCCACAATAAGTCAGCACAGAGGCCTGTAAGTCACACATATGAACTCCCAAGGTAGTTAAATTGAAGACTCTGATTAAGGGTGTCTGAGCACTAAAAAACCACTGGTACAGCAATCTATATATCCCTGCACTATTAAAACACATTAAGCAGAAGAGAACTGAACCACTCTATCCTGGGCTTCCTGCTTAAACTGTACTTAGTGAAAGGGGGAGCTTTAGCCACAAATACTGCCCGCATTGAAGGGAATATAAACATCAAAACAAAGCAAACATAATAATAAAAACTAACATTAGTGCAGCATTCTATCTGCGCAATTGCACAGCATAAGCAAGGGGTTAAACAGAAACAGAGCCACCCTGCACGGACTGCTGCTCCAAAATATGGCTGCCAAAAGGAATGCTAAACCGCTTAGGAGCACTCAGTCCACTGCTCTAGATAACTACCTAATTCAAGTTGAGCCAACCATATCTACAACAGATGCAGAGAGTAGCACACCCACACAGACAGTGTCAGCTTAGGTACACGACCCAGGCACTCACAACAGGTTGCTAAACTATTTAACCAGAGAAGATATTAAACATTTATCCTCAAAGGAAGACATTAGGGAGGCGATGCAGGACTTCAAGACTATGTTTGGGGAGCTGAAAAGAGACATCATGGTTGTGGACCGTCGTGTTACACAGGTTGAAGAGAGACAAGAAACTCTCAGTTCAGATCTACAACATCAGATCAGTCAAATGCAGGCCCAAGAAGGCACAGTCCAAACACTTATGGACCGCATAGAAGACTTAGAGAATAGGAGTAGGAGGAACAATCTTAGGCTGCGGGGCATAACTGAAGCAGTTGACCCTCCTGCCCTACAAATGTACATACAAGACTTCATCAAGCATCTCAAAAATAATGACTCTGCCCCAGACATAACGATAGAAAGGGCACACCGAGCCCTACGCCCCAAACCACCAAACAGGGCACCACCTAGAGATGTTATAATGAAATTACTGTCCTTTAAAGATAAGGAAGAAATTCTAAGACTGGCCAGAACACAGCACCCACTCGAGTTTAGAGGCTCTGAAATACAAGTATACTCTGACCTGTGCCCTACGACCCTGCAGAAACGAAGAGACCTGAGGTTTGTCACTGCGATCCTAAAAGAGAAGGGACTGCCGTACAGGTGGGGATTCCCTACTTGTCTGATTGTTACAAAAAACAACACTTCCCACATGTTGAGGTCTATGGATGACCTCCCAAACTTTAACCAAGCATTGGGCATAAACATTCGCCCACCACAGGAAGCAGCAGAAGATCCGCAGGGCCCTCCTGGCCACAACCCAAGGGTACACTAACAGTCTCTAGATTGATGGGACAGCGCCAAGAAAGAAAGGACTGTACAACTATCACTGAAAAGTGATATATACTGAACATTTCCTGAAGCAATACCAGAAGAATCCTTAAGTGGCTGTACAGGTCGTATACTAAAAGTGACTTTGTTGTTTATGTGTAAGATACCTGCCACTGTTCAAAGTATTTAACTTAGAATGCCTTAGAACGGAGCAAGAATGTTATAGCAAGAGTTAAACTTGTATACAAGAGTGTTGTTTAACCAGTTTTAATATAAGCTTTTGCCGTTGGTGTGTTTCACTGCACAGTACCCAGACAATTAACATATGGACGTATAAGAGGACAACAAATACTGAATAACATACAGTCTTGACACCTATTAAACACCTATTAACCACAAATCTAAACACCTATTAACCACAAATCACGACTCAATAGCGCATAGAACACAGCAAAGTAATATGACATACACACAGACCACAGGTGTCGCCACTGGTACAACAAAGGATATAGAACCATTCTAGATAGACATTGGCAGACATTAGAGATAAAAGGACACCCCCACACATAGACACTTGGGACAATGACCGGGAACAATTTCTGCTTGCAAAAATAAGTAATCCTGTAATGTTTACTAATTTTTTTTATTTGGAAAACGTTGATTTAATGAAAATGTTTTAAAAGTTTATATACAGATTGAAAGCAAGGGGACAACTACCCCCAGTTGATAGTAGTTTCTGTTACTTGTAAGTATCACAAAGTAGTAAAACTTTCTACTTCGTTCTTCTACTACCTCTCCTTTCACCCCTTAAGAGGCAGTAGCCTCCACTCTCAACAGCTGACTACCTACACTATCAACTCTATACTCTATCTCTTCCCTTTTCCAACTTAATGATGATGGTCACACAAAAGGAACCACTGTCTGGGAAGCGCACAAATGCACTATCAGAGGTCTCCTGATTAAAAGGAGATCCGGTCTAAATAAAATCAAAAGAGAACGCTACCAGACACTACTGTCTCGAGTAGCACAAGCAGACCAAAATCATAAATCACAGCCAAGTGACGAGTCCAAAACAAAGACGTTGACAGAAGCTAGGGGAAATCTTGTGCAGTACCTGCAAGAGGAATACCAAAAAAAGGCGCTGATGCTGAGACAATTATATTTTGAACACTGGGATAAAGCAGGGAAACTGTTGGCCAGGGCGATAGCAAGGAAGAAACTTAAGGCATATGTGCATCATATAATTGATAAAGAGGGGGAGATGAGAACAGGTGCAGAATCCGTCGCGGACACTTTCAAAAATTATTATGAAACACTATATAACATAGCTGGCAAAGAGCAAGGAGGGCGGGAACACCTGCTCCCGTCACGAGATGATGATACTATACTAAAATACCTAGAGGGAACTGAACTTCCTAGACTCACAGACCAAGAAAGGGAATCATTAGATACTCCAATCACAGTGGAAGAAATTAAATATGCAGTCAAAGACCTCCCTTTGGGGAAAAGTCTGGGGCCTGATGGCTTTGGACTTAAATATTGTAAAGTCTACACTGACATACTGGCCCCAATTCTTGCAAAGCTCTTTAACGCATTGCCCCAGGACCCCAAGTTCCCAAGCTCAATGTTGGAAGCTTACATCACGGTGATACCTAAGCCGGGGAAACAGAAAGACAATCCGGGAAATTTCAGACCAATATCACTTCTGAACTCAGATGTCAAGATACTCGCAAAGGTCTTGGCTAATAGAGTAAACAGATTCCTCCCCGGACTGGTATCAACCGATCAGGTGGGGTTTGTCCCTGCGCATGAGGCAAGGGACAACACCTTAAAGGAATTACAGATGATCACGCACGCCCAGCTACATGATATGCCACTCTCCCTGGTCACTACGGACGCTGAGAAAGCGTTTGACTGGGCGAGATGGTCATTCATAAGGCTGACATTACAAAAATTTGGCTTTGGAGCTAACATAGTAAAAATGATCATGTCCCTGTATTCTTCCCCCAACGCGAGAGTCAGGGTAAATGGCACACTATCTAACTCATTCAACATTAATAACAGCACCAGACAGGGTTGTCCCCTCTCGCCGCTCCTATTCGCACTTTCAATTGAGGTTTTAGCGAGCAGAATCAGAAATAACACACATATCAGAGGATTCTCAATGGGTGGTAAAGAGCAGAAACTTTCAATGTATGCCGACGATGTCCTCTTGTCAATCTCAAATTCACCGGAGTCATTGAAAGAGGCCATGACAGAGTTGTCGACGTTCAGAGACATGTCAAACTTTTTGCTTAATCCGCAGAAGTCGGAAATATTGATTGTAAAGGAGCGGCCCGAACTAACTGAAACACTTCGGACTAACTGTCCAATCAAATTAGCACACCACTCCATCAAATATTTGGGAATAAAAATAACTCCCAACATACAAGAAACAATAGATATGAACTATAAAGATATTAGAGATGAGATTATAAAAGACATAGCTAACTGGAAAAACACTGTACCGGTTTCCCCATCTGTACAATACATACAACAAATTCAGAAGGCAATAGAAGCCTACATATGGAATGGCATAAAGCCTAGAATCAGAAGACATACCACATACCTGCCTAGAACTGATAGTGGCTTGGGAGTGCCCCTTCTGAAAGAGTACCAGAGAGCTATCGCTCTGCAGAGACTGGTAGAATGGTGCCAGAACTTACGAAACAAAGCCTGGATACAGATTGACAATAATATAACGGGACATGGGAATGTGGGAGCGCTGGCCTGGATCTCAGCCAAGAACAGGCCAACAATTATCGCGCAATATCATCTGATGCTGGAGGTATTTGAGGTCTGGGATAAGATACTTATTAAAGAACCGCCAACTACCATGATCAGAGAATACCCAGACCTGGGCATGGAGTATAAGACGCATGCGACTGGTGATTTCTACACCTTAGCAGAAGCCTCCATAGCCAACATCTTACAACAGGGCAAGCTCAAAACACAATCTGAACTGTCAGAGTGGGCACCCGAGATCTTCGCGTTGTGGTTTAGAGTAGCGCAGATGCAACGTTACATAACAACGCACAGAGATAGGGCGGCCCTGACTAGACAAAGAACATACTACGAGACATTGTGCACAATGATCCAGGCCCCGTCACATCTAATTTCACAATTATACAAAATCCTACTCACAAAGGGAGAAACTACCCTGCCGACTTACACAACAACTTGGCAAGCTGATCTATCTCAAGACATAGAAATGAAAGATTGGATCAAGATCTTTGCAAAAGCCAAAAAAGCTTTAGTCTCCATGAAAATACAGGAAACACATTACAAGTTTTTAAGCAGGTGGTACATGACTCCCCAATGACTGCACAAAATCTACCCACAAGTAGACGGTGGATGCTAAAGGGGCTGTGGGGAGGAGGGGACATTGATACATACATGGTGGACATGCCCCTACATACAGCCTTATTGGAAGGAAGTATTAGGAGAAATGAGTACAACATTGGGGATCATAATTCCACCAAAACCTTCCTATCTGATATACCACGAACTACCCAAAGTAATAGGAGAAGATAAATATCTGCTCCTCTTGTTAATGCTGAACGGAGCAAAGGGTCTAATACCTGTTCATTGAGAAAGCTGCAGGGTCCGACTTTGCAGGAATGGAGACATAGAGTGGGGGAACTACTTAGATTAGAACAATATCATTATCTCAAATCAGGTAAATTAGCCACACACAAAATTATGACACTGGTATGGGAGGGCAAAGGGATATAATGTGAGATAATACAGCACAGCGGTCTATCATGGAGGGCATAACGAAATCATGGACACCTTATCACAAGGGAATCACTACCCTGCCCTCCCTTCCTCCCCCCTCCCTTCCCCTCTCCCTTCCCTCCCCCCTCCCTTCCCCTCTCCCTTTACTCCCCCTCCCTTCCCCTCCCCTCTCCCCCCCCCTTTTTTTTTTTCTCCCTGCTTTACGTACTCTTTTTCCTACTTTCCTTCATTCTTCAAGCCTTACGAAATGGTAAGTAAGGTAGTAACATCAGGAATTAACCTAGTCTCGGTGGTATGTAATAGAAAGCCGAGTAATTGCCAGATATGTGAAACCAAAGATCCTGATGTTAGGTTCCAAAGTATTTGTTTGTTTATCTATATGGATTATATAACATGGCGAGCGAATTGGCCCGCCGAAACAAGCTCAAGAACAATAACCCAGCCACGAGCAATCCTGCAGTGAAGAGAAACAGACTATTTCATAAATAAATATAACCAGTGAACAGACTATAAGATTTAAGTAGTTTTGACATGTCAAGCACCATATGTAATGTAACTGCTGTATTCATGTTCTAAGAAATGCTTTGGTTTGATAATGTTGTTCTTAACTTCTCTTCAATAAAGCTTGTTTGAAAACTCAACTGCTCTCAACCAGTCAGCTGACTTCAACATAGTAATGAGACTGGGAGCATCCTTAAGGTATGAGTTAGTGTTTTTTACAACCGGCTGAAGAAAAAAAATCCACAAATTTAGCCTTATTTGAGAAGAGAGAGTCCCTAGCAGAGAGGATAGGTCTCCCTGGGGGATTAACTAGCGTCTTATGTACTTTTGGTAGTAGATAAAACACAGGTATCTTGTGAAAATCAGTAGTTAGGTAGGTCAACTGGGTTTCATCAATTTATCCTGCTTTATATGCAGATCTCAGGTAGTGATCTATGCTCTTTTTGAATGACTGTGTCGGATTACCTCTTAATTTAACATACGTAGTCAAGTCTAATAGTTGGCGCTGAGCTTCACTTTTATACTGTAAGTAATCCATGATGACAATGCCACCGTCCTTATCAGCAGTGTGTATGATAATACTGTAATCGTTGTTTAAACTTTGAATGGCTTTTAATTCCCCATTGGTCAAATTGGGGTAATTTTTCACATTGTTATTGGTACAATCATGACACATCATGCGGGTGACGCTTTTGATGGATGGATTGGTGACTGGGGGTTCAAATGTAGAGGGAGTTTGAAATTGTGGTTATCTCCTGTGCCTTGACCTTGAAAAAATCTTTCAATTTTAATTGCCTTTGCAATTTATGGAGGTCTACTGTTTTTTCAAAGGCGTCATCCTTAGGAGTAGGCACAAAAGACAGACCACGGCTGTGGTATATGAACAGCCAATAGAATTTCAGAAGCTCTCATCCTATTGGCTGTTTTGAACAGCCAATAGGATTTCAGTAGCTCTCATCCTATTGGCTGATTTGAATTTCCAAAATCAAATCAGCCAATAGGAATGCAAGGGACGCCATTTTGAATCACGTACCTTGCATTGAAGATTCAGTATATAGCGGCGACTGTATGAAGAGGATGCTCCGTGCCAGATGTCTTCAGGATGGACCCGTTCCGTGCCGCTGGGATGAAGATAGAAGATGCCGTCTGGATGAAGATGGAAGAGGCCGCTTGGATGAAGACTTTTCGCCGCCTGGATGAGGACTTCACTGCTTGGATGAAGATAGAAGAGGCAGCCTGGATGAAGAATTCTCTCTGCCTGGATGAGGACTTCGCCACCTGGATAAAGATCGTTCAAGCAGGACTTCAAAAACTGTAAGTGTATTTTCAGCGGTTAGTGATAGTTTTTTTTAAAGTTTTTTTTGGGATGGTTTTTTTTTTAGTTTAGGGTTTGGGCTTTTCATAAAAGAGCTAAATGCCCTTTCTTCTGTTAAGTGTGATCAGTCCACGGGTCATCATTACTTCTGGGATATTACTCCTCCCCAACAGGAAGTGCAAGAGGATTCACCCAGCAGAGCTGCATATAGCTCCTCCCCTCTACGTCACTCCTAGTCATTCTCTTGCACCCAACGACTAGATAGGATGTGTGAGAGGACTATGGTGATTATACTTAGTTTTATATCTTCAATCAAAAGTTTGTTATTTTAAAATAGCACCGGAGTGTGTTATTACCTCTCTGGCAGAGTTTGAAGAAGAATCTACCAGAGTTTTGCTATGATTTTAGCCGGAGTAGTTAAGATCATATTGCTGTTCTCGGCCATCTGAGGAGTGAGGTAAACTTCAGATCAGGGGACAGCGGGCAGATGAATCTGCATAGAGGTATGTAGCAGTTTTTATTTTCTGACAATGGAATTGATGAGAAAATCCTGCCATACCGATATAATGTCATGTATGTATACTTTACACTTCAGTATTCTGGGGAATGGTACTTCACTAGAATTACACTGTAAGAAATACATAAAGCTGTTTAATAACTAGAGATTATGTTTAACGTTTTTGCTGGAATGTAAAATCGTTTTCATTTGCTGAGGTACTGTGTGAATAAATGTTTGGGCACTATTTTTCCACTTGGCAGTTGCTTAATCTGTTTTTTCTGACAGTTTCTGTTCTCCCTCACTGCTGTGTGTGAGGGGGAGGGGCCGTTTTTTGGCGCTTTTTCTATGCATCAAATATTTCAGTCAGCAACTCATTGTATTCCCTGCATGATCCGGTTCATCTCTACAGAGCTCAGGGGTCTTCAAACTTATTTTGAGGGAGGTAATTTCTCTCAGCAGAGCTGTGAGAATTATAGTTTGACTGAGATAAAAAACGTTTATTCTGTAATTTGTTTCTTGCTTTCAGAATTTGTTATCTTTGCTAATGGGATTAAACCTTTGCTAAAGTTGTGTTGTTTACAAGGATTGAGGCTATAACTGTTTCAATTTATTAATTTTCAACTGTCATAGATCTTCTGTGCTTCTTAAAGGCACAGTACATTTTAATATTATTCTAATTGAATTGTATTTCCAAGTTGCAAGTTTATTTGCTAGTGTGTTAAACATGTCTGATTCAGAGGATGATACCTGTGTCATTTGTTGCAATGCCAAAGTGGAGCCCAATAGAAATTTATGTACTAACTGTATTGATGCTACTTTAAATAAAAGTCAATCTGTACAAATTGAACAAATTTCACCAAACAACGAGGGGAGAGTTATGCCGACTAACTCGCCTCACGTGTCAGTACCTACATCTCCCGCTCAGAGGGAGGTGCGTGATATTGTAGCGCCGAGTACATCTGGGCGGCCATTACAAATCACATTACAGGATATGGCTACTGTTATGACTGAGGTTTTGGCTAAATTACCAGAACTAAGAGGTAAGCGTGATCACTCTGGGGTGAGAACAGAGTGCGCTGATAATATTAGGGCCATGTCAGACACTGCGTCACAGGTGGCAGAACATGAGGACGGAGAACTTCATTCTGTGGGTGACGGTTCTGATCCAAACAGACTGGATTCAGATATTTCAAATTTTAAATTTAAACTGGAAAACCTCCGTGTATTACTAGGGGAGGTGTTAGCGGCTCTGAATGATTGTAACACAGTTGCAATACCAGAGAAAATGTGTAGGTTGGATAAATATTTTGCGGTACCGACGAGTACTGAGGTTTTTCCTATACCTAAGAGACTTACTGAAATTGTTACTAAGGAGTGGGATAGACCCGGTGTGCCGTTCTCACCCCCTCCGATATTTAGAAAAATGTTTCCAATAGACGCCACCACAAGGGACTTATGGCAAACGGTCCCTAAGGTGGAGGGAGCAGTTTCTACCTTAGCTAAGCGTACCACTATCCCGGTGGAGGATAGCTGTGCTTTTTCAGATCCAATGGATAAAAAGTTAGAGGGTTACCTTAAGAAAATGTTTGTTCAACAAGGTTTTATATTGCAACCCCTTGCATGCATTGCGCCGATCACGGCTGCAGCGGCATTCTGGATTGAGTCTCTGGAAGAGAACATTGGTTCAGCTACTCTGGACGACATTACGGACAGGCTTAGAGTCCTTAAACTAGCTAATTCATTCATTTCGGAGGCCGTAGTACATCTTACTAAACTTACGGCGAAGAATTCAGGATTCGCCATTCAGGCACGCAGGGCGCTGTGGCTAAAATCCTGGTCAGCTGATGTTACTTCTAAGTCTAAATTGCTTAATATACCTTTCAAAGGGCAGACCTTATTCGGGCCCGGGTTGAAAGAGATTATCGCTGACATTACAGGAGGTAAAGGCCATGCCCTGCCTCAGGACAAAGCCAAAGCCAAGACTAGACAGTCTAATTTTCGTTCCTTTCGTAATTTCAAAGCAGGAGCAGCATCAACTTCCTCTGCACCAAAACAGGAAGGAGCTGTTGCTCGCTACAGACAAGGCTGGAAACCTAACCAGTCCTGGAACAAGGGCAAGCAGACTAGGAAACCTGCTGCTAACCCTAAAACAGCATGAATTGAGGGCCCCCGATCCGGGATCGGATCTAGTGGGGGGCAGACTTTCTCTCTTCGCCCAGGCTTGGGCAAGAGATGTTCAGGATCCCTGGGCGCTAGAGATAATATCTCAGGGATACCTTCTGGACTTCAAATACTCTCCTCCAAGAGAGAGATTTCATCTGTCAAGATTGTCAACAATCCAGACAAAGAAAGAGGCGTTTCTACGCTGCGTACAAGAGCTCTTGTTAATGGGAGTAATCCATCCAGTTCCACGATCGGAACAGGGACAGGGGTTTTACTCAAATCTGTTTGTGGTTCCCAAAAAAGAGGGAACTTTCAGACCAATCCTGGACTTAAAGATCCTAAACAAATTCCTAAGAGTTCCATCGTTCAAGATGGAGACTATTCGGACAATTTTACCTATGATCCAAGAGGGTCAATACATGACCACTGTAGATTTAAAAGATGCTTACCTTCACATACCGATTCACAAAGATCATTATCGGTACCTAAGGTTTGCCTTCCTAGACAGGCATTACCAGTTTGTGGCTCTTCCATTCGGATTGGCTACAGCTCCAAGAATCTTCACAAAGGTTCTGGGTGCTCTTCTGGCGGTACTAAGACCGCGGGGAATCTCGGTAGCTCCATACCTAGACGACATTCTGATACAAGCTTCAAGCTTTCAAACTGCCAAGTCTCATACAGAGTTAGTGCTGGCATTTCTAAGGTCACATGGATGGAAGGTGAACGAAAAGAAAAGTTCACTCGTTCCACTCACAAGAGTTCCCTTCCTGGGGACTCTTATAGATTCTGTAGAAATGAAGATTTACCTGACAGAGGACAGGCTAACAAGACTTCAAAGTGCTTGCCGCACCCTTCATTCCATTCAACACCCGTCAGTGGCTCAATGCATGGAGGTAATCGGCTTAATGGTAGCGGCAATGGACATAGTACCCTTTGCATGCTTACACCTCAGACCACTGCAACTGTGCATGCTAAGTCAGTGGAATGGGGATTACTCAGACTTATCCCCTTCTCTGAATCTGGATCAAGAGACCAGAAATTCTCTTCTATGGTGGCTTTCTCGGCCACATCTGTCCAGGGGGATGCCATTCAGCAGACCAGACTGGACAATTGTAACAACAGACGCCAGCCTTCTAGGTTGGGGTGCCGTCTGGAATTCTCTGAAGGCTCAGGGACAATGGAGTCAGGAGGAGAGTCTCCTGCCAATAAACATTCTGGAATTGAGAGCAGTTCTCAATGCCCTCCTGGCTTGGCCCCAGTTGACAACTCGGGGGTTCATCAGGTTTCAGTCGGACAACATCACGACTGTAGCTTACATCAACCATCAGGGAGGGACAAGAAGCTCCCTAGCTATGATGGAAGTATCAAAGATAATTTGCTGGGCAGAGTCTCACTCTTGCCACCTGTCAGCAATCCACATCCCGGGAGTGGAGAACTGGGAGGCGGATTTCTTAAGTCGTCAGACTTTTCATCCGGGGGAGTGGGAACTTCATCCGGAGGTCTTTGCCCAAATACTTCGACGTTGGGGCAAACCAGAGATAGATCTCATGGCGTCTCGACAGAACGCCAAGCTTCCTCGTTACGGGTCCAGATCCAGGGATCCAGGAGCAGTCCTGATAGATGCTCTGACAGCACCTTGGGACTTCAGGATGGCTTACGTGTTTCCACCCTTCCCGTTGCTTCCTCGATTGATTGCCAGAATCAAACAAGAGAGAGCATCAGTGATTCTAATAGCACCTGCGTGGCCACGCAGGACTTGGTATGCAGACCTGGTGGACATGTCATCCTGTCCACCTTGGTCTCTACCTCTGAAACAGGACCTTCTGATACAGGGTCCCTTCAAACATCAAAATCTAACTTCTCTGAAGCTGACTGCTTGGAAATTGAACGCTTGATTTTATCAAGACGTGGATTTTCTGAGTCAGTTATTGATACCTTAATACAGGCTAGGAAACCTGTTACCAGAAAGATTTACCATAAGATATGGCGTAAATACCTATATTGGTGTGAATCCAAAGGTTACTCTTGGAGTAAGGTTAGGATTCCTAGGATATTGTCTTTTCTACAAGAAGGTTTAGAAAAGGGTTTATCTGCTAGTTCATTAAAGGGACAGATCTCAGCTCTGTCCATTCTGTTACACAAACGTCTGTCAGAAGTTCCTGACGTCCAGGCTTTTTGTCAGGCTTTGGCCAGAATTAAGCCTGTGTTTAAAACTGTTGCTCCACCATGGAGTTTAAACCTTGTTCTTAATGTTTTACAGGGCGTTCCGTTTGAACCCCTTCATTCCATTGATATAAAGTTGTTATCTTGGAAAGTTCTATTTTTAATGGCTATTTCCTCGGCTCGAAGAGTCTCTGAATTATCAGCCTTACATTGTGATTCTCCTTATTTGATTTTTCATTCGGATAAGGTAGTCCTGCGTACTAAACCTGGGTTCTTACCTAAGGTAGTTACTAACAGGAATATCAATCAAGAGATTGTTGTTCCTTCTTTATGCCCAAATCCTTCTTCAAAGAAGGAACGTCTACTGCACAACCTGGATGTAGTCCGTGCTCTAAAATTTTACTTACAGGCAACTAAGGAATTTCGACAAACGTCTTCTCTGTTTGTCATTTACTCTGGGCAGAGGAGAGGTCAAAAAGCTTCCGCTACCTCTCTTTCTTTTTGGCTTCGTAGCATAATTCGTTTAGCTTATGAGACTGCTGGACAGCAGCCTCCTGAAAGAATTACAGCTCATTCTACTAGAGCTGTGGCTTCCACTTGGGCCTTCAAGAATGAGGCCTCTGTTGAACAGATTTGCAAGGCTGCAACTTGGTCTTCGCTTCATACTTTTTCCAAATTTTACAAATTTGACACTTTTGCTTCTTCGGAGGCTATTTTTGGGAGAAAGGTTCTTCAGGCAGTGGTTCCTTCTGTATAAAGAGCCTGCCTATCCCTCCCGTCATCCGTGTACTTTTGCTTTGGTATTGGTATCCCAGAAGTAATGATGACCCGTGGACTGATCACACTTAACAGAAGAAAACATAATTTATGCTTACCTGATAAATTCCTTTCTTCTGTAGTGTGATCAGTCCACGGCCCGCCCTGTTTTTAAGGCAGGTAAATATTTTTTAATTTATACTCCAGTCACCACTTCACCCTTGGCTTTTCCTTTCTCGTTGGTCCTTGGTCGAATGACTGGGAGTGACGTAGAGGGGAGGAGCTATATGCAGCTCTGCTGGGTGAATCCTCTTGCACTTCCTGTTGGGGAGGAGTAATATCCCAGAAGTAATGATGACCCGTGGACTGATCACACTACAGAAGAAAGGAATTTATCAGGTAAGCATAAATTATGTTTTTCAGAGAAATGCAAAAGAGCTAAATGCCCTTTTAAGGGCAATGCCCATACAAATGCCATTTTCAGGGCAATGGTTAGCTTAGGTTTTTTAGATAGTTTTTTTATTTTGTAGGTTTGGGGGGGTGGGGGTTTGTAATGTTAGTGGATCTTTGTATTTTTTTTCAGGTAAAAGAGCTGTTTAACTTAGGGCAATGCCCTATATATATATACAATTTGTTTGTTATTTTGTGTAATGTATTTTTTTCGTTTTGATGTGGATTTTTATTTTTAGATTAGGGCTTGGGAATTTCATAAAAGAGCTGAATGCCCTTTTAAGGGCAGGAAAAAGAGCTAAATGCCCTTTTAAGGGCAATGCCCATACAAATGCCCTTTTCAGGGCAATGGATAGATTAGGTTTTACTTTAGTTTTATTTTGTGGGTTTGGGGGGTGGGGGTTGTATACTGGTAGGGGGTGTTTCTTTTGTTTTGTAGCAAAATAGCTGTTAACTTTAGGGCAATGCCCTACAAAAGGCCGTTTTAAGGGCCCACAAAAGGCCCTTTTTTAAGGGCCCTTGGTAGTTTATTCTAGATTAGGCTTTTTTTATTTTGGGGTGTTTTTTTTTTTTTTTTAAAGGTATTAGAATAGGAATAATTTTTATTGTTTTAGATAATTTACACCTAGATTTAGAGTTATGCATTAGCTGTCAAAATCAGCGTTAAGGGGTCCTAACACTGCTTTTGGCCGCCCGCTGGTATTTAGAATCAGCCAGGAAAGGGTCTAACGCTCACTTCCTCACCGCAAATCCAGGCTACCGCAGATCCCCTTACGCCAATTGCGTATCCTATCTTTTCAATGGGATCTGCCTAATGCCGGTATTTGGAATCTTGGAAGAAGTGAGCGGTAGACCCTCTACTGACAAGACTCCTACCGCCAAAAAAAGTCAGTAGTTAAGAGCTTTATGGGCTAACGCCGGAATATAAAGATCTTAACTACTGTGCTACAAAGTACACTAACACCCATAAACTACCTATGTACCCCTAAACTGCGGCCCCCCCACATCGCCGCCACTCTAATAAAAAATTTTAACCCCTAATCTGCCGACCGGACACCGTCGCCACCTACATTATAGCTATGAACCCCTAATCTGCTGCCCCTAACATCGCCGACCCCTATATTACATTTATTAACCCCTAATCTGCCCCCCTAACATCGACGCTACCTAACTACAATTATTAACACCTAATCTGCCGACCGGACCTCACCACCACTATAATAAATGTATTAACCCCTAAACCGCCGCACTCCCGCCTCGCAAACACTAGAATAAATAGTATTAACCCCTAATCTGCCCTCCCTAACATCGCCGACCACCTACCTACAATTATTAACTCCTAATCTCCCGGCGGCACCATCGCCGCTACTATAATAAAGTTATTAACCCATAAACCTAACTCTAACCCTAACACCCCCCTAACATAAATATAATTTAAATGAAAAGAAATAATATTCCTAAAATTAACTAAATTAATCCTATTTAAAACTAAATACTTACCTATCAAATAAACCCTAATATATCTACAATATAACTAATAATTACATTGTAGCTATTTTAGGATTTATATTTATTTTACAGGCAACTTTGAATTTATTTTAACTAGGTACAATAGCTATTAAATAGTTAATAACTATTGAATAGCTACCTAGTTAAAATATTTACAAAATTACCTGTAAAATAAATCCTAACCTAAATTACAACTACACCTAACACTACACTATCATTAAATTAATTAAATAAATTACCTACAATTAGCTAAATTAAAATACAATAAAATAAACTATTCTATAATACAAAAAAACAAACACTAAATTACAAAAAATAAAAAAGAATTACAAGAAGTTTAAACTAATTACACCTAATCTAAGCCCCCTAATAAAATAAAAAATCCCCCCAAAATAAAAAAATGCCCTACCCTATTCTAAACTACCAAAGTAATCAGCTCTATTACCAGCCCTTAAAAGGGCTTTTTGCGGGGCAGATTAGGGGTTAATAATATAATGCAGGCGTCAGCGATAGCGGGGGCAGCAGATTAGGGGTTAATAAGTGTAAGGTTAGGGGTGTTTAGACTCGGGGTTCATGTTAGGGTGTTAGGTGTTGACTTAGAGAGTGTTTCCCCATAGGAAACATTGGGGCTGCGTTAGGAGCTGAACGCTGCTTTTTTGCAGGTGTTAGGTTTTTTTTTCAGCTCAAACTGCCCCATTGTTTCCTATGGGGATATCGTGCACAAGCAAGTTTTTCCAGTTTACTGCTACCGTAAGCAACGCTGGTATTGAGGGTTGAAGTGGAGCTAAATTAGGCTCAACGCTCCCTTTTCTGAGCCTAACGCAGCCCCTCAGACAACTCTAAATGCCAGCGTTGTCTTAAGGGAGCGCTGGGAAAAAAAGCAGTGTTAGCTACGCGGGTCTTTACCGACAAAACTCTAAATCTAGCTGTTTGATAGTTATTTTATGTAATGGTAGGTTTTTATATTTTTTGTAATTTTAGTGTTTTGTAATGGTAATTTTTTTTATATTTGTAATGTTAGGTTTTAGTGTAAGGCAGCTTAGTTTTTATTTCACAGGTAAGTTTGTATTTATATTAACTAGGTAGTTAGTAAATAGTTAATAACTATTTACTAACTAGTCTACCTAGTTAAAATAAATATAAACTTACCTGTGAAATAAAAATAAAACCTAAGCTAGCTACAATATTTAGTTATATTGTAGCTAGCTTAGGTTTTATTTCACAGGTAACTATGTATTTAGTTTTAAATAGGTAGTTAGTTAATAATTGTAAGTTTAATTTAGCTCTATTTTAATTAGGTTAAAGTTAGGGGGTGTTAGGTTTACGTTAGGGTTAGGTTTAGGGGTTAATATAGTTTAATTTAAGCTGTTGCGAAGTGGTAGTGATGTGGGAGGACAGAGGTTTAGGGGTTAATAGCTTTATTTAGTTGCAGCGATGTTGGGGAGTGGCAGAATAGGGGTTAATAGATTTATTATAGTGTGGGCGATGTTGGGGTGCAGGGGAATAGGGATTAATAACTTTAGTATAGTGGCGACGATATTGGGAGCGGCAGATTAGGGGTTAATAGATTTATTTCTGTGGCAGCGATATCGGGAGCAGCAGATTAGGGCTTAATAACATTATGTAGGTGCCGGCGATGTCGGGGGCAGCAGATTAGGGGTGTTTAGATGTGGGGTTTATGTCAGGGTGTTAGGTTTAAACGTTAGTTTTTTTCCCCCATAGACATCAATGGGGCTGCGCAGGTGTTAGGCTTTTTTCAGATCCGCTGTCCCCATTGATGTCTATGGGGAAAGCGTGCACAAGCACGTCAAAACAGCGCTTGTATTTTGAGCGGTATGGAGCTTAAAACCACCATATCGCACGCACAAGCCGTCTGTTTCAAAACTTGTAATGGCTGAGCTATAGAGGGTTAAATAACGCCACTTTTGTAGCGTGCATAACTCGTAATCTAGCTGTTAATCTTTTGATTTGAGTGCAGTTAATGCTTAAGCGTGGAAAAAGTACTGTGACACTTGTAATCTGGGTCATATTATCTACATTACATAGGGCATTCAAGGCATTCTGTTAAAATATGTTATTAAAAAATATTAATATCAATGGTTATAAATCCATATAAAAAGTAAAACAGAGGCAATCACAATGCAAACCAAACAACTTACTAGTAAGTTATACAAGCAGTTGGTAAAGCATTACATTGTTTTATATATATAGTTATAAAGTTATATAAAGAATATATCAGTTGTTGCATATTAGGATTCTCTGACAAGTGTTTACCAGTGAGCTGCGTGACAAAATGACAAAAATATGTTTATGTATACTGTGTAAACAAAAATTTAAATATATAATTCATATCTGCTATTGTATTATAGTTTTATTTAAAGTGAATGTCATCTTTCACGAATGAAAGCCCTGTTTTTAAAAACACTATTAAAAACAGGGGCACTTTCATTCATGAAAGTTTACATTGAAGCCGTTCTTTTAAAATACTTACCTTTTCTTCCTTGCAAGCGTGGAACACCGGAGCAGCGATTCCTCCGCCCCCAGGACTTCTCTTCTTACTTCAGAAATGACGAATCCGGCTTCCTCCAATCACGGCGTGGCCTCAGGCAATGTTTGCTCGGGTGGAAGCCGTTATTGGAGGAAGCTGGATGCGTCATTTCTGACGTAAGAAGAAACTATCTGGAGGCGGGGGATTCTGTGTTCCACGCTTGCTAGGAATAAAAGGTAATATTTTAAAAGAGCGGCTTCAATGTTAACTTTCATAAATGAAAGTGCCCCTATTTTTAATAGTATTTTTAAAAACAGGGCTTTAATTCGTGAAAATTGACATTTACTTTAATATACATAATTGTATTTATACCTAGTTTTCAAGCAAGAGCTATTAGTTCATGTGAAAAAATATCTATTTTCCGTCAGTGGAGAAGTGAGGCCTAGGGGCCTATTTATTATGTGTCTGTCAGACATGATCCGATCAGCGGATCATGTCCGACAGATATCGCTGAATGTGGACAGCAATACGCTCTTCGCAATCAGTATTGCACCAGCTGCTTTTATGAACTGCTGGTGCAACACCGCTCCCTGCAGATTTGCCGCTAGCAGGGGGGTGTCAGTCAACCCGATCGTATTCGATTGGGTTGAATTGCGGCAATGTCTCTCCGCTTCCTCAGAGCAGGAGGACAAGTTTCGGAGATGCGGTTTAGACTGCTGCTTCATAACTGGTGCTTCTGGTGAGCCTAAAGGGCCCCCTAGTCAGTAAAACTAAGGGAGAGAGTTAAAATGTACAAAAGAAAAATAAGAATAATAAACCAATATTGCACATCTGAATTATTGTATATTCCAAAAACACATGCATCAGTCTAAAAATAATGTGCTTTACTTCTAAGTATACATGCAGTGTTCCAAAACCATATTGTTTTTATTTAGTGTCCCTTTCAAGTGTCCCTTTCAAATTGCAAGGCAATCCATGCATCCATTTAGGTTACAGCATGACTTCTAAGTGTGTTGTGTTATTATGTGATGAGTGTCATCACATATATGGCATTGTTATAGAAAGTATAGAAAAGTATTGTATTTTTTTTCTACATGCTGTGGTTTTCGGTAATTATTCTTCATCTTATTATTATTTATTATTAATAATATTATTTAAATGTCACATTTCTTTGTATACTCACTTCTGTTGCCAGTATGAATTTGCGCTATGTCCCAGGCACTGACATTAGTGCAATTAGAAAATATTTGGCAGGTGGCATGTTTTTCCCTATTTCCAAATATTTGAATAGATTTCATGTTCTCATATTCTCTATTACAGAGATTCATTGCCAGCTTTAAATTATTTCAGTGGTAATGAACCTTCAAGTCTGGAATTACTGCCATAATCACTTTGTTTCAGTAAAAAAAAAAAAATGGCTTCCAGTTATCAGTCATATTTAAATTATATACAACTAGGAATTAATTATGCATATAATTATACACATGAATATATATTTTTATATATTTTGCTTGAGTTTCTGAATAATGGATGCTATGAAAGGCCAAATACCCCAAAATAATCCCCCACTAACCTCCCTTTAAATCACCCTGTCAGCTACCCACCCAAATAAACACAACAAAAACTGTTTTAAAAGGCCAAAGAACATTATTTATAAAACCATGTCATCCTAAAACAAAAGGTTTTTGTCCTGTTACAAATGGGAATACAGCCCCAAACAAAAAACAAAAACATGCTAATAGCGCACCATAGCACTATGATAAAGAAGCTGGTGTGTGTCTGTATATTTAAAATTGCACAAAAAGGATCTAATAAATTGCATTTATTTAATATACAAGAACCAGCAATACATCTGTAAAAGGCTACTATTATACTTATACTAAGCCAAAACTTTATTTACATACAAATATATTAATTGGCAGAAAATATAGGTTAAAGCGAGATGTTACGTTTTTTGTCAAACGTTCAAATGCAAGAAATTTCCTAAGTTAAATTTCCCACTCCCCTTTTGGTAGCTTTGAATGACATCAACAAAAACATAACTGATGACTTCACATATGACATCATCAATGGTACATCATCCTACAGGAGACTCGGCTCCAGAACAAATGAAATGGGGGGGGGGGAATTTTTTTTTACAAAGCATGTCTGAGAGTCGAAATAAGAGCAGAGTGAGGGGACATCCCTTACAAGAGAAATAAAATAATGCTACACTGACAGTGCAATTACCACTCAGAGTGACATTCGCATTTCTACTCAAATACACTCGCAACAGAAGCATCTGACAGAAGCACTTTTAATCCATACTGCACTGAGACCATAGTGGATATATCAAGCAAATGCATATAGAGAGTAAACTACTGGTTAATGTATTCAGCTTGTAATGTTAGTAAACGACATAAAATATGCGTGACGTGAAGATATATTAGCATCAGGAAACCACACGCTTTGCCTGTACAAGGTTGTGTGTGACCCGCTATGCCAGTCACAGGCTCAGAGGGAATGCTGCCCCCCTGCCTGGTGGGTATATAATGCGGGCACAGAGCAGGGTCAAAGATCGGTTAACACTGTATAATATAATAAATAGATAAGCTTGGGACTTACTGTGATACAGCAACCGGTGTGCACCTCTGAGGGCTGCCATGTTTATGTAAAGTGGAAGCATTCCCTTAGTTAGTGTGCTGCTGCTGTCGGATGAAAAGGGCTCTTGTTTTGCTGGCCCAGTGCAGGCATTGGACTGTAACTTGAGCACGACACGCATATGGGCTAGACAAGTGGTTGGCATTGTATAAGGAACCACCCACTGTGTGTGACTGGTATAGATAGACACGCTATGCTGGAAACACCTCCTGCGTGTGACTGCTATATACACACTATAATGGGAACACCCACTCCATGATTGATATGTACACAATTTGCTGAGTGGTTGCTGGTATCATTTGTGAACTATTCCCGTTGAGTGACTGGTTTACAAAGTTTTTTGAGAACGTTTACAGTTCAGGGCTGGTATCATAGTTACCCTAGGTGAAGGCGCATTGTGTGTAAGAGATTTATACTATACAGTCTCCCTGTAAGAGTCTGGTTTGCACACATTGTGCAGGGAACAGTTTCTGTGTGTTGCTTGTAAGAGGTCAGCATCATTCCATTGAGAAAGAGATACACACACATTATGCTGTGTGAATATCCACTTGGTGTGACTGGTATCATAACTAGGGTTACCACCTTTCCAGAATTAATACACACTTATTTATAGAATAACAAAATTATTTTTTTGAGGGGCACAGCATTCCTTTTTGGCGGGCATTGCCCTTCAATGCCTCCCCTTGGAGCAGACCCTGTCCTACAGTCATAGGGGCTGATTTAACATTGTGCGGGTGGAAATAATCTGCTGTAGCATACCATGTCCGCCGCAGATCGATAAATGCCGACAGCATAAGCTGTCTGCATTTATCATTGCACAAGCATTTCTTGTTAAATGCTTGTGCAATACCGCCCCCTGCACATTTGCGGCCGCTAGCAAGGGGTGTCAATCATCCCGATCGCATTTGATCAGGATGATTGCTGTCCACCACTTCAGAGGTGGCGGACGAGTTAAGGGGCAGCTGTCTTAAGATCGCTGCTTCTTAACTCTTGTTTCCGGCGAGCCTGAAGACTCGCGCGGAAACTGCAGCATACGGGGCAAGATAAACCGGCCCCATAGGGAAAATGTATGTAATTTATTATGATTCCCACACACAAAAGGACTTATTAACAAATTATGACTAGATTAAGAGTGGCGCAATATTATTTGCATGTGAACGACATCGAGATTTTGTGGCCATTTGCACACAAGTTAAATTCTGTCCTTATTACAATTTAAAAGTAAATGTGAACATGTGAGCACAATTGTGATTTAAGCTTGAGGGGCCTATCTATCAAGCTCCAAATGGAGCTTGAAGGCCCGTGTTTCTGGCGAGCCTGCAGGCTCACCAGAAACAGCATTTATGACCACTGCTCCATAACCCTGCCCGCCTGCTCTGATGAGGCGGACAGGAATCGCCCGAGTACGATCGGGTTGATTGACACCCCCCTGCTGGCGGATGATTGGCCGCAAGTCTGCAGGGGGCGGCGTTGCACCAGCAGCTCACGAGAGCTGCGGGTGCAATGCTGAATACGGAGAGCATATTACTCTCCGCATTCAGCGATGTCTGACGGACCTGATCCGCACTGTCGGATAAGGTCCGACAGACATTTGTTAAATTGGCCTCTGAATGTTTACCGCAACTTCAGAGCTCTAGTTAACTTTTACGCGAGTAAAAAAACTGTCAGAAAAACACATAGGTATTCATAGGAACACATGTATAACTATACAGTATGTATGTACATTATATAAATATATATGTATGTATTTCTATACAAATGTATGTGTATTTATATATGTACATATGTATTTACAGCCATATACAGTATATACATATAAATACAGATATACATATCTATAGAAATACATATATATCTCATTGCAATCCTACGCTCGTGTTTGCACGAGCTTGCGGCTGTTATTTTTTTGTTCAAAATGAGGCCCCATTAAAGTATATGGGAGAATACGATACTGTGTTTGCAACTTATCAAAGTCTTTTTTCATTGTGAGGATACAACCGAGAGAGCAAAAAAGTTTTACTTGCGACTTGTATAAATGTGCAACTGGGCGCGCAATGGTAAAAAAAGTTGAGCATAGATAAAGTATTTTCGGCAGCGCAAATTTGCCCTCCACTTGGAATCTAGCACTATATGTGAAAAAATTATATGTGCTAAATTACAAAAAACTTGTTTGAATATCATAAGAAGCATCCATATAGGAGACAGGCTGTGCAAAAATTATATATCCATTAAAACGTACAAAAGTGAAAGCTTTTCTGCAATAGTTTATACAATTCAATTTGCAGCAAACATCAAATTGCCAGCCCTTAAAGGTTAATCCCCACCAGCAATATAAAATATATTTATTTATGTTACAGAGTCATAACCTTTCGGTATATGTGACCCTTACTTAAGGCCTGATATTCAAAACCTCGCCGGCATATAGAGAAATCATGCAAAATATTTTGGATTTTTTTTAGACCTTATACTGTAATGTAGGTGTCTCTCTTTAAAGTCAAGAACCCTGCATAGTTAGATAAATATATTTTTGCAGAATCTCTATGTAAAAAAATGAATATATTTTACCTCACAATTTCCTCAGCTCAGCAGAGTAGGTGAAAAAAGTTATACTTCAGCTGCTGTCCAGCTATAGGTAAAAAAAAAAAAAAAAAAGGAAGAAATGAACAGCAGCCAATCAGCATTATCAGTGCTGAGGTCATGAACTCTTTTAGTGTGATCTCATGAAATTTCACTTAACTCTCATGAGATTTCATAGTAAACTTCCTTTAACTGAATAAGGAAATTACATTAGTGTGCATGAGGCACGCTCCCTTGCATGTCCCGGGACAGACATACTGATTTCCTGCTTAAAGTCTCTTTACAGTAGGGTGTGAATACTTAGGACATTTTGAGGTAAAATATCTTTCTTTTTTACATAGAGATGTTCAGGTGATAATTTCTAGTCATCTTTCTTTCATGTAATTGGCAAGAGTCCATGAGCTAGTGACGTATGGGATATACAATCCTACCAGGAGTGGCAAAGTTTCCCAAACTTCAAAATGCCTATAAATACACCCCTCACCACACCCACAATTCAGTTTTACAAACTTTGCCTCCTATGGAGGTGGTGAAGTATGTTTGTGCTTGATTTCTATGATTTCTTCTATGATAAGCGCTTCTAAGCATTTTAAAGCCCAATTCCTCTCAGAGTACAGTGTTTGTCAGAGGGATGTGAAGGGAGTATCGCCTATTGATTTTATGGTGGATGGGTCTCTTTCGGTAAGTATGTATTTTCTTATTTAAGACACTCTCAGCTATGGTTTGGTGCTTTATGTATGAATATAAAGTTTTAAATATATGTATTTTACTTATATTTGCCATGAGTCAGGTCTATGTATATTTCCTTTTGCAGACTGTCAGTTTCAGCTTGGGAAGCATGTTTAGAAAGTTATTTGTCTTACCTGGGGTATAGTCCTTTTTTCAAATTGACTGTTTGTTTTTCACCCCACTTCCTATATGCCTCTTGCCTTCTATGCTCAGAGGGCTAAGCTGTTTGCATTTGTTCCCATTCCTGAAACTGCCATATAAGAAAATTGTAAATTTTGCTTTAATGTTGTTTTTTCTTTTATATTTTGCAGGATGTCTCAATCTGATCCTGTCTCAGAAGCAACTGTTGGAACCCTGCTGCCTGATCACAGTTCTACCAAAGCTAAGTATATCTGTTGTAAATTAGCTGAGATTAAATCTCCAGCTGTAGTATGTAACAGTTGTCATGATAAGCTTTTGCACGCAGAAAACGTTTCCATCAGTACTAGAACAGTTTCTGTTGTTCCTTCAACATCTAATGTACATTATATCCCTGTTGATATGAGAATTTATATTGCTGATGCGATAGAGAAGACTTTTTCTGCTATTCCGCCTTCTAACAACTTAAAAGGTCTTTTAAAACTTCTCATAAAATTGATGAAATTTCTAATGACTGACAATATACTGAAATAACCTTCTCTGAAAAGGATCTCTCGGATTCTGAAGATCCTACCTCAGACATTGACACTGACAATTCTACTTATCTATTCAAGATTGAGTATATGTGTTCCTTGTTAAAAGAAGTGTTGGTTACTTTGGAAATTGAGGAGTCTAGTCCTCTTGATATCAAAACTAGTAAACATTTAAATTCTGTTTATAAACCTCCTGTGGTTACTCCTGAGGTTTTTCCAGTTCCTGATCCTTTTTCTGATGTGATTGCCTGATCCTATTTCTGATGTGATTGCTAAGGAATGGATTAAGCCTGGTGATTCTTTCATTCCTTCTTCTAGGTTTAAAAGGTTGTACCCTTTGTCAGCGGCTAGATTAGGGTTTTTGGTAAAAAATCCCCAAAGTTGATGGGGCTATTTCTACTCTTGCCAAACATACTACTATTCCTATGGAAGACAGTACTTCTTTTAAAGATCCTTTAGATAGGAAACTTGAATCTTATCTAAGGAAATCTTATTTAAAATCTGGCTATCTTCTCAGGCCTGCCATTGCTATGGCTGATGTTGTGGCTGCATCAACCTTTTGGTTGGATAGCTTAGCGCAACAGGAAACAGATCCTGATTTGTCTAGCATTGTTCGTTTGCTTTAACATGCTAATCATTTTATCTGTGATGCTATTTTTGATATCATCAAATTGATGTTAAATCTATGTATTAGCTAGAAGAGCGTTATGGCTCAAATCTTGGAATGCTGACATGGTATCTAAGTCTAGATTATTATCTCTTTCTTTCCAAGGTAACAATTTATTTGGTTCTCAGTTAGATTCAATTATTTCAACTATCACTGGGGGAAAGGGAGTTTTTATGCCTCAGAATAAAATATCTAAGGGTAAACCTAAAGCTTCTAATCGTTTTCGTTCTTTTTGACAGAACAAGGAACAGAAAACCAATCCTTGCCCTAAAGACTCTGGTTCCAATTGGAAACCTTCTTCAAGTTGGAATAAATTCAAGCTTTTTAAGAAACCAAAGCCAGCCCCCAAATCTGCATGAAGGTGTGGCCCTCGATCCAGTTCAGCTGGTGGGGGCAGATTGAAATTATTCCAAGACATTTGGGTAGATTCTGTTCAAAATCTGTGGTCTCAGAGTATTGTCTCTCAAGGTTATCGAATAGGTTTCAGAATAAGACCTCCTGTGAGAAGATTCTTTCTCTCTCACGTTCCAACAAATTCAGTGAAGGCTCAAGCTTTTCTGAAGTGTGTTTCAAATCTAGAGCTTTCAGGGGTAATAATACGAGTTCCGTTTCAGGAACAGGGTCTGGGGTTTTATTCAAATCTATTCATTGTCCTAAAGAAAGAAAATTCATTCAGGCCAGTTCTGGGTCTGAAGTTTTTGAATCATTTTTTAAGAGTCCCAACTTTCAAAATGGTGACTATGAGGACTATTTTGCCTTTTGTTCAGCAAGGTCATTATATGTCCACGATAGACTTACAGGATGCATATCTTCACATTCCAATTCATCCAGACCACTATCGGTTTCTGAGTTTCTCTTTTCTAGACAAGCATTACCAATTTGTCGCTCTTCCATTTGGCCTAGCAACAGCTCCAAGGATCTTTTCAAAGGTTCTCTGTGCCCTTCTATCTGTAAACAGGGAATGGGGTATTGCGGTATTTCCTTATTTGAATAATATCTTGGTACTAGCTCAGTCTTTAAATTTAGCCAAATCTCACACAAATCAACTAGTATTGTTTCTTCAAAGACATGGTTGGAGGATCAATTTACCAAATAGTTTCTTGATTTCTCAGACAAGGGTCTCCTTTTTAGGTTTCCAGATAGATTCAGTGTCCATGACTCTGTCCTTAACAGACAAGAGACAAATCAAATTGGTTTCAGCTTGTCAGTCTCAATCATTCCCCTTCATTGGCTATGTGCATGGAAGTTTTAGGTCTCATGACTGCAGTATCGGATGCGATCCCCTTTGCTTGTTTTCACATGAGACCTCTACAGCTTTGTATGCTGAATCAATGGTGCAGGGATTATACTCAGATATCACAATTGATATAGTTAAATCCCAACATTCAACTCTCTCTGACTTGGTGGTTAGACCATCATCATTTAATTCAGCGGGCCTCTTTGTTCATCCTACCTGGACTGTGATCACGACAGATGCAAGTCTTTCAGGTTGGGGAGCTGTCTGGGAATCTCTGACAGCACAAGGGGTTTGGAAACCTCAAGAGGCGAGGTTACCAATCAATATTTTAGAACTGCTATTTTCAGGACTCTCCAGGTTTGGCCTCTGTTAAAGAGAGAACCATTCATTTGTTTTCAGACAGACAATATCACAACTGTGGCATATGTCAATCATCAGGGTGGGACTCGCAGTCCCCTAGCTATGAAGCAAGTATCTTGGATACTTTCTTGGGCAGAATCCAGCTCTTGTCTAATTTCTGCGGTGCATATCCCAGGTGTAGACAATTGGGAAGCGTTAAATTTGAAGGTATGGAACTTGAACGCTTAGTGCTTAGTCATAGAGGTTTCTCTGACTCAGTGATTCATACTATGCTACAGGCTCATAAGTCTGTTTCAAGGAAGATTTATTATGGAGTTTGGAAGACCCATATTTCATGGTGTTCTCATAAATTCTCTTGGCATTCTTTTAGCATTCCTAGAATTTTACAGTTTCTTCAGGATGGTTTGAATAAAGGTTTGTCTGCAAGTACTTTAAAGGGAAAAATTTCTGCTCTTTCTGTTTTATTTCATTGTATTGTATATCCCATGAGGATTATTTATCAAATGTCTGTCGGACCTGATCCAACAGTGTGGATCAGGTCCGACAGATATTGCTGAATGCGAAGAGCAATACTCTCTCCATATTCAGCATTGTACCAGCAGCTCTTGTGAGCTGCTGGTGCAACGCTGCCCCCTGCAGACTCAAGACCAATCGGCCGCCAGCACGGGGTGTCAATCAACCCAATCGGGTTGAATTCCGGTGATGTCTGTCCGCATGCTCAGAGCAGGCGGACAGGGTTATGGAGCAGCAGTCTTCAGACTGCTGCTTCATAACTGCTGTTTCTGGCAAGCCTAGATAGGCCCCCATAAGTCACTAGCTCATGGACTCTTGCCAATATGAAAGAAATTAATTTATCAGGTAAGTTCTTACATAAATTATGTTTTTTTACAGCTATGCTGTATCACTTTCAAGTGTTTCAGCATTTGGGTATCATGGCCCTTTAAGGGTTGATACCCGCAGCATAAAGTTCAATAGTTGAGCAAAGCAGCTCTTAAGGTTTGCTATCTGCCGTAGGAAAACTTTTCTATAATATCCATGCACACCATTTCATCCATTACCTTCACCAAGGAGCTTGTATGTGTATTGGTATAGAGGCTAGTCCCAGAGGATCAGTGAATACAGAGGATACACTGCAATTATAGGCGACTGTAGTTTAAATGTATCAAACTCTTAATAGGGATGCCCTTACATCGGCAGATTTTTGAATTCTTTGTCCAACAACCAATTAAAAGAAAGTTTTTTTCTATTGGCTGATTGGACTAAAATTAAAAAACAGCCACTAGAAATGCAAGGGCATAAGGGGGAACATCGCATTCAAGCTTCAGTGTGAGGTGGAAACCACATGAAGAGGATATATGATGGAAGATAAGAAAAAAAGAATCATCAGATGGAAGAAGACAGGTTAGATGGAAAAGGAAACCCCAGTGGAGCACCGCCATGGATAAAGATTGAAGAGGAGCGATGTCTTCAAATAGTTGCTGCCCATCTAGGAGGCTGGAGCCAGTTTCAAGTTTGTTGAGTAGAAACTTTGGAATTCATCATTATATTTTTTTCTGGGTTGTTAGATTAGGGTTAGCAAAAGAGTTTAATTTCTCAGGCCCTTTTAAAGGCATCTTTTTATACAGTAAGGTTTTTTTAAGGGCAATTTTTAGAGTAGGTTTTAGTGTTAGTATAGGGTTTTTTTATTTTGGAGTGGGATTTATTTTTTTAAGGGAACTTCAGTTTTAGGGTTGGCCTTACTGTTCGTTTTTGTTTATTTTTGGTAGTGTTTTTTTTGATAATGCGTTTTTTATTTGTGTAATGCTATTATTTTTATTTTTTGTAACTTAGGGTGTGTTAGGTTAGGGGTCTTGGGGAGGTTATTTGTTAGGAAATTAAGTAGTGTAGTTTTCAGTGGGGTGCTGGCAGTTAGGGGGTTAACAGGTTGGAGTATTTAGCAGGGGGTGTTGGCGGTTATTAGGTTAGGGGTAGTTTGCAGTGTGAATATGTTGGTTAGGGGGTTAAAAGGTTAGGGGTAGTTTGCAGTGTGGTATAGACAGATAGGAGATTAATAGGTCAGGGGTATTTGCAGTGGTGTATTATGTGATTAATAGCTTATGGGTAGTTGGCAAAGGGGGGTTGTGGTGGTATTGAGAAATTAGTGTAGGGCTTATGGAATTGTAGAGGTTAAGTTGTGTAGGGGTTATTGCGATGGGGTTATGGCGGTTTGGGGGTTAATAGTGTAGGCTGCTGTGTGCTTATTTTGTTGTACAATATATTTTAAAAGGGGACCTTTATATTGCCAATAATGGCGATGCTGCCTGGATTTCCACCAGCATCGCCACCCATTGTGATGAATAGTAAAATACCTCTTGGAGATGGTGTCTTTAAACAGTAATGTCAGAGCTTTTGAATATTTTGCTGGCTTTCTCGACTTAGTGACGGATCCCTTTGGAATATCTTGCTGCGTCTTGGCACTTTCGATCATTTAGCCACAGTTTCCTCCTAATCCTCTTACCCCTTCTTTACACACAGCCTTGCTTATGCTCTAACCCCCATGCCCTCACATAACAACCCTTGCTCATCCTCCCATTCCCACTCTCATTTGCACACAGCCTCCTCCACCTCTTGTCCCTCTCATACAACTCCTGCTCACCATGTCAACCCCACACTGACATATTTCTCTAGTGGGATTGCCTATACTATTACAAAACATTATCTGAATGGTTTTTTAAAAATATATTTTGGATAAATTGTATACACATACATATATCATTTTCACTAGTGAGATCAATGATCATGGCTTTACCAGTCATGTGTGATGTCATCAGTGGTGTCATTTATCATTTCATGCAAAGCTATTGGAGTAAAAGCAATTTAAGTTTGGTTGTTCATTGTTTTTAAACGTTTCATAGAAAACTTAAACTCTAGCTTTTTTTTTTTTAAATTCAAAATATAAACACAAAAGGAGAAGGTTATAAATATTTCTCATTTGTCTTAATTAATATATAATAAATTAATACTAATATCACTATGTGGATTCTCTTAGCAGTTGACAACAATGAACATGATATGCCAGCATATCAATGTATCTATATGTAATAAATATTACTGTTTCCAAATGCAGTGATAATATAAGAATAAAATGTTTAAAAAAATAACCACTTTAAAACAAAAAGCAAAATTCAGATATGCTTAGGAGATATTTGTGAAGATAAACACATAGGGGTATATTTAACAAATGCTAAGCGGACATAATTCGCTGCAACGAATCTTGTCCCCCCGGCATCGCTAAATGCAGACAGCATACGCTGTAGGCATTTAACATTGCACAAGCCTTTCTTGTGAAAAGCTTGTGCAATACCACCCCCTGCTCACTGACAGCTAAATGGCCGCAAGCAGGGGCTGTCAATCATCCCGATAGCATCTGAGCGGGATGATATCATTCCGCCACCTAAAAGGTGGCATACAAGTTAAGCTGCTTCTTAACTTAAGTTGCCGGCAAGCCGGAAACTTCGCAGGTAGAAAGCAGCATCCCCATGGTCTCATACCCATTTTCCTTTAAAGGGACATTATACGCTCATTTTTTTCTTTGCATAAATGTTTTGTTGATGATCTATTTATATAGCCCATAAAGTTTTTTTTTTTTTTTACATGTATAGTTGTGCTTATTTTTAAATAACATTGCTCTGATTTTCAAACTCCTAAACAAGCCCCAAAGTTTTATGAGAATACCGTCAGATACCTACTCCAGCTTGCTCCTGTTTGTGTAAAGGGTCTTATCATATGCAAAAGAAGGGGGTGGGGAGTGTCTTATTTCCCACTTGCAGTGGGCCTTCCAGCCACATTTTCAAAGAGCTAAATTGAGAGCGTCTAAGTAAGTTTTTAAACAGTTTTATACTGGATTTTTATATCAGTATCTGTGCATCTTATTCTTTATAGTAGTGTCTATTACATGCAGTTATATGAAAATGAGTGTATGCTGTCCCTTTAAGCTTTATTTCTCTTAGGAAATTAGAATGTTTAAATAATTTGCAGATTTGTAGGCTGTATTAATGTAAATGATCAGAAACTCTATCTTTAACATTTTATTTTATTTGCCAATTCATTTTCGTGGTTGGTTTTTGCCTAAGAAATTAAAAGTAATAAAATATTTACATTTACATTTAAGGAAAAAAAGAAAGAAAGTATTTTCTCATTTTTTATTTCCTTTTAAAATTTAAATAAACAAAAAACAGTTTTATTCAGCAGGAAGGGGCGCTATTCAGGGCCGGATTTACATCTCAGGTTCCTGTAGGCACAAAAACCTTAAGCGCCCCCCCCCCCCCCCCACCAAAAAAAAAAGATATATATATATATGTAAAACATTAAAGCTGAAGGTAATTACCGTACATTTTCCCTTTTATGGAGATACACAAATACATACACCAATTGCAATATTTGTTGTAATTGAAGCTACTCCAAAAATCAATATTTACTTAACTCAAATGGCCATACAATTAAAACCGACCGTTATCAAAAATGGATGGAACATACACCTATGACATGTATTGCAGATATCTCTCGTAATTTCTTTTGTGTATTTATTGACAGAGGCTCCACAGGACTTATTCAGCCTCTTGGGGTTAAATTTTGTACCCCTCAGTCACCCCCATCTATGGCCCCTTGGACAAATAATTCTGCATCAGATAGATCAATTTGCAAATAAAACACAGTGACTTACAGTTAAGTTTACTATTACTCACTCCTATGAGATTTTCCGGGCATAGTGTATGCAAACACAACAGCTTGTCTGACCCCTCAAACACAGCCTTACTAATTGTGTTTTATTCCTTGTATGTTCCACAGGGAGTCAATGATATTCCTTGTTTAGAACTATATTACAATTCAAAAACAGAAAATATGCAGCAAGGGCAAAATTCATAGCTGGATCTGTTCATCTATTTTTCACGCTCTAATATATTTGTATATGTGTTAGAGTAGGAATTTGATTAACGTGTGTGTGTACATATATATACTTATATATATATATATATATATATATATATATATATATGTGTGTGTGTGTGTGAATTTTTTTCTACTACATTTTGTAGTGAACTCTGATATTTTTAGTACAAATACACACAGATGTTAAATTTATTTTGTTCTGTAATATAAATATAATATGATGTTGTTCTCAAAGGAAAAAATGGAGTGTAGATTATATGTAATCCAGGGGTCAACAAATGTGTTTAAAATTAGAAGGTAGTAAGAATATTTAGAAGCTCTACTTTTAGGACCTAGAGAGTGGTATTTGTATATAGTAAATAATCCAGAAAATTAGGAGTCACGAGTCAGGAGTAAAATTCAATTTACCACAAAACAGAAACATACCACACTCACCTAGATAAAATAACAGATGAACAATTTTTAATGTGATGTATATATATATACATACAATAGCAAGTGAGGACAGACACCACCGCTGATATATAAAACAAAATCTTTATTCCAAAAAATTTAAAATAGTACAGAACAGCAGTACCCAAAAAAAGTAGTTAGAGTGAGTAGATCAAAAATGGGCTTACGTGTTTCAGCATATAGCCGTAGTCATAGCCTCATTGGATCAGCCAATCGGATTGAACTTCAATCTGATTGGATGATTGCATCAGCCAATCAGATTTTTCCTACCTTAATTCCAATTGGCTGATAGAATCCTATCAGCCAATCGGAATTCGAGGGACGCCATCTTGAATGACGTCATTTAAAAGACCAGCCATTCGTCGGGTAGTCGTCGTGCAGGAAGGATGTTCCGCGCCGGAGGTCTTGAAGATGGAGCCGCTCCTCGTCGGATGGATGAAGATAGAAGATGCCACTTGGATGAAGATGTCTGCCGGTCTGGATGTCCTCTTCTGCCCAGATAGGATGACGACTTCTGCCGGTCTGGATGTCCTCTTCTGCCCCATCGGATGAAGACTTCGGCCTGGCTGGGTGAAGACGACTCAAGGTAGGGAGATCTTCAGGGGGGTAGTGCTAGGTTTATTTAAGGGGGGTTTAGGTGGGTTAGAGTAGGAGTATGTGGGTGGTGAGTTTTAATGTTGGGGGGGTTGTATTTTTTTAACAAGTAAAAGAGCTGATTACTTTGGGGCAATGCCCCGCAAAAAGCCCTTTTAAGGGCTGGTAAAAGAGCTGGTTACTTAGTAATGTAGAATAGGGTAGGGACTTTTATTATTATTTTTTTTTATTATTTTATTAGGGGGCTTAGATTTGGTGTAATTAGTTTAAAATTCTTGTAATATTTTTTTATTTTCTGTAATTTAGTGTTTGTTTTTTGTAATTTAGTTTAGTTTATTTAATTGTATTTAATTGTAGGTATTGGTTGCTAATTTATTTAATTAATTTAATGATAGTGTAGTATTAGGTTTAATTGTAACTTAGGTTAGGATTTATTTTACAGGTAATTTTGTATTTCTTTTAGCTAGGTAGTTATTAAATAGTTAATAACTATTTAATAACTATTGTATCTAGTTAAAATAAATACAAAGTTGCCTGTAAAATAAATATAAATCCTAAGATAGCTACAATGTAATAATTAATTATATTGTAGCTATCTTAGGGTTTATTTTACAGGTAAGTATTTAGTTTTAAATAGGATTCATTTAGTTAATAATAGTAATTTAAATTTAGATTTTTTAAAATAATATTTAAGGATCCGCAGGATAGGGGTTAATTAGTTTATGTAGGTGGCGGCGGTATAGGGGGCGGCAGATTAGGGGTTAATATGTATAATGTAGGTTGCGGCGGGGTCAGGGAGCGGCGGTTTAGGGGGTAATACATTTATTTAGTTGCGGCGGTGTAGGGGGGGGCAGATTAGGGGTGTTTAGACTCGGGGTACATGTTAGGGTGTTAGGTGCAGACGTTTCCCATAGGAATCAATAGGATATCGGGCAGCAGTGAACATGAGCTTTCGCTATGGTCAGACTCCCATTGATTAAATTGAAATCCAGGTACGCTGGTCCGGATTAGTGGCGAGTGTACCTGGTAGTAGTTTGATAACTACCAAAAGTAGTCAGATTGTGCCGAACTTGCATTCGGAACATCTGTAGTGACGTAACCATCGATCTGTGTCGGACTGAGTCCGGCGGATCGAAGCTTACGTCACTATATTCTACTTTTGCCGGGCAGTAGGGCTTGATAACTAGGGCGAATCAGCCTCGCCACAAATATGCTGCGGAATTCCAGCGTATTTGCGGTTGACGGCTTGATAACTAGAGGCCATTGTGTGCTTTTATATTGTCTAGTATATGCCCTTGCCCTACTCTTTGCTTTTTGAATATATACATACATTCACACACACACACAAATATGCCATGTGAGTGGTTTACACACATCCACATTTTTATTTTGCTGGTTAACCTTTAGTAATCAAGCTCTTCATTTATAGCAACGGCCTTACAGTCTACAAACATCATTGTCAAAGTGCCCTAAAGGCTGTAAATCACATCCGGCAGCTTGTAATAAAGAGCAGAGCAGCTAGTCTCACATAACCTCCTCACCTCCAATGCCTTTATAGAGCAAAAACATACATCCTGAAGCAGAGTTTAACACCCTGGCTATCAAAATGCACTACAGCACATAACAAGTGAATACACTAGCCAAGAGGTTAAAGTGCTCTGCTTGTTATGTTGTCATTCTAGGCAGCATTAGAAACCTTGTACAGTTCTAACCTGTCCTGAAGCCTTCATTCCTTCAACAAAAAGTGTCTGCTCCACATCAGCATGGAGCTTGGCTGTGTGAGGCAGGCAACAGAAGTACATAAAATAAAAGTGAAACTTACACAGTAAACATGCCTGGCGAAAATAGGAGGGGTTTAGTTTTAATCTTTGCCCCTTTCTCCTTCATGGCTCCCTGGACTGCTGTAACATATTCCCAATGAAACACTTGACTCTGTAAGCAGCTGTCAGCACAATTCTTAATAAAATGAATGCTCTCAGAAATAAAATACACTTTTTTTTAATACACTGACTACAGGCAGACTCCCCTCACTGCAATGCGCCTGTAGGGACATGCCTACTGTGCCTAATGGGAAATCTGGCCCTGGTGCTATTACATTATAATATATTGTATTATGTTACATCATATATCAGATATTATGTCACATTTCAAGCAAAAGGCCGATCTAAGCTGCTTTACTACTGTACCACAACTTATACAGGAACCAATTACATTTTTAATATTTAAATTGTGTAAGTTGCTGGTGCTTTCTAAAAAAACAATAAACAAATTGCACAGGTTATAAGCAACCTGGGACCTCAAGCACACTATTACTGCATGGACCAGCTGTGTGTTGTGAGAAATTGACAGGGGCTGACATGTTTATTCTCTATTAGGACCTTATATGTTAAAGGAACAGTCTCGTCAAAATTAAACTTTCATGATTCAGATAGAGGATGTAATGTTAAACAACTTTCCAATTTACTTTTATCATTAAATTTTACTTTGTTCTCTTGATATTCTTTGTTGAAAGCTAAACCTGGGTAGTCTTATATGCTAATTTCTAAGCCATTGAAAGCTGCCTCTTATCTCAGTGCATTTTGATATTTGTTTACAGCTAAAAGGTGCTACTTCATGTGTGCCATATAGGTAACATTATTCTCACTCCCATGGACTTACCTAATTGTCAGCACTGATTGGCTAAAATGCAAGTGTTTCTAAAGAACTGAGATAAAGGGGCAGTCTGCATAGGCTTAGATACAAGGTAATCACAGAGGTAAACTTATATTAAGTTTATGCAAAACTTGAGAATGGGTAGTAAAGAGATTATCTTTAAACAATACAATTTCTGGAGTAGACTGACCCTTTAAAGATGATGAAATTATAAAAAATGATTCTCTAGCAGTATGAGATCCTTTGCATGATCTAGAAAAGCAAATTTTACTATATTCCAAGGAACATTTCTGGATGTGAAGGAGAGACAAGCTCAGTAAAAAATAATACTGCATGACATAATTAGGTTTAAGACATGAGCAGCCAAGAAAATTTAATTTCATACAAACTTTTTGTTCCGTATTTGGTGCCTGCACTTTTCGGTATTTGGTTACTACATTTTCGATAAACATTTACATTAGTTTTTGTTAAAATGAATGTAAATGTTTAAAAGCTTCAAGTGAAACGTTCACCTGTAGCTAAACTTACCCTAATGTGCTATGGAGAGCATGGAGACCACACTAAGGAAAGTATTAACCCCTTAAAGTAAACAAATGAATACTGCAGATTTTCATCTTTTCGCTTTCTTTCATTTTTATTGGGAATTACTTTGGATTTTTGTGACGAATGTGCATTCATTTGACAACGAATGCACATTTCTATTAGGTTTATCCCCTGTATAACAATTTCTATGTATCTTTTACAAATGGCATTACACTATGAATTATTTTCTATAGCAAATAAGCTTGTTAGTTTCAGAAAGTGGGAGGTGTCACATACCTGTCGTTCCTGTCTGGCCATTGCTATGTCTGTCTTCTCTTTAGTTTTTTGCTTTGCGGCAATGACGTCACTACCGCATGCCTGAGTCATTTTGGGCACGTTTCTGATGTCGTCTTTGTGCGCTTCTTTGTGACACACTATGCACACGTCTGCATCTCTCTTGGCGCTAATCTGCGCCTATTAAAAGCAGCCTCACTTTATCCTCCCTGCCCAAGTATAGGTTTACTTTTTGTTAGGAGCTCTATTCATTGTTTGTGCTGTTCGCCTACTTGTGGGTGAATTTGGCTTTACCTTATAACCAACCCTTTTGCCTTGTCCTCTGGTACCTTGAAAGATTGGACTATCTACCTGTTACTGAATCCTGCTCACCTTGTGATCTATCCTTTTGCCTTGCCCTCAGGTACCCTTAAAGATTGGACTGCCTACCTGTTGTTGAAACCTGCTTTGCCTTGTGACCTATCCTTTTTTCCTTGCCCTCTGTTACCTTAAAAGATTGGACTGTCTACCTGTTGCTGAAGCCTGCTTTGCCTTGTGACCTACTTTTTTACTTTACCCACTGTTACCTAGGAAGATTATTTTTATCTTGCTTCTGTGGCTTTCCCTTCACTACCTCATTCTTTTAATCTAATTAACTTTAGTCCTTGGATTTTTCTTTATCTTTCCACTTGACGCCGGGATAAGAAGAATACTGGCCAGGAAAGGTCTGATAGAGAAATATAAATGAGGTAGCAAGAGCCATCTCCCTACAGGGACAAATACTGGGAGCTTATGCCACCCACTTTCAGAACCTGGATTCTAAATGGGAGACTATCGCTACTATGCTTGCCTCTTTTGGCGCAAGCAGACCTGCTTTCTCTGATTCTGATTCTACCGAACCTGCTACTGTTACTATCACAATTTCCTCCTCTGCACTTACTACCACACCCTGAATTCCACTGCTTGATAAATATGATGTATCCACAGATTGCAGAGATTTTCTCAATCATTGCAGGCCACATTTCTGGAATGACCCTCATACCTTTCAATCACCTCAGGCAAAGGTCACTTTCATTATTTTCATGCTTAAAGATAAGGTATTAGCCTGGGTTTCACCTTTAATGGAGCAGAACGCTAAGATATTAAGTGATGCAGATTACTTTATTTCTGCACTAACTTCTGTATTTGTAACCCCTGGTCATACTTCTGCTGCTGAATCCTCTCTCCTGGATCTTCGCCAGAATAATCGGTCAGTGGCACAATATGCCATAGAATTTTGGACATGGCACATGAGAGTAGTTGGAATGCCAGTGCTCTCAAGGCAGCCTTTTTAGAGGGGCATACATAATCATATTAAAGATGAACTTACTTATCATAATATTCCTTCCTCCCTTTATTACTTTATTATGCTCTGATCAACCTGAGAGAGAAAGAACCCACAGATCTTTTTTCTACTTGTCCTGTAAGTCGCCTTACCTCCAGATCTTCTACTTCCTCTACTGCATCTCTTTCTAACATTCAAGAAGAAGAACCCATGGATCTCTCCACCGTTAAGTTATCAGAATCTGAAAGAAAAAGAAGAAGGCAATTAGGCCTATGTTTTATTGTGGTTCTAATACTCATCAACTCAATAAATTCACCTTACTTCAGGGAAAAGCCAGGGCTTAGAGGATAATAGAGGAGACCCTCTAACAATGACCACTACTGATACTCCTTGTCCTTCTAAGATCCTTGTACCTATTACCTCATGCTTTCTTCATCGCACCGTTCATGTACAACCCTTCAATGATTCAGGAGCTACTGGAAACTTCCTGTACCACCAGTTCATGATTCAGTCTGGCTTTCCACTTTTATACAAAAGCACAATCTCTAGATCACTACGCTGGATTGCACCACTCTTGGGTCTATTTTGATTTAGTTTGAGTCTGCACTGCTTACTATGACTGTGGGAGTATTACATTCTAAACAACTGCAATTTGATGTCATTCATTCTCCTGCTGAACCTGTTGTCCTTGGTCTCCCTTGGCTTTGGAGACATAATCTTCATTTTGACTGGACTGTGGGTCAGTTACCCTTTTGGAGCAAATCATGTTTCCTTTCATGTCTAACCAAGACTACTCCTATTTATCACACTCCTGTAGCCACTATGCAAACCTCTCCATTACTTCCTTCAATTTATGCTGACTATGCTATGTGTTTGAAAAGAAGAGAGCTGATATACTCCCACCTCATTGTCCCTATGAGTGCAAGATAGATTTGTTTCCTGATGCCCCATTCCCACGGGGAAGACATCCACTTTCCAAAGCAGAAACAAAGGCCATTGAATATTATGTTCAAGAAAACTTAGCCAAATGCTTCAGAAAATACACTTCTTATGTTTCAAAGTCATGCAACTTTGAAGATTGAAATTTAACAAAACTTTGTTCAAACTTAAAGGGAGAGTCTACTTGAATTTAAAATGATAGAGGATACCTTTATTACCCATTCCCTAGTTTTGCATAAACAATTTGTGCCTCTGTGATTACCTTGTATCTAAGCCTATGCAGATTGCCCACTTATCTCAGTTCTTTTGACAGACTTGCAAATTAGCTAATCAGTGCAGACTCATAAATAACTCCACGAGATATGAACCTACCTAGGTTTAGCTTTTAACAAAGAATACTAAGATAACAAAGCAAATTTGATTATAAAAGTACATTTGGAAGTTGTTTAAAATTGTATGCCCTATCTGAATCATGAACATTTAATTTTGACTTGAATTGCCCTTTTAGATATAGCCTATAGTTAACAGCTGTTTAAATAATACCATTTAAATAAATATTGAAACCAAAAGGAAGCACACATTGGTTTAAAAGGAAAATTGTCTTAAACTAAATAGGAACATGTACAAAACGTAAGCAGGATCCTGCAGTCTAACAAAAAACTACAGCAGTGTTTGATAACTTCAGTACCCATAGCAGATCAGATTTCCACAGCAAAATCACTGTAACTAACTCACCTATCTGTGCATAATGGATTCGACGCCCCTATCATCTTGAGGTGTGATAACTTAAATAATCATAACTAAATAACACTAACAAATAAAGACAGCATGGAATGTTACATTTTTCTAGGCCATATTTATTTTCAGGCACAAAACCAGCAGGTTTAATTTAACTTTTTTGTAACCAAACAAGGTGGTGACAATTGGGGCCTCATTAATTAACTAGCCCCAGTAAAAATGGCTGCAGGCTGCTGACATCAAGCGGAGCCCAGCTACAACTCTACTAAACAAAGGCACATCTCAAGGAGCTCTTCAGAAAGTCACAAACCCAGGAGGAATATCCCCAGGCTCCTACCTAGGGGCATCACCACTCATTCACTCTCTCTGTCTGCAGCCAAGGCCAAGACCAACTGCATGAGCTAGGGTGTAATACCAACACAGCTCCAAACCAGTAGGTCCAGAATTAGCAAGTCAAACAGCATGCTGAACCCTGGGGAGGCAAAAATACAGTTCTTGGACTTACAGAGAAAGGTAGATGAACCCTTCTCTGGCCTTAGACAAACTAAAGGCTCTCCTAATAAGGACACACTAACTGATTGCCAACCAACCTTCATAAAAGGAGAAATGAGGATGAAGAATCTCTTTCTTCAAACTAAAAAGGTAAGATAAAGATCCTCCTCTCTAACTGCAAAAGCTGCAACACTCACATGGGCATACTCAGATCCTCTGGGTTTTAACCCTTAGGTACGCACTGGGCTAATAGGCCCTAAACTAGCTAAGTTTGGAAAATCCTTTAAAGCTAGCCTGATTGGGGTACTTAAGTAATAGAGTTTAGAAAAGCATCTCTACAAGTAGAAATTTATTCGGGGGAAAAAAAATTATTCAAAACAAAAGTTGAGGGAAAAAATCAAGCAGCAAAAGGTAGGTCAGTGTTCAGATGGTAAATTACTTTTTTATGATTAAGAATAAATAAAGTGTAACATATGGGCTTACCTGAAGAAATCACAGCTTTGTAATTCAATAAACATACACATATTACAGCTGAGTACTTCTCTAACATTACACAAATTAGAGGCAGGTGGGAAGAAGTGAGGAAAGGCAAGGAAGTGGTTGCAAGTTAAAGGGACATTAACTCATATGGCCAAATTACAAGTGGAACGGTATTTAACGATCCTGCTTTTTGCATGTGTCGGGTAGCGCTCGTATTACAAGTTGAAAGTAAAATGTTTTTGTTTTTTGTGCTAACCCAATGTGCGCAAAAAGCCAAACTTAGGATACCACGAGCACGTTACCATATTCCCCCATAGAAGTCACTAGAGTAAAAAAAGTGGGGAAAAAACAGCCTACTCGTGCACAAATCAAGTAGCATACTCTCAAGTGCGCTAACGCGACATGAAACATATTCAAATTTTACATTCCATTGTTCTTCAAATAGCAGAATGTGTTCTATTTATTCCTAAATACATATTTCTACATCTATATGATGCTTTTTGGTACAATATATATCTGTACCTTTATAAAGATAGATGATTATATATAGGTATAGATATATACAGATATATACCTGTATATAGGAATATGTATTTATAAATGACATGTGAAGAGCATTGGAATGTGAAAAATTTACAGTAAATACACAGTATAAAATGTTATTAAAAATGAATATTGCATAAATATTCTTTAATGTGTTCTCATCTAGGGATGGGCGAATGTGTAAATTTCCGAATTCGAATGTTAGAATGAATGTTATTACCGAAATTCGAATTATAAATCTGAATGTTGATAAGAACGAATATTCTTAAAAATTCTATAATCGAATGCTATTTACAGTTTTTGAATGTCACTTTTGAATTTGAATGTTTATAATTATATTGAATATCCACATTTGAAATTTCAAATTTAACATTCTGTTTAACAAATACTATTCAGAAGTTCAATAGTTCATGTGTACAAATCAAGTAGCATACTCTCAAGTGCGCTAACGCGACATGAAACATATTCAAATTTTACATTCCATTGTTCTTCAAATAGCAGAATGTGTTCTATTTATTCCTAAATACATATTTCTACATCCATATGATGCTTTTTGGTACAATATATATCTGTACCTTTATAAAGATAGATGATTATATATAGGTATAGATATATACAGATATATACCTGTATATAGGAATATGTATTTATAAATGACATGTGAAGAGCATTGGAATGTGAAAAATTTACAGTAAATACACAGTATAAAATGTTATTAAAAATTAATATTGCATAAATATTCTTTAATGTGTTCTCATCTAGGGATGGGCGAATGTGTAAATTTCCGAATTCGAATGTTAGAATGAATGTTATTACCGAAATTCGAATTATAAATCTGAATGTTGATAAGAACGAATATTCTTAAAAATTCTATAATCGAATGCTATTTACAGTTTTTGAATGTCACTTTTGAATTTGAATGTTTATAATTATATTGAATGTCCACATTTGAAATTTCAAATTTAACATTCTGTTTAACAAATACTATTCAGAAGTTCAATAGTTCATGTGGTAGGGAGGGAATCTAGTAAATTGAGACATAATAGATACAAATATATCATTTTGAATGTTTCTATATAGAATATTGCATAATTCGAATATAACATTTAAAGAAAGCGTTAGAAATACTATTACAAACATATAAATTAGAATTTTTCGAAATGAATAGTTTCGAATGTAATCGTAAAATTCGAAACGAACATTCGAAAATCTAATGTTAGAATGTTATGTAAACATTCGAAATTCAATTTGAACGAATGTGTTAAAATTCGTTTCTTTTCGAATGTTGCGAAACATTCGCCCATCCCTATTCTCATCTAGCTAACAATGTACTTCTATAAATGTCTATATATGTATACATATGTATTTATGTGTTTTATATGTGTGTATATGTACTTACAGGCATACAGTATATACACATGTAAATACATACATATGTACACACATAAAAACACATATATATGCATACATATACATATTTATACATGCATTTTGTTATGTGTGGAACTTACTTTTTAATGTATTTTTGATGCGTTATTTGACACTTTTTTGTTTTGTGAAACAGTTAACTAGAGCTCTATCCCGACACGCGTTAACTTAAATTGCGCCCAAGTGATCACATTTACTTTCAACTTGTAATACGAGCGAGAAACCCGACGCGTGCATACACCGGCGATAACCCCCTTTTTGCTTGTGCGTAACGGTTAGCGCTCCACTCATAATCTGACCCATAGTATATATCAGCAATTAAGCATTGCATTATCAAGGAGATCAGGGATAAACTTATTGAAAAGTCTACCGGAATCCATGTTCCTGGTATCCTTTGATGTGGTCAATCAGAGGCAGATGTAAATAAATTTGTGCTCTGAGCAAATTGATCATGGTGTAGAGTATTGTAAATGTTACCATACCTAAGTATGATGGAGGAACACCAATAGCTCCAGAGGGATTGAAACAAGCAGCACTATACAACTTAAAGATAATAATAATAACAATCAAACTTTACACAGTTTTACACCAAAATAAGGCAAAATAAGTAATGAATGAATATTGCATTATTAAATGTTTTATTTTTCTTTAAGAGTAGATTAAATGTTGAATTTAATGCACCTTTAAGAATAGCCACAAACTATAAAAAATAGAGATGTAGGGCCCTGCTGTGTGGTAAGTTCAAGGTGAAGGACTTTTGGAAGTCTTTGTAAAGCTGTCAATATTCAATAACCGTAATCTAAATATAATATGTCCACTGAATCTAGAATTTGATTCTGAACAATAGGGGCATTATTTAGAGTACCTGGGTACTGCCCAAATCCCAAGTTAAAAGCCCTAAAGAAAACAAAATACCGTATCTGGATTAATTGGATTCATCTGGCACAAGGTTAGGATGTATTTTGTCACGTAAGATTTCCTCTAAAATTGCCGTAGGCTGTCTGGGCCTGTATATGCTTTTGCATTCAGTTGCTTCTGTTTTAATATATTCTTTTGATATTGCTGTAGGTTGGCTGACTGTGGAATGCAGCACAGTTATGTTGTGTAGGAAGAAATATTATTGTGTTTGGCTTTATTTAGGAAATGAATACTTTTTTTCCATGATCAAATTTTTTTATAATTTTAGCCTTTTCAATCAAATTTCTGTAAATACAATGACTTTTTATGTCCCAATGTGTTGCTTGAAACAAGCTGCCATTTGGGCTTCGATAAGTTGATCTCAACACAGTTTGATTATTTTAACCCTTTAGCTGCTAGTGAAGGTAGCAACACTTTGTCTATTGTATCTAAAAGTAGTTAAAAGTAAAGTTGTGCATCAGACTAGCAATGTTCTAACCTCTTTAGATTCCTTAAAGGGACATAATACTCATATGCTAAATCACTTGAAACTAATGCAGTATAACTGTAAAAAGCTGACAGGAAAATATCACCTGAGCATCTCTATGTAAAAAAGGAAGATATTTTACCTCACAATTTCCTCAGCTCAGCAGAGTAAGTTCTGTGTAAAAAGTTTTACTCAGCTGCTCCCAGCTGCAGGTAAAAAAAAAAATGAAGAAATGAACAGCAGCCAATCAGCATCATCAGTGCTGAGGTCATGAACTCTTACTGTGATCTCATGAGATTTGACTTAACTCTCATGAGATTTCATAGTAAGCTTCCTTTACCTGATTGGGGAAATAATATGAGAGTTCACGAGGCTCATCCTTTCAGCTGTCCCAGGACAGACATACTAATATGCTGCTTAGAAATCCTTTACAATGGGATGTGGCTACTGAGGAACTTTTGAGGTAAAATATCTTTCTTTTTTACATAGAGATGTTCAGGTGATATTTTCTAGTCAGCTTTTTACAGCTATACTGCATCACTTTCAAGTGTTTAAACATTTGGGTATTATGGCCCTTTAAACTTCTTTTTATATGTGTGAAACTGTGGCAAGGCTTGTGTGTTCCTCACATTACAGTAATAGGTAAGCAGAAAAAAAGGCTACACATGTCAAAATTCAGTTAAAGGGACATCCCACCTAAATGTTGAATCACTTAAAAGTGATGCTGCAAATCTATAGAAACATAGAATTATTACATATTATTTTTTTCTTAGGATAGCCTTATGCATGTCCCATGCATTTTTGAATTCCTTTACAGTCTTTGAGGCCCATTTATCAAGCTCCGAATGGAGCTTGAGGGCCCGTGTTTCTGGCGAGCCTGCAGGATCGCCAGAAACAACAGTTATGAGGCAGCGGTCTAAAGACTGCTGCTCCATAACCCTGTCTGCCTGCTCTGAGCAGGCGGACAGAGATCGCCACAATTCAACCCGATCAAGTACGATCGGGTTGATTGACACCCCCCTGTTGGTGGCCAATTGGCCGTGAATCTGCAGGGGGCGTATGTCTCTCTACATTCAGCGAGGTCTGTCGGACCTGATCCGCACTGTCGGATCAGGTCCGACAGACCTTTGATAAATAGGCCTCTTTGTTATCTGTCTTGTAGTTGCTTTTGTAATATTGTATGCCAATACACAGCACCTTTGGGCTATCTGTACCTTTGTATAAAGCCAATTGGAGATAATGCCAGGCCCATCCCCTATATAACCATACAGGGGTAGTGCCATCACTCTCTCTCTCTTTGTAATAGTCTATATTTAAGCCAGCATTCTACCCACTTAACAATCTTAGCTTCTACTCCAAGACAATACATTTTGTGAATAAGTTTGTTGTGTGGTATGGTGTCAAATGCTTTGCTAAAGTCTAGATATGCAACATCTATGGCTCCTCCCTGGTCTATTAATTTAGTTACATGGTGAAATAAATCATTTAGATTAATCTGATATGATCTTCCAGCAGTGAAACCATGTGGTCAATTGTCTTCTAAGTTGTTTGTCTGCAGGAAAGACATAAGTCTTTCCTTTAAAAAGAGTTTCCATTATTTCCCCTGCAATTGAGATCAAACTGACTGGCCTATAGTTAGCAGAATCTTCTCTACTACCCTTTTTATGAAGAGGGACTACATTGGCAATTTTACAGTCATTTGCAACAACTCATGTTAGAAGTGACTTATTAAATAAATCCACTAATGGAGTAGCTATCACGGATCAAAGTTCTCTTAGAACCCTTGGCTGAATATTATCTGGACCCACAGATTTATTTACTTTTATTTTTGATACAGCTCTTGAAACCTCTTCCACTGTAAAAAGAAAAGTATTACTCACATGATCATTTACATCCCTTGATAGAATCTCACTATCTTTACCATTGTTGTAAAGACTATATAATGCTGACTAGAAATTATCCCATGTACAGCTCTATGTTAGAAACATATTTTATCTCTGTAGCCTCAACCTATTGTTAAGGGACTTTAAAGCATCCAGTTAGGGTGTTTCTTCTGGGACGTGTGAAAAAATGCAAATCTGGTATGTGGAGGCACAGTCAATTTATTTCCCTCCTCAGTTTAAAGGGACATAAAACCTAAACATTATCTTTCATGATTCAGAAAGAACTTACAAATTTAAACAACTTTCCAATATACTTCTATAATTAAATTGTCTTGTGTCTGCAGCACTATATGACAGCAGTTTTGCAACATTGTTATTCATGTAACATATATATATCTATACCTATATATCTATAGATAAACTATTGCACTCATTCAAACACTATCTGATAAATAGATAAAATACCAAATATAAAAAATGGTAATAGCGTGCGCCTGGGGCAAAAAATAAAAATCAAATTCTAAAACTGGCAGATAATGAACTCGAAATGATTAATTAATCCTCATACAATGTTAAATAGTGCAGTTACTAAGAAAACAATAATAATAGTTGAGGTGTGCCACTGAGTGAAATAACCAATGTGAAAGGTGTAAATTTTATAATGTGTGTGAAATAACCCTAAATATAAATCCAATATTGGATTGTTAGAAATATATATATGAACCTTTGTGCAAGGCGGCCCAAATACGGTTACTGGATCAGCAACAATAATCAAGCGGCTAAAATAGTGCAAAATATAGCATATATGATATAAACTGTAATAATAACCCAAAAATAAATGAAGAAAAAAGCTTATCGTGATATGAGTCCCAAAAGTGGTGATGAAAGTTGGTAGCTGGAATCGTCAGTGTTTCTGAAATAAAATGCTAGAAATCTTTATCATCCCAGTGGAATTGTTCAAAAGGAAATGTTCAAAGTGCAATCGGCAGCTGGTCTTGGCGGTGTCAGATCAGGACCCAATATCTAGAAATGATGCAAAAAAAGACAGCGCCTCATTGTGCAAGTAGGTTTCGTATGAGAGAATCACAGTGAAAGTGAAGACAAATAGAAATATACTCACAAGAGTATTGGCACCCTTATTAAAAGTGGTGCGAATAGGCAGGCTGACGTTTTTACAGCAGTCAGTACGCTGTGCCGGATGACATCCGAAATCCTGAGCGGACGGCTGTGGGCTCTCCTCAATAGATCGAGTCCAAATCCTCTGTAGCTGTGCTGTCTCTTCCCACAGCACAGCTACAGAGGATTTGGACTCGATCTATTGAGGAGAGCCCACAGCCGTCCGCTCAGGATTTCGGATGTCATCCGGCACAGCGTACTGACTGCTGTAAAAACGTCAGCCTGCCTATTCGCACCACTTTTAATAAGGGTGCCAATACTCTTGTGAGTATATTTCTATTTGTCTTCACTTTCACTGTGATTCTCTCATACGAAACCTACTTGCACAATGAGGCGCTGTCTTTTTTTGCATCATCACTATCTGATAAACATTAGTTATATAAATATTCATAAATATATATATAAATATCCATAAGGATTCAATTCATATTGTATATGGCCATGTATTTGACTGCAAAGGGCTATAATATATTTATATATATATATATATATATATATATATAGATAGATAGATAGATAGATAGATAGATAGATAGATAGATAGACAGACAGACAGACAGACAGACAGACAGACAGACAGACAGATAGATAGATAGATAGATAGATAGATAGATAGATACAGTATATATATATGTATGTATGTATAAATAGTATTTCTATTTTTAATAATGTTTTTCACTGTGTATTTACTACAGGGAGTGCAGAATTATTAGGCAAATGAGTATTTTGACCACATCATCCTCTTTATGCATGTTGTCTTACTCCAAGCTGTATAGGCTCGAAAGCCTACTACCAATTAAGCATATTAGGTGATGTGCATCTCTGTAATGAGAAGGGGTGTGGTCTAATGACATCAACACCCTATATCAGGTGTGCATAATTATTAGGCAACTTCCTTTCCTTTGGCAAAATGGGTCAAAAGAAGGACTTGACAGGCTCAGAAAAGTAAAAAATAGTGAGATATCTTGCAGAGGGATGCAGCACTCTTAAAATTGCAAAGCTTCTGAAGCGTGATCATCGAACAATCAAGCGTTTCATTCAAAATAGTCAACAGGGTCGCAAGAAGCGTGTGGAAAAACCAAGGCGCAAAATAACTGCCCATGAACTGAGAAAAGTCAAGCGTGCAGCTGCCAAGATGCCACTTGCCACCAGTTTAGCCATATTTCAGAGCTGCAACATCACTGGAGTGCCCAAAAGCACAAGGTGTGCAATACTCAGAGACATGGCCAAGGTAAGAAAGCCTGAAAGACGACCACCACTGAACAAGACACACAAGCTGAAACGTCAAGACTGGGACAAGAAATATCTCAAGACTGATTTTTCTAAGGTTTTATGGACTTATGAAATGAGAGTGAGTCTTGATGGGCCAGATGGATGGGCCCGTGGCTGGATTGGTAAAGGGCAGAGAGGTGGAGGTGGAGTACTGGTTTGGGCTGGTATCATCAAAGATGAGCTTGTGGGGCCTTTTCGGGTTGAGGATGGAGTCAAGCTCAACTCCCAGTCCTACTTCCAGTTTCTGGAAGACACCTTCTTCAAGCAGTGGTACAGGAAGAAGTCTGCATCCTTCAAGAAAAACATGATTTTCATGCAGGACAATGCTCCATCACACGCGTCCAAGTACTCCACAGCGTGGCTGGCAAGAAAGGGTATAAAAGAAGAAAATCTAATGACATGGCCTCCTTGTTCACCTGATCTGAACCCCATTGAGAACCTGTGGTCCATCATCAAATGTGAGATTTACAAGGAGGGAAAACAGAACACCTCTCTGAACAGTGTCTGGGAGGCTGGGGTTGCTGCTGCACGCAATGTTGATGGTGAACAGATCAAAACACTGACAGAATCCATGGATGGCAGGCTTTTGAGTGTCCTTGCAAAGAAAGGTGGCTATATTGGTCACTGATTTGTTTTTGTTTTGTTTTTGAATGTCAGAAATGTATATTTGTGAATGTTGAGATGTTATATTGGTTTCACTGGTAAAAATAAATAATTGAAATGGGTATATATTTGTGTTTTGTTAAGTTGCCTAATAATTATGCACAGTAATAGTAACCTGCACACACAGATATCCCCCTTAAATAGCTAAAACTAAAAACAAACTAAAAACTACTTCCAAAAATATTCAGCTTTGATATTAATGATTTTTTTGGGTTCATTGAGAACATGGTTGTTGTTCAATAATAAAATTAATCCTCAAAAATACAACTTGCCTAATAATTCTGCACTCCCTGTATAGATATATAGGTATAGATATATATATTTTACATTATCATATACAGTATATATATATATATATATATATATATATATACACTGTAGCCGGTGGCCTAGCACTCCTTCCACACCTGTGTCGTCAATGCCTTCGTGCAAAGCTCAATAATGGAGTATAGAGCAATTATGTAGATGGAGGGCACTCACAGGGCTTTATTCAATAAGTATTCTTTATTCATATTACTGATTTCACATATTAGAGAATGTCGACGTTTCGGCCTATCCTGAGGCCTTCTTCAAGACAATTTCATAATCTAAAAAGCATAAGCATAAAAAAACATGCAATTAAAATCACAGCAGACACAATATGATATCTATCTGTACACCAGTGACAGCCCTCCACCAGAGAGAGATTGTTATCCACCTCCACCAAAAGATAGTTAATAAGTGCTCCTTCGACTGGATACTGCTCGTTATAGAAGAAGTCACAAGACTTAAAAAATTAGTGGTAGAAGAACTGGATACCACGCAAAAAGACAAGGAGTATGTGCTAAAGAATGATGAGAATGAGGACTGGCTAAGCAAACTGGCCGCACAAGTGGACAAATACAGAAAAGATTTGATCAACTTTAAAAACAAGAAGATTGACACTGTAGAGATAGACTATCGTGAGAGAAGGGGTTATCAGTGGCTGTCTGGAAAAAATCCCCCCTTTAGACAGAGGAGGAATGAACGTAAACCTAGGGCATTAGCCAAAACCATTGATACAAGTGGGGGAGAGTCCAGTGGAGCAGAATCATCCACCAGCAACTTGAACACCCAGAAACAACAGACCCAGATACAGACAAGATCCCAAAGGAAACCTCCATTACCGGCAAAAAACGGCAACCCGCCCGCACAAGACACAGGCCACACACCAGACGAAGTGGGTGGTGGAAGAAGACAGCGAAAAAATTGACAGAGTCAGAGAGTGTGGTGATCAACATCAGTAGTAGACCCATTGATAATGATGAATTGAGGTTACTCAGTAAGGGATTAAGTTACGTTCCAACCCCACGAGTGGAAGTGTTTGATAATTTGGTTGACATACATCGCCTACAAAGGACACTTAAGGTCAAGAATCATTTCAAGAACTCACCACCATTGAGTGAGGATAGATAATTTGTGGTGAAGTCTGGGTTTGAACCTAGGAACATGCACCCAACCATCAAAACCTTCACTAAGGTATGCTCTTGTGAGATTTGTAATGAACTCAATGATATGGGAACATGCAGGATGAACCTAGACAACTTGGAGTGGACAGCTCTTCAAGACTTAAGAAGGATGACTCCATTGTCATCAGACCGGCGGACAAGGGGGGTGCCATTGTGGTGCTTGACTACCAATACTATAGTCAAGAACTGCTACAACAACTGAGTGACACCGTCACGTATAGAAGATTACCTGCCAACCCAACCATGACGTATAAGAGAAAATTGGAGGATATCCTATCCTTTGCTCTGAATGACGGACACATTGAGCAGACACTCTGTGATTTTTTGATGCCAGAGTTCCCCAGACATCCTATCATCTACACAATCCCAAAGATCCATAAGGATTCAGCCCGACCACCAGGACGGCCAATTGTGTCTGCGGTGGGATCACTATTCCAAAATTTGGCTAAATACATTGACTTCCACAAACAGGAAGTAGTAAAGAATACTAAGGCTTTCCTCCAAGATTCAATACAGCTGATCAATCTACTCCATGACAGAGACTTCCCTGCCGACTGCTATCTTGTCACACTAGACGTCAACAGCCTCTACACCATCATTCCACATGATTTGGGTGTAGAGGCTGTGAGACAAGCCCTGAGCAACTCGGATGAGTACATGGGTTCCCCTATTGAGATACTTCTGGACTGGCTGATGATATGTCTTACTCATAACTATTTTAGGTTTGAGGAGAGTTTTTACCTCCAGTTGGTAGGAACAGCCATGGGGTCCAGCCTTGCCCCGTCCTACACAAATCTATTCATGGCGTGGTTGGAGGACAAATATGTGTTCAGCCTCAATAACCCCAATGTACTACTATACCGCAGGTATATAGACGACCTGCTGGTCATTTGGGGTGGAACTGCAGAAGAATTGGAGGGGTGGATTCAGATCCTCAACAGCTCATTGACGCCTGTCAAATTCAAAAATGAGATAAGCATGGAATCGGTACACTTCTTAGATTTGTGTATCTATAAATCTGTGGTTGCTGGAGAGTGTCGGTTGAAGACAACATTATACTCTAAACCCACTGATAGGAACACTTTACTCCAATTTAATAGCTACCACCCACTACAACTGAAAAAAGGCATCATAAAGTCCAAATTATTATGGGTTATGCGTAATAATTCTGATCAAGATAAAATGATGTCCCAGTTAGAGGGGATGAAGGTGAAATTTCTTAACAGAGGATACAACCCGACTATGGTACAACAGATGCTTGATGAGGTGAAACAGCTTGAACGTATGTCTCTAATGACTAGAGGGTCGGCAAGGGCTCCAACTACCAGTGAAGAAGCACCGACGAATCTGGTGACGAACTACACCCCGGCAACCAGCAGACTACGGAAAGTGATCAAAAGGAACTGGCCACTGATAAGCAGTGACAAAATACTACCATTCAAAGACAAACCTTCCCCTCGAGTTGTGCACAAGAGTGGTCGAAGTCTGAAATCATTATTAATGAAGACTGATCCATGGAAAAAGGAGAAGACCTGGTTGCATCCTGTTAAGAATGGATGCTACAAATGTGGAAGCTGCGTGACATGCAGCTCTCTCCTCACGGGTGAAAAGTTCCATCATCCAGCAACCAATAAGAATTATGTGATAAGACACCGGTTAACCTGAACCAGACTTTGTGGTTTACCTGTTATCTTGCCCGTGTGGCCTCTGCTATGTGGGTAAGACCATTACCCCTTTCTGGGAGAGGTTAGCAAACCACAAGAGTGCTATCAGAGAAGCCCTGAAGGATGGCCACTCAGACCAGCCAGTAGCTAGGCATTTCTTAGAACAACGGCATCCTATTTCCACTCTTAGGGCTATGCTAATTGACAGAATTGCCCTCCTGAAGCTAGGAGGGGATAGAAATTCAGAACTCCTCAGGAATGAGGCGAAGTGGATACATAGATTGAACACTTTGACTCCTAATGGCCTAAATGCGAGCATAGACTATGCTCTGTTCTTCTAATGTGTTACAGTTTTCTTGGTCTCTCTCTCTTTCTTTTATAAACATACTAAGTTTTGTGGTGTCCTAACTGTGTTTTTCTTTCTACCATTTGCATTTCTGCACTATCACCCTTGGTTGGTCCCTTGTGGGGATCAAAATTTGGCATGGGCTAGCAACTACTGTGTGATAGGCGAGACTGATTGAGCTAAACACCCTAGTGATGTCCTTGATAGTACTGGTTGTGCATGGTATGGTTACGGCTGTAAAAATGTTGATACCGGTACTCCGTGTGGTACCCTCTCCTATGGCACACACATATTGTGTTCCTACATACTCAGCAGACCTGGGTTGTTATGGTCCCCTAGTTATTGGTGGGGCTAGGGTCAGTGATTAAGTGATCTAGTGACTGACCATAGAGGTTGTTATTTATCTTTAGCCTAGGCCCCTTTTTATATTGCTGGGGAGCTATCTGGTTTGGACATATCGGTTGTTAGATATACTATGTGCCAATCAACTCATCCCATGTAATTAACGTTTTAAGCATGGATGTGATTTGCATGTCACCATATGCGTATGAAGCAACACTTTATGGCTCTATTGTAATATCTTTATATGCCTAGATATCACACTTATTCCCCTTTTGGTCATATTCCTTTGAGGCTTTGAAGCACTGCTTTCACCAAGTTGGTTGATCATTTATGACTTATTCAGACTTATTTTGTCCGGTATATTGAGTAGTTTACAACCCCTGCCTTTGGGTGTAAGTGACAAGTTGTTTGTGCCCAGGGTTTATGTCACCATATGCTTTTTTACCATCCCTGTTGGGACTAACTAGCCGTTTAATGAAACTGCTATGATGTCGTTTAAATTTCAATTCTTGAATCAGCTGTGGGAAGCTGTAAGTGAGCAGGGGTGTGTATTGAGGCTGTGCCGTGATTGGTTCCTGCAGGAGGCAGGTCCGGTATTTAAATGCAACTGAGCGGCAGTTTGAGGATCTCTGTTTGCAGTATCGGGAGTTCGTCTTGAGAGTGCGGGCCGCACCATTTGAGGTATGAAGGGTTACGGATCACTCTGTGGCTCTTTAGCTCAGTGTTTAAAGCATTAAATTCATACGGCAAGTGCCTGCTATTGTGTAGGCTAAGATTTAATATTCTACTGTTACAGCTTGCTACTCCTGCCTATGCACTTTAAAGTAGGTTTATTTTTATAGGTAGAATATCCTGTTATGTTGGCAACATACTTATTGGGGTGTACCATGTAAGCATTTATTTGTGTGAGAAGGCTGACCGTGTTGCTATATTTTTTGATTAGTGGTTAGTACCGCTTGAGGTTTGGGGGTAGGCGTGCTTTCACTGCTCTGATTGGGTTCTGCAGTTTGGAATTTTTCCTCGCTGGTGAAGTGAGGTGCTTATACCGTTTATTAAATGTCTGACATTGCGTGATTGGCACACAATGTGTGATTAGCCTGTAAGTGTATAGAGTTTTGTAAACAGTGAATACGGCGTTCACATTTTCTCTAACATGATTGCTATGATGTGTCCCCCCCTCTCTTATAGAGGGCTGCAGATGCAGTTTGTGTGGGTTTGAGGTTGAAGCACCTCTGGCTTTGGAAACGGCTCTTCCTTAATGCGTTGCTTATATTGGGTTTTCCCTCTTCCACACCCCCTCCTCCCCCCTGGCCCATTGATTGGCTTTGTGGTTTTTCAGTTATGTGCACCTGGTTTCGAGTATGACCACATGTGTTTATGATATTGTATTTTGTCTCCAACATTCAGTGTCAATAGGAGTGGTGGACAGTATTACAGGGCTATTGTTCCCGCATAGGATATTCACTAGCGGGCTGTATAATTATGATTGGTTTCTTGCTTATGGTCTAAGCGTATCCACTTGTATACTATGATTAACTATTGTGGGTGTACTGGGTGAACATTAGTGATTATTTCCTCGTAGAGATTCTGTTGGTCTCAGTAGGTGTCTGGGTTCCCCTGTTTCTATCTTTGGATTTTTCTTCTTCTTTCTTTCTTCTTTTTTTTTTTTGTCTTATCTTTTCACTCTCCATTGTCCTTGGTCTGGCTATTATTCTTTACCATTCTTTTGGTACCCTGGCTTTTAATTTTGTGATCCCTCATATTGGGCTCTGTCTATAATCGTAGGTTTTGGTGGAGGTGGATAACAATCTCTCTCTGGTGGAGGGCTGTCACTGGTGTACAGATAGATATCATATTGTGTCTGCTGTGATTTTTATTGTGTGTTTTTTATGCTTATGCTTTTTAGATTATGAAATTGTCTTGAAGAAGGCCTCAGGATAGGCCGAAACGTCAACATTCTCTAATATGTGAAATCAGTAATATGAATAAAGAATACTTATTGAATAAAGCCCTGTGAGTGCCCTCCATCTACATAATTGCTCTATACTCCCTAATTGAGCTTTGCACCCAGGCATTGATGACACAGGTGTGGAAGGAGTGCTAGGCCACCGGCTACAGTGTATATATATATATATATATATATATATATATATATATATACTGTATATGATAATGTAAAATATATATATATATCTATACCTATATATCTATAGTAAATACACAGTGAAAAACATTATTAAAAATAGAAATACTATTTATACATACATACATATATATATACTGTATCTATCTATCTATCTATCTATCTATCTATCTATCTATATATATATTTATATATAAATATATTATAGCCCTTTGCAGTCAAATGCATGGCCATATACAATATGAATTGAATCCTTATGGATATTTATATATATTTTTATGAATATTTATATAACTAATGTTTATCAGATAGTGTTTGAATGAGTGCAATTGTTTATCTATGCAAGGTTTTCAATGGTGCTAACCCGACGCACGTAAATTTGATTGCAACTTGTAATATACGCGCAAATTAACATACCCGTGATATTCTTATATCGCTTGCACACAAACGTTATAGAAAACATACTGTGTCATTCATAAATCTGAAATTCAGTTTACCCTATATAAGTTTTATATATTATATAAGAGAAACCAAGAATTTTGTAATTCTTTATTAGAAAAATATTAATATATGAACAATACAAAAACATAAAATAAAACAAAATACAGAAAAGGGAAAAAAACATTCCTTTATTGAAATTGACAGATACATTTAAGCAGATATCTTCCAAAAACAAAAATAATTAATCAATAAACAAAACTAAAACTTTATTGCACAAAAATAATATTTTAGGAAAAAAAAAATCCCTTCAAAATCCCCCAAAACTAACTCTAAAGAAAACGCTAAAATACTTTCGCTAAAACTAGCTTTCACCAAATCATCATTAAACTGTACACCAAGCACCTCAATAGCACCACACTGAATAGGCCATCCACAAAAATCCAACTCACTCCAAGAACTAAAAACCTTCACAGCACATTTATCCAAGTTAACCTTAAAACCCCTCATCATACAGAAACCCCTCATCATACAGAAACCCCTCATCATACAGAAACACTCATCATACAGAAACCCCTCATCATACAGAAACCCCTCATCATACAGAAACACTCATCATACAGAAACCCCCTCATCATACAGAAACCCCTCATCATACAGAAACCCTCTTCATACAGAAACACCTCATCATACAGAAACCCCTCATCATACAGAAACACTCATCATACAGAAACCCCTCATTATACAGAAACCCTCTTCATACAGAAACCCCTCATCATACAGAAACCCTCTTCATACAGAAACCCCTCATCGTACAGAAACCCCTCATCATACAGAAACCCCACATCATACAGAAAACCTCATCATACTGAAACCCCTCATCATACAGAAACCCTCTTCAAACAGAAACCCCTCATCATACAGAAACCCTCTTCATTCAGAAACCCCTCATCATACAGAAACCCCTCATCATACAGAACCCCTCTTCATACACAAACCCCTCATCATACAGAAACCCCTCATCATACAGAAACCCTCATCATACAGAAACCCCCCATCATATAGAAACCCCTCATCATACAAAAACCCATCATCATACAAAACCCTCAACATACAGAAACCCCTCATCATACAGAAACCCTCTTCATACAGAAACCCCTCATCATACAGAAACCCCTCATCATACAGAAACCCTCTTCATACAGAAACCCCTCATCATACAGAAACCCCTCATCATACAGAAACCCCTCATCATACAGAAACCCTCATCATACAGAAACCTCTCATCATACAGAAACCCCTCATCACACAGAAACACTCATCATACAGAAAAACCTCATCATACAGAAACCCTCATCATACAGAAACCCCTCATCATACAGAAACCCCTCATCATACAGAAACCCCTCATCATACAGAAACCCTCATCATACAGAAACCCTCATCTACAGAAACCCCTCCTCATATAGAAACCCCTCATCATACAAAACCCCTCATCATACAAAACCCTCATCATACAGAAACCCCTCATCATACAGAAACACTCATCATACAGAAAACCTCATCATACAGAAACCCATCATCATACAGAAACCCTCATCATACAGAAACCCCTCATCATACAGAAACCCCTCATCATACAGAAACCCTCTTCATACAGAAACACCTCATCATACAGAAACCCCTCATCATACAGAAACACTCATCATACAGAAACCCCTCATTATACAGAAACCCTCTTCATACAGAAACCCCTCATCATACAGAAACCCTCTTCATACAGAAACCCCTCATCGTACAGAAACCCCTCATCATACAGAAACCCCACATCATACAGAAACCCTCATCATACAGAAACCCCTCATCATACAGAAACCCTCTTCAAACAGAAACCCCTCATCATACAGAAACCCTCTTCATTCAGAAACCCCTCATCATACAGAAACCCCTCATCATACAGAACCCCTCTTCATACACAAACCCCTCATCATACAGAAACCCCTCATCATACAGAAACCCTCATCATACAGAAACCCCCCATCATATAGAAACCCCTCATCATACAAAAACCCATCATCATACAAAACCCTCAACATACAGAAACCCCTCATCATACAGAAACCCTCTTCATACAGAAACCCCTCATCATACAGAAACCCCTCATCATACAGAAACCCTCTTCATACAGAAACCCCTCATCATACAGAAACCCCTCATCATACAGAAACCCTCTTCATACAGAAACCCCTCATCATACAGAAACCCCTCATCATACAGAAACCCCTCATCATACAGAAACCCTCATCATACAGAAACCCCTCATCATACAGAAACCCCTCATCACACAGAAACACTCATCATACAGAAAAACCTCATCATACAGAAACCCTCATCATACAGAAACCCCTCATCATACAGAAACCCCTCATCATACAGAAACCCCTCATCATACAGAAACCCTCATCATACAGAAACCCTCATCTACAGAAACCCCTCCTCATATAGAAACCCCTCATCATACAAAACCCCTCATCATACAAAACCCTCATCATACAGAAACCCCTCATCATACAGAAACACTCATCATACAGAAACCCTCATTATACAGAAACCCCTCATCATACAGAAAACCCTCATCATACAGAAACACTCATCATACAGAAAACCTCATCATACAGAAACCCATCATCATACAGAAACCCTCATCATACAGAAACCCCTCATCATACAGAAACCCCTCATCATACAGAAACCCCTCATCATACAGAAACACTGAAGCACAAGATTCACTCTCCTTAGACTAGCCAACGTTTTACACGCAATCAACACATCATCCATCATCCATTTCAAAGCTCTTCCACTGCTCCCAAGCATTTCCACACCACAAATCACTGTATCATACTTCAATCGAAACAACAAAGGTCCAATAACACAAATAAAATTGGAGACAAGGAACATCCCTGACAAACACCAGATTAAATACAAAAATTCTCAGTCAAGAAATCATTAACCAAAACACGATTCACAACAATATCATACAAACAGCGAAACCATCTAAACAATTTAGCTGGAAAAAACTTACGCTGTCGACATTTAACATTGCACAAGCAGTTCACCAGAACTGCTTGTGCAATGCCGCTCCCTGCAGATTCACGGCTAATCGGCCGCTAGTAGGGGGTGTCAATCAGCCCGATTGTATAGGATCGGGCAGATTGCAGCCGCTGCCTCAGAGGCTGTTTCCGGCGAGCCTGAAGGCTCGTGCGAAAATAGGGGCATCAAGCTCAATTCAGAGCTTGATAATTCGGCCCCTATATCTCTAGACATTTCAAATTCTCTGCAATCTGCCTTCCCGGAACTGCAAATACCTACTCCTCCTCACCCACAACTTTACCAATCACACACTTCATTCTATCAGCTAATACCTTTGCAATCACTTAATAATCAACATTCTGTAAAGAAATAGGAAGCCAATTCTTCAAATCATGCTTATCTCATTTCTTGAACAACACCACAATAATGCTCTCTTTGATAGATACCATTAACTCATTCATCTCTAAATACACACTGACATACTTCAAGAAAACATTCTCTAATAAAATTCCAAAACTTGCGATAAAAATCCATAGGCAATGCATTACTCCCAGGTGTTTTCAACGTCTTCATATCATGCACAACATTATCTAATTCTTCCAAGCACACATCTCTAAGCAAAACACATTCATCCTCCTTGTCAACAGTCCAATTCATTCAAAAGATCAGATGTCCAAAGGTTTTACTTCATAAAAATATTGCATAAAACATGCAAACTTCATCCATAATGCCATCTTTACCAACAACCTCATTACAGTCATCTAAATAACTAACAACCTCAACCTTAGAAGCATACACTTTTTTAAAGGAAAAAAACATTTCTCACAAAACTCTGTTCTAGCTTTCATAACAATTGCTTTACCTCTTTTATCCATAGATCTTTCACGTCTTCTTATTTATTATGAACATCAAAACCACAATCTCTCAAACCTTTAAAATACTCAAACCATCTCTGCCATCTCTCATATTCCAGTCAATCCTTCCTAACTTTAGCAAAACATTGCTGAATACAAAAATTGCTTGTTTTACACTTTACCCACTCCCATCAAGAACATACAGAATCAAAAGCAAACTTTCTACCTTTCATCCACTTATATTTCTTCAAATACAAATACAGATTATTTTAGATCTTAAAAAATAGCTGTATGCGAGGGTAAGAAACAATACTCCCCTCTAGATAGACCGCTGCCTTCTTGCAGTATCTCACAAGGGACTGCTCAAAATAGATAGAGTTCAGACATAGATGGCACAGGTCCTGATTTTTTTGTTTTTCTTATTGTGTAACCTTTATATTGTGTTTGGTGTGACTTTTAATTTAGCCCTAACCCTTAACGCAAGGGGTAAATTTAACAAATGGTGGGCGGACATGATTCACTGTAGCGAATCATGTACTTCCGACATCGATAAATGCAGACAGCGTATCATTGTACAAGCATTTCTTGTGAAATGTTTGTGCAATGCCACCCCTGCACATTCGCGGCCAATTGGCTGCTAGCAGGGGGTGTCAATCATCCTGATCGTATCTGAGCACCGTTCTTATGAAGGAAGGCTCATGCGGAATGAGCTGCATACGCTTCTTAATAAATCATCCCCAAGGACTTCAGTCACGCTAATCCGATGAGTACAAATTTAGTTTGAGCTTGTGTGGTCGTGTTTACTTTCAACTTGTAATGTTAGCGCGCCACTTGTAATCTAGCCCTATATTGTAATGTTTCTGTCTTTCTTTCACATCTGGAACTTAACATAAGATAAACAGTTCTTACGCTACTATTTGCCTTCCTAAAAATGTTTGCTTGAACGTGCCTTACTTCCAAAGCGGACTAAATATTTAAGTTACAGTGAATCAAAGATAGAGGAACCACCCGCACCATAAAAATATATTTTTTTTTAAATAGTTCCTTGTGTAGCACATCTAAACTACCTGCAATCTACATACAAATACTTACTGTGTGTCATAACAGGCACTTGGCTAGGAGCGTTATTCCTGTTCCTGCTGCATTAAGGTGTACTGTACCTTTAAGGAGGCCTAGAATTGTAGTAATCTTTATAAGCTGTTTTCAGCGTATGGTTGCTTCTGTATTAAATTAATTCCTTTTACTCTGGCAATTACTATTGGATTTACTGGTTTGACTTCTTCTTCCCCTGACCACGCTCCTGTTTAACCCTTCGGGGGATATTTATCAAAGCGTCAACCAAAAATACGCTTGAATCATGCGTCTTATTTGTCGCGAGATTGATCCGCCGTAGTTATCAAAGCGTCAAGATTGTCAAATATTGAAATTTGTGACTAAATATATGCTCCCGTGATCTCAATCCGACGCAGATCGATGATTGCGTCATTACAGAGGTTTCGAATTCACATTTGACTCTATTTGACCCATTTCTCAATTTATCAAACATTTAACAGGTACGCTTGCGTCTATTCAGATGCAGTGTACCTAGTTTTCAATCCGCCTCCCTTGAGGTTGCGGATGCCATACAAATCAATGGGAGTCTGGTTGAGAAGACTTCAAATGAAGTATATGATTCACAATCAATAGAACTAAATTATTGTATGTTTTAAAAATGTTATTGTTAAGATTATTGATTTAAGTTTCCAGCTATAAAGGAACAAATGCGATAAACTCTATACAGTGAGATCTCACTTCAGTTCCATAAAGAAGTTTTCTTAAGGTCTCCTCGAATGAGCAAACAAATCATAGACTGAAGAAATACTGTATATAATACAATATTAAGGTAGCGCCACACAGCAATGAATATAGATGAGCAAAAACACCGTATGAATACAGTGTAGTAATAGATAATCAATTCACAATGTTATCCAAAAAAATAGACAATCAATCAAAAAATAAAAAATCAGAGAATCATATAAATCAAAAGATAAAGTCCCCTTTAAAAAGTCATTCCAATATATGAGAAAGTCACATGAAATTCAAACTTCCCTTTTGGAGAGTCCTTGTCTGAATGCGTGTGTTTGCGGTGCAGCTCCCTTCCAATCACTGGTGTGATCTCCGTGAGATGTGGATCTGTAGGCAAAGAATCTGTAGAAACAGAAAGGGATGTGGAGCGCAGCCAAGGGAAAACACACAGATCTAAGTGCAGATTAAAAAACACCTTTTCACTTTATTCAAAACAATAAAAACATCAGGATGTACACTTACAAGCTTCACCCTCAAACATATGAGGTATGTGCTGACACTCTGTATAAGTTGTCCAAAACACGGATAAACTGGATACTGTATGGTCAAAAAGTGTCTGTGTCCCACTGTGAGATAACCACTAAGCCCACTGTGAATGTATAGCTGACCGGGATAAGTGTATCCCTTTGTATCTGGTAAATAGCACTGAGAATCAAAGTCCCAATATCACAGTGCAGATACAGGTAGGGCCGTGATGCAACTCAAGGAAACAAATTGTAAACGTTGGGAGGCGGTAGATACAGTGACAGCGCGGTCCTATGATAGTAGCCGGCTAAAGGAAACGCCGCTGCTCACAATGCTAACCTGATCCTCCGTCAAAGAGATGGGCGTGGCCTTACGCATTTCGCTGGGCTCCTCCCAGCTTCGTCAGAGGCGATGCCCATCTACTCTACTGACGTCTCTTATATGGGGAGTGCTGTAATGTGTCTTAGCCAATAATGGCTTCCCTTAGGTGACACACCCTCCATACATAGTAACTGAAATTGATGCTTTGATAAATATACCCCCTTGTTTGGACTGACTTGGTTTATGACTTTTGCTTGTTTGTGGGCTCTGCTTTTTTTAATGACTTTGTGCTGCTTTTTCCTGTGAGTACTTGAGCTGGACTGTCTAACTTTGATTACTTTAACCCTGTATTTCTCTGCTATCAGAAGATCTGCATTTAAGTAACTTATGCAAGTTTATATTTGTCTGATAGTACCTCTTTCTTTGATATTCATATTTATAAACCTACAGTTACTTCCTAGTACTTAATTGTTGTTTGTTTTGTAGGAGCTGATTAAAGTACTAGAGAGAGTTCAGCTACTAAGTTTAGTCTCATTGCTCTCTTACCCCTGGCCTTTGTTTGAACACTGTGTTTACGTCTTGTGCTCTAGTTAGGGCCTTTTAGCCATTGACTCCAGCTTGTTTCATTCTCAACAGCACTCCACCTAACACTAAGAAGATGCATGCTCAGACAGGAAAGCGATTTGATGTTTGTTACACCCTGACAACATACACAACATATACCCTAAACAGTACATTGATTTGTCACTTAGAATGCTTTGGAACATGGGTCTTAGCCAACTTCCTTCATAATATCATCAGATAATGGAACTATCTATACAAATATAGAGCCCTGGGATAAAAATAAGGCAAAACCCTTACCCTATACACAGGACTGCAGGGAATCACCATCATTACACACAACACATCAGGGATATGCTAACCCCCCTCCCCCATTGGCTAAGAGCTGATTTGCTTTGCTGATGCTTGCAGTCGTTACCAGCAGTGTTAGATGATCATGGCTCTGGATCACTCAGATGGCTATTCCAGGTGTAGCTCCACAAGCACTAACAGGGAGGAAGGCTAAACAGGTGCATGTGTGAGCATTATGGGGGGAGTCTCCGCATGCATGGGGCCCCCCAAAGTGCGAGGCCTGGGGCAAGTGTCCTGCTCACCCCACCTTAAGGGCATGCCTGGCTGCAGTAACTTTAGCCGCATAGCTTAAGGCATTTATTTATAGGACTTATCTGGTTGCAGGGAAGACTCCCCCGAGCACATTACTGCTCATTTCATGTAGCAAGATAAGGGTAACTTAGTAAGTCGGCTGCATAAAAAAAAAAATATAGCTTCTGGTGAGGCTGAAGAAAGTGGAGAGGCAGAAGAGGCCGTTAATGAATTGTGTCCAGTGTGTGCTATTAACTGGCTTTCATGTGACCAGTACAATAAACTGAAAATTGTATTTCACATGAGTAAATTGTGAGGCTTTAAAAAATTGCCTAAGAGATCTTTAAAAAATAGAATCTATATAACAGAGATCTTGAAATTATTATCTAATTTATTTAACAATAAGGGGCATATTTATCAAAGTGCAAGCGGACATGATACGATATAGCAGATCATGTCCGCTGCACATCGATAAATGTCGACAGCATAGGCTGTCTGCATTTATCATTGCACCAGCAGTTCTTGTGAACTGCTGGTGCAATGCCGCCCCTGCAGATTCGCGGCCAATCGGCCGCTAGCAGAGGGTGTCGATCAACCCGATCGTATTCGATCGGGTTGATTTCTGTCCGCCTCCTCAGAGCAGGCGGGCAAGTTATGAAGCAGCGGTCTTTAGACAAGGGGCATCAAGCTCCATTCGGAGCTTGATAATTCGGCCCCTAACTCTTTATTTCCCAACAGTAGAACTATTCATTTGTATTTTTTATAATTTAAAAACGGTTAACAGCTTTAAACTATTTTTGGAAGGTTGGCATTACAGCCTAGCTGACATCTTTGCCAAGATTAATTTCTTACAGTGGTTTGGCACAGGGGTCGGGCTTGTGTTTCTGCCATCGTCCTGCAGTAGCTTTCAAACTAAATCTAACAACGTCTTGTGGTCGTGCTAAAATAAATGCTGTCTCTACTAACATGGCCAGTAACAGTTTTGTATAAATACTTTTAGTTACTGTGTAAATATAAATACATGTTGATTGATAAAATAAAAAAAAGTGCAGATTTTGTAAATTTAGCAAAATAGATTATTTTTAATCATTTAATCTATATCAGTAAACCAGAATAACATGAAGCTATGAAATGTTTCAAATAGTTTTAAGGCAAGCAGTAAATAGAACTGGCTATTAGGTTATATAAAAAATAACTATGGTAAGGAACATTCAATCAATATGCTAAATACCTTTAAAACAGTAAACACATTCAAGGGAACTTGAACAAAAAATTTAAAATACTGAATTATTTGCAGTTTAAATTAAAAAATTTATTGGAAAAAATATTTAAGCTAAAGCTGTTTATTTTGATTTTGAAAGAGGAGCTCACTGGATGGCTGAAAATGCTCAGAGGGCCACATGTATTAAATATTGTAAGGACAAGGTTCTCAACTTAAAAACTTGTCCGCACAGCTTTGTGGTGTATGGTCAGCTGACCCTGCCGTATGTACCATTACACACTCAAGCCTGCCTGTCAATCAACCCAAGCAAGTGTTTTGGAAGTTTTTTCTCTCCGTCAACTTAGAGATGGTGAAGATTGTAAGACGTGCACTAACTTCAGGACTTTGGATATCTAACTCCTACTAACTCATTCTCCTTATAGACTTCTAAGGGGCACATTGGGACAAAAAAATAACGGTTATCGTGCACTAACCCGGCTCTGCACTAGACTAAGAGGCCCATTTATCAAGCTCTGTATGGAGCTTGTGGGCCCATGTTTCTGGCGAGTCTACAGACTCGCCAGAAACAGCAGTTATGAAGCAGCGGTTATGAAGCAGCAGTTATGAAGCACCTGATCGTACTCGATTGGGTTGAATTGTGGCGATTCCTGTCTGCCTGCTCAGAGCAGGCAGACAGGAATCGCCACAATTCAACCCAATCGAGTACGATCAGGTTGATTGACACCTCCCTGCTGGTGGCCCATTGACCGCGAGTCTGCAGGGGGCAGCGTTGCACCAGCAGCTCTTGTGAGCTGCTGGTGCAATGCTGAATATACTGAGAGCGTATTGCTCTCCTCATTCAGCGAGGTCTTGCGGACCTGATCCGCACTGTCGGATCAGGTCCGCAAGACCTTTGATACATAGGCCCCTAAATGTGCTATAAAGCGAATATAGCAATAAAGTGAGTCAAACTAATTTGTTTGTTTCTCAGTACATATAACAGTTATATTTTCACCATACTGTAGTCTATTAAGTGTGCATTATGTCATAAACTTTTTTGCTGGTGCGCGCTACATTAAGATTTAAGTCCAAGACTCTAATGTATGGGAAGGAGGGAGAGGGAGGGGGGAATAAGTGTTGGGAAAGGGATCTGGGAGGGGGGAGGGTATTGAGGGGGGCAGCTACACTACAGAAAATTATTTTTTTTATATTTTTTTAGAAAAAAAGCCATGTTTTTTTTTTGCAAACTGGGTACTGGCACACAGCTGCCAGTTCCCAAGATGGTGGCAAATAGGTAGAAGGGGGAGGGTTAGAGAGCTGTTTGGGGGGGGGGGATCAGGGAGGTTGGGAGCTAAGGGGGGATCCAACACTGCAGAATAAATATATTAAAAAAGCCTTTTATTTTAGTACTGGCAGACTTTCTGTCAGTACTTAAGATGGCGGTGACAATTGTAAGGTAGGGAGGAAAGAGAGCTGTTTGAGGGGGGTCAGGGAGGGATCAGGGGGTAGGATGTGTTAGGTGGGGGGCTTATCTCTACACTAAAACTAAAATTAACCCTACAAGCTCACTACAAGCTACCTAATTAACCCCTCCACTGCTGGGCATAATACAAGTGTGGTGCGCAGTAGCATTTAGTGTCCATCTAATTACAAAAAAGCAAGGCCAAAGCCATATATGTCTGCAATATCTGAACAAAGGGGATCCCAGAGAAGTATTTACAACCATTTGTGCCATAATTGCACAAGCTGCTTGTAAATAATTTCAGTGAGAAACATAAACATTTTTTTTTATATTTGATTGCATTTGGCGGGGAAATGGTGGCATGAAATATACCAAAATGGGCCTAAATCAATGCTTTGGGTAGTCCACTACTCTGCACTAAAGCTAACATTAACCATACAAGCTACCTAATTAACCCCTTCACTGCTGGGCATAATACACCTTCACTGCTGGGCATAATACAAGTGTGGTGCGCAGCGGCAATTAGCGGCCTTCAAATTACCAAAAAGTAATGCCAAAGCTATATATGTTGGCTATTTCTGAACAAAAACAGAATTTATGCTTATCTGATAAATTACTTTCTCCAACGGTGTGTCCGGTCCACGGCGTCATCCTTACTTGTGGGATATCTCTTCCCCAACAGGAAATGGCAAAGAGTCCCAGCAAAGCTGGCCATATAGTCCCTCCTAGGCTCCGCCCACCCCAGTCATTCGACCGACGGACAGGAGGAAAAATATAGGAGAAACCATATGGTACCGTGGTGACTGTAGTTAGAGAAAATAATTCATCAGACCTGATTAAAAAACCAGGGTGGGCCGTGGACCGGACACACCGTTGGAGAAAGTAATTTATCAGGTAAGCATAAATTCTGTTTTCTCCAACATTGGTGTGTCCGGTCCACGGCGTCATCCTTACTTGTGGGAACCAATACCAAAGCTTTAGGACAAGGATGAAGGGAGGGAGCAAATCAGGTTACCTAAACGGAAGTCACCACGGCTTGCAAAACCTTTCTCCCAAAAATAGCCTCCGAAGAAGCAAAAGTATCAAATTTGTAAAATTTTGCAAAAGTGTGCAGTGAAGACCAAGTCGCTGCCTTACATATCTGGTCAACAGAAGCCTCGTTCTTGAAGGCCCATGTGGAAGCCACAGCCCTAGTGGAGTGAGCTGTGATTCTTTCAGGAGGCTGCCGTCCGGCAGTCTCATAAGCCAATCGGATGATGCTTTTAAGCCAAAAGGAAAGAGAGGTAGAAGTCGCTTTTTGACCTCTCCATTTACCAGAATAAACAACAAACAAAGAAGATGTTTGTCTGAAATCTTTTGTAGCCTCTAAATAGAATTTTAGAGCATGGACTACGTCCAAATTGTGTAACAAACGTTCCTTCTTTGAAACTGGATTCGGACATAAAGAAGGTACAACTATCTCCTGGTTAATATTTTTGTTAGAAACAACCTTTGGAAGAAAACCAGGCTTAGTACGCAAAAACCACCTTATCTGCATGGAACACCAGATAGGGCGGAGAACACTGCAGAGCAGATAACTCAGAAAGTCTTCTAGCAGAAGAAATAGCAACCAAAAACAAAACTTTCCAAGATAGTAACTTAATATCTATGGAATGTAAAGGTTCAAACGGAACCCCTTGAAGAACTGAAAGAACTAGATTTAGACTCCAGGGAGGAGTCAAAGGTCTGTAAACAGGCTTGATCCTAACCAGAGCCTGAACAAATGCTTGAACATCTGGCACAGCTGCCAGTCTTTTGTGTAGTAAGACAGATAAAGCAGAGATCTGTCCCTTTAGAGAACTTGCAGATAATCCTTTCTCCAAACCTTCTTGTAGAAAGGAGAGAATCCTAGGAATTTTTATCTTATTCCATGGGAATCCTTTAGATTCACACCAACAGATATATCTTTTCCATATCTTATGGTAAATCTATCTAGTTACCGGTTTTCTGGCCTGAACCAGAGTATCTATCACGGAATCTGAAAACCCACGCTTCGATAGAATCAAGCGTTCAATCTCCAAGCCGTCAGCTGGAGGGGAACCAGATTTGGATGTTCGAATGGACCCTGAACAAGAAGGTCCTGTCTCAAAGGTAGCTTCCATGGTGGAACCAATGACATATTCACCTGGTCTGCATACCAAGTCCTGCGTGGCCACGCAGGAGCTATCAAGATCACCGAGGTCCTCTCCTGATTGATCCTGGCTACCAGCCTGGGAATGAGAGGAAACGGTGGAAAAACATAAGCTAGGTTGAAGGTCCAAGGGGCTACTAGTGCATCTACTAGAGTTGCCTTGGGATCCCTGGATCTGGACCCGTAGCAATGAACCTTGAAGTTCTGACGAGACGCCATCAGATCCATGTCTGGAATGCCCCATAATTGAGTTATTTGGGCAAAGATCTCCGGGTGGAGTTCCCACTCCCCCGGATGGAATGTCTGACGACTCAGATAATCCGCCTCCCAGTTTTCCACACCTGGGATGTGGATCGCAGACAGGTGGCAGGAGTGATCCTCTGCCCATTGAATTATTTTGGTCACTTCTTTCATCGCTAGGGAACTCCTTGTTCCCCCCTGATGATTGATATACGCAACGGTCGTCATGTTGTCTGATTGGAATCTTATGAATCTGGCCTTTGCTAGTTGAGGCCAAGTCCTGAGAGCATTGAATATCGCTCTCAGTTCCAGAATGTTTATCGGGAGAAGAGACTCTTCCCGAGACTATAGACCCTGAGCTTTCAGGGATTCCCAGACCGCGCCCCAGCCCACTAGACTGGCGTCGGTCATGACAATGACCCACTCTGGTCTGCGGAAGCTCATTCCCTGGGATAGATTGTCCAGGGTCAGCCACCAACGGAGTGAATCTCTGGTCTTCTGATCTACTTGAATCATTGGAGACAAGTCTGTATAGTCCCCATTCCACTGTTTGAGCATGCACAGTTGTAATGGTCTTAGATGAATTCGTGCAAAAGGAACTATGTCCATTGCTGCAACCATCAACCCTACTACTTCCATGCACTGTGCTATGGAAGGACGAGGAACAGAATGAAGAACTTGACAAGTGCTTAGAAGTTTTGACTTTCTGACCTCTGTCAGAAAAATCCTCATTTCTAAGGAATCTATTATTGTTCCCAAGAAGGGAACTCTTGTCGACGGAGACAGAGAACTTTTTTCTATGTTCACCTTCCATCCGTGTGATATGAGAAAGGCCAGAACGATGTCTGTATGAGCCTTTGCTTTTGACAGGGACGACGCTTGTATTAGAATGTCGTCCAAGTAAGGTACTACTGCAATGCCCCTCGGTCTTAGAACCGCTAGAAGGGACCCTAGTACCTTTGTGAAAATTCTTGGAGAAGTGGCTAACCCGAATGGGAGGGCCACAAACTGGTAATGCTTGTCCAGAAAGGCGAACCTTAGGAACTGATGATGTTCTTTGTGGATAGGAATATGTAGGTACGCATCCTTTAGATCCACGGTAGTCATAAATTGACTTTCCTGGATAGTGGGTAGAATCGTTCGAATGGTTTCCATCTTGAACGATGGTACCCTGAGAAATTTGTTTAGGATCTTCAAATCCAAAATTGGTCTGAAAGTTCCCTCTTTTTTGGGAACTACGAACAGATTGGAATAAAATCCCATTCCTTGTTCCTTTATTGGAACTGGGTGTATCACTCCCATCTTTAACAGGTCTTCTACACAATGTAAGAATGCCTGTCTCTTTATTTGGTTTGAGGATAAGTGAGACATGTGGAACCTTCCCCTTGGGGGTAGTTCCCTGAATTCCAGGAGATAACCCTGAGAAACTATTTCTAGCACCCAGGGATCCTGAACATCTCTTGCCCAAGCCTGAGCAAATAGAGAGAGTCTGCCCCCCACTAGATCCGGTCCCGGATCGGGGGCTACTCCTTCATGCTGTTTTGTTAGCAGCGGCAGGCTTCTTGGCCTGCTTACCCTTGTTCCAGCCTTGCATCGGTTTCCAGGCTGGTTTGGGTTGTGAGGCATTACCCTCTTGCTTAGAGGATGCAGAATTAGAGGCCGGTCCGTTCCTGAAATTGCGAAAGGAACGAAAATTAGACTTATTCTTGGCCTTAAAAGGCCTATCTTGTGGAAGGGCGTGGCCCTTTCCCCCAGTGATGTCTGAAATAATCTCTTTCAATTCTGGTCCAAATAGAGTTTTACCTTTGAAAGGGATGTGAAGCAATTTTGTCTTGGATGACACATCCGCTGACCAAGACTTTAGCCAAAGCGCTCTGCGCGCCACGATGGCAAACCCTGAATTTTTCGCCGCTAATCTAGCTAATTGCAAAGCGGCATCTAAAATAAAAGAGTTAGCCAACTTAAGTGCGTGAACTCTGTCCATAACCTCCTCATATGGAGTCTCTCTACTAAGCGAGTTTTCTAGTTCCTCGAACCAGAACCACGCTGCTGTAGTGACAGGAACAATGCACGAAATGGGTTGTAGAAGGTAACCTTGCTGTACAAAAATCTTTTTAAGCAAACCCTCCAATTTTTTATCCATAGGATCTTTGAAAGCACAACTATCCTCAATAGGAATAGTAGTGCGTTTGTTTAGAGTAGAAACTGCCCCCTCGACCTTAGGGACTGTCTGCCATAAGTCCTTTCTGGGGTCGACCATAGGAAATAATTTCTTAAATATAGGGGGGGGAACAAAAGGTATGCCGGGCTTTTCCCACTCCTTATTCACTATGTCCGCCACCCGCTTGGGTATAGGAAAAGCGTCGGTGTGCACCGGAACCTCTAGGAACTTGTCCATCTTGCATAATTTCTCTTGAATGACCAAGTTGTCACAATCATCCACTGTAGATAACACCTCCTTAAGCAGTGCGCGGAGATGTTCTAATTTAAATTTAAATGTCACAACATCAGGTTCAGCTTGTTGAGAAATTTTTCCTGAATCTGAAATTTCCCCATCTGACAAAACCTCCCTCATGGCCCCTTCAGATTGGTGTGAGGGTATGACAGAACAATTATCATCAGCGCCCTCCTGCTCTTCAGTGTTTAAAACAGAGCAGTCTCGCTTTCTCTGATAAGTAGGCATTTTGGATAAAATATTTGCTATGGAGTTATCCATTACAGCCGTTAATTGTTGCATGGTAATAAGCATTGGCGCGCTAGATGTACTAGGGGCCTCCTGTGTGGGCAAAACTGGTGTAGACACAGTAGGAGATGATGTAGTATCATGTTTACTCCCCTCATCTGAGGAATCATCTTGGGCAATTTCATTATCTGTGGCAGTACTGTCCTTACTTTGTTTGGACGCTATGGCACAATTATCACACAAATTTAAATGGGGAGACACATTGGCTTTCATACATATAGAACATAGCTTATCCGAAGGCACAGACATGTTAAACAGGCTTAAACTTGTCAATAAAGCACAAAAAACGTTTTAAAACAAAAACGTTACTGTCTCTTTAAATTTTAAACAGAAAACACTTTATTACTGAATATGTGAAAAAGTATGAAGGAATTGTTCAAAAATTACCAAAATTTCACCACAGTGTCTTAAAGCATTAAGAGTATTGCACACAAATTTCAGAGCTTTAACCCTTAAAATAACGGAACCGGAGCCGTTTACAAATTTAACCCCTATACAGTCTCAGCTATAGCCTTTGCTGAGACCTAACCAAGCCCAGAGGGGAATACGATACCAATTGACGCCTTCTAGAAACTTTTCCAGCAATTTTCAGATCCTCACACATGCATCTGCATGCCCTGCTCTCAAAAAAACAACTGCGCAGTAATGGCGCGAAAATGAGGCTCAGCCTACAACTAGGAAGGCCCCCTGACTGGAAAAGGTGTCTAACATAGTGCCTGCCGTTTAATAAACGTTCCCCAAGTTTATAAATGTGAATTGTCAGCATAAATATGAATAAAATGCCCAAATAAAGCAATCGATTTAGCCCATAAAAATGTCTACCAGTTTAATAGCCCATATTAATCCCTTTATTCTGTTTGCTTGACTAAGAAAATGGCTTACCGGTCCCCATGAGGGGAAATGACAGCCTTCCAGCATTACATGGTCTTGTTAGAAATATGCTAGTCATACCTTAAGCAGAAAAGTCTGCTAACTGTTTCCCCCAACTGAAGTTACTTCATCTCAACAGTCCTATGTGGAAACAGCAATCGATTTTAGTTACTGTCTGCTAAAATCATCTTCCTCTCACAAACAGAAATCTTCATCCTTTTCTGTTTCAGAGTAAATAGTACATACCAGCACTATTTTAAAATAACAAACACTTGATAGAAGAATAAAAACTACATTTAAACACCAAAAAACTCTTAACCATCTTCGTGGAGATGTTGCCTGTGCAACGGCAAAGAGAATGACTGGGGTGGGCAGAGCCTAGGAGGGACTATATGGCCAGCTTTGCTGGGACTCTTTGCCATTTCCTGTTGGGGAAGAGATATCCCACAAGTAAGGATGACGCCGTGGACCGGACACACCAATGTTGGAGAAAGGGAAGCATTTACAACCATTTGTGCCATAATTGCACAAGCTGTTTGTAAATAATTTCAGTGAGAAACCTTAAGTTTGTGAAAAAGTTAATGGAGCATATGTATCAAGGTCTGGCGGACCTGATCCAACACTGAGGATCAGGTCCGCCAGACCTCGCTGAATATGGCGAGCAATATGCTCGCCATATTCAGCATTGCACCAGCAGCTCCATTCGGAGCTTGATACATATGCCCCAATGATTTTTTTATTTGATCGCATTTGGCGGTGAAATGGTGGCATGAAATATACCAAAATGGGCCTAGATCAATACTTTGGAATGTCTACTAAAAAAAATATATATACATGTGAAGGGTTATTCAGGAATTCCTGACAGATATCAGTGTTACAATGTAACTATCGCTAATTGTGAAAAAAAATAATGGTTTGGAAATAGCAAAGTGCTACTTGTACTTATTGCCCTATATCTTGCAAAAAAAGCAAAGAACATGTAAACATTGGGTATTTCTAAACTCAGGACAAAATTTAGAAACAATTTAGCATGGATGTTTTTGGGTGGTTGTAGATGTGTAACAGATTTTTGGGGTCAAAGTTAGAAAAAGTGTTTTTTTTTACCTTTTTTTATAATAAATTATGATATGATGAAATTAATGGTATCTTTAGAAAGTCCATTTAATGGTGAGAAAAACTGTATATAATGTGTGGGTACAGTAAATGAATAAGAGCACACCGCAGAAATGTAAAAATAGCCCTGGTCCTTAACGGTAAGAAAATTGAAAAATTATCTGGTCACTAAGGGGTTAAACATTAAAAAATTATATTGCATGTTTAAAGCTATTTGACTGGGAAGGGCTCAAAAGTGTATATAAATATAACTTTCAAATTGTAATACCAGTGCAAGTTAGCACGGTCGCGATATCCATTGATGGAATTATAAGTTGCGCTCGAGCAAAGTCAGCCATGCTAACCCATCTCTGGTTAACTTGTTTTACCATGGACTTGTGATATGGTGCAACAATATTGCGTATCACGAGCCACACTATCTCTGTCAGAGTGCAAAGTATTAATAGTGCTTGAATACATTTACAGCTAGAATACATGAATATTTTTAAGTGTATGTTTTAATTTAATTTAATTATTTACGTATTTATTTATTTTTTGCATTTAGATGAACATTTTTTCTTCATTTTATTTAGTTTTTTTTTCCCATTTCAATACTTCCATAAATTATAAGCTTGTATTGAGTAGGGATGGGCGAATGTTTCTAAAAATTCAAAATTTAAAATGAATTTTGATACATTCGTTTGTTCGAATCAAATTTTGAATGTTTATATAACATTCTAACATTCTATTTTCGAATTTTCGTTTTCGAATTTTTCAATAAAATTCGAAAATATTCGTTCGAATGATAGAATGTTTAGCTATGTATTCATTCAATTTCGAAATGTAATATTCGAATTCGAATGCTACATTCGAATTCGAATATCACATTCGAATTTGAAATAGTATTTCTAGTCTAATACTGTGTTTTAAATGTGATATTCGATTTGAATGTGATATTCGATTTGAATGTGACATTCGAATTCGAAATAGTATTTCTAGTCTAATATTGTGTTTTATAAATGTAATATTCGAATTCGAATGTGACATTCGATTCGAATGTGATATTCGATTCGAATGTGATATTCGATTCGAATGTGACATTCGAAATAGTGTTTCTAGTCTACAATTGTGTTTTATAAATGTAATATTCGAATTCGAATGTGATATTCGAATGTAATATTCGAATTCGAATGTGACATTCGAATTCAAATACGACATTCGAAAACTGTAAATAACATTCGAAAATCGAATTTTTAAGAATATTTGTTCTTATCAACATTCTATTATGTAAATCGAATTTCTACAATAACATTCATTATAACATTCGAATTCGGATATAAACACATTCGCCCATCCCTAGTATTGAGCCACAAAGGCCTCGATTTATCAAAGCTTCAACAGATAATAGGATTGAATTCCGAGTTGAATATGACGCAAGATTGATTCGCCGTAGTTATCAAAGCGTCAAGATCAGCAAATGTTGAAATTTGCAATGTAAAATACGATCCCGCGATCTCAATCCGACGCAGATCGATGCTTGCGTCATTAAAGATGTTTCGAATTCACATTAAACTCAATTTGACACTTTTCCCAATTTATCAAACATTTAACAGGTATGCTCGTGTTTATTCCAACGCAGCGTACCTAGTTTTCAATCCGCTACCCTTGAGGTCGCGGATGCCATAAAACTCAATGGGAGTCTGAAAACACAGAAAGCTTATGTTCAATGCTGCAAGAGAATGAAGTATATTACATAATAAAAGTAAATTAGAAACTTTATTAAAATTGTATACCCTTTCTAAATCAAACAATAGTATTGCTCCACATTTGATGCACTAGTAGATATAGGGATACCAATTTAAATACATTACTACTTATGAATTATGCTACAAATGTGTCTCTCATTACAACGCAAGGGGACAATATTATTTCTACAAACGTGTTAAAAAGTTTTGCCGCAAACTTGTCGCACTATTAGATATAGAGATAAAAATGAAATAAATACACAACATAATATAGCTAACTTTCTTATTATTTTTTGTGAAACATCTATGTGCACTATGTTTAAGCCATGTAATACAAGTCCCACTCACCACTTCGCACCAATTCTGACGCAACACTTTTCGCACCAATCATGACGCAAACTCTTAAACAACCCACACACTAGGGAATTATTCAACCACTTTTGATTGGAAGATTGGAAATAAGATTCCACAGGATTCCATTCCTGTGCACAGTTAGCTGGGACACTGCTAAGTTCCTAGACCATCTCCCTAGGCATTATCTTTGCCTTCTCATATTGTGAGTATATCATCAGCATTTTCACTCCTATTATGCAACCTATTGGCTACACTAGGAGGCGCCCTTTCTTTTTCGTTTTACTTTTGATTGGAATATGCATAATCACATGATTTATGACATCAGGCAATCTGATTAAAATATACATTTTAAACTATCACTAACAAATCAAAATGCTCGATACTTGTGTAATTGATCACTCATCAGAACTTGTAAGTGCCATTTGTTACATTGTGTATTATACTTAGAAAGTATGTATAGGTGAATTTAGAATTAAAGATAAACATTGGTGCTGACATTAGGACACACAGTGTAATATTTTAGACAAGGATTTTAAAATTCGAATTGATGTTTGATTCAATATAATCTTAAGCTGATAGCACAAAGGGATAGTCCACCTAACATTAAACTGTCATGAATAAGATACAGCAGAAATTAAAATCACCTCTTTACTGTCATGCTATTTTCAGTGTATTTCTTCCTTCTCTCGAATTTCTTTTTAAGTAAGAAATGTCATCTTATATGCCAGCCCATTTTAAAACACCTGTGTAGAGGTGGTTTTTAAAACTAGATTGCAATCAGGAGGGGTTACACAGATACAGATAGAAAACTGTCCCAGCTCTTAAAATATCCATTCATTGCAAATAAATACAAATGATACCATGATTACATGTTATATTTGCAATTATTCCTGCTCATAATAATAATAAATTAAAACTATATAGATATAGTGGTATGAATAAACACAGAGATATGAAAGACAACATTGTTTAGAACAAAAAAGGAATTTAGGGACATGTAAATATGTTTGCAAAAGATTTCTGACATAACACACACACACACACACACACACACACATATATATATATATATATATATATTTATATACACACACACACAAGTATGTGCAAAGATATATGTACAAATTCTAGCATTAATAATCATTTATAAAAAAATAGATAAAAGCATATCATGGCTTCTAGAAATACAAATACACATTCATTTATGTGAAAGTATCATATAACAGATTTTTTTGTATAACAAATAAATATAAAAATAACTTTCTATGAGATATTGTTTGTTGAGGTATAAATCTAGCTATTTCTTGGACATTAACAGTTGAAAAATAAAACATTAGCTTTAGAGAGATGTGCTTGTTAATGGACAGTAATGAAATGGTATAAATAAAGTTGGGAAACACCCGAATAACCGCAACATCGATGACTGTTAGTTAACAACAGTCCGATGCTCTTCGCACCGTACTTGATGCGCATGTTTTTAACGTCTTTTTTTATAAATAAGGGTATCGTACTCAGATCCACGTCAGCGGTGTCTGTCGATCATATTGACGCCGGCGAATGCACTGAGATTGACGCTTTGATAAATTGACCCCAAAGGCTTTTGAAAAAAATTCCCAGCATTCTTTTATAATACCACAAAATTCCCTGCATAAAAACATTGCAAATATTTGAAGAAACTTGAAAGTCAATATTAGAGTTCCATGAATTAGGCAGAGCATGCAATAAAAAAAAAAGAAACATTTCACTTTTTCACGTCTATTAAGGAAAGGAGTTAAACACATTGATAAATTATTTCTAGAGAGCAGCAGTGCAATCCTGCTTCAAAGCAGAGACTGCCTTTCACACATAGAGCTGGAGCATCGCTAGTGTTAAAATTACGTGCTTTAGCAAATTAGATCATGTCATTTTTGTTATTATGGCCCTTTAATAACAAAACAAAAAAAAATTGAATAGAGCCTTGAGGCACCAAACTGATAACCAACATTTACGCAAATTCTTCTGGTGATTTCCAGAGTCATGTCTGAGAAAACATACCCTGAGGAACAGTTTACACAATTATGTTTGAAATAATCTGCAAATGAAAACACCTTCTATAATAGTCCACATATTTTCAGTTACTGCAACTTTAGTAATTGTACCTTATGCATTACCACAAAATTCAGTAAATGCATACACAAAATTGTCATTGTTTTAAAAGATAGATAACACCTTTACTAACCTTTCCGCAGCTTTGCACAACCAACATTGTTATATTAATACATTTTATAACATTTAAACCTCTTAATTACTGCCTGTTTCTAAGCCACTACAGACCACCTCTAATCACATGCATTTTTATTAGCTTTTCACAAGACACTGCTAATGTATGTATGCCATATAGATAGCATTGTGCTCCCTCCCATGGAGTTGTGCAGGAAACAACAATAATTGGCTAAAATGCAAGTCAATAGATAATAAATAAATAGCCATTAGATAAGGGGGCTGTCTGAAGAGGCATAAACACAAGGTAATCACAGAGGTAAAAAGTACCATGTTGGTTATGCAAAACTGGGGAATGGGTAATAAAGCAATTGTCTATCTTTCTAAACAATACCATTTTTGGAGTAGACTGTCCATTTAAGTATTAATGCTGTACTGAAAAGGTGAATAGAAACCAAAGACAACAGAAAAATACAATACCAATACTTAGTGTCACTAATTTTGTGCTTCCTAAAGGGATCATATACAGCAATTGTCATATAACTGCATGTAATAGACACTACTATAAAGAATAATATGCACAGATACTGATATAAAAATCCATTATAAAACCTTTTAAAAAATTTCTTAGAAGCTCTCAGTTTAGCATTTTTGATGAGATTAGGGGGCCTATTTATTATTGTGCAAGTGGACATGATCTGATATTGCGGATCATGTCCGCTGCACATCGATAAATGCCAACAGCATACGCTGTCAGCATTTATCATTGCACCAGCAGTTCTGGTGAACTGCTAGTGCAATGCCGCCCCCTACAGATTTGCGGCCAATCGGCCACTAGCAGGGGATGTCAATCAACCCGATCGTATTTGATCGGGTTGATTTCTGTCCGTCGCCTCAGAGCAGGCGGACAATTTATGGAGCAGCGGTCTGCTTCATAACTTCTGTTTCAGGCTCGCCGGAAACACGGGGCATCAAACACGGGCCATACGGAGCTTGATAAATATGCCCCTAGGTTTGGACACCCATTAAAAGGGGCTGAGAAAGCAGGAAGAGCAGACCCCCCTCCCCTGCATATAAAAAGACCAATTATACAAATAGGAGGAGGCAGGAATGAGTATACATCTGATACTTTAGGTTTTGTAAAGGAGTCTGAAAATCAACATAATGTTATAAAAAATAAGCAAAACTATACCTTTTTACAAAAAACAATATGTGCATATTGTGTGTTTGTATGTGTGTGTGTGTGTATCAGTATGTATATGTATAAGTGTGTGTATATTATGTGTGTGTATTACACACACATACATACATACAAACACACAACATATACACACTCATACATACATACAAACACAAACAATATATACACACTCATACATACAAACACACTCACAACTTATACACACTCATACATACATACAAACACAAACAATATATACACACTCATACATACACACTCACAACATATACACACTCATACATACATACAAACACACAACATATACACACTCATACATACAAACACACACAATATATACACACTCATACATACAAACACACACAATATATACACACTCATACATACATACAAACACAAACAATATATACACACTCATACATACAAACACACTCACAACATATACACACTCATACATACAAACACACTCACAACATATACACACTCATACATACATACAAACACACTCACAACTTATACACACTCATGCATGCATACAAACACACTCACAACTTATACACACTCATACATACATACAAACACACTTACAACATACACACGCTCATACATAAACATACTCATACATAGATGTATATATGTATGAGTGTGTATATGTTATGAGTGTGTGTATGTATATGTGAGTGTGTATGTATGAGTGTGTTTTTATGTATGTATGTGTGTGTGTAGATGTATGTACGTATGAGTATGTGTGTGAGTGAGTGTCTGTATGTATGACTTCACTGTGTGCTTTTTTGAGTGTGTGTGTGTGTTTGTATAACTTTCTTTTTATTTTGCATAATGTATGGTAGGCACATATTAATTTTGTTCCTCTTCAAGTGTATGGGTGGTGCTCATCGCCACACACACAGGGAGAAGCTTACATGGTAGGTACATGGAGTTAGTCTATGGGCTCCATTTATTATAGGCTGGGTGGACAAGATTCGCAGTAGCGGACAGCATGCACATTTGTGCAATGCTGCCCCATGCTCACTGGCTTCTATTCGGGGCTGTAAATCTTCCCAATCGCTGCTACTTTACTATAATTTTAGGTGAGCCTGAAACTAAAGCAGCTATAGCTAAAATGCAAGTCAATAGATAATAAATAAATAGCCATGTGATAAGGGGACTGTCTGCAGAGGCTTACAGAGGTAAAAAGTATCATGTTGGTTATGCAAAACTGGGGAATGGGTAATAAAGGGATTATCAATAGTGATGTTGCAAAGAATTCGCCGGAGAACAGTTCCTGGCGAACATAGCTTGTTCGCGTTCGCAGCGGCGGGCGAACATATGCGATGTTCGATCCGCCCCCTATTCTTCATCATTGCCTAAACTTTGACCCTGTATCTCACAGTCAGCAGGCACATTCCAGCCAATCAGCAGCAGACCCTCCCTCCCAGACCCTTACACCTCATGGACAGCAGCCATTTTAGATTCATTTGGAAGCTGCATTGCTAGTGAGAGGAGGGACAGTGTAGCTGCTGCTAATTTAATAGGGAAATAGATAGCTAGGCTAGTGTATTCAGTGTCCACTACAGTCCTGAAGGACTCATCTGATCTCTGCTGTAAGGACAGCACCCCAAAAAGCCCTTTTTAGGGCTAGAACATCATTTTTTTTTTAAATTTTGCCTGCCTGTCAGCGTGTGTCAGGCTTACAGCATATACTGTGCCTACTTGCTCAGTGCCACCACCAGTCATATCTGGTGTAACATTAGTGTAAATTTAAAAAAAAAAAAACTTTTACATCAGTCTGCTAGTGTAATCTAATAGCAGTTGCTTGCCTGCCACTGCCAGCCTGTGTGTCAGGCTTACAGCATATACTGTGCCTACTTGATCTGTGCCACCACCAGTCATATCTGGTGTAACAGTAGTGTAAATTTAAAAAAAAAAAACTTTTACATCAGTCTGCTAGTGTAATCTAATAGCAGTTGCCTGCCTGCCACTGCCAGCCTGTGTGTCAGGCTCACAGCATATACTGTGCCTACTCGCTCAGTGCCACCACTCATATCTGGTGTAACATTAGTGTAAATTTAAAAAAAAAAAAACGTTTACATCAGTCTGCTAGTGTAATCTAATTTCAGTTCCCAGGCCAGCCTGCCACTGCCAGCCTGTGTGTCAGGCTCACAGCATATACTGTGCCTACTTGCTCAGTGCGACCACCAGTCATATCTGGTGTAACGGTAATGTACATTTAAAAAAAAAAAACTTTCTTGCTGCCTGGATAAAAATCTCATGGTTCCTAAAATCCATGCCATATACACGTCCCCTGATAGGGGACGTAACAGGGATTAAACTGATAAGAATAGTACAAGTTAACACACCACTCCTATCTTGTAATTCTTTGTCTGGGAAATTATCTATCTATCTATCAAATCTATCTATTTATCTATCTATCAAATTTATCTATCTATCGTATCTATCATCAAATGTATCTATTGCATCTATTGATCTATCTATCTAATCTATGTATCTATCTATCTCGTGGCCGGACCGACCAAGCATCTTTTTCCATCTCCCGGTTCCTAAAATCATCTCCGGGTTCCTAAAATCGATGCCATATACACGTCCCCTGATAGGGCACGTAACAGGGATTAAACTGATAAGAATAGTACTAGTTAACACACCACTCCTATCTGGTGGCACATTAGATTGCACGCGCAGTGCCCCAAATTGGAACTTGGAAGTAGGAGGACCGACCAAGCATCTCATCTCTGTGTGATTCCTGTTCTTGTAGGACAGTTAATGGGTCAGTCATGTTGCACAGCTCCTCAATGTGACAAATCTTCCTGGTTAGCTCGTCGTTCTCTTTTTCCCAGCTGCTGGATCAGATCAGAGATTGTGAGTAAAACCTGCTCCTGCTGCCGGGTTATCTCACTCAGGACTCGCTTCTCTAGGTCTTCCAGCTGTTTCCTGATGTCCCTAATCAGGGCAGTCAGTCTCTCTGTTACACCAGCTGCTTTCTCTTGCACCCCTCTCCTGTGCTTCTGCAGACTCTGGACTCTTTTCTCAGTCTCCTCTCTCTTTGTGGTCAGTTTCTGCAGAACATTTCTCAGTTTCTTTTTCTTCTTCTCAGAAGCCTCATTCAGCAGCTTGACCTGGTGTCCCCTGTGCTCTCCGGTCAGGGAGCAGGACACACAGATACAGGCAGCATCCTCAGTGCAGTAATATAATAGGAGCATCTTGTGGGTGGAGCATTTTCTGTTACCCCAGGAAATGATTGCACGCGCAGTGAGATCAGTGAGGACAAGGAACGGGACATGGCTAGCTTGGTATCCAACCTTGTGCAAATGGGGAGTTTGCGGTTGTGCAAATGGACTGTTTGCGGTTGTTTGCAGTGCGTTAAATGGGGAGTTTGGACTGTCACTTTGAAGCGGGCATAACCCTTAACTGAACGATACAACATCATACCTGATGTTTTAAAGCACGTTATTCCAAACAATTTAGGAATTTTAGGTGATGTATGCCCTTTATGGATTAAAAACAGACTCTGCATCAACTATGTAATTTTCCATGGGAGTTTTGCTATGGATCCCCCTCCGGCATGCCACAATCCAGGTGTTAGTCCCTTTGAAACAACTTTTCCATCACTTTTGTGGCCAGAAAGAGTCCCTGTGGGTTTTAAAATTCGCCTGCCTATTGAAGTCAATGGCGGTTCGCCCGTTCGCAAACTTTTGCGGAAGTTGCGGAAGTTCGCGTTCACTGTTCGCGAACGCAAAATTTTAGGTTCACGACATCACTAATTATCAATCTTTCTAAACAATACCATTTTTGGAATGCTGTACTAAAATGGTGAATAGAAACCAAAAACAACAAAAAAAAATGCCAATAATTAGTGTTACTTATTTCTATATAAACCAGTGCTTCTTAAAGGGATCATATACACCAATGAAATAAACACTACTGTAAAGAAGAAAATACACAGATACTGATCTGAAAATCCAGAATAAACCATTACCCCCTCCCCTGCATATAAAAAGACCCATTTTACATACAGGAGAAAGCAGGAATCTGTTGACTTGAGTCTACATCTGATACTTTGGGGCTTGGTTAGATTCTGAAAATCAGTAAACAGTTATTAAAAAATAAGCAAAACTACACAGTTACAAAAACACTCCCAGATGGGCTATAAAAATGGATAATCTATAGAACATTTATGCAAAGTAAAATCTAGTATAAAATGTCACTCTAAGCTGAAAGTCGGGACCCCTAAAGGGGTCCCTTAAATTTTTTTGGAGGTCCCCACAAAACAGTGCTACAAAATTTTGCAGCGCTATACAAAATGATAATAATTTGATTAAGTACTGAGTGTATGTGTGCATGATGTTGTGAGTGTGTTTGTATCTATATGTATGAGTGTGTGTTTGCATATATGTGTATGTTTGTGTGTGTGTGTGTATGTGAGTTTGTATGTGTATGTATCAGTATGTGTATGAGGGAGTGTATATAAAGCAAATAATGCTTTGGACTTTTTACCCTCCGTGCCCACCTGTCATGTGTTTCTATGGAGTGTATATACTGTATATGATTATGTATATGTTGTAAGTGTGTTTGTGTATGTGTGTGTATTTACATATGAGTATGTGTATGCATGTATCAGTATGTGAGTGTGTATATGTATTATTATGTATACGTTGTAAGTGTGTTTGTATATGTGTATTTACATGTGAGTGTGTGTATATGTTATGAGTGTGTTTGTATGTATGTATGTATGTATGTATGTATGTGTGTGTAGGTCTATGTACGTATGAGTGAGTGCCTGTATGGATGTCTGTGTGTATGTGTATGTATGTATGTATGTATGTATGAGTATGTGCATATGTATGAGTGTGTATATGTATGTATGCCTGTGTGTATGTGTATGTATGTATGAGTATGTGCATATGTATGAGTGAGTGCCTGTATGTATGTCTGTGTGTATGTGTATGTATGTATGAGTATGTGCATATGTATGAGTGTGTATATGTATGTATGAGTATGTGCATATGTATGAGTGTGTATATGTATGTGTATGTATGCCTGTGTGTATGTGTATGTATGTATGAGTATGTGCATATGTATGAGTGTGTATATGTATGCCTGTGTGTATGTGTATGTATGTATGAGTATGTACATATGTATGAGTGTGTTTATGTATGTGTATGTATGCCTGTGTGTATGTGTATGTATGTATGAGTTTGTGCATATGTATGAGTATGTATATGTTGAGAGTGTGTTTGTATGTATGTATAAGGATGTGTATGTATGTATGTGTGTGTGTGTGTGCAGGTGTATATACATATAGTATGTGTATGACTGTGTGCATTTATGAGTGTGTGTCTGTGTAGTGACTTTTTTCTATATTTTGCTTAATGTGTGGTAGGCACACCGTTCATTTTGTTCCTCTTCAAATGTATGGGTGGTGCTCATCGCCACACACGCGGGGGAGAAGCTTACATGGTAGGTACATGAGTTAGTCTATGGGCTCCATTTATTATAGGTTGGGTGGACCTGATTCACGGTAGCGGACAGCATGCACATTTGTGCAATGCCACCCCCTGCTTGCTGGCGACCAATCGGCCTCTAGTAGGGGCTGTCAATCATCCTGATTTCTGCTACTATACTATCATTTTAGACGAGCCTGAAACTGAAGCAGATATCGCTGCTTGGTAAAAGGAGTTTTTAACCGTTAATGATTAGCAATATCTACGAAGGTGCATTTACTTATTTTTGCTAGCATTCTCCTCACTTGTGGCTTATAGTGAGAAAAAAAAATTGTATACTCACCTGACAAGGGGTTTGTTTTGGACTATATTATAATAATGGTTGTTGACAAAAAAATTCCCAAAACAAAAATAGGTCCTAGGGGAAAGAAAATTAAGAAGCTCTGTTCTAACCCATAAAGAGCAAGTTGTTCTTTTGAATAAAACATAGGCAAGAAATTAGACATTACATAAGAAGCCAAGATACATCAGCAGAACTGCTATATAGCATACTTTATACACACAAATTATCTAGACAGATATAAAATCAAAATGTAGTAAAAAAAAATGTTTTGCAAAAAAATGTTCCTGAATGTTTTTTAAAGTTAAAAAATAAATTGTAAATAAGACTTGTTTATACTTTATTTTGCCTTGGATGTAATTATGGATACATTTTATTCACAACTAAGCAACAAAATGATTCAAAGAAAGCTGCAATTATTGATTGTTTCAAAAACGTTCTGGAGGTTATATTGTACATACCTGTGTGTGGTATTATTCTCAGCTAGACTTACTTGCTTACCTCTGCATCCATTCTGTTTTCTGTCCAGGGGGAACTTATTTCTACCTGCAAAGATAGTGCATGAGCTATGTTCCCATTGAACTTGAACCCTGCAATATACTCATTATTTATTTAACCCCTTTTTCATGCAATTTAGCTCTAATAATTGTGACTTTTTCTAATTCTCAAAGCTGGGAATACACCCTGTTGACTTCTCAAGGCTAACCCTGCTACATACCTTGCTATATTTGGCTTTAACTGATAACTACTGCAAGGCAAAAAAACTTTATATTAACATAATAACCTTGGATAGTCGTGTTTGCGGACTTAAGCCTGGATTGGCTCCTTCAAATGAGGCAAGTGGTGGGTGGAGTTTGGCTATTAAAAATCAAATTCAACAAACAAGATGTTAATTTATTTTAAAAATGTTTAGATGTGGCTGATATGTTATTATATAAAATGTCTTGTAATCACAACTTGTTTATTGTACCTTTAATGGCACATTCAATTTTCCTTGATTTTGGGCCACTTTCTGTATCTGATTAGATACTTTCAACACTTTGGGGCCGATTTATTAAGCTCCACTGCTCCATAACTTGTCCGCCTGCCCTGAGGCCGTGGACAAAAATCAACCTGATCGAAAACTATCAGCTTGAGTAACACCCCCTGCTAGTGGCCGATTGGCTGCAAATCTGCTGGGGGCGGCAATGCACCAGCAGTTCACAAGAACTGCTGGTGCAATGATAAATGCCGACAGCGTATGCTGTCGGCATTTATCGATGTGCGGCGGACATGATACGCTACATTGTATCATCACGCACCTGTGCTGATTTCCGGCTTTATAAATTCATCCTTAAATCTTACAACTCTGCACTCAGCCTGGCCAAACAAGTCTATTTTCCTCTCTTGTGTCATCTCACGCATCCAACCCCAGAAAGCGGTTCTCAACCTTTAACTCCCTTCTACATCCGCCTGCACCCCGCCCACTACCAACCTCACTGCTCAGATTATTGCTGATCACTTCAAAAATAAAATTGACACCATTAGAAAAGATATCTGCACCTCACACCCCTCAAACCCAGCAATCCTACCCACCCCTTCTATTAACAAAACTCTATGCTACTTTCCTCCTGTAACAGAGTCAATCATACCAATCATAAAAAAGCCCTCGCTTGACCCCTCCACTCCTTCTAACTATCGACCGGTCTTCTTACTTCCCTTTGCTTCAAAATAATTTGAACAACTGGTCTCTAATCGGCTAACTCAACTTCTCACAACTAACTCCTTACTTGATCCACTACAAACTGTTTCTTCGCCCTAAACACTCAACAGAAACTGCTCTTGCTAAAGTAACAAATTACCTGTTTTCAGCTAAAGCAAAAGGCCACTACTCTTTACTAATTCGTCTTGACCTATCCGCTGCTTTTGACACAGTTAACTATCCTGTCCTCCTAAAAATACTACATTAATTTGGCATCCAAGACACAGCCCTCTCCTGGTTTGCCTCATATCTCTCAAACTGCTTGTTTTCAGTTTCCTTTAACAACATATCTTGCGATCCTATGCCTCTCTCAGTTGGAGTACCACAAGGCTCTGTATTGGGCCCCTTGCTTTTCTCTCTATATACATCCTCCCTTGGAAAACTTATAGCCTCCTTTGGATTCCAGTACCACTTATATGCTGATGATACCCAAATCTATCTTTCCTCTCCTGATATCTATCCCTCTTTACTCAACAAGATTTCCATCTGCCTCTCTGCAATTTCCTCTTGGATGTCTTCAAACTACCTCCAACTCAATGTGTCCAAAACTGAGCTGCTTCTTATTCCCCCCTCTTCGAGTCATCCAACACTTGACATTTCTCTGACGAATGGAGACTCTATTCTCAACACCTCACCCCAGGTCCACTGTCTTGAGTTCACACTAGACTCAGAGCTCACATTCAACCCACATATACAAGCACTTACCAAATCCTGCCATTCACACCAATGCAACATTTCCAGAATTCGTCCCTTCCTTACTCAAAAAAACTACAAAAATACTTATTCATTCCCTCATTTTGTCATGCATTGATTATTGCAATCTACTCCTAAATGACCTTCCAAACACCGCCTCTCCTCCCTCCAATCTATTATGAATGCCTCTGCTAGACTTATCCAGCTAAGTTGCCGATCTACATCAGCTGCTCCGCTCTGCCAGTCTCTACACTGGCTCCCCATACACTCCAGAATACAATTTAAAGTATTAACCCTTACTTACAAAGCACTAAACAGTGTAACTCCCAACTATATTACCTCTCTCATCGTGAAATATTCCCCATCCCGTCCACTTCGATCAACCTCTGACCTACGTCTCTCCATGCATGTTATCTCTCCCGCCTCCAAGACTTCGCACATGCTTCTCTTGTCCTCTGGAACTCTCTACCCCGCTACGTAAGACTGTCTCTAACCTTGTATAGCTTCAGACCCTCCTTGAAAACCCACCTATTCAGAGAGGCTTACCATCTCTCCTCCATCTCTCATCCTAGCCAAACTAATACATGAACTGCCTGACTCACTTCTGCAACTACAACCGATGTGACAAGCTACCCCAACCTTATATCTCTGCACCCTAAACCTGTAGACTGTGAGCTCTCCGGAGCAGGGCCCTCTTCCTCCTGTACTAGATTTGTTTAGTTTTGTTATGTTTTGTATTTTATTAAAAATCTTTTTTCATTGTATACCCCTATCATTGTACCCAATGCTACGGAATTTTGCAGCGCTATACAAATCAATGATAATAATAATAATGTCCACTCGCACATTAATAAATATACACCATTATCCTCAATCTGTGTTATTTGTAAAAGAGAAGAAAGATGAACTTTTGGCAGCGGTCCTTCTTGGCATTCAGAAATTAAAACAATACTTTAGAAACAGTAAATATTGCCTCAAAAGATTGGCCAGTGATTAGTAAAGATAGCTAGTAATTATAAATCTGTGGTTTCGAATTATTGTTTAAAGCTTCACCAAAAACCTATCAGCGGTTTATGGCAAACACTTGATCATCAGACAAGCCAGAATATCTACATCAGTGTTTCTCACCTCCAGTCCTCTAGTACGCCTAACAGGCCATATTTTCATGACATCTGAACTAGAGCACAGGTGAAATAATCAGCTAATGAGCTAAAGCAGGTTAGTAACCATGGTTACTAATCAGCTGAATATTTCTCCTGTGCTAGTTCACTTATGATAAAAATCTGGAATATTAATGGTATTTGAGGACTGGAGTTGAGAAACACTGCTTTACATCACAGGTTTTCACACCTGTACCCAGGGCTCCCTAACAGGCCAGATTTGAAGGATATCTGAACTAAAGCACAGGTGAAATAATCAGCTGATTAGTAAAGATAGCTATTTTACCTGCTCTCACAGAAGGTAATCCTGAAAATCTGGCCTTTTAGGGAGGCCTGAGTACAGGTTTTAAAACTTGTGCTCTACATGATATCATCATAAGAAAGACAAGTGCCAGGCTCCTTTTTACTCATATATCTATGATCCTATTTGTTTCTCAGTCCCATTATTTCTCTGTCAATATCAATCCTATCTCTGAAACAGTAGGTATAGTTTAATTTTGGTAAATGGGTATTTTTGAATGTTTATTTAAAAAAATGGCCAAATACGCTTTTTTTTTTTTTACTTTAAAATCCATCAAAAACATTTTTAATGCAGATAGTAAAATAGACATTTAAGTCTGTTATAGAGATCTGTAGACAAGTTATTTTAAATGCAACACATAGTTAAATGTATTAGACTATAATTCCCTTGTGGGGACTGCATTGATGTTATGATGATCTTAAATGCGTTTGCTCATATCTGGTGCTAGAAATTATTATTTTTTGTTCAAAGAATTTAGATGATACTGCACAGGTATATATTTTATTTTATTTTGCTTGCAAAAAGTTGACTTATTAAGCTATTTATTCAGAATGGATTGTGTAGGATTTTACATATCCCAGAGTCTTCTACTTCAGTGGAAAATACTGGTAGTTGAATGTATAGATCGGCAATATACCATTATCTGTTGTGTGTCACTATTTATGTTATGTTGCAATATGCAGCAATTATTACTTGCTTTCCTGAAAGAGTGAAAGCTAGATTACAAATGGTGTGCTAACTTTTGTGTAGCGCTCGTATTAAAAGTTTAAATTAAACTCAATCACGAGAGTGCAGTCCCATTTTAGGCTTCTCAGGTTAGCGCAAATGAAACCCTCAAGTAAAACGTAGTGAGTTTAAGTTTTAGTCCCTGCACTATTTTTGCAGCAGGAACTAAGTTCCCTCTGGATAGAGAACAGAAACACTAAAGTAAACACTGCTGCTGCTGGTGGGAGGAGCTTGAGCACAGTCTGGTTAGAGGGATAGTGAGATCCTCTAGTAATGGCCAGTAAAATTTCCTACTATACACTAAATTCAAGCTTGTCAGCGGTCCTGCTGTATGATAACCCTGCACTGTGAGTAACACAAGGTGCTTACATTTCTGTGTGGCTTGTTCTGGGGTTATTTAGCTCCCCTCAGCAGAAATAGGTAAGACTCTATGACAGGGGATGATTCTCAGGCCCAAAGGCAACCATTCAAACCTTCATTGGTTTTAATTAGCTTTAATTCATTTTATTAAATATATATAAACAAATATCAGTTGTGAGTGGGGTGGAAGTCTTGGTGAGTTCCCACACTTTTTTTTGTAGGACTTGACCCTATATACATACATATACATGTCTAAATATGTTAATGAGAAAGAAAGAAAGAAAGAAAGAAAGAAAGAAAGAAAGTTAAATTGTCCCTATGTAAAGTATAGGAAGTGTTTACATGAGCTGAATTCAGAGTTACTAACAGTAATACTACTGTGACGTTAGAGTCTGCTAGCTATGCCTGCTGCCTATCCCCCCCCCCCCAACACACACACACACACATCTTTCCATTTAATAGGAAAGTCTTTGTTATTAAAGTGAAACCAGTGACCCCCTCCCAACCCTTCCCATGGCCCACCACAACCTTATCCATGTTCTGCCCAACCTGCCCAATCATATCCAATAAATGCTCATGACTCTTTCTCTGTTGTTCATGACTCTATAAAACATATGAGACTTCACCCACTTGTCTCCCACACTCAGTCTCGGCCTCCCAGTCTCAGAAGGCACAAAGAAAATGTTAGGATGTATGTAAATGTATTTGAAAACTAATGGCTTATGGTGGTGTTAACCTGTGAATAAGAATCTTCTAGAATTTCAAAATCTGCAATAACCCACTTGAATATCATCAGTACACCATTCACGTAGACTGGCATCAGGGCTTATGTTTACAACACATAGATTCTGATGGACTGGAATTATTATTAATTTTATTATTATTATAATTTATTTGTATATTTATACTTCCGTAGAGATGTATTGAGAGCAATAAACAAATGAGAGCTAGAATAAATTAAACAGAAGTTTACAGTTGGTGATAAGTTGTCAAAATGCTAAATTAATATTAATCGATAAACAACAAATATGCATTTAAAGAAAATGACATATTAAATTAAAGTAAATAGTTGTTACTATTCTCACAAATTGGTTTATTGCTGTCACTTCTGCAGAATAATTTGGCTTTAAAAAACTTGGAATTATGTTGGGTGATTGAGCTTTATTACCATGAAAATGAACTTGGACTCAGCTGACTGTAAAACAATATTCTTAGAAAAAATTTTGGAAGGACCAAGAGACCAGGGAATGACAAGTTTCCTAGAATTTAAACAAATAACAGTAAAAACTAATTTAAGAGAATTAAGCAGATCAAAACATAATGGATTATATTACAACTTAAATGAAAGGCAAATTACTCTCTATTTTTCTAATGAACAAATATAAATTATATTCATAATAAAGAAGCGGTTATGAATTATTAAGAGGGTATTTAGGGTATGATGATTATAGTATGAGGATCAAATGTTGTGAGGTTTTGCTATTAAGTCTATTGTTATTGTGATACTGTTTGCACTTTTCTGGGTGTGGGTAAAGTATACAAGGGTATTGTTGAATCTGTGAGTGCTATAACTTGGTAAATAGGTGCAGTGGCGTCTATAGTTAAGGGGTTGCATGTGTAATTTAGGGGTTAATGAGGCTGGTGGATGGGTTAAAAATGGTTTACTACGATGGGATTTGGCAGTTAACAGTTTTTTATTTAGTGGGTGAGTCATTAAATGGGTTACAGCAGTGGCAGAAATCCTGGCAAATCCTGGAATAATGGTTTCCACTTCTGGGTTACAGGGAAGTGTGGCTATTAATACTGGTGCCCAAAGTGCATTAGCATTTTAGTTTAACCCTCATTGTTTTATAATGGAGACAATGATTCATACTGAGAATGGAGGTGTAACATTTAGGAGTGAATGCTGTAGAAGGAAAGGAGCCATCTCATATAAAGGGGTAGATTTATCGTAGTGTGAGCAGACATGTCTGCTGCACATTGATAAATGCTGACAGCATAAGCATTTATCATTACACCAGCAGTTCTTGTGAACTGCTTGTGCAATGCCACCCCCTGCAGATTCGCCGCTAGCAGGAGGTGTATTAGATCAGGTTGATTTTCATCAGAGCAGGCGGACAAGTTATGGAGCAGGGGTCTTTAGACTGCTGCTTCATAACTTCTGTTTCCGACAAGCCTGAAGGCTCGCGCGGAAACAGGAGCATCAAGCTCCATACGGAGTTGGATAAATAGGCCCCAATAGACACTTCACTGGTGAATTTTATTTAGATATTAGTGCTTCTGAGTTATATAAGGAACCTTCTAAAGAACCCGAAATTGGCTACATAACAAAAGAGCCCTTTTTTATGAATTTATATGCGTATAGGTTAGTAATCCCTCTGATGCGAGAAGTGCGAGAGTAATTTACATCTGGCCACTGCATATCAGGCAAGAAAATCTACTCTATTCTTCTTTTATGATTTTTTTCTTTGCTTTCTTGGTATCCTTTGTTGAAAACCAGGGAGGTACTTGAGAAATGTGCATGTGCTAAATGGCAGAATTTTATACATTTGCAAAAGCAGATGGCAGCACTTTTTTCTGCAATGCAGAGCTCCAGACATGAGCACACTATCTGCTTAGATATCTCTTCAACAAAGAATACTATGTGAAGTAAGCACATTTTAGAATATAAGTATCTACTGTATATACAGTAAATATATAAACACAGAGAAGCACACTCTCTGACCGTAATAGGCGGGATCAGACTGATATACTACAGGAAAGTTCTACTCTGGGAAAAGCATTACTGGACTAAAAAGAAGTTGCACCCAAGTGGTAAATCGTCATAGAACAGACTAACAATGATCTGTTTTTTGTTCCTGTGAGTGCGCTTCTCTCTGTGGCCCCTATTTATCAAGCCGTCAACCGCAAATACGCTGGAATTCTGCAGCGTAATTGTGGCAAGCTTGATTCAGCCTAGTTATCAAAGCCTACAGACCGGCAAAAGTTGATATCTATGACGTAACATACGATCTGCCGGTCTCAATCCGACACAGATAAATGCTTACGTCATTACAGATGTTCCGAATACACATTCGGCACTATTTGACACTTTTTTAAAGTTATCAAATAGTTAACTGGTACACTCGCAACTATTCCGGCCCAGTGTACCTGGTTTTCAATCCGCCACCCTGGAGGCTGCGGATGCCATAGGAATCAATGGGATTCTGAAAGCAGTGAAAGCTTATGTTCGATGCTGCCAGATATCCCATTGATTTCAATGGTAGAAAACCAGTAAAGTTTACACCTAACACCCTAACATAAGCCCCAAGTCTAAACAACCCTAATCTGCCACCCCGACATCACCCCAACCTACATAATGTTATTAACCCCTATTCCTCCTCTCCTGGACCCCACCACAACTAAATAAATGTATTAACCCCTATTCTGCCACTCCTGGACCCCCCCGCAACTAAATAAAAGTATTAACCCCTAAAGCCCTGGCCTCCCACATCACAACCACTAACTAAACCTATTAACCCCAAACCGCCAGCCCCCCACATTGCCATAATTTAAATTAAGCTAATAACCCCTAAACCTAACAACCCGCTAACTTTGCATTAAAATTACAACATCCCTATCTTATAATAAATTAAAACTTACCTGTAGAATTAAATTAAACTATATTAAACTATTAATTAACCTACCCTAACTATTATACTAAAATTACATTAAACTACCAATTAAATTAACTATATTACATATTAAAAAACCCTAAACCTACTCAAATTATTTAAATCTACAAAAAGAAACTACTAAGTTACAAAAACAAACAAACTCTAATAGCCCTATCAAAATAAAAAAGCCCCCCCAAGATAAAAAAACCCCTAGCCTACAATAAACTACCAATGGCCCCAAAGAAATCAGCTCTTTTACCTATGAAGAAAAATACAAACCCCCCCCAACAGTGAAACCCATCACCCACACAACCAACCTCCAAATAAAAACTATCTAAAAATCCTAAACTCCCCATTACCCTGAAAAGGGCATTTGTATGGGCATTGCCCTTAAAAGGGCATTTAGCTCTTTTACTGCCCGGACCCTACTCTAAAAATAAAACCCACCCAAAAAAACCTTAAATAAACCCCCGACAATCCACTTACAATTCTTGAAGTTCCGCTTGAAGGATCCATCCAGCCGACAAGAAGTCTTCATCCGGACGGCAAGAAGTCTTCATCCGGGCGGCCTCTTCCATCTTCATCCAGTCCGGGAAGTCTTCATCCATGCGGCTTCTTCTATCTTCATCCATCCGGCGTGGAGCGGGTCCATCCTGAAGACATCCAGTGCGGAGTGGGTCCATCCTGAAGACATCCGACAAGGAGCTCCTCTTCAATACGGTCTCCGCTGTAAACTGGATCTTGAATGCTAGTGACGTCATCCAAGATGGCGTCCCTTTCATTCCTATTGGCTGAAAGTTTCCAATCAGCCAATAGGATTAGAGCCGCTAAAATCCTATTGGCTGTTCCAATCAGCCAATAGGATTTTAGCGGCTCTAATCCTATTGGCTGATTGGAACCTTTCAGCCAATAGCAATGCAAGGGATGCCATCTTGGATGACGTCACTTGCATTCAAGAACCAGTTTACAGCGGAGACCGAACTGAAGAGGAGCTCCTCATCAGATGTCTTCAGGATGGACCCGCTCCGCACCGGATGTCTTCAGGATGGCCCATTTTGATAGGGCTATTAGATTAGGTGTAATTCGTTTTTATTTTTGATACTGTGGTTTGTTTTTTTGTAACTTAGTGTTTGTTTGTTTTTGTAACTTAGTTGTTTTTTTTGTAACTTAGTCATTTCTTATTGTAGATTTAAATAATTTGAATAGGTTTAGGGTTTTTTAATATGTAATATAGTTAATTTAATTGGTAGTTTAATGTAATTTTAGTATAATAGTTAGGGTTGGTTAATTAATAGTTTAATATAGTTTAATTTAATTCTACAGGTAAGTTTTAATTTATTATAAGATAGGGATGTTGTAATTTTAATGTAAAGTTAGGGGGTTGTTAGGTTTAGGGGTTAATACCTTAATTTAGATTATGGCGATGTGGGGGGCTGGCGGTTTAGGGGTTAATAGGTTTAGTTAGTGGTAGTGATGTGGGAGGCCAGGGGTTTAGGGGTTAATACTTTTATTTAGTTGCTGTGGGGTCCGGGAGTGGCAGGATAGGGGTTAAACATTTTAGTATAGTGGCGGCGTTTAGTGACAGGGTATAAATAAAGTTGGTAAAAAGCCGAATAGCAGCAAGATCGATAACTGCTAGTTAACAACGGTCCGCTGCTCATCGCCTCCTACTTTGTGCGCAACTTTTTTCTGGCTTTTGTTTATAAATATGGAGATCGTATTCTGGTCCACGGCCGCGATGTTAGGCGAGCGTATTGGTGCCGTTGAATGCAACAAAGTTGACGACTGATAGATAGGCCCCTGTGTGTAAACATGCATGCATTCAAATATACACATATAAAAACAATTACATTATTGCTTCTTAAAGAAAACAACTAACGTTTTGTGTGTTTTATGCACTTAAACCCTTGGACGTAATGACTGCATTATCTTTCTGATTAGTCTCTGTTTTCTGCACTAACTTAATTTAGAATACTTGGAAGGCAATTTGTTACAGAGAATATTGAATTTGAAATTCATAGAACTTTGGGTATATCTATAAAGCACAAACGTATTGTAAGCAGAAAACTATTAGCTGCCAGAGTCACTAGAGAAGTCAATGCGTTCACATTCAATAAGATAAAACAATTGAGTGCATCTGGTCTGCAGGTCATCAAATTAATTTGCACTGTATGGTTTTTCAGGGTTGAATCATTTGGCAGATTATTGCAGGTACATATTTAAGATATAATTATCTCAATCAGGTGATATTATATATATTTGCTCTTTAAGAAAACATTTTCTTTCATGATCCAGATAGCGCATGTGATTTTAAACAACTTTCTAATTTACTTCTATTACCAATTTTCATTTATTGTTTTTCCATGTTGCTCGCTGCTCTTTTTCATCACTCAGCTATAGCAGGAACGCCCACTAGCGCAATGATGAAAAATGGGAAATATAGGTGTGCTCAATACATTTTAACATTTGGATAATGGAAAAGAATTGGACAGTTGTTTAAAATTGTGTGCCTCATCTGAATCATGAAAGTTTAATTTTGACTTTAAGAAATTTGTAATATTTCCATTACTGTAAGAAGATAGCAACACAATATTAAAGGGACAGTCTACACCAGAATTTTTATTGTTTTAAAAGATAGATAATCCACTTATTACCCATTACCCATTTTTGCATAACCAACACAGTTATAATAATATACTTTTAACTTCTGTGATTATCTTGTATCTAAGTCTCTGCAAACTGCCCCCTTATTTCAGTTCTTTTGATAGACTTGCAGTTTAGCCAATCAGTGCCTGCTCCCAGATAACTTCACGTGCACGAGCACAGTGTTATCTATATGAAATACATGAACTAACACCCTCTAGTGGTGAAAAACTGTTAAAATACATTCTGAAAAGAGGTGGCCTTCAAGGTCTAAGAAATTAGCATATGAACCTCCTAGGTTAAGCTTTCAACTAAGAATACCAAGAGAACAAAGCAAAATTGGTGATAAAAGTAAATTGGAAAATTGTTTAAAATGACATGCTCTATCTGAATCATGAAAGTTTATTTTGGCCTAGACTGTCCCTTTAATGATATTTTTTAATCCTAATTATTCAAAATACAATCTTTGGAAGTTCTAATCATGCAAAAGTTGCCCACATGCAAGACGATATAGCAAATGATTTCATCTTGACCATAGCGACACCAAGAGAAATCAGTTTAAAAAGTTGAAAATACTTTAAATTCTAAATATAACTCAGTATAAAAGAAAAATAAATAAAGAACAAGATTGCTAAATGCCATTTCTAGATTTTCGACTGTGATTTCAGTTATCTCACATTTACTACAAATCTCGTTAGCTGTACAAGATGTCAAATATAAAATACATGTAAATTTATAGCGATTTAAATATTCTCAAATATTTTGTAAAGGCCTCTTTTTATGCCCATTATCTGCAGAGTTTTTCAAGAGCTGGTGAAACGTAATGCAGAAGTGTCTAAACTGCATTTAAGCAAAAGCTTATACAAGATTCTCTGCTGTAACATTTTTTACCAATTTTACAATTGACAAAAATCAGCAACTATGTAACATGGCCATAATGTTTAAAATAATCAAAGTTGAATTTCAAGGCTAATTAATTAGAAAACTCCTGTGAAAATGTGGTGTGAAATTGCTTCCTGATGAATTGTTATACCAGGATAGGCTCAATGACCTAAATATGTATAGCTTAGAGGAGAGAAGGGAAAGAGGTGATATGATAGCAACTTTCAAGTACATTAAAGGGTTTAGTAAAACTGAGGCTGTGGGTATTTTACATAAAATGGAAAATTCAAGAACAAGGGGTCATGAGCTCAAGCTAAAGGGTAGTAGATTCAGAAGTAATTTGAGGAAGCACTTCTTTACAGAAAGAGTGATTGATTTATGGAATAAACTTCCTCAAGAGGTAGTAGCAACAAACACTGTGGGGGACTTTAAAAATGCATGGGACAAGCATAGGGCTATCCTACGAACTAGATAAGTTTATACTGTTAGGTAAGGTCGGGCAGACTTGCTGGGCCTATGGCTCTTATCTGCCGTCAATATCTATGTTTCTATGTTATAGGGACCAATATATGATACTCATACATATGAATGCTCTTAATCCTGATCAAACTCACTAAGTACATCATATTAGAAGAAAGAAAGAAAAAGACATCAGGCATACAATATTGACACCAAAAAATTATTCTACAGGATTTCCTGCAGCAGGAAAAGTACCAAATAAAAACTATTCATATCAATAAATATTGTTTTAAAGGGACAGAAAGGTCAAAATTTAAATATGCATGGGTGAATTTTAATTTTACTAGAAGCATTTTTGATAATGGAAGTATACTGCAAAAATACTTCTAGTAAAAGATATTACTGTTCTCAGTGACATATGCACATATGCTGTGAGGGCCGGTGCACCTGTATTCAAATACTATAACTTCTCAGAGTCAGCAAAAGCTTGTATAACACAAATCAAGGCCTCTAGTTATCAAGCTTCAGGCTCGCCAGAAACAGCAGTTATAAAGCAGCGGTCACAAAGACCGCTGCTCCATAACCTGTCCGCCTGCTCTGAGCAGGCGGACAGTCATCGCCGGAAATCAACCCGATCGAGTACGATCAGGTTGATTGACACCCCCCTGCTGGCGGCCTATTGGCCGCGAGTCTGCAGGGGGCGGCGTTGCACCAGCAGCTCTTGTGAGCTGCTGGTGCAATGCTGAATACGGCGAGCGTATTGCTCGCCGTATTCAGCGAGGTCTGGCGGACCTGATCCGCAGTGTCGGATCAGGTCCGCCAGACCTTAATAACTAGAGGCCTAAGTCTTTACAGTCACACAACACACCACCGCCAGATCTCTGAGCTTGAATACTCTTGCACGGGTCCTGAAATCATATGTGCATATTCCACTGAAAAACAGTAATATCCTATATTAGACACATTTTTGCTAATTCCTGTATGTGTATATATATATATATATATTTTAACAAATGTGTAAAATGTTATAAAAATAAACTGCATATGTAAATTGATGTAAACCTAAAAAATGTTTGTCTTCTTATTTTAATACTTGGGAGCCGATTTAACAAATGGCGGTAGGACATGATTTGCTGTTGCAAATCATGTCCGCCCGACATCTCTAAATGCTGGCAGCATATGCTGTTGGCATTTAACATTGCACAAGCATTTCTGGTTAAATGCTTGTGCAATTCCGCCCTCTGCACATTCGTGGCCAATCGGCCACTAGCTGGTGGGTGTCAATCATCCGATGGTATCTGATTGAATTGATTGCAGTCCACCACAGAGGAGGTGTCGGGGAAGTTAAGGAACAGCGGTCTTATGACCGCTGCTTCTTAACTTCTGTTTCTGGCAAGTGTAAAGTACGACTAATCAGATACCTTACTACCTACCCGATAGATACACAAAAGAATAAACTTTTCCAGCTCTGTCTATAAATTCTAGAATATTGGGCTCATAGGTGCCCGGTGGAGGGTACTCAGAGACCAGCTGAAACTAGCTGAAACTTTTAGGGCCAGAATACAAGTGCGCTCAAAGTAAACTTTTTAACGGTGACTTTAGGACTTTAGATATTGCAACTGCGTTAACTTCTTCTCCCTATAGACTTCAATGGAGCACACTTTTCAAAACAAAACCTAACACTTATCGCTTGCGCGCTACTCTGACGCATATTAGCACTAAAACTGAAGGTAGTTATGCATATTTTACTTTCCAATGTTCTTCACATAGAAGAAAATGTTCTTTTATATATATGATTAAAAAAAATATATATATATTTATGAATATATACAGGTATATATATATATATATATATATATATACACACACACATATTTAGACATACAGGTGTACCTTGGTTAAGTTCCAGACCACCCCAATAAAGCGAATATAGTAATTAGTGATGTCGCAAATCTAAAATTTCCACAAAAGTTTGCGAACCGGGCGAACCGCCATAGACTTAAATAGGCAGGCGAATTTTAAAACCCACAGGGACTCTTTCTGGCCACAAAAGTGATGGAAAAGTTGTTTCAAGGGGACTAACACCTGGACTGTGGCATGCTGGAGGTGGATCCATGGCAAACTCCCATGGAAAATTACATAGTTGATGCAGAGTCTGGTTTTAATCCATAAAGGGCATAAATCACCTAACATTCCTAAATTGTTTGTAATAACGTGCTTTAAAACATCAGGTATGATGTTGTATCGTTCAGGTAGTGTAAGTTGTTTTTTTTTAAATGTACACTACTGTTTTAGCAGATATGACTTGCACTGGTGTGACACTGTGCCCTGGCAGGACCTGGAACGCACACGTGTGAGGGAAACTGACTGCTATTATTTCACAATAAAAAAGTTTTTTTTTTTAAATGTATGTACACTACTGTTTTAGCAGATATGACTTGCACTGGTGTCACACTGTGCCCTGGCAGGACCTGGAATGCACAGGTGTGAAGGAAACTGACTGCTATTATTTCACAGTAAAAAAAGTTTTTTTTTTTGTTTTTTTTTAAATGTACACTACTGTTTTAGCAGATATGACTTGCACTGGTGTGACACTGTGCCCTGGCAGGACCTGGAACGCACACGTGTGAGGGAAACTGACTGCTATTATTTCACAGTAAAAAAAGTTTTTTTTTTTGTTTTTTTTTAAATGTATGTACACTACTGTTTTAGTAGATATGACTTGCACTGGTGTGACACTGTGCCCTGGCAGGACCTGGAGCGCACACGTGTGAGGGAAACTGACTGCTATTATTTCACAATAAAAAAGTTTTTTTTTTTAAATGTATGTACACTACTGTTTTAGCAGATATGACTTGCACTGGTGTCACACTGTGCCCTGGCAGGACCTGGAATGCACAGGTGTGAAGGAAACTGACTGCATTATTTCACAGTAAAAAAAGTTTTTTTTTTTTTTTTTTTAAATGTACACTACTGTTTTAGCAGATATGACTTGCACTGGTGTCACACTGTGCCCTGGCAGGACCTGAAACGCACACGTGTGAAGGAAACTGACTGCTATTATTTAAAATTAAAAAAAGGGTTTTTTTTTTTAAATGTACACTACTGTTTTAGCAGATATGACTTGCACTGGTGTCACACTGTGCCCTGGCAGGACCTGAAACGCACACGTGTGAAGGAAACTGACTACTATTATTTCAAATTAAAAAAAGGTGTTTTTTTTTTTTTATACAAGCTTTATTGAAATAATAAAAAAGTTTTACAAGTGCCATGGAACTTGTCCGGCGTTAGTACATGGAACCAGTGAACAGTATAATCTTAATGGCGTAAAAAGACAAATTAAGGAATGTCCATATTGATGAGGTCTGAAGTCCATGGTTCCTCAAACATAGAGGCCAATTTTAAAGAAAACAATGGCTTGTAGATTTTTCAGTTTTTTAAACAAAATAACCAATAACAAAAAAGCTTCTGAACATATAAGCTGTATAAACTTTGTAAACTTTGTCACGTAACTCATGTCTAAATAGAGAAATCTCGCAAAGGAATTATACATTTCGTATAAATAGGCGACAATAAAAATAATCAAATAAGTTTATATCCTGTGAAACGAGTGCTGTGTAGAGAGGTTCTCTCTCATCTTCCTATAATGCGAAATGAGACATGGGCCCAGGGCTGGGTTTAAGCATGGTCGGTTTCCCTATCAAAATAGGTGGGATGCCTAAATAGATGCAAGTGGGGCAGGACAGGAGCTATTGTTTCCTTGTTTGAGGGTGTGTCCCTGCAGTTGTGTAGGTGTAGATGTATGTTTCCCAATATAGAGACATTGCACAGTAAAAATCCATTCTGTTTGTTTTCAAATAATGAAATCTCTCCAGGGATAAGAAGAGTGTCACGTTTTGTGTCCATTCCTTTCGTGACGGTATTCTCCTCTGTTTCCATAGCCTAGGGATCAGTTGTTTTGCGCTGCTTAACATAATGTATAATAGGACAGACTTATACCTGCATTTGATCTTGGGCGGTTTATTAAATAGTAGTGTCAAGGGGCTGTAGGGGATTTCCTGTGAGAGGACTTTTTGCATTTCTCTGTGTATTTCCTGCCAATATGGTTGCAGTATGGGGCAGTCCCACCAAATGTGGAGTAGTGTACCTATTTGCTTACAGTCCCTCCAACAGAAGGGATTAGAGTGTGGATAGATTTTGGCTAACCTACTTGGGCTGAGATACCACCTCCCTAACAGCTTCATATTTGTCTCTGTGATGCTCATTGAGGAGGGTGCCTTACCCATTTGTTGAAAAATGATGTCCCAGGTTTCGGGAGGGACTACGAATCCTAATTCGGATTCCCAGGCTTTAGCATATGGTGGGAGTTTTTTTGAGTGTAAAGCTATAAGGATTTTATATATCGTTGAGAGTATGCCCTTCACTACCTGCGGTGACTGGCATAGGAGCTCAAAGGGATTTAAGCTCCTCACTAGGTTAGGTTTATTCCTGTGACTGGAGAGAAAATGTGATAGTTGAAGATACTCAAACCATCTGTCAAAGAAAGCAATGTTTTTTTTCTGCTAGAGATGTTTTGGGCAGGATTGTCCCTTTGTCTATGACCAAGTGGCAGGGTAGACCTGCTGTGAGAGTGTATATTCCCTCTGACCAGTTGTGTATAAGCGGGGGGAAGTCGTTGTTATGAAGTAAAGGGGTTAGTGGGGAGGGGATTGTAGATATGCCCTTCTGAGATATCGTAAGGCTGTCCCATGTTGAAAGTGTGTCAGTCACCAAAGAGGGGGTGTGTGGTGGCATAGTTCTATGTTGTTTATATGTCCAACACGCTGACCCCAGGCTTTTTGAGCTGGAGAGATCGTGCTCGAGCCTTACCCACTCCTTATTCGTTGTGTTCCTACACCAGTCCACCACTCTGGTTAATTGTGCCGCTTGTTGGTATAAAAGGAGGTTGGGTACTCCAAGTCCTCCCTTGTCTCTGTTTCTGTAAAGAATGGGCTTAGCTATTCTGGGTCGCTGGTTTGCCCAGACAAAATCATTCAGTAAGGCCTGTGCAGAGTGTATGAATTGCGGGGGAGGTTGGGTGGGTATTGTCTGGAATATGTAGAGAAAACGAGGCAAAATGCTCATCTTAAAGGCTTGTATCCTGCCCAGCCAGGAGAGATATTTGTTCCGCCATGTCCGTAATTCTGACCTGACAGAATCAAGGAGAGTCTGGTGGTTCAACTGGTAAAGGGATTCTCTTGATTTTGTTATGTGTATCCCAAGATATTTTATGGAGTTATGTTTTGGTATAAATTGGTATTGTGTGGTGATCTGGTTGGCCACTTGATCAGTGATCCCGATGCCCAAGAACTCTGATTTCTGCATGTTTATTTTGAAATTAGAGAGGGTGCTGTATGTCTCTATTACCGGCATGAGTGCAGACAGGGATTGCGAGGGGGAGGTCAAAGAAAATAAGATGTCATCTGCATAGAGCGTTGTTTTGTATTGTGTATCACCTATTTGAATTCCGCATATTTCCCCGTTTATCCTGACATTAGTGGCTAGGACCTCCATAGCTAGAATGAACAAGAGAGGGGAAAGGGGACAGCCCTGTCTCGTTCCGTTCAGTATGGGGAATGGGTCTGATATGGAATCATTTAATTTGATACAGGCTTTTGGCTCTCGGTAGAGAGCAAAGATTTTCTCTATGAGCTTCTCTCCTATGCCGAATCGGGCTAATGTAGATTTTAAAAACCGCCAATCCAGCCTATCGAAAGCCTTTTCGGCATCGATGGCCAGGAAGATAGAGGGAACACTTTGTGACTGAGAATATTCAAGTAAGTTTAATATTTTAATAGTGTTGTCTCGTGCCTCCCTGCGAGGCACGAAGCCTACTTGATTTAAGTGAATTAGGAATGGTAGGAATTTATTTAGTCTGGAGGCTATGAGTTTTGCATAGAGCTTGATGTCCACGTTCAGCAGCGAGATAGGGCGGAAATTGGAAGGGTTATCTGTGGACTTGCCGGGCTTGGGGATCACTGTGATGTGGGCCTCTAACATGGGGGGAAGAAAAGGGTGTTCCTGATCAGCTAAATTGAATAAAGTGCATAAGCGGGGGAGCAAGACGGATGAGAATTTCTTGTAGTAGGAGACTGTGAACCCATCGGGGCCTGGGCTCTTGCCTGTGGGTAATTGCTTGAGAGTAGCTAGGAGTTCTGTTGTTGTGAAGGGCGCCTCTAATTCTGACGCTTGTGCATTGGTGAGTTGCGGTAAAGGGGTGTCTGACAGGTACGCATTTATGGTGCTTCTGATATCTATGGGGTGGTCATTTTTTGGAAGATCATAAAGTCCAGAATAATATGTTAAAAATTGAGAGAGAATTTCAGGAGTGTTATTAACTTTCTGGTTTGTGGGGTTTTTTATTTTGTGTATGGTTTTGAGTTTTTTAAGTTTGAGGGAGTGCGCAAGCAGTTTTCCTGCCCTGTTACTCTCGAAGTAGAATTTTTGTTTGGTTTTTAGGGCCAGGGTGTTAGCTTCACTAATTAATTGGTCATGGACTGTTGTTCTAGCTTTTTCTAGGTCTGCTAGGATTTGAGAAGAAGAAGGGTGTCGTTTGTGCTCATATTCAAGTTTGGAAAGTAGATCTGTGGAAGATTTGTAAAGCAGTCGCGCTTTCTGCCTAACGTGTGCCTGATATTTTATGAATTCTCCTCTAATAAAGCATTTGTGAGCTTCCCACACAACAAAGGGGTTTGTTTCGGGAAGGGAATTAAACTGGAAGTATTCTGGGAGAAGCTTCTCTAATTTGGAAATAAAGTCGGGGAAATTTAATAGGCTGTCATCTAGTTTCCACTGGAAAGTGCTTTTCGGTGCCGAAGGCCAGCTAAGTTTAGTAAGTACTGCAGAGTGGTTGGACCATACCGTGTGTGAAAGTCTGGAAGATAGGACGTTAGTAAGACCCTTTTGGTTGGTGAGGTGGTAATCGATCCTGCTGTAAGAACGATGTGGTGCAGAAAAAAAGGTATAATCCCTCCTATCTGGGTGTTTAAATCTCCAAATGTCAAACAATGTTTGGTCATACATTAGCTTCCAAATTTGTTTAACTATACGCTTGGATATTGAGGGTTTTGGATTTGTGGTGTCTAGGTGTGGTTGGATGGGGATGTTAAAGTCTCCACCTATGTAGAGTGCTCCTGTCACGTGGTCTAAAATCTGCGCAAAGTGTTTTTTAAAGAAAGGGAGTTGTTTGGAGTTTGGGGCGTACAGATTGACCAGTGTAACAGGTGAGCCGAATAACCGGCCTGTCACACATAAAAATCTACCGTCTGTATCTGTGTATGTTTGTAAAGGGACAAAGGGTATATGCTTGCTTATCAGGATGCTCACGCCATTGCGTTTATGGTCAATTGAACTATGGAAACATTGTGTAAAGTGGCCACCGAAGTATTTGGGCTCTTTGTTTTTCAAAAAGTGCGTCTCCTGCAAGAAGAGGATATCGCCTCCCTTCCTACGTAGGTCTCGCATGGCTAGTGAGCGCTTCTGTGCAGAGTTCAGGCCCCTAGCATTCTGACTTATTAATGTGAGAGTTTTGTTGTCTGCTGTCATGTTTTAGCTATGTGGTGTTGCCTATGAGTATGAAAGTGCCAGTGGGAATACTGATATGAATGTAGGAATAAGGTACAGCTGGCTGTTTTCTCTAAATAACCCGCTGAGCCCATGTCTCCGTTACGTGACAATAACAGTTGAACCAAAATAAATACTTGAAACAAACAATACATTTTACATCTTATCAAAAAGTATCTTAATGCTAAACAAGGCATCTAATGTTTATTGCAAAAGGGAGGGATATGGCCAGCTCCCTTGTAGGATAGGTTTACAATTAAATCTGACTAACACCTAATAGCCAGTTCATCTTGTTAGTGAAGTAGGGATAGTTGTTACCCCTGGACTCTTTGTTTAGGTTTAATAAACATTTGCATTTAATAACATATAAAAACAAATGAAAAGGAACCACAGGACTTGCAACTATAATTGTTCAATCAAAACTATACGTTACCCAATTACTGCTCGATATAAATCAGTCTAAGTTGGGTCGTGAGATGGAGGGCCGAGGGGTTTGGCCGATGGTCTAGCCCTTGACTTGGAGGCTACTCGTTGCCAGTGCCCAAGGTCGGGTCTGGCAGGTCTCTTTTTAGGGGGTTCGGCAGGCTCTTCTGTAGGTAGACCCTCTGGGGGGTCAATTTCTAGTGCTGAGCAGAAGGTCTCGACATCTTCCGGGGTCTTGCAGACCAGTTTTCTGTTTCCATGAAGGATGTAGAGGTGGAAAGGGAACCCCCACCTAAGGTTGTTTTTTTTTAAAAAATGTACACTACTGTTTTAGCAGATATGACTTGCACTGGTGTCACACTGTGCCGTGGCAGGACCTCAAACGCACACGTGTGAAGGAAAATGACTGCTATTATTTCAAATTAAAAAAAGTTTTTTTTTTATTTTAAATGTACACTACTTTTTTTTAGCAGATATGACTTGCACTGGTGTCACACTGTGCCCTGGCAGGACCTCAAATGCACACGTGTGAAGGAAAATGACTGCTATTATTTCAAATTAAAAAAAGTTTTTTTTTTTTATTTTTAAATGTACACTACTGTTACACCAGATATGAGTGGTGGCACTGGGCAAGTGGGCACAGTAAACGCTGTGAGCCTGAGCTGGCAGGCAGGCTGCAATTAGATTGCACATGGGAAAAAAAAAAAGCAGAATGATGTTCTAGCCCTAAAAAGGGCTTTTTGGGGTGCTGTCCTTACAGCAGAGATCAGATGAGACCTTCAGGACTGTAGTGGACACTGAATACACTAGCCTAGCTAACGATTTCCCTATTAAATCAGCAGCAGCTACACTGTCCCTCCTCTCACTAAGGCCTAGATTTGGAGTTTGGCGGTAGCCGTGAAAACCAGCGTTAGAGGCTCCTAACGCTGGTTTTAGGCTACCGCCGGTATTTGGAGTCATTCAAAAAAGGGTCTAACGCTCACTTTTCAGCCGCAACTTTTCCATACTGCAGATCCCCTTACGTCAATTGCGTATCCTATCTTTTCAATGGGATCTTTCTAACTCCGGTATTTAGAGTCGTGGCTGAAGTGAGCGTTAGAATTCTAGCGACAAAACTCCAGCCGCAGAAAAAAGTCAGTAGTTAAGAGCTTTCTGGGCTAACGCCGGTTCATAAAGCTACTGTGCCCTAAAGTACACTAACACCCATAAACTACCTATGTACCCCTAAACCGAGGTCCCCCCACATCGCCGACACTCAATTAAATTTTTTTAACCCCTAATCTGCCGACCGCCACCTACTTTATCCTTATGTACCCCTAATCTGCTGCCCCTAACACTGCCGACCCCTATATTATATTTATTAACCCCTAATCTGCCCTCCCTAACATCGCCGACACCTAACTTCAATTAATAACCCCTAATCTGCCGACCGAATCTCGCAGCTATTCTAATAAATGTATTAACCCCTAAAGCTAAGTCTAACCCTAACACTAACACCCCCTAAGTTAAATATAATTTAAATCTAACGAAATTAATTAACTCTTATTAAATGAATTATTCCTATTTAAAGCTAAATACTTACCTGTAAAATAAACCCTAATATAGCTACAATATAAATTATAATTATATTATAGCTATTTTAGGATTAATATTTATTTTACAGGTAACTTTGTATTTATTTTAACCAGGTACAATAGCTATTAAATAGTTAAGAACTATTTAATAGCTAAAATAGTTAAAATAATTACAAAATTACCTGTAAAATAAATCCTAACCTAAAAGTTACAATTAAACCTAACACTACACTATCAATAAATTAATTAAATACAATACCTACAAATAACTACAATGAAATAAACTAACTAAAGTACAAAAAATAAAAAAGAACTAAGTTACAAAAAATAAAAAAATATTTTCAAACATAAGAAAAATATTACAACAATTTTAAACTAATTACACCTATTCTAAGCCCCCTAATAAAATAACAAAGCCCCCCAAAATAAAAAATGCCCTACCCTATTCTAAATTACAAAAGTTCAAAGCTCTTTTACCTTACCAGCCCTGAACAGGGCCCTTTGCGGGGCATGCCCCAAAGAATTCAGCTCTTTTGTCTGTAAAAAAAAACATACACTACCCCCCCCCCCAACATTACAACCCACCACCCACATACTCCTAATCTAACCCAAACCCCCCTTAAATAAACCTAACACTAAGCCCCTGAAGATCTTCCTACCTTATCTTCACCTCACCGGGTATCACCAATCGGTCCTGGCTCCAAAATCTTCATCTAAGCCCAAGCGGGGGCTAGACATCCATCATCCAATGGCTGAAGAAGTCCAGAAGAGGCTCCAAAGTCTTCAACCTATACGGGAAGAAGAGTAGATCCGGACCGGCAACCATCATCTTCCAAGCGGCATCTTCTATCTTCATCCGATGAGGACCGGCTCCATCTTGAAGACCTCCACCGCGGACCCATCTTCTTCCGACGACGACTTCCCGACGAATGACGGTTCCTTTAAGGGACGTCATCCAAGATGGCGTCCCTCGAATTTCGATTGGCTGATAGGATTCTATCAGCCAATCGGAATTAAGGTAGGAATATTCTGATTGGCTGATTCCATCAGCCAATCAGAATCAAGTTCAATCCGATTGGCTGATCCAATCAGCCAATCGGATTGAACTTGATTCTGATTGGCTGATTCCATCAGCCAATCAGAATATTCCTACCTTAATTCCGATTGGCTGATAGAATGGATGACGTCATTTAAAGGAACCGTCATTCGGCGAGTAGGCGTCGGAAGAAGAGGATGTTCCGCGTCGGATGGAAGATGATGGCTCCCGAAGAAAGAAGATTGAAGATGCCGTTGATAGAAGACTTCATCCGGATCATGGACCTCTTCAGCTCCCGCTTGGATGAAGACTTCAGCTGGATCATGGACCTCTTCAGCTCCCGCTTGGATGATGACTTCAGCCGGATCATGGACCTCTTCAGCCCCCCGCTTGGGCTTGGATCAGGACATCGGAGGAGCTCTTCTGGATCGATCGGTGAACCTGGTATGGTGAAGATAAGGTAGGAAGATCTTCAGGGGCTTAGTGTTAGGTTTATTTAAGGGGGGGTTTGGGTTAGATTAGGGGTATGTGGGTGGTGGGTTGTAATGTTGGGGGGGGTATTGTATGTTTTTTTTTACAGGCAAAAGAGCTGAACTTCTTGGGGCATGCCCCGCAAAGGGCCCTGTTCAGGGCTGGTAAGGTAAAAGAGCTTTGAACTTGAGTAATTTAGAATAGGGTAGGGCATTTTTTTATTTTGGGGGGATTTGTTATTTTATTAGGGGGCTTAGAGTAGGTGTAATTAGTTTAAAATTGTAAAATATTTTTCTAATGTTTGTAAATATTTTTTTATTTTTTGTAACTTAGTTCTTTTTTATTTTTTGTACTTTAGTTAGTTTATTTCATTGTATTTATTTGTAGGAATTGTATTTAATTTATTTATTGATAGTGTAGTGTTAGGTTTAATTGTAGATAATTATAGGTATTTTATTTAATTTCTTTATTGATAGTGTAGTGTTAGGTTTAATTGTAACTTAGGTTAGGATTTATTTTACAGGTAAATTTGTAATTATTTTAACTATTTTAGCTATTAAATAGTTCTTAACTATTTAATAGCTATTGTACCTGGTTAAAATAAATACAAAGTTACCTGTAAAATAAATATTAATCCTAAAATAGCTATAATATAATTATAATTTATATTGTAGCTATATAAGGATTTATTTTACAGGTAAGTATTTAGCTTTAAATAGGAATAATTTATTTAATAAGAGTTAATTAATTTCGTTAGATTAAAATTATATTTAACTTAGGGGGGTGTTAGTGTTAGGGTTAGACTTAGCTTTAGGGGTTAATACATTTATTAGAATAGCGGTGAACTCCAGTCGGCAGATTAGGGGTTAATAATTGAAGTTAGGTGTCGGCGATGTTAGGGAGGGCAGATTAGGGGTTAATACTATTTATTATAGGGTTAGTGAGGCAGATTAGGGGTTAATAACTTTATAATAATAGTGGTGCGGTCCGCTCGGCAGATTAGGAGTTAATAAGTGTAGGCAGGTGGAGGCGACGTTGTGGGGGGCAGATTAGGGGTTAATAAATATAATATAGGGGTCAGCGGTGTTAGGGGGCAGCAGATTAGGGGTACATAGGGATAATGTAAGTAGCGGCGGTTTACGGAGCGGCAGATTAGGGGTTAAAAATAATATACAGGGGTCAGCGATAGCGGGGGTGGCAGAATAGGGGTTAATAAGTGTAATTTAGGGGTGTTTAGACTCGGGGTACATGTTAGAGTGTTAGGTGCAGACATAGGAAGTGTTTCCCCATAGGAAACAATGGGGCTGCGTTAGGAGCTGAACGCTGCATTTTTGCAGGTGTTAGGTTTTTTTTCAGCTCAAACAGCCCCATTGTTTCCTATGGGGGAATCGTGCACGAGCACGTTTTTGAAGCTGGCCGCTTCCGTAAGCAACTCTGGTATCGAGAGTTGCAGTGGCGTTAAATATGCTGTACGCTCCTTTTTTGGAGCCTAACGCAGCCATTCTGTGGACTCTCAATACCAGAGTTATTTTAAAGGTGCGGCCAGAAAAAAGCCAGCGTTAGCTACGCGGGTCGTTACCGACAAAACTCTAAATCTAGCCGTAAGAATGCAGGCTCCGAATGAATCTAAAATGGATGCTGTCCAGGAGGTGGGAGGGTCTGGGAGGGAGTCTCTGCTGCTGATTGGCTGGAATGTGTCTTGTGACTGTGAGCTACAGGGTCAAAGTTTACTCAATGATGACGAATAGGGGGCAGATCGAACATTGCATATGTTCGCCATCCGCTGCAAAGGCGAACATGCTATGTTCGCTGCGAACTATTCGCGGCAGAACTGTTCGCGACATCACTAATAGTAATAAAGTGAGTCACGCTAAGGGCTAGATTACAAGTGAGGCACAAACGATTGCGCTAGCGTTATCACAATTGTTTGTGCCCCCTTTCCATTGCACTTGTATTACAAGTTAAGTCAAATCGGGATTCTCACTATTTTAGAGCTGTGGTTAACTGTTTTCCAAAACACTTACTCTCATATAAATACTGTCTAATAAAAATTGCATGCAGGTGTTAGAAAAAAATCTATAAAAGGACTTTAGCATTGAGATACATACAGGATATATTTCTAAGATGTATTTGTATGTATTTATATACTGTATGTGTATATATATATATATATATATATATATATATGTATTTATATGTGTATATATGCCTGTAAATACATATATGCACATATAAACACATAAATATATACATACACACACATATATATATATATATATATATATATATATATATATATATATATATATATATATATATATGTGCATTAGAGCCCTTTGCCATTAAGTAGATGAAAACATAATAAAAATATTTTTATATAAATCAATAAAGAAGGTATAGAACTATCGCATATACATAATTATATAAAAAAAAAACATACACTTATATCTCTCAGGAGAGTGTGGGGGTGCCCTTGTGGTCAGTGATAAGTATTATCAAGAAAAAAGAATAGAAAACCACTATGTGGACACACACTTAAACACATAAGTAGATCAGTTAAGTGGGACCAAAAATAAATAAAACTTTACTTTTAATATCAATAATTCATAAAAATAAACATCCTGTGAGGGATAGGTATACAATTATTAAAAACAGTAGCACTGTCGGAGTATCTGGTTAGAGATACATAACAATGTATATAGTCAAAACACAAGATTGAGGCTTCCAAATTTAATACAGATTCATGCAATACCAGAGGCCCATTGTAATATAGAACAAAAGTAGCAGACGCACCACAAAATCCTTATGCAGAGGTTCTCTTTATTGTCACAAACTGGGAGCCAGGAAAGCAGAACAACGTTTCGGGCTACAAACCCTTATTCATAAGGGTTTGTAGCCCGAAACGTTGTTCTGCTTTCTTGGCTCCCAGTTTGTGACAATAAAGAGAACCTCTGCATAAGGATTTTGTGGTGCGTCTGCTACTTTTGTTCTATATTACTTTGAGGATTTTTGCAGTAATCCTACTGCAGTATGCACCCTATCAAGGATTGAAGTGCTGGATTTCTGAATTGCTTCTACCTAGAGGCCCATTGTAAGGTGTCCACCGAGTAAAAAAGATCCCTAATAAACTACTGATTATATTTAGATGGCACCCACAAGTGTGGGAAATACAATGGGCTTAGCCGACTATCTCTCAGTAGACAGCTACTTACAATTATTGTGAAAAAAAGTCCAGTCTTGCATATACTGATAATTAGCCAATACATCAGTGCCACGATCAGAATAGCCAACAAATATATCATTGATACATCCAGATAACTCACGGACAGACAAACGCCTAACGCACGTTTCTCATGGGCTTTTTCAAACGCTTTTGAAAAAGCCCAGGCAAAACGTGCGTTAGGCATTTGCCTGACCGTGAGTTATCTGGATGTATCAATGATATATTTGTTTGCTATTATTTAAAGAATAAAACATTAGTGCAAATATGCTGCAAATACAGCCGAGCAGTCTCTTTTTTTATTTATGCAAATTATGACCCTGAGGAAGTCTCCCTAAGGGTGATTCAGTAAACCAGACATGGACCCCTTGCAATGTGCCTAGTGGGATATGGCTACACCTCACTGATGATGCCCACACTAGGTCGAAATGTAAGTCTGGAGTTTTGCTGTTTCTCTCGTTCAAAGAGGGATTGCCTGGTATTTCGGGACTGGACTGCACTGTTAAAGGGACAGTCTACTCCAGATTTTTTATTGTTTAAAAAGATAGATAAACCTTTATTACTCATTCCCCTGTTTTGCATAACCAACACGGTTATATTAATATACTTTTTACCTCTGTGATTACCTTGTATCTAAGCCTTTACAGACTGCCCCCTTATTTCAGTTCTTTTGACAGACCTGCATTTAGCCAATCAGTACACTCGTACTTGTAACTCCACGGGCGTGGTCACAAAGTTATCCATATGAAACACATGAACTTACGCTCTCTAGCTGTGAAAAACTGTCAAATGCATTGAATTAAGGGGCGGCCTTCAAGGGTTTAGAAATTAGAATATGAGCCTACCTAGGTTTAGCTTTCAACAAAGAATGCCAAGAAAACAAAGTAAATTTGATTATAAAAGTGAATTGGAAAGTTGTTTAAAATTGCATTCCCTATCTGAATCATGAAAGTTTAATTTTTACTAGATTGTCCCTTTAAAGGGACAGTCTAGGCCAAAATAAACTTTCATGAGTCAGATAGAGCATGTAATTTTGAACAATTTTCCAATTTACTTTTATCACCAATTTTGCTTTGTTCTCTTGGTATTCTTAGTTGAAAGTTTAACCTAGGAGGTTCATATGCTAATTTCTTAGACCTTGGAGCCCACCTCTTTCAGATTGCATTTTAACAGTTTTTCCCCACTAGAGGGTGTTAGTTCACATATTTCATATAGATAACACTGTGCTTGTGCACGTGAAGTAATCTGTGAGCAGGCACTGATTGGCTAGACTGCAAGTCTGTCAAAATAACTGAAAAAAGGGGCAGTTTGCAGAGGCTTAGATACAAGATAATCACAGAGGTTAAAAGTATATTATTATAACTGTTTTGGTTATGCAAAACTGGGGAATGGGTAATAAAGGGATTATCTATCTTTTAAAACAATAATAATTCTGGTGTAGACTGTCCCTTTAAGTCAGGGTCAGACTGATATACTACAGGAAAGTTCTGTGAATATAACATGTTGAGCAAAAAGAGTCTGCTTCTTGGGTGGTGACTAGCCATTGAACAGGCTAATATGCTCTTTTTCATTCCAAGGTTGAGTGCTTCTCTCTTCTTATTTATGCAAATTATGACCCTGAAGGAAGTCTCCCTGTGTGATGCGGGAATCCAGATGTGGACCCATTGCACAGTGTGCCTAGATGGATATGGCTGCCCCTCACCGACAAGGCCCACACTTGGCTGAAATGTACGTCTGGGGTTTTGCCGTTTCTCTCATTCAGAGAGGGATTGCCTGGTATTTCAGGACTAGACTGCACTGTTTAGTCAGGGTCAGACTAATATACTACAAGAAAGTTCTTCTCTGTGGAAGGCACATGTTGAACAAAAAGAGGCTTCTCCTAGGGTGGTAACTAGCCATAGAACAAGCTATTATGCTGTAGTTCATTCCCAAGTTGAGCACTTCTCTCTTTTTATTTATGCAAACTTTTCACCTGTAGCTTTGAAACATTTAAATTTGTTTAATGAAAACAAATGTAAATGTTTGACAAAACTTAGATTTTTGTTTTATTTTAAATGAAACGAAAACCAAATAGTACAAAGAACGAATATTCAGGGAAACAAATTTCCTCCTATTTACAGACATATATACACAAACACATAAATACATATGTATACATATATTGAAATATATAGAATTGCATTGGAGCCCTTTGCAGTTAAGTAGCTGAAAACATGTAAAATAATATTTATGCAATATTCATTTTTAAATAAGTGTATTACTATATATTTACTGTAAATATGTCACATTCTAATATTCTTCACATAGGGGAATATGTTCTAAGGAAAGAGAGGGTGAGAGAGAATAAAAACACATAAAATATTATTATTATTGTCAGGTATTTATAAAGCGCCAGCAGATTACGCAGCGCTATACAAGTAATAATAGAATATTACAGGGATGCATTACATACACAAACAAGTACAGTATTGGGGTATATTACAGTTGTAGGTGCAATAATTGAGTTATACAAAAGAAAAAGGAATGCCCTGCCCTTGAGCACAATCAGTAGTAGTTCACTTTAAATACAAAGTGGCCTGCAGGTAGAAAGGCTCTCAAGCTTACAATCTAAAGGAGAGGGAATGGACACAAAAGGTAAGGGAGAAGGGAAATATGTCTGTTATAATGCAGTGTAAACTGAGAGTGAGTGAAATCTGTAGTGAGCAAATGAGGTTGGAAAAGTGTAACAGAGCATGGTAAAATGTCAGTACAGAGGATGTGAGTATAAAGTAGTATCTCTATCCTGGTTCATTAGTGACAGCTGTACCTAAATGCAGTTAGGAAGTGTTTATATATTAAGGTAAACACCAGGGTGGGTGGTGGAGGAAGGATTGGAGGGATAGTGCTTGCAGAGCTGGAATACTGCTGTTAGAGTGTGATCTTTAAAAGCTGCTTGCAGGGGGGTGGAGTTAACCAGCAAGGAGTGTGTTCATGGAGCTCCTCTCCTATAACTAATTGAAGATGGACAATTACACAATGCCATAATTGTATGGACCTTTAAATTACTTAGAGGTTGAGAGTAACCATGTCTGTTAACCCTCTGATGAACGAATCCTTTCTATCAACTCTTGAGCTTTCTAAGTGACATCACTGTTTGGGGCCTAAATTATCTAACGAGGCGGTGTGGATATAATTCATCCTAACAATTCTGAAAAATCCTCCTCTTAACACCTGCTAAATGGATTTGGTGGCTGCACTGCACAAGTTCGAGGATCAGGTTTGTGGGAGCCTGGAAGATCACTTCTCTGAAATGAACTTATTACTTATGCAGCTCCGTGAGTAGTCCTCCACCCCACACGACAGGCAAGATGGAGGCGACAAATCAGGTCCCACCATGGCTCATCAAACACTATTAGGTCAACCATATTTTATAGCTCGCTGGGTTACAGTAGTTGCCCCATTATCATTACTACTATAGTATTGAGACTTGCCTTAAAGCGCCACTCCCCTCAGCATATCACCCATCCCACTCGGTTAGCTCCTTTTTAAATCCGGGATCCAGGGGTAAGAATGATAGCACTCATATTGAGCTCACTACACACTGCACTGCTGATCATCATTTTAGGAATTGGAAACACTAGGTAGAAATGTACCTTTGGCTAAAATATATAATGTTAAAATAGATTTCCATCACTGAGACATCTCCACAGCGTTGCAGATATGCACTATGGTTAACCTCACCATTCACACCTATGAAGTGTCAAAAGGGCTGTAGAAAGCTCCGTATCCTTAGGCTTGTGTAGCCATAACTATGATCATAGGTTTTACAGAACTTAACGTATCTAGCCCCTAGTATATTCTGCTCATCCATAACTCATGTTGGACTACAATTTCTCCTGTAATTTGTTCCTTAGAGTCTGTATTAGTTAAAGGTTCTGCTGGGAGGGTAGAATGTACCTATCTTCACCTATATATGGTCGTTAGAGATTCTATGTATATACGTAACTTACAAAGAAGGCAGGATCCAGCTTTTGTGCAAAATAAAATCCAAGTTTATTGGGCTCAGTTAAAACGCCAAATAGGCAAACAAACAGCATAAACAAGAGAGGTGTGTGAGCGTGACACCAAAGCTTACATGTTTCGGCACGCAGCCGTAATCATACCTATAGGTGTCATGCAGGTGAATGCATTCTTAAAAAATCAGTGATACAATACAATTGGACAAAAGGTATATACAAAGCACGCCCACACTCCACAAATTTAAAGAGTAATTAACCCTTAATTCCCTAGACCTAATCAACAGCACTACACTTTTATTTGATACATGTAAGATATTAGATATTATTATATAGATTGAGAGTTAGCATCCTATACAAGATGGCCTACTAAACGGACATGATTAACATATTATGTGATAAAAATTCTATACATAAGAGAAAATACTGATTATAGCGTCCGCACTGTATTGTATACTATATGTTCTGTGTAACCAATAGAGTGTAGGTTGTATTAGATTAGATTAAATTCAATGTTCCCCATTGAAGAAATATTATACCACAGAGGATATGACAAACAAATGAATGAGCACTTGCAGAGTAGAAAAGACTACAGCCTACCCGTTAAATATTTGCTGAATATATTCTAACATCTATGCTCATCCATGTAATATATCTGTGCAATATTAGAATATAAAGATATAAGACCACAGTAGTGATAATAGTATGTATACCCCATATATCGAATATAGTACTAGGGAAATAGAGTATTGAGGGGAAAAAAACACAGTATAGAAATCACTAAGCAAACTTAAAAAACAAAATTCAAATTTCAAAATTCAAAAAGCACTAAACAGAATGTATAAATGGAGTATTATTCCCAAAAGTTGATTAAATCGTATCTCGAATTTAATCCTAAAGGTAACCTTGTTTTCAGAGTGTAAATCCAATACACTTCTCTTTTGGCAAGTATAGTTTCAAGGTTGCCTCCTCTCTTGGGCACCTTGGCTTGTTCAATTGCCACCCATCTGAAAGAATTCAAGCTACAACTGTGTTTGGTTGCAAAGTGTTGAACCAGGGGTGTGCTGGATGTACCCTTAGTGATGGTTGAGAAATGTTCCCTAATGCGGGAGTTTATATCCCTAGAGGTTAACCCTACGTATTGGACCTTACACTGGGTACATATAATGACATAAATGACGTCAGTGCTTTGGCAATTAAGGCATGTTTTAATAGGGTATGTCTGGCCTGTTATTGTAGAGGTAAATTCTTTTGCGACCCAGACAAAGTCGCAGGGTTTACACTTTCTGTGCCCACATTTGAACATGCCTAAGTGTTGTAACCATGAGCTGGTGTGTCGTGGTGTCTGTTTCAATTCTGTTGGGGACAAGATGGATGCCAATGTTGGACTTTTTTTATAAGAACACCTCACCCCTTGTTTTACGGTTTCTACCAGCTTATCGTTGGCTGCCAGTAAAGGGAAATGTTTCCTGACTATATTGCAGATCTGTGGGTACTGTGTACTATAAGTTGTCACAAAGTGTACACCTTGAAAGTCACTGTGTGTGTTTTTAGGTTTGTCTACCAAAAGTTGGTCCCTATCCAGTTTGTCAACAGCTGATCTGGCTTGTCTGATATGTCTACGGGCATATTTTCTGTCTTTAAGTCTCTTCTCTAGACAATCAGCCTCCTGCACATAATCCACAGTGTTGCTACAATTCCTCTTAAGCCTAGTAAACTGGCCTTTAGCAACAGCATAAGATGTGTTCTTAGGATGGCAACTGGATGCATGCAGGAGTGTGTTGCCTGAGATGGGCTTACGGTATACTTTAGAAGTGATTTTTCCACTACTTTCTCCTATGAGGCTTAAGTCTAAATAGTTAATACATTTGGAATCTGTAGTATAGGTAAAGCTTAAGTTCAAATTGTTATTATTAATCATCTCAATGAAACTCATAATGTCTGCAGGGGAACCTGACCAGATAAAGAGGAGGTCGTCAATATAACGTTTAAAGAAACAGATGTGTGATCTGTATGGGTTACTATAGTCAAAGATGTTGTCTAGCTCCCATTTGCCAAGAAATAGATTTGCATACGAGGGGGCGTATTTCGCCCCCATAGCCGTACCACATCTTTGTACATAGTATTGCCCTTCAAAGGTAAAGAAATTATGAGTTAATAGAAACTCTAAAATTCTTAGAACATATTTTTGAAAATCCAATGTATATTCTGTATGTGTAGTTAGAAAATATCTAACTGCCTCAATACCCCTGTTGTGTGGTATCCTAGAATATAGAGAGACCACATCTACTGAAAGCCAGTGGTAATTAGTTTGCCAATTAATGTCAGTTAGAAGATTGAGCACGTGCTTTGAATCTCTAGTGTATGAAGGTAATTGGTTGACCAATGGTTGTAGAACAGCATCTAGCCACTGGGACAATCTTTCAAATATAGAGTCTATACCACTAACTATTGGTCGACCCTTTACGTTAGTAAGAGATTTGTGGACCTTAGGAAACATATGAAACACTGGGATCCTAGGGTATTTGACATAAAGATAGTCTGCAGTATTTTCATCTATAAAACCATGTTCGACACCATCATCCAAAATATCAAACAATAATTTCTTGTACTCATTTGTTGGGTTCCTTGGTAGAAGCGAGTAGTCTGAGGGGTTATTTTACTGCCTAAGTGCTTCTGATAAGTAATCTTTCCTATCTAGGACTACAACAGTGCCCCCCTTATCTGATGGACGTATTACCAGATCTGGTTGTTGTTGTAATGACCTTAGTGCTTGTGATTTTTTGTTAGTCAAGTTATTAGTTGTTTTATCTGTGGTTTCCTTTAATAGAAAGGTATAGGACACTTTTGCTATAGATGTCGGGATCATCACAAAGTTAATATAACAAAAAATTAAGTTCCATTTTATATAGCCCATAGCCTCGCATCCACATCATCAGGGCATGCTATGCAAAGTCATTCACACATGCTCATCCCACACAGTTGTGTACCTCTTTGCACAAACACACTAAACCTAGACATCTTGTTTTATATCCCTGAAGAATGCCCTTCATGCTACAACATTGTATGTAACGCTTTGTTATAATTACCGCCGATCGGCGAGCTATGTACATTATTTCTCACAAAAACTTCAATAAAAAATTGTTTAAAAAAAAAAAAGCTGCTTGCAGAGCTGGAATACTGCTGTTAGAGTGTTAAATATATATAATGATTTATTTATGAATAAATAAAACATATTCTGCAATGTGAAGAACATTGGAATTTGACATTAATATTTCATGTCAGGTTATCACAACTGGTTAACTGCAATCATTTTTGCGAGTGAGTAAAGGTGTTTTTCCTCCTTGCTCCATTGACGTCTATAGGGGAATACATTAATGCTTCCGCAATATTTGAAATGCATGTTTCATACAAAGACATTTAAGCTACCCGACGAGCGCAAAAAGCCAAAGTCTGGCAAAATGAATGCGCAAGCACTAAAAAGCGCACCACTTGTAATCTAGCCTTAATATGTTTATTGCCTAATTATAACCATATCTTCCACAATTTTCATATTAGACAGCTGTGCTATAGTTATAAAAAAGATCATTCATCTCAAGACAAAGCAATCCTCCCTTCATCTCTTTTCCAACATTTACATTTAGTTTAATGTCTTTTACGGGTCAATAGGAAGGACAGAAAAAAGCCTCTCTCTGAGGTCATATAAGAGTACATCATACTAAGATTCTTCACAACTTTCGGAAAAAAGGAAAGAATAATTATAATTAAATGCTTTGGTCTGAATAGCCATGGAAGTTCATGAGAAACAATGATGTTTAGTTTCACAGAGAAAAAAAATGTGAGTCTAATTTTGTCTCATAATTTAATTATGTTTAAATTTAATAAAAAAGAAAACTGTGGGCACATGATTGGAAGAGAAAATTAAACAGAAACTGTTATAAAACAAAATGAACAAAATTGTGTCACCTTAAAAACTAGGAGTATGAATATCTAAGATATTTTGGGGTCAATTTATTAATGTGCGAGCGGACATGATACAATGTAGCGTATCATCTCCGCTGAACATCGATAAATGCCGACAGCGTTATCATTGCACCAGCAGTTCTTGTGAACTGCTGGTGCAATACCGCCCCCTGCAGATTTGCGGCCAATCAGCCACTAGCAGGGGGTGTCAATCAACCCGATCGTATCTGATCGGGTTGATTTCTGTCCGCCGCCTCAGAGCAGGCATACAGGTTATGAGCAGCGGTCTTTAAACCGCTGCTTTATAACTTCTGTTTCCGGCGAGCCTGAAGGATTGCCGAAACACGGTGCATCAAGCTTAAGATGGAAGACAATTTAATTTACCAAAACTCTACAAATACTCCCCTATGCAGGTGTTACACCTAGTAGACAAAAGATAAGATTACAAATGGCATACTAGGTTTTTCATTTGCTCTCGAGCTAACTGCACTCAAAGTAAACTTTTAACGTGAGCAGATTCGCAGCACATGCATTTCCAGTTGAAAGTAAAAAGTTACCTTGCGAGGGCAATCTGATACGTGATAACTTTAGAACTCCGGATATTAGCAGTTAAAGGATTACTGTTTTTTACTTTTGTCGTTACACACTAGTCACATATTTTGTATAATTATCATCTATTAAAAGCTACTAACCTATATTTTGTAAAAAACAAAGCTTACAAACCTTATATTTTTAATAAATATTACCCGGCCATGACGTCACCTTTTCCAGCCCACCGTTTTCAGCATAGTGTGTATATGAAATGATTGACCAATTACATTTCGATCCTATGCATATCATTAGCAGCATAACCCTTCCTAATAAGCCTGCGCATCAATTCGGCTAAATCGCGCATGCGCATTTGTAATCCTAGAAGCCGAAGTTAACCACTTGCCTTATTCTACTGCAGATGGTGACGTTTCCTGTGACGCTGCGCTAACTTGCACATTACTTCCGAAAAACGCCATCTTACAACTGCAGTTGTCAGCATGGATTGGGAATCCGTAACGGCTGACATACAAGTAGGTTGGGAAACAATTAATACTTCAAAGTAAATTATTAACAAAAGGGTACATATTTAATAAATGATATACATTAGAAAATAGGACTTTTAAAACTATACTACAATGTTATTTGCATATCATTTCTGACTACAGTGTCCCTTTAAACAAAAAAAATCACTGCTCGCATGCTAACCCAAAACTGCGTCAGACCAACCTGCGCTAAAGCTGGAGGTAGTTATGAATATTTAATATTCCAATGTTCGTCACATAGAAGAAATTTTTATTTTAAATCTATCTATCTATCTATCTATCTATCTATCTATCTATCTATCTATCTATCTATCTATCTATCTATCTATCTATGAGTATTTTTTGTATATATATATATATATATTTATATATATAAATATCTATACCTATTTATCTATATAAATATATATATATATATGTATTTATACATATATATAGAAATAAATATTTAAAAATAAAAAGAGCATTTTCTTTTAAGTGAAGAACAGTAAACACTATGGGGTCTATTTATTATTGTGCGGATGGACATGATATGATGTAGCGCATCATGTCCGCCGCACATCGATAAATGCCGACGGCATAAGCTGTCAGCATTTATCATTGCACCAGCAGTTCTTGTAAACTGCTGGTGCAATGCCGCCCCCCGCAGATTCTCGGCCAATTGGCCACGAGCAGGGGGTGTCAATCAACCCGGGTTGATTTCTGTCCGCCGCTTCAGAGCAGGTGGACAGGTTATGAAGAGGGAGTCTTTAGACTTCTGCTTCATAACTTCTGTTTCCGGAGAGCCTGAAGGCTCGCCGGAAACACGGGGCATCACGCTCCATATGGAGCTTGATAAATTGACCCCTATGGGGCCAATTTATTAATGTGCAAGCGGACATTATACGATGTAGAGTATCATGTCCGCCAGATACATCGATAAATGCAGACAGCATACTCTGTCTGCATTTATCATTACACAAGCAGTTCTTGTGAACTGCTTGTGCAATGTCGCCCCCTGCAGATTTGCATCCAATCGGCCGCTAGCAGGGAGTGTCAATAAGCCCGATTGTATAGGATCGGGCGGATTGATGTCCACAGCCTCAGAGCAGGCGGACAAGTTATAGAGCAGCGGTCTTTAGATTTTGAGGTCGAATTATCAAATGTCTGTTGGAACTGATCCGACAGTGCGTATCAGGTCTGACAGACATCGCTGAATGTGGAGAACAATACGCTCTCCGTATTTAGCATTGCACCAGCAGCTCACAAGAGCTGCTGGTGCAACGCCGCCCCCTGCAGACTCGCAGCCAATTGGCTGCCAGCAGGGAGTGTCAATCAACCTGATCATACTCGATCTGGTTGAATTGTGTCGATTCCTGTCTGCCTCATCAGAGCAGGCGGACAGGGTTATGGGGCAGTGGTCTTTAGACCGCTGCTTCATAACTGCTGTTTCTGGCGAGTCTGAAGACTTGCTAGAAACATGGGTCCTCAAGCTCCATTCGGAGCTTGATAAATGGGCCTCTTTATGTCTATATTTGTATATACATATACAGAGTATATATACATATTTATATATATATATATATATATACACACAGTATCTCACAAAAGTGAGTACACCCCTCACTTTTTTTGTAAATATTTTATTATATCTTTTCATGTGACAACACTGAAGAAATTACACTTTGCTACAATGTAAAGTAGTGAGTGTACAGCCTGTATAACAGTGTAAATTTACTGTCCCCTCAAAATAACTCAACACGCAGCCATTAATGTCTAAACCGTTGGCAACAAAAGTGAGTACACCCATAAGTGGAAATGTCCAAATTGGGCCCAAAGTGTCAATATTTTGTGTGGCCACCATTATTTTCCAGCACTGCCTTAATCCTCTTGGGCATGGAGTTCACCAGAGCTTCACAGGTTGCCGCTGGAGTCCTCTTCCACTCCTCCATGACGACATCACATAGCTGATGGATGTTAGAGACCTTGTGCTACCCACCTTTCGTTTGAGGATGCCCCACAGATGCTCAATAGGGTTTAGGTCTGGAGACATACTTGGCCAGTCCATCACCAAGGCAGTGGTCATCTTGGAGGTGTGTTTGGGGTCGTTATCATGTTGGAATACTGCCCTGCGGCACAGTTTCCAAAAGGGGGATCATGTTCTGCTTCAGTATGTCACAGTACATGTTGGCATTCATAGTTCCCTCAATGAACTGTAGCACCCCAGTGCCGGCAGCACTCATGCAGGCCAAGACCATGACACTTCCATCATCATGCTTGACTGTAGGCAAGACACACTTGTCTTTATACTCCTCACCTGGTTGCCGCCACACACGCTTGACACCATCTGAACCAAATAAGTTTATCTTGGTCTCATCGGACCACAGGACATGGTTCCAGTAATCCATGTCCTTAGTCTGCTTGTCTTAAGCAAACTGTTTGCGGGCTTTCTTGTGCATCATCTTTAGAAGAGGCTTCCTTCTGGGATGACAGCCATGCAGTCCAATTTGATGCATATGGTCTGAGCACTGACAGGCTGACCCCCCACCCATTCAACCTCTGCAACAATGCTGGCAGCACTCATACGTATATTTCGCAAAGACAAGCTCTGGATATGACGCTGATCATGCGCACTCAACCTCTTTGGTTGACCATGGTGAGACCTGTTCTGAGTGGAACCTGTCCTATGAAACTGCTGTATGGTCTTGTCCACCATGCTGAAGCTCAGCTTCAGGGTCTTGGCAATCTTCTTATAGCCTAGGTTATCTTTATGTAGAGCAGCAATTCTTTTTTTTTCAGATCCTCAGAGAGTTCTTTGCCATGAGGTGCCATGTTGAACTTTCAATGACCAATGTGAGAGGGATAACACCAAATTTAACACACCTGCTCCCCATTCACACCTGAGACCTTGTAACACTAACAAGTCACATAACACCAGGGAGGGAAAATGGCTAATTCGGCCCAATTTGGACATTTCCACTTAGGGGTGTACTCACTTTTGTTGCCAATGGTTTAGACATTAATGGCTGTGTGTTATTTTGAAGGGACAGCAAATTTACACTGTTATACAGGCTGTACACTCACTACTTTACATTGTAGCAAAGTGTTATATCTTCAGTGTTGTCACATGAAAAGATATAATAAAATGAAGGCTCGCACGGAAACAGGCACATCAAGCTCCATTTGGAGCTTGATAATTCGGCCCCATGGAGTTCTATATGTCAGCAGTTTAAATCCTTGCTTTTCAACAAAGGATAACAAGACAATTAAGAAAATTTGATAATAGAAGTAAATTGGAATGTTGTTTAAAATTCTATGTTCTATCTTAATCATGAATGAAAAATGTTGGGTTTTATGTTCCTTTAGGAGGTACTTAGTGTGACTGGAAATATAAAAAAGATGAAGGGGCCAATTTATTAAAGTGCGGACGGACATGATACAATGTAGTGTATCATGTCCTCCACACATCGATAAATGCTGATAGCATACGCTGCTGGAATTTATCATTACACAAGCCGTTCTTGTGAATGGCTTGTGCAATGCTGCCCCCTGCAGCTTCGCGGCCAATCATCTGCTAGCAGGGGGTGTCAATAAGCCTGATCGTATAGGATCGGGCGGATTGTAGACCGCAGCCTCAGAGAAGGCGGACAAGTTATGGACCAGCGGTCTTTAGATCACTGCTTCATAACTGCTGTTTCCGGGAAGCATAAAAGCTTGCACGGAAACAGGGGCATCAAGCTCTATCAGGAGCTTGATAATTCGGCCCCAAAATCTTTAATTATATTTTAATGAAAAGTAAAATGATGTACTTTATTTTTAGCACTGCTGTCTGGCTCTATTTCCTACCTTGCTTACAATAGTGCTCACCAACAAGCAGGTGTTTGTAATCTTGCCCACTTTTTGAATAGTGTTCCAAGCCACTAGGAGAGCCTGAAGCATGAAATATTGCAGGCACATATATTCTACTGCAACATTTCACACATCATCAGAAGATCTACATATATCAACCGCTTGATTTTGAAAACCACCTGATGATTTTGAGGTGAGGTTTGATGCAATCAGCAGGTTTTCTTGATTTTTAATAAGGGCCTATATGTTGTAGATATGGAAGAACCTATAGGGAATTATAGAAACAGAGGGGCCAGATTATCAAGCCCCATATTGGCCCCAATGCAGCTTCAGGCTCACCAGAAACAGGAGTTAAGAAGCAGCGGTCTTAAGACCGCTGGTCCCCCCCTGCCGCGAAGTTGCAAGGGGCAACTTGCACAAGCATTTCACAATAAATGCTTGTGTGATGATAAAAGCCGACAGTGTATGCTGTGGGCATATATTGATGTCCGTCCGCACATTAAGAAATTGGCCCCAGAGTCTAGTGTATATTTAAAAATGTGAAAAATCTGTAATTATAACTCAGTAATGAAATAAATTAAAGTGGTGTGTCACTGATTTATTTTATGGTTATATAATTCTAATTGCCTATTCTTTTATTTGTTTTTCATACTTTCTAGATAAAGCTAATTGCCTTGGATAGCGTTGTAAATAAATAAATATTATTCTTGCTTCTTTAATAAAAATAAAATAGTTGCCAAACTTTATTCAGAAACATTTAAAACAAATTTTCTGATCCATCTTGATGGCACTACATCAATCTCCAGTTTTTATTATTCTTTTGGCCTGATGTTTTGTTCATTCTTACTCAATACATCATAGTTTAAAGTAATATAATATCACTTGTAAAAAAAAATGTTTGTTATTGTTTCTACAACAACAGTAGTTGCAGAAGAGAAATATCAACAGTGGGCGTCGGTGACCTTAGACACAATTATTGCAGAGTAAGAATTATCTGGTAGCATCACAAAAAAGAATAAAAAAATAAAAAAAACAACCAAACAAAATACAAATTTAGAAACCAATTTTAATTGTAATGCAATATAGTCATCAAGAATCGGAAGCACATTTTATTTAATGCAATAGAGCTATATTTTTGTTTACACAGAACTTTGAAGAAAAGTGGATGTGCACAATAAGCAATATCCAAAAGACCAGGAGTACAGCACTCTCACTTATTAGTAAAATAAAATAATTCAGAAACAGTAAGGTAATATGCAAGATACAAAATTTTATGTGATTAAAAAAATGTTAAACAATATAGTATGTACATAGGGGGCGCCCTTGGTGAACCGTTTACAATACACTCAAACTGAAATGTATACTATAACAAAAATGCAAGGTGTGTCATTGTAGTTTAGCAAAGTGACATTAATATAAATAACAGTAACAGTGGTGTATTTATAGCTAGATACTAAATACCATGAATAGCACATTGATAGCCAGGGATGATATATCCTTATCTGGAAACCTTTATAAATGACAATAATAACCTATAAAAGATGATACTGAAATGTTCAATATTTCACAGTGGCTATAACAGTAATAGAGTCTCGTTAGAGGTGGTGATGACACCACTAGTAGTATTTGGTGCAGGTCAAGGCAGCTATCTGTAGAGGATCAAGGCTGTGAATCTGCAGGGGGCAGCATTGCACAAGCAGTTCACAAGAACTGCTTGTGTGATGATAAATTCCAACAGCGTATGCTGTCTGCATTTATCGATGTGCGGCGGACATGATTGCTACATCGTTACATGTCAGTCTGCACTTTAATAAATTGTCCTCTTCATCTTTTTTATATCTCCAGTCACACAAAGTGCCCCTTAAAGGAACATAAAACCCAACATTTTTCTTTCATGATTCAGATAGAACATACAATTTTAAACAACATTCCAATTTACTTATATTATCAAATTTTCTTCATTTTATTGTTATCCTTTGTTGATGATAGATACAGAACACAAGGGTGCCTATATGGCCTAGTATTGTTTAGACAAGCGAGGTATAATATGGTAAAAATACACTCACATTTAGTACAGCACCTCCCTTGGTGCAATAGAGGCAAGCTGGGATCAATACAGTCACCCAGTAGACACTCAGCAATCCAGAGATGGAGTAGGTAAAAGGAATAAAGGTTGTATGGAAGCAAGTGGTAATTAAGCCTAATGAAACAGCCACTGGTTGACTGAGAAACGCGTTGCTAGTACTTTTATAGATTTTAATAAAGTACGTTTTTTACACTTACCACTTGCTGCCATACAATCTTTATTCCTTTTACCTACTCCATCTCTGAATTGCTGAGAGTTCCTGATTGCTGGATATCTGTCTACTGGGTGACTGTATTGATCCCAGCTTGCCTCTATTGCACCAAGGGAGGTGCTGTACTAAATGTGAGTGTATTTTTACCATATTATACCTTGCTTGTCTAAACAATACTAGGCCATATAGGCACAGTATGTATTAAGCACGCTGTATTCAATCAAGCATTGTTTGACAACAAAGTTGGATAATGACGAAAGAGGTCACATGACCAAAGCAGCAAATAAGAGGAGGCCTTGTCATGAGTCACGTCATCACCCGGAAAAATCTCCTTGTTGCTATTTGAATCGGAGCGAAACGCGCAAAAGGACGCGTAGGTGTGCAGCCCTACTGATTCGTGGGATCCCCCCACTCTTTTGTGACCATTTAGGTGAAGTGAGCCCTGAATGAACTTCTACCAGCTTCAGATAGAGGTAACAAATTTGTAACTGGTGAACTCGGCATGCACGCTGATGGCAATTTGATCCGGATACTGTTGGTGGTCTGTATGAACGTTTACCTAGCTGGTTTTAACACGGGCATTTCACATATGGTCTTATAAAATTTCAACATTGGAACAAAGAATAATATGAGAATGAAATAAATTTGATAATAGAAGTAAATTGGAAACTTTTTAAAAAATTGTATTCTCTATCTGAATCATGAAAGAAATGTTTTGGGTTTAATGTCCCTTTAATTAAAGGGACACCATGTAGTTACACAATTTTTCTGTAGTCTTGTAATAAATTACCATCCTAGCAGAGCATTAAATTGTTTATAAACATTAAAACTCCACCCACCATTTGCCTTTTTACAGGAAATGGTGACAAAACAATAAATTAATGTATAATGTAATTTTGTAATTATTAAACTTAAAGGGACAGTCTAATCCAAATTAAACTTTCATGATTCAGATAGGGCATGTCATTTTAAACAACCTTCCAATTTACGTTTATCATAAAATTTGCTTTGTTCTCTTAGTATTCTTAGTTGAAAGCTAAACCTAGGTAGGCTCATATGCTAATTTATAAGCCCTTGAAGGCCACCTCTTATCTGAACGCATTGGATAGTGGTTTACAGCTAGAGGGCATTAGTTCATGTGTGCCAGATAGATAACATTGTGCTCATGACCGTGGAGTTACTTATGAGAGGGCACTGATTGGCTAAAATGCAAGTTTGTCAAAAGAACTGAAATAAGGGGCAGTTTGCAGAGAATTAGATACAAGGTAATCACAGAGGTAAAAAGTGTATTAATATAACTGTGTTGGTTATGCAAAACTGGGGAATGGGTAAAAAAAGGGATTATCTATCTTTTAAAAAAATAAAAATTCCGGAGTAGACTGACCCTTTAAATAGATGCTTTATGGTTCAATTTCATGCTATTTAATGCCCATTTAAGGTTGGCATTGGAGCCCAGGTTTTTTGAAAATATAGTTATATATGGCATGGTATTAATATTCTGGCCTCTAGAACTTTTAGTACAGAGGCTATTTCTATTAAGTATAGCCCACTGCTTATCATTTTTATTACAATAAAGAAACAGACTGTTTTATATCCTTTACATCTGGGAGGATGGTGGGGACATCATCCCTCTTACCAATGCTGAATGGGTGATGTCTTCCTGCCATGCTCCAAATGCACTTTTTCCTTATTATCTATTAGACCTCCAGTCCCTATTCATTATTACAGACACTGATTTTGTGGTGCAGAGAGGGAGAATCTTATAAAGCACCATATCTAAGGCCCATATCAGGTAGAGAGAAATGCAACCTCGAATTACTGAAAAATTACCATTTACCTACAGAACTAACCATTAATGAATTTTGGCAAATGTGGAGTGGAGCTGTAATTGATATTACTTTCATCCGAAAGATGAGTAGATTATCTTTTGCATGATGGGCCAAATATCCCCTGGCCCACTTAACACTGGGGAGATTACTGTATAGGGCATGTTGTTCCCTGCTGACCGTCACATGTGTACTGTCTCTTGTTTGTCATTGCCATCCTACATGACATATCCTGCTGACCACTCTGCATAGTGTATCTAGCTAGCTAAACCAGTATTCTGCCTATTGTACCTGTCAGTCTTACCTGTTTCCTTATTTGGTTTGTCCTGAACTCAGACCCCATTCCAAACCTCTGAAAGTGGCACAATATTTTGTCCACACCAAACTGTGTTTTCTCTGATTGATGTTTGACAACATATAAAAGACACAAACCTGGAGGAAGTAGAATTACCTGTTGTTTTTTTCCACCATTATACCTAGACTGTTACTAGCATATCTAACTGGAATAAAACAGTTATCCTATAATATAAAAGGCCAAGTGTGTTTGTCCGAAGCTGTCATGCGCTGCAGAGACAGCGCAAGGACAAACACACCTGGCCTTAGAGTCTACCTGATCTTCTGTCTGCGACGTGACAACAGTGGGTGGAGTAGATGGGTGTGAACGGGCATGGTGGGGCCGGGGCGGGCATGACGAGGCGGGCCGGGTGTGGTCTTGCACGTGCGAGAGAGATAGATCAAAAGAGAGTGCGGAGAGAGAAAGAAAGAGAGGGGGAGAGAGCAAAAGAGAGGTGAGAGAGAGCAAAAGAGAGTGGAAGGAAACAAAAGAGAGGGGAAAGAGCAAAAGAGAGGGGAGAGAGAGCAAAGGAGAGGGGAGAGAGCAAAAGAGAGGGAAGGGTAATAGATTCAGGAGTAATTTGAGGAAGCACTTCTTTACAGAAAGAGTGATTGATTTATGGAATAAACTTCCTCAAGAGGTAGTAGCTACAAACACTGTGGGGGACTTTAAAAATGCATGGGACAAGCATAAGGCTATCCTACAAACTAGATAAGTTTATACTGTTAGGTAATATCGGGCAGACTTGCTGGGCCTATGGCTCTTATATGCCGTCAATATCTATGTTTCTATGGAAGAGAGAGCAAAAGATGGGGGGGGGGGTGGAGAGAGCAAAATAGAGGGGAGAGAGAAAAATAGAGGGGGGTAGAGAGAAAGCAAATGAGAGGGGAGAGAGAGAGAAAAAATGAGAGGGGAAAAGAGCACAAAAGAAAGGGGGGAGAGCAAAAGAGAGGGGAAGAGAGAGAGGGGGGAGAGGGGAGAGAGAGCAAAAGAGGGGGAGAAAGAGCAAAAGACAGGGGGTAGAGAGAGAGAAGGGGAAGAGAGAGGGGGAGAGAGAGAGCAAAAGAGAGGGGGAGAGAGAGAGCAAAAGAGAGGGGGAGAGAGAGAGCAAAAGAGAGGGGGGAGAGAGAGAGAGCAAAAGAGAGGGGAGAGAGAGAGCAAAAGAGAGGGGAGAGAGAGAGCAAAAGAGAGGGGGGACAGAGAGAGCACAAAAGAGAGGGGGGATAGAGCGCAAAAGAGAGGGGGAGAGAGTGCAAAAGAGAGGGAGGAGAGAGCACAAAATAGAGGGGGGAGAGGGGGAGACAAAGCGCAAAAGAGAGGGGGAGAGGGAGCACAAAATAGTGGGGGATATAGAGAGCGCAAAAGAGAGGCAGGATAGAGAGAGAGCAAAAGAGAGGGGGAGAGAGGGAGCAAAAGAGGGGGGAGAGAGCAAAAGAGAGGGGAGAGAGAGCAAAAGAGAGGGGGAGAGAGAGAGCAAAAGAGAGGGGGAGAGAGAACAAAAGAGAGGGGGAGAAAGAGAGCAAAAGTGAGGTGGTATAGAGAGCAAAAGAGAGGGGAGAGAGAGAGAAAAAGGGAGGTGGAGCGAAAGAGAGTGCAAAAGAGAGGGGGAGAGAGAAAGCAAAGTGTTTTAGTCCAAAATACTGATTTATTGGCTAATAATGAAAACTATATATTTATGGGTTGTTTGAAGGCGAAAAAAGTTTTTTTTTTGTTTTTAATGATGTTTTTGTGGGCTTTTAAATATGTGTTTAATTCTTTGCGTCACCAACATTCTAACAAAAACGTTGCTAGACTGCACAGGTAGGCAAGAAATGATGCTGATATTATAACGTTCCTTGATCTTTCAATTTGTAATAATTATTGTATAAATATGATTGCGATATTCTGGCTTATTTTACGATGAGTAATTATGTCTTAAAATATTTTTGTATATGTGTTATTTTTTTTTAATTTATTTTTACAATAAATGAATACACACGGATTCAGAATCAGATGCTTTTGTATTCAGAATATTCTATATTTACAAGAGTTGTGATTCAATTAATTTTATTATTTAAAAACACTCTAATTACATTTTATACAGCATGAAAATGAGTTAAATGATTAAATAATATTACAATGTATTAGAAACGCTTCTGCTTGAATATACTGTGCACATAAGCCACAATCTGTGATCATAGGAAAACAATTTATTTTGGTAGCCTATATCTTGTGGAGGTTAATGCTTGGTTCTTTGATGTCAGTAAAACTGCAAATGAAAAACAGTAAATACAGACTTGGGAGACATGAATACACCCTCCCTGTATAGAAGGCCCCTTCCCTTAGCTCAGAAGAATTGATTTCCAAAAGCAAAGATCCAATGAAGATCTAAGAGGTAATTTCCATTGCTGCCAGGTTTGTTCTTGCTTGTCAATATGTTTTGATCATTCCTCATAATCTAAAGCAGAAAATGTAGTGGGGCCCTTAGAGTGAACTGGGAATCATTAAAATACAGTTGTTTTTACTCTGTTATGGTAAATTATAGAGCATACTGTGGGCTGATAGTACATATTCTGCTCTTGCATCAATAAGAAAGATTAATACTTATTTTTTATTGTTACATATCTAAGCATGAAATCAAACCAAAAGAATCAGCCAGTAAAATAATAAATACGCAACAATAAAATAACCATATATAATAGTTTATTGAAATATCAAATTACCTAACAAAAGCCTAGATTACGAGTTTTGTGCTAAACAGGGTGCGAAAATTACGGCAATAATTTGCGTTATTTTACTCTCCATAGCGCTGCCATTACGAGTTACTGAAAAGCCTCCTTGTGCTGTGCGCTATGGTGCGTTAAACTCCATACCGCACAAAAGCCAAGGGCTGATTTGACATGCTTGTGCACGCTTTCCACCATAGACATCAATGGAGAAAAAGTGTTAGAAAAAAAATCTGAAGTGCAGAATGGCGATCGCTGTAACGCAACCCCATTGATTTCTATGGGGAAAAGAAAGTTACGTTTAAATCTAGCACCCTAACATAAACCCCAAGTCTAAACACCCCTAATCTTCCCCTCCGACATAGCCAACACTAATAAAAGTTATTAACCCCTAACCCGCCGCTCCCCAACATTGCCAACACTAATAAAAGCTATTAACCCCTAATCCTCCACTCCCCGACATCGCTGACACTAATAAAAATTATTAACCCCTATTCTGCCGCTCCCGATATTGCCGCCACTAAATAAAGTAATTAACCCCTAATTTGCCGCGCCCCGACATTGCCAACACTAATAAAAGCTATTAACCCCTAATCCACTGCTCCCCGACATCGCCGCCACTAAATAAAGTTTATAACCCCCACTCCCCAACACCTAAATAAACCTATTTACCCCTAAACCGTTGGCCCCCCACATTGCAAAACCCTAAATTAAACTATTAACCCCTAAACCTAACACCCCCTAACTTTAAATTAAAATGACAATATAACTATCTTAAAATAAATAAAAACTTACCTGTGAAATAAAAAAAAACTTAAGATTAAACTATAAATTAACCTAACATTACTATTCTAATAAAATAAAAAAAATACCAATTAAAAATTCTAAATTACAAATTTAAAAAAACATAACACTACTAAAAAATTTAAAAAAACTAAAATTACAAAAAATAATAAACACTAAATTACGGCAAATAAAAAACACTAAGAATACAAAAAAATAATAAACAAAATTATCAAAAATAAAAACAATTACACCTAATCTAATAGCCCTATAAAAATAAAAAAGCCCCCCCTAAAATAAAAACACCCCCTAAACTACAGTAAACTACCAATAGCCCTTAAAATGGCCTTTTGTATTGCATTGCCCTAAGTTAAACAGCTCTTTTACCTGTAAAAAAATACAAAGTCCCCCCAACAGTAAGACCCAACCCCCAACCAACCCCCCAAAATAAAAAACCTAACTCTAAAAAAAACGCTAAGCTACCCATTGCCCCTAAAGGGGCATTTTTATGGGCATTGCCCTTAAAAGGGCATTCAGCTCTTTTACACTTTGCCCAAAGCCCTAATCTAAAATAAATAAATAAATAAATAAATAAATAATAAAAAAAAATACCTAACACTACCCCCAGAATATCAACTCACGGTTCCTGAAGTCCGGACACCCATCTCCAGCCAGGTGGCGAGAAGTCTTCATCCAGGCGGCGAGAAGTCTTCATCCAGGTGGCGACATATGAACATCCATAATGGTGTAATTACGTTAGGGTAAACTGGGACACTAATAGAAAGATACTCACAGATGGATCATCAAATTGAATACTTAATTTATTGAAACAACATGATACAGCTTCATTAAAAAGGATTATTTACTTTGATTCCACAAAAATATATAAAAGGCTCTTAAAGGGATATGAAAGTCAATATATGATGTTCAATTACTTTATAGATGACTATATAAAAAAGAAAGTGCTCAAATACCTTGCATTTTTTATTTCTAAACCTATCTTGAGGCTAATTTGCATTATATAATCACGGTGGGCAACCTGGGCTCTATGATCTACGTCAGCTTGTAGATCGCACATAACCATGCATGCACAATCGAAGCTCATCTCCTATGTCACTATACCTGAAGTCAAGTGATCTCAGTGTCTTCACAGCTGGAACACATTAGAGCAAGCGCTGCACGATTTACAGATCGTGCAGCGAGGTCTGCAAAAAGCCGTGACAGGAAGCCTCTAAATAGAAAATGTTACACTATTGTATGAGGAGAAGCAGAGTGCAATGAGGAGAACGGACGTGCACTGCCCACATCATCAACCAGTGTTGAACAGCCCATTTTTGGGGGATGGCGTATGTTACGTCACTTTGGATATTAAAATATATATTATAAAAAGATAATTAGGATATATTTATCTCTAACATATTTCAATCCATCTGTGGGTAAGATTATAAGTGAGGATCAAAATTACAAGTGAGGCCGCTGATATTAAACCTCATGAGAAATCGCCATTGCGCTAGCGCAATAGTCTTTTCCTCTTCAATCCATACTGCAGTCTAAGAGTTCTGGTAATGTGTGTTCCAAAATAAAAAAGTTGCACAAAACACAACAAAAATACATTACATAGCACACTTATACCCATAAACTACACTATTAACCCCTAAACTGCCATCCCCCACATTGCAAACACTAAATAAAAGTATTAACCCCTAAACCGCCATACCCCACATTGCAAACTATCTAAATAAAGTATTAACCCATAAACTGCCATTCCCCAACAACGCAAACTATCTAAATAAATTATTATCCCCTAAACCGCCATCCCCCACAAAGCAAACTATCTAACTAAATTATTTACCCCTAAACCGCCATCCCCCCACAATGCAAACTATCTATATAAATTATTAACCCCTAAACCACCATCCCACAATGCAATCTACTTAAATAATTTATTAACCCCTAAAAAGCCATCCCCCACATCTCATATTAGCAAAATAAACTGTTAACCCCTAAACCACCCGCTCCCCACAACGTAAAGTAATAAACTAATAACTAAACCCCCTAACCTCACAACCCCTAACTTAACCCCAATTAAAATACCCATAAATTAAAATAAAACTATACTTACCTTAAAAAAATAAAAACTTACCTGTAAAATTAAATTAAAACCTAAGCTAACCCTAAAAAAAAAACTATCACTACTTAAAAAACTTACATTACCAAAAATAAAAAAGCTAACATTTACCAAAATTAAAAAACCTAACATTTACAAAAAACAAAAACTACCATTACAAAAAATAACAAAACCTACCTACCCTTAAAAAAAAAAAAAAAAAACGAAATTACCAAAAATAAAAAATAAATATTCCTATTCTAATGTCCCCCAAAAAAACACGCTCCAAAATAAAAAAAATATTCTACAGATAAACTACCAATAGCCCTTAAAAGGGCCTTTTGTGGGGTATTTCCCTAAGGCAAACAGCTCTTTTGCATAAAATAAAACAATTACCTTACCACCGAACATTATAACTCCCAACCCACCAAAATAAAAAAATCTAACTAAAAAAACCTTAAAATGGCATTCAGATCTTTATCTGGCCAAAAAAAAATAATCAAAAAACCCTAATCTTAAAACAAACTTTTGGCTAGATTACGAGTTTTGCGTTATGAGTGATAAAGCCTCATAACGCTGCTTTTTCACTACCGCTGCTATTACGAGTCTTGCAGGTATAACTGTACCGCACACCTTTTTGGCCATAACGCAACGTAACTAGCGCACCTTTCAAAAAGTCCTTTTTCAATGGGACTTCCATAGAGCTGGTATTACGAGTTTTGCCTGGGAGGCCAAAAAGTGAGTGGTACACCCTATACCGTCAAGATTCGTTCCGCCATCGAAAGTCAGTAGTTATGAGTTTTACGTTACAAAGCTGTAGCATAAAACTCATAACTAAAGTGTTACAAAGTACACAAACACCCATAAACTACCTATTAACCCATAAAACCGAGGCCCTCCCGCCTTGCAAACACTAAAATAAAATTATTAACCCCTAATCTGCCTTTCCCGACATCACTGCCACTATAATAATCATATTAACCCCTAAACCGCCGTACTCCTGCATCGCAAACACTAGTTAAATGTTATTAACCCCTAATCTGCCGCCCCCAATGTCACCGCCGCCACTATACTAAAGTTATTAACCCCTAAACCTAACCCTAAATCTAAACCTAACACCCCTAACTTTAATATAATTAAAATAAATCTAAATAAGAATTACTATCATTAACTAAATAATTCCTATTTAAATCTAAATACTTACCTGTAAAATAAACCCTAAGCTAGCTACAATATAACTAATATTTACATTGTAGCTATCTTACGGCTAGATTGAGAGTTTTGCGCTAGCCATCAAAACCAGCGTTAGAGGCTCCTCCGGTCTAACGCTCACTTTGCAGCCGCGACTTTTCCATACCGCAGATCCCCTTACGTCAATTGCGTATCCTATCTTTTCAATGGGATCTTTCTAACACCGGTATTTAGAGCCGTGGCTGAAGTGAGAGTTAGAAATCTAACGTCAAAACTCCAGCCGCAGAAAAAAGTCAGTAGTTAAGAGCTTTCTGGGCTAACGCCGGTTTATAAAGCTCTTAACTACTGTGCTCTAAAGTACACTAACACCCATAAACTACCTATGTACCCCTAAACCGAGGTCCCCCCACATCGCCGCCACTCTATTAAAATTTTTTAACCCCTAATCTGCCGACTGCACACCGCCGCCACCTACGTTATCCCTATGTACCCCTAATCAGCTGCCCCTAATACCGCCGACACCTACATAATATTTATTAACCCCTAATCTGCCGCCCCCGCTATCGCTGACACCTGCATATTTTTTTAACCCCTAATTACCTCTCCGTACACCGCCGCAACCTACATTATATCTATGTACCCCTAATCTGCTGCCCCTAGCACAGCCGACCCCTATATTATATTTATTAACCCCTAATCTGCCGCCCCCATCGTCGCCTCCACCTACCTACAATTATTAACCCCTAATCTGCCGACCAGACCACACCGCTACTATAATAAATGTATTAACCCCTAAAGCTAAGTCTAACCCTAACACTAACACCCCCTAACTTAAATATAATTTAAATCTAACAAAATAAATTAACTCTTATTAAATAAATTATTCCTATTTAAAGCTAAATACTTACCTGTAAAATAAACCCTAATATAGCTACAAAATAAATTATAATTATATTGTAGCTATTTTATGATTAATATTTATTTTACAGGCAACTTTGTATTTATTTTAACCAGGTACAATAGCATTAAATAGTTAATAACTATTTAATAGCTACCTAGTTAAAATAATTACAAAATTACCTGTAAAATAAATCCTAACCTAAGTTACAATTAAACCTAACACTAGACTATCAATAAATTAATTAAATACAATACCTACAATTATCTACAAATAAACCTAACACTACACTATCAATAAATTAATTAAATACAATACCTACAAATAAATACAATTAAATAAACTAACTAAAGTACAAAAAATAAAAAAGAACTAAGTTACAAAAAATAAAAAAATATTTACAAACATTAGAAAAATATTACAACAATTTTAAACTAATTACACCTACCCTAAGCCCCCTAATAAAATAACAAAGCCCCCCAAAATAAAAAAATGCCCTACCCTATTCTAAATTAAAAAAGTTCAAAGCTCTTTTACCTTACCAGCCCTGAAAAGGGCCATTTGCGGGGCATGCCCCAAAGAATTCAGCTCTTTTGCCTGTAAAAAAAACACATACAATACCCCCCCAATATTACAACCCACCACCCACATACCCCTAATCTAACCCAAACCCCCCTTAAATAAACCTAACACTAAGCCCCTGAAGATCTCCCTACCTTGTATTCACCACACCGGGTTCACCGATCGGTCCAGAAGAGCCTCCGATGTCTTCATCCAAGCCCAAGCGGGGGCTAAAGAGTGACGTCCATCCTCCGGCTGAAGTCTTGATCCAAGCGGCAAATGAAGAAGTCCATCTTCGGGAAGAAATCTTCATCCTATCCGGGCAGAAGAGGACATCCGGACCGGCAAACATCTTCATCCAAGCCGCATCTTCTATGTTGTTCCATCCGATGACGAGCGGCTGATCTTGAAGACCTCCGGCGCAGATCCATCCTCTTTGTTCGACGTCCAACAGAAGAATGAAGGATCCAATCAGCCAATCAGATTGAGCTTGCATTCTATTGGCTGTTCCGATCAGCCAATAGAATGCGAGCTCAATCTGATTGGCTGATCCAATCAGCCAATTGGATTGAACTTGAATCTGAGTGGCTGATTCCATCAGCCAATCAGAATTTTCCTACCTTAATTCTGATTGGCTGATAGAATCCTATCAGCCAATCGGAATTCGAGGGACGCCATCTTGGATGACGTCCCTTAAAGGAACCTTCATTCTTCAGTTGGACGTCGAACGAAGAGGATGGATCCGCGCCGGAGGTCTTCAAGATCAGCCGCTCGTCATCGGATGGAACAACATAGAAGATGCGGCTTGGATGAAGATGTTTGCCGGTCCGGATGTCCTCTTCTGCCCGGATAGGATGAAGATTTCTTCCCGGAGATGGACTTCTTCATTTGCCGCTTGGATCAAGACTTCAGCCGGAGGATGGACGTCACTCTTTAGCCCCCGCTTGGGCTTGGATGAAGACATCGGAGGCTCTTCTGGACCGATCGGTGAACCCGGTGTGGTCAATACAAGGTATAGAGATCTTCAGGGGCTTAGTGTTAGGTTTATTTAAGGGGGGTTTGGGTTAGATTAGGGGTATGTCGGTGGTGGGTTGTAATGTTGGGGGTGGGGTATTGTATGTGTTTTTTTTACAGGCAAAAGAGCTGAATTCTTTGGGGCATGCCCCACAAATGGCCCTTTTCAGGGCTGGTAAGGTAAAAGAGCTTTGAACTTTTTTAATTTAGAATAGGGTAGGGCATTTTTTTATTTTGGGGGGCTTTGTTATTTTATTAGGGGGCTTAGAGTAGGTGTAATTAGTTTAAAATTGTTGTAATATTTTCCTAATGTTTGTAAATATTTTTTTATTTTTTGTAACTTAGTTCTTTTTTATTTTTTGTACTTTAGTTAGTTTATTTCATTGTATTTATTTGTAGGTATTGTATTTAATTAATTTATTGATAGTGTAGGGTTAGGTTTAATTGTAGATAATTGTAGGTAGTTTATTTAATTTATTTATTGATAGTGTAGTGTTAGGTTTAATTGTAACTTAGGTTAGGATTTATTTTACAGGTAATTTTGTAATTATTTTAACTAGATAGCTATTAAATAGTTATTAACTATTTAATAGCTATTGTACCTGGTTAAAATAAATACAAAGTTGCCTGTAAAATAAATATTAATCCTAAAATAGCTACAATATAATTATAATTTATATTGTAGCTATATTAGGGTTTATTTTACAGGTAAGTATTTAGCTTTAAATAGGAATAATTTATTTAATAAGAGTTAATTTATTTCGTTAGATTTAAATTATATTTAACTTAGGGGGTTGTTAGTGTTAGGGTTAGTCTTAGCTTTAGGGGTTAATACATTTATTAGACTAGAGGTGCGGTCCGGTCGGCAGATTAGGGGTTAATTATTGTAGGTAGGTGGAGGCGACGTTGGGGGCGGCAGATTAGGGATTAATAAATATAATATAGGGGTCGGCGGTGTTAGGGGCAGCAGATTAGGGGTACATAGGGATAACGTAGGTTGCGGCAGTGTATGGAGCGGCAGATTAGGGGTTAATAATAATATGCAGGGGTCAGCGATAGCGGGGGCGGCAGATTAGGGGTTTATAAATATAATATAGGAGTCAGCGGTGTTAGGGGCAGCAGATTAGGGGTACATAGGGATAACGTAGGTTGCGGCGGTGTACGGAGCGGCAGATTAGGGGTTAATAATAATATGCAGGGGTCAGCAATAGCGGGGGCGGCAGATTAGGGGTTAATAAGTGTAAGGCTAGGGGTGTTTAGACTCAGGGTACATGTTAGGGTGTTAGGTGCAGACTTAGGAAGTGTTTCCCCATAGGAAACAACGGGGCTGCGTTAGGAGCTGAACGCTGCTTTTTTGCAGGTGTTCGGTTTTTTTCAGCTCAAACAGCCCCATTGTTTCCTATGGGGGAATCGTGCACGAGCACGTTTTTGAAGCTGGCCGTATCCGTAAGCACCGCTGGTGTCGAGAGTTGCAGTGGCGTTAAATATGCTCTACGCTCCCTTTTTTGGAGCCTAACGCAGCCCTTCTGTGAACTCTAAATACAAGCTGTATTTAAAAGGTGCGGGGAAAAAAAATCATGCGTAGCTAACGCACCCCTTTGGCCGCAGAACTATAAATCTAGCCGTTTTTTTATTTTTATTTTACAGGTAAGTTTGTATTTATTTTAACTAGGTAGATTAGTTAGTAAATAGTTATTAACTATTTACTAACTACCTAGTTAAAAGAAATACAAATTTACCTGTAAAATAAAACCTAACCTGTCTTTCAATAACACCTAACATTACTCTACAATTAAATACATTACATTAATTAAATACAATTAAATAAATTACAAAAAAAATAAACACTAAATCACACAAAATAAAAAAGAAATTATCAAATGTTTAAACTAATTACACCTAATCTAATAGCCCTATCAAAATAATCCCCCCCCCACAAATAAAAAAAAACCCTAGCCTAAACTAAACTGCCAATAGCCCTTAAAAGGGCCTTTTGCAGGGCATTGCCCCAAAGAAATCAGCTTTTTTACCTGTAAAAAATTGCAAACCCCCCAACAGTAAAACCCACCACCACTCACACAACCAAACCCCCCAAAAAAACTACCTGAAAAAAACTAAGCTCCGCATTGCCCTGAAAAGGGCATTTGGATGGGCATTGCCCTTAAAAGGGCATTTATCTCTTTTTCTTTGCCCAAACCCCTAATCTAAAAATAAAACCCACCTAATAAACCCTTAAAAAAAACTAACACTAACACCGGAAGATCCACTTGCAGTTTTTGAAGACCAGACATCCATCTTCATAAAGCTGGGAGAAGTCTTCATCCAAGCAGGCAGAAGTCCTCAACAAAGTCGGGAGAAGACTTCTTCGAAGCGGCAAGAAGTCGTCCTCCAGGCGGGCAGAAGTCTTCATCCAGACGGTATGTTCTATCTTCATCCTTCCGATGCGGAGCAACTCCATCTTCAATGCCCATCCAAATGCCCTTTTCAGGGCAATGGGGAGCTTAGTTTTTTTAGGTAGTTTTTTTTGTGGGGGGTTTGGTTGTGTGGGAAGTGGGTTTTACTGTTGGGGGGTTGTTTGCATTCTTTTTACAGGTAAAAGAGATGATTTCTTTGGGGCAATGCCCCACAAAAGGCCCTTTTAAGGGCTATTGGCAGTTTAGTTTAGGCTAGGGTTTTTTTTATTTTGGGGGGTGACTTTTTTATTTTGATAGGGCTATTAGATTAGGTGTAATTTTTATGTCGGGATAGTGCATATGAGAAAAAGAGATTGGGTTTGCGTGCGAGTAGGGTGTTAGTTTCCCCCCCCCCCACTTTCATACTCCATTGATGTCTAAGAGGGAATATTTTAACTTAGTCATGATATTCTACCTTCTGCTTGTTGTGCGGGTTAGGATAGCGCACAAGCAAATATTTTTTGCTTTCAACTTGTAATACTTCTAGCAGAGTTAGCGTGGGAGCGATAAATAGCAGGACCCTCAATTCCCCCTTTATTTATCTGTAAAATTTTGTCTTTTATTGTATTGTTTCACCGTTGTACTTTTCTGTACCCATGGACATAGCACTCTACTCGTAATTTAGCCCTATGTTTCTTGCTTATTGTGAGGAGTCAACTGCACTAATCCGCCATCATTCAGTTGGCTCCTATGGCTAAGCACTGGCTTTTCTAAAGATGGCACTAAAATCAATAAGCTCTGATAAATATGGAAATTAAGTTATATTAAACATGTAAACAATGACATGCTTTAATCAGTGCTTCCTTGTCTGTTCTTTGTGATGGGTGTACAATAATTCTTAAACACACAATATGGGCCAAAATATGAGTGGCGCGCTAATTGTTGCACGCTAGCGATATTGGGTTCATCAGACGTGTTTTCATTGAAGTATATGGGAGAATACATTAACTCGATCACAAGATTATAACTTTGTCTTTTTTCACATGTTGGGTTAGCACACAAGCAAACACTTTTTACTTTAAACTTGTAATATGCGCGATATCTGATGCGCTTAAAAAATCCAAAGTCGAGCACAGTTAGTGCACGAGTGTAAGCGATAAGTAACACTCCACTTGTAGTCTAGCCCTAAAATGGTGTTTAAAATGTTTTGCTAAGGCTGCGCTTTCACAATCACATCTGATGTTGCATAAGTGTTCTCTGATTCTAGGTCTCAACTCCCTGGTGGTGAAAACTACATATTGCATTTTACACTCAACACAAGATATTAAGTAGACCACAAATTCTGTGGAACAATTAATACAATTAATACACTGAGCAGTTTGAAAAGATCTACAAGTAACGTAAGAAGTAAAGTGAGTTCCCACTTGAATGTAATCACAAGCTTTACAATTATTACTCCCACATCTGTATGTACATTTGAATGCTTGCCATGAGTTACACCATCTTAGCTACATGTGCTAGTCTCTCATCAGCTAAAAGTAAAGAGAAGTGCTTATGAATAATTTTACATATGTCCGAATAATGTGTACTATACTGGGTGACAAAAGTAACTTGAGAGAACTTGTTTTGTTTTGAAGCTCTTGTTTTGTTTAGCTGTGACTGTGAAAGCCAGCCTAGCTCATTACAAAACGCAAGTAGGATCATTTAAATGGCAAGCAATTGAACAAGTGAAAACAATGACAGGGGGGAAACATACTCAAATACTAAGCCGGCATGAATTGTTCTGGAACTTCAAATTGAGGACCAGACTTCCTCATGGCTTTAATTCATTATATGATATGAATACTTTTTGGGAATGATCGGGGCTTTGTTTTTGACTTCCTGACCTTGGTCACTTGTAGTAGCCATGGTTTGTAACAACTATGCATTAAACTATATGCTTTACACATTGATAACTACTAGTTTTTTTAATTTAAGGCTATATCACATGAGGTGTGATTTAATATACTATGAGGCCTAGTTATCAAGCCGTCAACCTCAAATACGCTGGAATTCCGCAGCGTATTTGTGGCGAGGCTGATTCGCCTTAGTTATCAAAGGCTAGAGACCGGCAAAAGTAGAATTTTGTGACGTAAGCTACGATCCGCCGGACTCAGTCCGACACAGATCGATTCTTACGTCACTCCAGATGTTCTGCACACAAGTGCAGCACAATCTGACTACTTTTGCTAGTTATCAAATAACTAGCAGGTACGCTCGGCACTTTTCCGGCCCAGCGTACCTGGTTTTCAACTCGCTGCCCTGGAGGCGGCGGATCCCATAGGAATCAATGGGAGTCTGACCATAGCGAAAGTTCATGTTCGCTGCTGCCAGATATCCCATTGATTCCTATGGGAGCTGTCTACACCTAACACCCTAACATGTACCCCGAGTCTAAACACCCCTAATCTGCCCCCCTACACCGCCGCAACTAAATAAAGTTATTACCCCCTAAACCGCCACTCCCGGAGCCCACAGCCACTATAATAAATATGTTAACCCCTAAACCGCCGCTCCCGGAGCCCACCGCCACTCTAATAAAATGATTAACCCCTAAACCGCCGCACCCAGAGCCCACCGCAAGCTATAATAAATATGTCCCTGACCCCGCCACATCTATAATATATGTATTAACCCCTAAACCTAAGTCTAACCCTAACACCCCCCAACTTAAATATCAATTAAATAAATCTAAATAATATTTCTATTATTAACTAAATTAATCCTATTTAAAACTAAATTCTTACCTTTAAAAAAAAACCTAATATAGCTACAGTATAAATAATAATTATATTGTAGCTATCTTAGGATTTATATTTATTTTACAGGCAAATTTCAATTTTTTTTAACTAGGTACAATAGCTATTAAATAGTTATTAACTATTTAATAGCTTACCTAGCTAAAATAAAGAGAAATTTACCTGTAAAATAAATCCTAACCTAAGTTACAATTACACCTAACACTACACTATCATTAAATAAATTATTCCTATTTAAAACTAAATACTTACCTGTAAAATAAACCCTAAGATAGCTACAATGTAATTAATAATTACATTGTAGCTATTTTAGGATTTATATTTATTTTACAGGTAACTTTGTTTTTATTTTAGCTAGTTAGAATAGTTATTAAATAGTTATTAACTATTTAATAACTACCTAGCTAAAAGAAATACAAAATTACCTGTAAAATAAATCCTAACCTAAGTTACAATTAAACCTAACACTACACTATCATTACATTAATTAAATAAATTAAATACAAATAACTAAGATGGCCAAGATGGCGTCCCTTCAATTCCGATTGGCTGATAGGATTCTATCAGCCAATCAGAATTAAGGTAGGAAAAATCTGATTGGCTGATTGAATCAGCCAATCAGATTGAAGTTCAATCCGATTGGCTGATCCAATCAGCCAATCAGATTGAGCTTGCATTCTATTGGCTGTTCCGATCAGCCAATAGAATGCGAGCTCAATCTGATTGGCTGATTCAATCAGCCAATCAGATTTTCCTACCTTAATTCCAATTGGCTGATAGAATCCTATCAGCCAATCGGAATTGAAGGGACGCCATCTTGGATGACGTCTCTTAAAGGAGCCTTCATGCGTCGGCGGGATGAAGATGGATCCTGAAGAAAGAAGATTGAAGACCCTGCTTGGAAGATGACATCGCCCGGATGGAAGACTTCTTCAGCGCCGCTTGGAAGATGACATCGCCCGGATGGAAGACTTCTTCAGCACCGCCTGGATGAAGACTTTATCGGATGGAAGACTTCTTCAGCGCCCCTTGGAGGATCACTTCTGCCTTTCCGGATCTCCTCTTCGGTTTCATCGGTGGGTCGGCTGGCTGAAGACAACTCAAGGTAGGATGATCTTCAGGGGGGTAGTGTTAGGTTTTTTTAAGGGGGGTTTGGGTTAGATTAGGGTTATGTGGGTGGTGGGTTTTAATGTTGGGGGGGTTGTATTTTTCTTTTACAGGCAAAAGAGCAGTTTTCTTTGGGGCATGCCCCGCAAAAGGCCCTTTTAAGGGCTGGTAAGGTAAAAGAGCTTTGAACTTTTTTAATGTAGAATAGGGTAGGGCATTTTTTATTTTGGGGGGCTTTGTTATTTTATTAGGGGGCTTAGATTAGGTGTAATTAGCTTAAAATTGTTGTAATATTTTTTAAATGTTTGTAACTTATTTTTTTTATTTTTTGTAACTTAGATTTTTTTATTTTTTGTACTTTAGTTAGTTTATGTAATTGTATTTAATTGTAGTTATTTGTATTTAATCTATTTAATTAATGTAATGATAATGTAGTGTTAGGTTTAATTGTAACTTAAGTTAGGATTTATTTTACAGGTAATTTTGTATTTCTTTTAGCTAGGTAGTTATTAAATAGTTAATAACTATTTAATAACTATTCTAACAAGCTAAAATAAATACAAACTTACCTGTAAAATAAATATAAATCCTAAAATAGCTACAATGTAATTATTAATTACATTGTAGCTATCTTAGGGTTTATTTTACAGGTAAGTATTTAGTTTTTAATAGGAATAATTTATTAAAGTATAGTGTAGTGTTAGGTGTAATTGTAACTTAGGTTAGGATTTATTTTACAGGTAAATTTCTCTTTATTTTAGCTAGGTAAGCTATTAAATAGTTAATAACTGTTTAATAGCTATTGTACCTAGTTAAAATAAATTGAAAGTTACCTGTAAAATAAAAATAAATCCTAAGATAGCTACAATATAATTATTATTTATATTGTAGCTATATTAGGGTTTATTTTAAAGGTAAGTATTTAGTTTTAAATAGGATTAATTTAGTTAATAATAGAAATATTATTTAGATTTATTTAATTAATATTTAAGTTAGGGGGTTTTAGGGTTAGACTTAGGTTTAGGGGTTAATAATTTTATTACAGTGGCGGCGGTGTAGGGGGGGCAGGATAGAGGTTAATAAATTTATTATAGGTGGCGAAGGTGTAAGGGGGGCAGATTAGGGGTTAATAAATTTAATATAGGTTGCGGCAGGGTCCGGGAGCGGCGGTTTAGGGGTTAAACTATTTATTTAGTTGCGGCGAGGTCCGGGATCAGTAGGATAGGGGTTAATAACTTTATTATAGGTGGCGACGGTATAGGGGGGGCAGGATAGGGGTTACTAGGTATAATGTAGGTGGCGGCGGTGTCCGGGAGCTGCGGTTTAGGGGTTAATACATTTATAAGAGTTGCAGCGGGGTCTAGGAGCGGCGGTTTAGGGGTTAATAACTTTATTGAGTTGCGGGGGCGCCGGTATAGGGGGTAGAACATTGTAGTTTAGTGTGGGTGCTTAGTGACAGGCTAGCAATAAAGCTGTCAAAAAGCCGAAGAGCAGCGAGATTGGATGAGTGATAACTCTCACAGTCCGCTGCTCATCGCCCCGTACTTGGTGCGCAGCTTTTTGACAGATTTATTGATAACTTAGGCGAAATTTTGCAGGTCCGCGGCGGCGATGGTAGGCGAGCTTAGGCGGGCGTTGATAACTAGGCCTCTATATATACTTCATGATATATATTGTGAATACATTTAAGCGAATTACATGCTGACCAGTGATGTCGCGAACATAAAAATTTGGGTTCGTGAACTGCGAACACGAACTTCCCCAACTGGCGAACTGGCGAACCGGGCGAACCGCCATAGACTTCAATAGGCAGGCGAACTTTAAAACCCACAGGGACTCTTTCTGGCCACAATAGTGATGGAAAAGTTGTTTCAAGGGGACTAACACCTGGTCTGTGGCATGCCGGAGGGGGATCCATGGCAAAACTCCCATGGAAAATTACATAGTTGATGCAGAGTCTGTTTTTAAGCCATAAAGGGGATAAATCACCTAACATTCCTAAATTGTTTGGAATAACGTGCTTTAAAACATCAGGTATGATGTTGTATCGATCAGGTAGTGTAAGGGTTACGCCCGCTTCACAGTGACAGACCAAACTCCCCGTTTAAAGGGACAGTCTACACCAGAATTTTTATTGTTTTAAAAGATAGATAATCCCTTTATTACCCATTTCCCAGTTTTGCATATCTGACACATTTATAATAATATACTTTTAACCTCTGTGATTATCTTGTATCTAAGCCTCTGCAAACTGCCCCTTTTTTCAGTTCTTTTGACAGACTTTCAGTCTAGCCAATCAATGCCTGCTCTCAGATAACTTCTCGTGCACGAGCACAGTGTTATCTATATGAAATACGTGAACTAACACCCTCTAGTGGTGAAAAACTGTTAAAATGCAATCTGAAAGAGGTGGGCTTCAAGGTCTAAGAAATTAGCATATAAACCTCCTCGGTTAAGCTTTCAACTAAGAATACCAAGAGAACAAAGCAAAATTGGTGATAAAAGTAAATTGGAAAATTGTTTAAAATTACATGCTCTATCTGAATCATGAAAGTTTATTTTGGCCTAGACTGTCCCTTTAACGCACCGCAAACAACCGCAAACAGTCCATTTGCACAACCACAAACTCCCCATTTGCACAAGGTTGGATACCAAGCTAGCCATGTCCTCCACCCAGACACGTACAACACCAAGGGTCCCCTGAAAGGTGACAACAAGGCCCCTGGGACGCCTGCTGTGTTTGGTCTTCCACCTCCTCAAAGCCACCTTCCTCCTCTGACTCCTCTTCTTCAGACTCCTCTCTCTGCATTGCCTCTCTCTGCGTTATTATAAGGTGTGTTAAGTAGTACTATTCCTATCAGTTTAATCCCTGTTATGTCCCCTATCAGGGGACGTGTATATGGCATCGATTTTAGGAACCGGGATATGGAAAAAGATGCTTGGTCGGTCCTCCTACTTCAAATTTGGGGCACTGCGCGTGCAATCTAATGTGCCACCAGATACGAGTGGTGTGTTAAGTAGTTCTATTCTTATTAGTTTAATCCCTGTTACGTCCCCTATCAGGGGATGTGTATATGGCATTGATTTTAGGAACTGGGAGATGGAAAAAGATTCTTGGTCGGTCCTCCTACTTCAAATTTGGGGCACTGCGCATGCAATCTAATGTGCCACCAGATATGAGTGGTGTGTTAAGTAGTTCTATTCTTATCAGTTTAATCCCTGTTACGTCCCCTATCAGGGGACGTGTATATGGCATCGATTTTAGGAACCGGGATATGGAAAAAGATGCTTGGTCTGTCCTCCTACTTCAAATTTGGGGCACTGCGCGTGCAATCTAATGTGCCACCAGATACGAGTGGTGCGTTAAGTAGTTCTATTCTTATTAGTTTAATCCCTGTTACGTCCCCTATCAGGGGATGTGTATATGGCATTGATTTTAGGAACCGGGAGATGGAAAAAGATTCTTGGTCGGTCCTCCTACTTCAAATTTGGGGCACTGCGCATGCAATCTAATGTGCCACCAGATATGAGTGGTGTGTTAAGTAGTTCTATTCTTTTCAGTTTAATCCCTGTTACGTCCCCTATCAGGGGACGTGTATATGGCATCGATTTTAGGAACCGGGAGATGGAAAAAGATGCTTGGTCGGTCCTCCTACTTCAAATTTGGGGCACTGCACGTGCAATCTAATGTGCCACCAGATAGGAGTGGTGTGTTAAGTAGTTCTATTCTTAGCAGTTTAATCCCTGTTACGTCCCCTATCAGGGGACGTGTATATGGCATGGATTTTAGGAACCGGGAGATGGAAAAAGATGCTTGGTCGGTCCTCCTACTTCAAATTTGGGGCACTGTGCGTGCAATCTAATGTGCCACCAGATAGGAGTGGTGTGTTAAGTAATACTATTCCTATCAGTTTAATCCCTGTTATGTGCCTTTTTTTTGGTTTGGTTTTTGAAGCCACAGTGCAGCACCAGAGGCCAGAAAAATTAGGCATGTACACATGCCTGAAAGATTAGGTATTGTTGCAGCCGCTGCTATAGCAGCAGCCAGAAAACTTGATATTTGTTTCCCAGGCAGAAAGTGCCCTAAAACATTGCGGCTTGAACCCTAGTTGGTGGCGGATAAGTCACGCAAGTCATCCGGCATTCAGAGATCAAATACAGCAGCGTGTGGACCATTTTTAGCCCAAGGCAGCTCATCTCATCAGGCCTTTTTTACTCAAATGTATCGCCCAATGTCAGTCCCTTTGGGATCCATCCCTCATTCATCTTAATAAAGGTGAGGTAATCTAGACTTTTTTGACCTAGGCGACTTCTCTTTTCAGTAACAATACCTCCTGCTGCACTGAAGGTCCTTTCTGACAGGACACTTGAAGCGGGGTAGGCCAGAAGTTCTATCGCAAATTGGGATAGCTCAAGCCACAGGTCAAGCCTGCACACCCAGTAGTCAAGGGGTTCATCGCTCCTCAGAGTGTCGATATCTGCAGTTAAGGCAAGGTAGTCTGCTACCTGTCGGTCGAGTCGTTCTCTGAGGGTGGACCCCGAAGGGCTATGGCGATGCGTAGGACTTAAAAAGCTCTGCATGTCCTCCATCAACAACACGTCTGTAAAGCATCCTGTCCTTGCCGACGTGGTCATGGGAGGAGTATTACTTTCACCTCTTCCCCTGTTAGATTTCCGTTGTGCTGTGACATCACCCTTATACGCTGTGTAAAGCATACTTTTTAATTTATTTTGGAACTGCTGCATCCTTTCCGACTTGCAGTAATTCGGTAACATTTCAGGCACTTTATGCTTATACCAGGGGTCTAATAGCATGGACACCCAGTACAAGTCGTTCTCCTTCAGCCTTTTTATACGAGGGTCCCTCAACAGGCACGACAGCATGAAAGACCCCATTTGCACAAGGTTGGATGCCGAGCTACTCATGTCCCGTTCCTCGTCCTCAGTGATCTCACTGAAGGTATCTTCTTCCCCCCAGCCATGTACAACACCACGGGTACCAGATAGGTGACAACGAGCCCCTTGGTATGCCTGTTGTGGTTGGTCTTCCTCCTCCTCCTCAAAGCCACATTCCTCCTCTGACTCCTCTTCCTCAAAATCCTCTTCCAGCGTTGCCGCAGGTCCAGCAAGCGATGCTGATAAGGCTGTTTCTGGTGGTGATGGTGACCACAACTCTTCCTCTTCACGCTCATCTACGGCCTGATCCAGCATTCTTCACAGGGCACGCTCCAGGGAGAAAACAAATTGTATGATGTCGCTGATGGTGCCTTCGGTGCGACTGACTAGGTTTGTCACTGCCTCAAAAGGATGCATGAGCCTACAGGCATTGCGCATGAGCGTCCAGTAACGTGGCACAAAAATTCCCAGCTCCGCAGAGGCTGTCCTAGCACCCCGTTCATACAAATAGTCGTTAACGGCTTTTTCTTGTTGGATCAGGCGGTTGAACATTAGGAGTGTTGAATTCCAACGTGTCGGGCTGTCGCAAATCAAGCACCTCACTGGAATGTTGTTTCGCCGCTGGATATCGGAAAAGTGCGCCATGGCAGTGTAGGAACGCCTCAAATGGCCACACACCTTCCTGGCCTGCTTCAGGACGTCCTGTAAGCCTGAGTACTTATGCACAAAGCATTGTACGATCAGATTACACACATGTGCCATGCACGGCACATGTGTCAACTTGCCCAATTTCAATGCCGCCACCAAATTACTTCCGTTGTCAGATACCACTTTGCCGATCTCCAGTTGGTGCGGAGTCAGCCACGGATCCACCTTTGCATTCAGGGTGGACAGGAGTGCTGGTCCGGTGTGACTCTCTGCTTTCAGGCAAGTCAACCCCAAGACGGCGTGACACTGCCATATCCGGGATCTGGAATAGTACCTGCAGAGCTGGGGGGGGGGTGCCGTTGATGTGGAGCAAGACACAGCAGCAGAAGAGGACTTAGCTGAGGAGGTTATGGAAGAGGATGGAGTAGGAGGAGAAGAGGAGGTGGCAGCAGGCCTGCCTGCAAGTCGTGGCAGTGTCACCAACTCCTCCTCTGCAGAGCCATGCATTCCATGCTTGGCAGCCATCAGCAGGTTTACCCAATGCACAGTGTAGGTGATATACCTGCCCTGACCATGTTTTGCAGACCAGCTATCAGTGGTCATATGGACCCTTGCCCCAACACTGTGTGCCAGACATGCCATTACTTCCTTTCGCACAATCGAGTACAGGTTGGGGATTGCCTTTTGTGCAAAGAAATTTCGGCCGGGTATCTTCCACTGCGATGTCCCAATAGCTTGTTTGGTAAAAGCTGGCGGGCTAAGAGTTCAGACAAGCCAGCTGTCAGACGCCGGGCAAGGTTGTGACTTTGTGACATTGGCTTCTTACGCTCAAACATGTCCTTGACAGACACCTGACTGTGGGCAGATGAGCAGGAACTGCTCCGGAAGAGAGATGGAGTGGCGGATGGTTGAGAGAGGGCAAGGAGGACAGCAGTGGTTGACATGGCTGAAGATGCTGGACCAGGAGGTGGATGGCGGGTTTGAGTTTGTGTTCTGCTTCTACTCATGTGTTGATCCCATAGGCGTTTGTGATGTGTGATCATGTGCCTTCGCAAAGCAGTTGTACCTAGGTGGGTGTTGGACTTCCCATGACTCAGTTTCTTTTGGCACAGGTTGCAAATGGCATCGCTGAGGCAGACACACAAAAAAAATTCCACAAAGCTGAGCTCTGCGATGATGGCATTCTGGTGGTGGCAACAGCATGCATTGATTGGCGTGCTGTCTGACTGTGCCACTAGCTCCTTGCGACAACCTCCCCCTGCTTCCAACACGTCTCCTCCTCCTCCTCTCCCCTGTTCTTCTTCTCTTCTAGCGGGCACCCACGTGACATCCACGGACGCATCGTCATCATCAACCGCTTCACTTGTATCTGACAAATCAACAAAGGAAGTAGCAGCGGGTACAACATCATCATCATCACACCGTACGTCAATGTCTGTAATGCTGCCTGACTGAGACATATCACTGTTATCTACATCCTCTGTCAATGATGGTTGCGCATCACTCATTTCTTCCAACTGATGTTAAAAAAACTCCTCTGAACGATCAAGTGAAGCGGCTGTGGTGCTAGTGTTGGTGGTGGCGGTAGGCGGGCGAGTGGTAACTTGAGAGGTGCCCGAAGATAAGCTGGAGGAGGATGGTGCGTCAAGGTTCGGAGCGGAAGCTATAGAAGATTGGGTGTCCTGTGTAACTGTTAAAAAGTCAACTATTTCCTCAGAATTTTTTGAGTTCATGGGACGTGGCCTCTGAACACTGGGCATTATTCTAGGGCCAAAGGGAATCACAGCACCACGACCACGATGCCACCTGTGGGGTGGCCTGCCTCTGCCTGTCATATTTTTTTTAAATGTACACTTACACTACTATTAAACAAGATATGAGTGATGGCACTGGGCAAGTGGGCACAGTATACGCTGTGAGCCTGACACAAAAAAGCAGACTGATGTTTCACAGTCCAAAAAGTTTTTATTTTTTTAAATGTACACTTACACTACTATTAAACAAGATATGAGTGGTGGCACTGGGCAAGTGGGCACAGTATACACTGTGAGCCTGACACAAAAAAGCAGACTGATGTTTCACAGTCCAAAAAGTTTTTTTTTTTAAATGTACACTTACACTACTATTAATCAAGATATGAGTGGTGGCACTGGGCAAGTGGGCCCAGTATAAGCTGTGAGCCTGACACAAAAAAGCAGACTGATGTTTCACAGTCCAAAAATTTTTATTTTTTTAAATGTACACTTACACTACTATTAAACAAGATATGAGTGGTGGCACTGGGCAAGTGGGCCCAGTATAAGCTGTGAGCCTGAAACAAAAAAGCAGACTGATGTTTCACAGTCCAAAAAGTTTTTATTTTTTTAAATGTACACTTACACTACTATTAAACAAGATATGAGCGGTGGCACTGGGCAAGTGGGCACAGTATAAGCTGTGAGCATGACACAAAAAAGCAGACTGATGTTTCACAGTCCAAAATGTTTTTTTTTTTAAATGTACACTTACACTACTATTAAACAAGATATGAGTGGTGGCACTGGGCAAGTGGGCACAGTATACACTGTGAGCCTGACACAAAAAAGCAGACTGATGTTTCACAGTCCAAAAAGTTTTTTTTTTTAAATGTACACTTACACTACTATTAATCAAGATATGAGTGGTGGCACTGGGCAAGTGGGCCCAGTATAAGCTGTGAGCCTGACACAAAAAAGCAGACTGATGTTTCACAGTCCAAAAAGTTTTTATTTTTTTAAATGTACACTTACACTACTATTAAACAAGATATGAGTGGTGGCACTGGGCAAGTGGGCACAGTATACACTGTGAGCCTGACACAAAAAAGCAGACTGATGTTTCACAGTCCAAAAAGTTTTTTTTTTTAAATGTACACTTACACTACTATTAATCAAGATATGAGTGGTGGCACTGGGCAAGTGGGCCCAGTATAAGCTGTGAGCCTGACACAAAAAAGCAGACTGATGTTTCACAGTCCAAAAATTTTTATTTTTTTAAATGTACACTTACACTACTATTAAACAAGATATGAGTGGTGGCACTGGGCAAGTGGGCACAGTATACAATGTGAGCCTGACACAAAAAAGCAGACTGATGTTTCACAGTCCAAAAAGTTTTTATTTTTTTAAATGTACACTTACACTACTATTAAATAAGATATGAGTGGTGGCACTGGGCAAGTGGGCACAGTATACGCTGTGAGCCTGACACAAAAAAGCAGACTGGTGTTTCACAGTCCAAAAAGTTTTTATTTTTTTAAATGTACACTTACACTACTATTAAACAAAATATGAGTGGTGGCACTGGGCAAGTGGGCACAGTATACGCTGAGAGCCTGACACAAAAAAGCAGACTGATGTTTCACAGTCCAAAAAGTTTTTTGTTTTTTTTTAAATGTACACTTACACTACTATTAAACAAGATATGAGTGGTGGCACTGGGCAAGTGGGCCCAGTATAAGCTGTGAGCCTGAAACAAAAAAGCAGACTGATGTTTCACAGTCCAAAAAGTTTTTATTTTTTTAAATGTACACTTACACTACTATTAAACAAGATATGAGCGGTGGCACTGGGCAAGTGGGCACAGTATAAGCTGTGAGCATGACACAAAAAAGCAGACTGATGTTTCACAGTCCAAAATGTTTTTTTTTTAAATGTACACTTACACTACTATTAAACAAGATATGAGTGGTGGCACTGGGCAAGTGGGCACAGTATACACTGTGAGCCTGACACAAAAAAGCAGACTGATGTTTCACAGTCCAAAAAGTTTTTTTTTTTAAATGTACACTTACACTACTATTAATCAAGATATGAGTGGTGGCACTGGGCAAGTGGGCCCAGTATAAGCTGTGAGCCTGACACAAAAAAGCAGACTGATGTTTCACAGTCCAAAAATTTTTATTTTTTTAAATGTACACTTACACTACTATTAAACAAGATATGAGTGGTGGCACTGGGCAAGTGGGCACAGTATACACTGTGAGCCTGACACAAAAAAGCAGACTGATGTTTCACAGTCCAAAAAGTTTTTATTTTTTTAAATGTACACTTACACTACTATTAAATAAGATATGAGTGGTGGCACTGGGCAAGTGGGCACAGTATACGCTGTGAGCCTGACACAAAAAAGCAGACTGGTGTTTCACAGTCCAAAAAGTTTTTATTTTTTTAAATGTACACTTACACTACTATTAAACAAAATATGAGTGGTGGCACTGGGCAAGTAGGCACAGTATACGCTGAGAGCCTGACACAAAAAAGCAGACTGATGTTTCACAGTCCAAAAAGTTTTTTTTTTTTTTTTAAATGTAAACTTACACTACTATTAAACAAGATATGAGTGGTGGCACTGGGCAAGTGGGCCCAGTATAAGCTGTGAGCCTGAAACAAAAAAGCAGACTGATGTTTCACAGTCCAAAAAGTTTTTTTTGTTTTTAAATGTACACTTACACTACTATTAAACAAGATATGAGTGGTGGCACTGGGCAAGTGGGCCCAGTATAAGCTGTGAGCCTGACACAAAAAAGCAGACTGATATTTCACAGTCCAAAAAGTTTTTTCTTATTTTTAAATGTATACTTACACTACTATTAAACAAGATATGAGTGGTGGCACTGGGCAAGTGGGCACAGTATACGCTGTGAGCCTGACACAAAAAAGCAGACTGATGTTTCACAGTCCAAAAATTTTTTTTTTTTTAAATGTACACTTACACTACTATTAAACAAGATATGAGTGGTGGCACTGGGCAAGTGGGCCCAGTATAAGCTGTGAGCCTCAAACAAAAAAGCAGACTGATGTTTCACAGTCCAAAAAGTTTTTTTATTTTTAAATGTACACTTACACTACTATTAAACAAAATATGAGTGGTGGCACTGGGCAAGTGGGCACAGTATACGCTGTGAGCCTGACACAAAAAAAGCAGACTTTTTGTTTTTAAATTTACACTACTGTTACACCAGATATGAGTGGTGGCACTGGGCAAGTGGGCACAGTATACACTGTGAGCCTGGTACACACGCTGGCAGGAAGCAAATGCAATTAAATTACACAAGCAGACTGATGTTTCACAGTTGAAAAAGTTTTTTTTTTTAAATTTACACTACTGTTACACCAGATATGAGTGGTGGCACTGGGCAAGTGGACCTGGTACACACGCTCGCAGGCAGGCAACTGCAATTAGATTACACTAGCAGACTGATGTTTCACAGTAAAAAAAAGTTTTTTTTTTTTAATTTCCACTACTGTTACAACAGATATGAGTGGTTGCACTGGGCAAGTGGGCCTGGCACACACGCTGGCAGGCAGGCAACTGCAATTAGATTACACAAGCAGACTGATTTTTCACAGTCAAAAAAGTTGTTTTTTTTAAATTTACACTACTGTTACACCAGATATGAGTGGTGGCACTGGGCAAGTGGGCCTGGCACACACGCTGGCAGGCAGGCAACTGCAATTAGATTACACAAGCAGACTGATGTTTCACAGTCAAAAAAGTTTTTTTTTTTAAATTTACACTACTGTTACACCAGATATGAGTGGTGGCACTGGGCAAGTGGGCCTTGCACACACGCTGGCAGGCAGGCAACTGCAAATAGATTACACTAGCAGACTGATGTTTCACAGTCAAAAAAGTTTTGTTTTTTTAAATTTACATTACTGTTACACCAGATATGAGTGGTGGCACTGTTCTAGTGGCTTGGCAGGCAACTGCAATTAGATTACTCAGGAGAAAAAAAAATGATGTTCTAGCCCTAAAAAGGGCTTTTTGGGGTGCTGTCCTTACAGCAGAGATCAGATGAGTCTTTCACGACTGTAGTGGACACTGAATACACTAGCTTAGCTATCAATTTCCCTATTAAATCACCAGCAGCTACACTGTCTCTCCTCTCACTAACAATGCAGCTTCCGAATGAATCTAAAATGGCTGCTGTCCAGGAGCTGGGAGGGTCTGGGAGGGAGGGTCTGCTGCTGATTGGCTGGAATGTGTCTGCAGACTGTGAGATACATGGTCAAAGTTTACTCAATGATGACGAATAGGTGGCGTACGCGAACATGCTATGTTCGCTGGGAACTATTCGCCCGCGAACTATTCGCGGCATCACTAGTCATGAGCAGAGCGAAGGGGACGGGAGGGAGAGTATCTGGAGACAAGGTCTGAGATGTAGGGGTGAGCAGTGCAGTTGAGGGCTTTGTATGTCAGAGTGAGAATTTTCTGTTTGATCCTAGAGACAAGAGGAAGCCAGTGAAGGGATTGGCAGAGAGGAGCAGCAGATGAATAGCGACGTGTAAGGAGGATGAGTCTGGCAGAGGCATTCATTATGGATTGTAAAGGAGCTAGGCGGCAGGTGGGGAGACCAGAGAGGACAGAGTTGCAGTAATCAAGGCGGGAAAGAATGATAGAGTGGATTAAAATCTTAGTTGTGTCTTGTGTAAGGAAGTGTCTAATTTTGGAGATGTTTTTAAGGTGGAAGCGGCAGGCTTTAGCCAAGGACTGAATGTGAGGAGTGAAGGAAAGATCTGAGTCAAATGTGACCCCGAGACATCGGGCATGCGGGGTAGGGGTAATGATTGAGTTGTCGACAGTTATAGAGATATTGGGGGTGGAGATTTTGGAAGAAGGGGGGAAAATGAGGAGCTCAGTTTTGGAGAGATTTCGCTTGAGGTAGTGAGAGGACATCCAGGAAGAGATGTGAGAAAGACAGTTAGTGACACGGGTTAGCAAGGAAGGAGATAGGTCTGGTGCAGAGAAGTAGATTTGGGTGTCATCGGCATACAAATGATATTGGAAACCGTGGGACTTAATTAGGGAACCTAGTGATGACGTAGAGATTAAGAAGAGAAGGGGACCAAGGAAAGAGCCTTGTGGTACTCCGACAGAAAGTGGTGACGGGGCAGAGGAGGCCCCAGAGAAGGCTACACTAAAGGTACGGTTTGACAGGTAGGAAGAGAGCCACGACAGGGCTGTGTCACAGATGCCGAAGGATTGGAAGGTTTGGAGCAAAAGAGGGTGGTCAACAGTGTCAAAGGCTGTGGACAGATCAAAGAGGATAAGCAGAGAGAAGTGGCCTTTTGATTTTGCTGTAAGCAAGTCGTTGGTGACCTTAACAATAGCTGTCTCTGTGGAGTGATAGGGACGAAATCCAGATTGCAGCAGGTCAAGAAGGGAGTTTAATGTAAGGAAATGGGATAGGCATGCATATACTAGTTTTTCGAGAAGCTTTGAGGCAAGAGGGAAGAGGGAAATAGGGCGGTAGTTGGATGGGGAGGTAGGATCAAGGGAAGGTTTTTTGAGGATAGGTGTGACCAGTGCTTGTTTCATCGATGAGGGAAATGTACCAGTGCTGAGGGAGAGGTTGAAAATGTGTGTTAGTATAGGGGTAAGGGTAGCAGAGAGGGAGGGGAGTAGCTGTGAGGGGATAGGGTCAAGGGGACAGGTAGTGAAGTGAGAGCGCAGTATAAGTGCCGAAACTTCTTCCTCAGTAACAGGGGAGAATGAACTAAGTTTCAGGTTATGAGGGTTGTGGTTGAGTGAGAGCATTTGAAAGGGGGAAGAAAATGGAATTATGTTGAGAGCTGATTTCATGTCTGATGGAGTCAATTTTGTTAATGAAGTGACTTGCAAAGTCTTGAGCTGACAGAGAAGTTGTATTAGGAAGTGGGGGAGGGCGGAGGAGAGTATTGAAAGTGGAGAACAGACGTTTTGGGTTTGAAGAAAGATTAGAGATAAGAGTAGAGAAGTAGTGTTGCTTGTGGAGATTAAGAGCAGAATAGTAGGAGTTCAAGATGAATTTGTAATGAAGAAAATCAGCTTAACTCCGTGATTTTCTCCAGGGCCGTTCAGCAGTACGGGAACATCTGCGTAGGTACAGTGTCAGAGGAGTATGCCAGGGCTGAGGATGAGTGTGTGATTTCCAAACAATGGTAAGAGGGGCAAGATTGTCAAGGACGGATATAAGGGTGGAATTATAGTGGCAGATAGATTGTTCAGGGCAGGAAAAGGAGGAGAAGGATGAGAGGAGCGGTTTAAGGGAATTAGCAAGTAGTTACTGATCTAAAGACATAGTTGCTCTTTCCCCTCTCTATTGCTCTCTCTCCCCCTCTCTTTTTCTCTCTCTCCCCCCCTCTCTTTTGCTCTCTCTCCCCTCTTTTCTTTTGCTCTCTCTCCCCCTCTCTTTTGCTCTCTCTCCCCCTCTCTTTTGCTCTCTCTCTTTCCCCCTCTTATTTTCTCTCTCCCCCTCTCTTTTGCTCTCACTCCCCCCTCTCTTTTTCTCTCTCTTCCCTCTATTTTGCTCTTTCCCCTCTATTTTTCTCTCTCTCCCCCTCTCTTCTGCTCTCCCCCCTCTCTTTAGCTCTTTCCCATATATTTTTGTCTCTCCCCCTCTCTTTCTATTTCTCTCACCTCTTTCTAGCGCCGACCTCTCCCGACCACGCCCACACCATATCCGACAACGCCCCGACCATGTCCAGCCACGCCCACGCTCCCGCCCGGTCACGCCCACTTTCGCCCCACAGCCGCAAACAGAATGTCAGGTAAGGCCAGGTGTGTTTGTCCTGTGCTGTCTCTACTGTGCATGTCAGCTTTGGACAAACACAATTGGCCTTTTATATTATAGGATTTAATGATAGCAAGACAAGCTACGTTGTAAATTTTGCACGTATCTGTTTCAATGGTTATTATATTATTTTAAAACTATTATCACAGGTCAGACTTATATGTTCATTTTAAGAACATGTTTAAGTTTATTTTTCTTTTGTAAAGTGAACTACTTGCCATATGCACAGAATTATTAAAAATCCATAGGCATAGATTACAAATGGAGCACTTGCATTTTTGCACTCAAGGGTTAATATATATATATATATAAATAATAGATTTCTATGAGGGCGTGCTATAAAATTCATGTCAGATAATGCTTGAGCATTAACCGTTTATTTGCTATACATCATCCATGTTTTTTAAATCACAATTTCAAGTGACAATACGCATCAGCATATGCTGCTTTGTATATTAATTTGTACATGGAGCCCTTTAAATCTAGTTTTAAAAAGTGCTAAAAAAGAAAGTGGTATTTTAGTTTAAGAGCTCGAAAGTTAGAGGGACGCTAAACCCAAATTTTCTATTTAATGATTCAGACAGAGCAGCAATTTTATGCACATTTCTAATTTACTCCTATTATCAATTTTTCTTTATTCTTTTACTGTCTTAGGAGCTGGACCATTTTTTGTTCAGAACTTGGGTTGCGCTCACTGATTGGTGGCTAAATGTAACCACCAATAAGCAAACGCTATCCAGGGTGCTGAACAAAAAATGGTCTGACTCCTAAGAAAATGGGTAAGCTCCTCAGCTTTACTTTCCTACTTTTTAAATAAAGATAGCAAGAGAACAAAGAAAAATTGATAACAGGAGTAAATTACAAACTTGCTTAAAGGGACAGTCTACAATATAATTTGTATTGTTTTAAAAGATAGATAATCCCTTTATTACCCATTCCCCAGTTTTGCATAACCAATACGGTTATATTAATACTGTATACTTTTTTTACCTCTGTGATTACCTTGTATTTAAGCGTCTTCTGACAGCCCCTGATCGCATGACTATTTATTTATTATCTATTGACTTACATTTAGTACTGTGTTGTGCTAAATCTTAAATAACTCCTCGGGAGTGAACACAATTTTATCTATATGGCCCACCTGAACTAGCAGTCTCCTGTTGTGAAAAGCTAATAAAAAAGCATGTGATAAGAGGCTGTATTTAGTGACTTAGAAATAGCAGAAATTTAGAGGTTTAAATGTTATAAAGTATATTAATATAACAATGTTGGTTGTGCAAAGCTAGGGAATGGGTAGTAAAGGCGCTATCTATCTTTTTAAACAATAACAATTTTAGTGTAGACTGCTCTTTAAAATCATGAAATAAATTTTTTTGGTTTAGTATCCCTTTAAAGTGATTGTAAAGTTTAAGTGCCCAGTATCTAAAAAAAATACTCTTAAAAACAGGGGCACTTTAATTCATTAAACTTTACAAACATGCTTTTAAAAAAAAAAAAAACTTACCATTTCGTTATGCTAAACCGACCACCGATCCTCCGCCTGCATCTCCTTCTGTATTTTGCTGATCGATGACGAAACCGGCTTTCTCCAATCATTGCGTGCCCCCATTGGCATCCAGCTGGGAGGCATAATGTGCAGCCACTTAACAGCAGCTTGCTTCCAATTAACTGCTAATATTAAATTTGCTTCATTCTCTTGGTATCCTTTGTTGAAGGATATGCAGCAATGCACTACTGGGTGCTACACATACATATACGCACACATATACAGATATATACATACATACACACACATCAAAGCTGGTTATTCAAACTCTTCACTATTAACAGGTTTCAGAATGTTTTATATATATATATATATATATATATATATATATATTTATATATATATATATATATATATATATATATATAAACTAACCCCACACTACATCTAATCATTTAATTGTTAATTGTTACCATATAAAATAAATGTAATGCAAGTGAGTGTGTGTGCCTGTGTTTAATTTTGTGCAAGTGTGTTTGTGTGTGCATGTGTGTTTGTGTGTGCATGTGTGTTTGTGTGTGCATGTGTGTTTGTGTGTGCAAGTGTGTTTGTGTGTGCATGTGTGTTTGTGTGTGCATGTGTGTTTGTGTGTGTTCATGTATGTTTGTTTGTGTGTGCGTGTATGTGTATACACTGTACCCATGCTCCATGCCACTACATGAGCTTTTGCCTAATATATAATCATTACTATAAGTCATTATTTACTATATATATATAACTTGTTGCTACCAGCCCAGTACAGAGCACAATACAAATTCCTCCTCAAAATTATATATATATATTTTTATTATGTGTATCCCTTTAATTTCCCTGACAAAGTGCAGAGAACACAGTCTGCAGTGTCCTTTCCAAAAGCAAACTGGACATTACCTGGAAATCTCAAACACCCTCATTAACAGCTGGGAGGTATCCAGATGCTGATATGCCCTTAGATCCTGGGTACTTAGGTTAAGAGGCACAGGGTAGTAAAGCAGAGTCGCCGACTATATATATATATATATGGTAGGGGTATAAGTGTTTGCTCTGGGTTACTTTCAGTTGAAGACAGATATGCTACTGTTTCACAATACGTTATCTTCTAATAGAGATACAACCTGCTTGACTTTAATGGATGTCAGAATTGTAGGCAGGTGCAACCCGCATTCTTGCTCTTATGGTGAGTAGTTATACAAAATGTAATAGCCTAGCCTGGGATCCCATCATTATGCAGCCCCCTCTATCAGTAACCCCTTAGATTAAATCACAAGCCATACATGTACAGACATTCCTCCATATAACGCTGCTCAATTAGTCTACAAGATGGGATCTGGTGGTACCTAACCTATATAACATCAGTTCAATATCTACTAGAAACTCAATATCACAATGCAGGCAATTTGCAATAAATCAATCCCATTCGAGGCAATTCTTTAATAAAATAAAGTCAGGCAAATCATCTTAAAACTCTTGTTACAGCATCAGGAGCCCAAAAAGTCACTTAACTCTACATTGCATGATTTATACCATCCAATTTCTCACACAGTACACTTAAACCCATTAACCCTTAAACAAAAATAAGGAAATAAGTTTATTAATGATGCGAAAACTTTAATAAATGAAATCTACTTTAAGGGTTATTTAAAAGTCAATAAATTGCCACCACAAAAATAAACACTCCCTACTGAGTTAATTTTCTTTATTATTAATATTCAACTTGCTGCTTCTATTATGAGCACAGATGTCAGCATTCTATGGACTTTACATACCAGTCCATAGAAAAGAATCACTACCCTCATCTAATTTCCCTTATATAAACTTCTCCCTGTTGCAGCATTTACAGTTTAGCACCAAATACAATGTACACACAAGATAACCTAATACGTCAATTAATTGCTAACTCTGTAAGAACTAATTGGACCCCTCACTGCATCTGTTGGCTTCTATTATATACCCCTATCTGCCCTTATACTATCTGCCCTGTGCAAAGCTCCTATATCTGAGCATCTCCACATCCAGTGCTAATAACCACTAGTCCTTGATTCCTTGCACCAAATTGTATTGTATAATTCGATATATGTATCTGCAGTGCCCATATCCCATTCATCTGCCTGCACTTACCCTGTACTCACCGTTGCTGGTAGGAGGCTTGAGCTCAGCTGATCCCGGGCACATTGTGCAGATGGTTCCCGTTGGCGCCTCCACTCCTAGCAGCCCCTGGCTTGGCTGCAGTCCCTGAAACAAGATAAAACACAGAGGCGCCAAACATGGCCTAGTACAGCCAGATAACAGATACTAAAATCCACAAGATAGCGATTGAATACTCACAAAGGAGGTGCACCCATTGGTGCTTATGAAGCAGACTGGAGCCTCTCAGTGGTCCAGCTCACTGGTATACTTCATGAGTCAGATTGTGGTCCTTGATGGTAGTGATTAACAGGTTCCTGAATGAACACAAAAAATGCAAACCATAGCCCAGTAACGTTTAGACAAGCGAGTGGTAGATTGAGCAATCTTACTTACAAGATTCAAAGCACCAGCAGGTGCATATACTGCAGACTGGAACCAAACAGTCGCCCAGTAGACTGATCCCTCCAGATGAAAACAAGATACCTCTCAGGTGCCAGAGAGTTAGCAGCATACAAATGATAAAAAAGGGTGTCCAAAAAGCAAGTGTATTTCTGTAAAAATCTTTATTAAAAAGCGACGCGTTTCTCAGCTAAAACAAGCTGTTTCCTCAGGCTAAAACATTATTAAAACACATTCAGATAACACTTGCTTTATACAAACCTAAACCTATTGATTAACCAATCGGATTGTTCAAACCTTAATGGTCATTAAGTGTTAGCACCTGTCTGCTGCAGGGTTGGTATGGCAACCTGGAGCTCTGACATAATTCAGTGCAAATACCAAAACCTCAGCAGACCATACTATAAACTAAAGACATCATCTGAGTACATATAATTATAATAAGATCATCATTGTGGATTGGTGATGATAAACATAAATATAACATTGTTAAAAACAAGGCTCTCATTTCCTATGGCATTGTATATTTTTTTAAAAAAATATGCTTGAACCAACTGGTGATATAATGATATGTTTCCCAAACATCGTGCTTTGTACATTTATATACAGCCTACAATGTCAGCCTTACCATATTCTGATAAAATGTAAACACAATGAACAACTTAGTCATACAGTCAGAGCAGGAGATAACAATGCTGTCAGACTAGATATCAAATTATTTATACAGACCCAAATCTTCCTGATGTCGACTGCATGATAGCTAAGTTTGTTTGCTGAGACCTATATATATTACCCCCACTAAGTATGAGGCTATTTTATGTGCGATCCTCATAGATCAGTCTGTTTTGTCACTGTTTCAGTGGATGTTCGTTATTTTTCCAGGTTTTACTGCTGTGAACAGTATTGACTCGACATATGGGTGTCAACTAATTGTATAGAGTAGAATCTAGCACCAATCACAACATTAGTATGTGCAGATGGGTGTGGACTAAAACCGGAACATGAGAACTTAAACCAATAGTTGTGAAGATGTTTGTGGATGGGGTGGGCTAGCCTAACAGCGTCAGCACAACATGTGCTAAACGCACAGCCTCAATCTTGCGTGTGATGAGGTCAGCCCACACTCCCACCGTAACCGTCAGCTCCAATCACCTTAGAATATCCTAACTACTTTATAGGGGCCACTATATCCAATGTGCGCCTGAGACGCCTGTACTCTCAAACAGAGCGCTAGCTGCAGCTCTATAACACAAACTAATAACTGTGATAAGCGTCTTGTAAGTGCTCAATTCAGAGCAATATATAAAATGTGATTGTGTAAAAAAGTTGATACTTGGTGATCATATATTGATGATTCAATATAATATTGTGTGGACCATGATGCAATTAGAGTTTAGAGTGAATAATGTGAGATAATGTGAAATACAGTGTGATAATGTGGTGATGGAAATAAAGTGATGTGCAGTTGTGCTGTGGCGATCTACCAACGTGGTGGTAGAGGGTGATATGTGAGGTGAGTATAGGTGCTAAGCTAAATGGTGAGAGAGAGTCCTTCTACTTATATATTTTTACTTTTCACTTTTTTGGTTAGAGAGAGCTCTTCCATTTTTAACTACATCTCCTATACCATATTATATTATATATATTAAGTCAATTGCTTATCACATAAAGATTATCACTACCAGAATCGCCCTGTCAGATTGGGCCATTTTTTTATACTTGAGCACAGCACATAATATTTTTCCTAAGTAGCAATCATTACCATTCACACACCACTTACAGCACATCATATGCCATCACTAACACATGTTTTACAACATGCATCAGGTCTAACTACACATGTTATTTAGCTTAGCACCTATACTCACCTCACATATCACCCTCTACCACCACGTTGGTAGATCGCCACAGCACAACTGCACATCACTTTATTTCCATCACCACATTATCACACTGTATTTCACATTATCTCACATTATTCACTCTAAACTCTAATTGCATCATGGTCCACACAATATGATATTGAATCATCAATATATGATCACCAAGTATCAACTTTTTTACACAATCACATTTTATATATTGCTCTGAATTGAGCACTTACAAGACGCTTATCACAGTTATTAGTTTGTGTTATAGAGCTGCAGCTAGCGCTCTGTTTGAGAGTACAGGCGTCTCAGGCGCACATTGGATATAGTGGCCCCTATAAAGTAGTTAGGATATTCTAAGGTGATTGGAGCTGACGGTTACGGTGGGAGTGTGGGCTGACCTCATCACACGCAAGATTGAGGCTGTGCGTTTAGCACATGTTGTGCTGACGCTGTTAGGCTAGCCCACCCCATCCACAAACATCTTCACAACTATTGGTTTAAGTTCTCATGTTCCGGTTTTAGTCCACACCCATCTGCACATACTAATGTTGTGATTGGTGCTAGATTCTACTCTATACAATTAGTTGACACCCATATGTCGAGTCAATACTGTTCACAGCAGTAAAACCTGGAAAAATAACGAACATCCACTGAAACAGTGACAAAACAGACTGATCTATGAGGATCGCACATAAAATAGCCTCATACTTAGTGGGGGTAATATATATAGGTCTCAGCAAACAAACTTAGCTATCGTGCAGTCGACATCAGGAAGATTTGGGTCTGTATAAATAATTTGATATCTAGTCTGACAGCATTGTTATCTCCTGCTCTGACCGTATGACTAAGTTGTTCATTGTGTTTACATTTTATCAGAATATGGTAAGGCTGACATTGTAGGCTGTATATAAATGTACAAAGCACGATGTTTGGGAAACATATCATTATATCACCAGTTGGTTCAAGCATATTTTTTTAAAAAAATATACAATGCCATAGGAAATGAGAGCCTTGTTTTTAACAATGTTATATTTATGTTTATCATCACCAATCCACAATGATGATCTTATTATAATTATATGTACTCAGATGATGTCTTTAGTTTATAGTATGGTCTGCTGAGGTTTTGGTATTTGCACTGAATTATGTCAGAGCTCCAGGTTGCCATACCAACCCTGCAGCAGACAGGTGCTAACACTTAATGACCATTAAGGTTTGAACAATCCGATTGGTTAATCAATAGGTTTAGGTTTGTATAAAGCAAGTGTTATCTGAATGTGTTTTAATAATGTTTTAGCCTGAGGAAACAGCTTGTTTTAGCTGAGAAACGCGTCGCTTTTTAATAAAGATTTTTACAGAAATACACTTGCTTTTTGGACACCCTTTTTTATCATTTGTATGCTGCTAACTCTCTGGCACCTGAGAGGTATCTTGTTTTCATCTGGAGGGATCAGTCTACTGGGCGACTGTTTGGTTCCAGTCTGCAGTATATGCACCTGCTGGTGCTTTGAATCTTGTAAGTAAGATTGCTCAATCTACCACTCGCTTGTCTAAACGTTACTGGGCTATGGTTTGCATTTTTTGTGTTCATTCAGGAACCTGTTAATCACTACCATCAAGGACCACAATCTGACTCATGAAGTATACCAGTGAGCTGGACCACTGAGAGGCTCCAGTCTGCTTCATAAGCACCAATGGGTGCACCTCCTTTGTGAGTATTCAATCGCTATCTTGTGGATTTTAGTATCTGTTATCTGGCTGTACTAGGCCATGTTTGGCGCCTCTGTGTTTTATCTTGTTTCAGTTACCCATCTATCAGGAAGACCATCCTAAAACTGAGAGCTGCCTACCTTGTCTTGGATCCATTTTTCTATTGGGACTGTATCAATATTACCCACTTGGACTTTATGTTGGTACATCTTATAATTTATGTATAAGCATATTTGTATATTCTACTAGTAACTATTTAGGTTTTTGTTATTGCGCCAGCATTTGTTTGTTTGATACGCCTTAGGAGGCGCCCCCTAAGGGTAGTAATACACACTGGTGTGCATTACAACCTCACTTTCCCATTGGCTGCAGTCCCACCAGCCCCAGGAGCCTCCATCACCTGCACACTGAAGTCCGGGAAGATCCTGATCATCGCGCCGGCCACTGTGAGACTGAGCCTGGCCCTGGGCAGATCACATTCTCTGGCCGAAGAGCCCCGCACACCATCCGGCACAGAGACCTGGGGAGAGAGGGAGGGAGAACAGACACACAGAGGAAGAGAAGAGGGCAGAAGAGGAGGTGAGTGGAGGAGAGAGGGGGAGAGGACTGAGAGCAGAGGGAGATGAGGAGAGGGAAGAGAGGAAGAAGAGCACGAATGAGGGGATACAAGAGAAAAGTAGCCAAGTGACTAGAGAGGAAGATAGAGAACGTAGAGAAAAGAGAGAGGCAGGGAGAGGAGAAAGGACAGAGAGTGGAGAACAGGAGACCATGAGAGAAGAGGATTGTGTGTAAAAAGAGAGATATAAATACAAATATATCACTCTTCCTGCAACAGAATAACACACGCCTCCTCCAAGCTGACAGGCTCCACAAGAAGAGTGATGTCACTGACTGAGACCTGATTGGCTAGAGGCTGCATTGGACAGCCGCCTCTATTAGGAGCAGCACCACTAGGTGGGGCTAGCTTTCGCGGCTCATAGCAAGATGTCCATGCTGCGTAATGGGAGGGCAACTGATTTGCTCACAGACTCTCTATTGCGCAACATGGATTTGGATAAATATCATGGATTGCAATGCAGGCAGGCAGCCTTGTATCATGGAATTGGATTTGGCAGCCGGGGGAGGCTTACCTTAGGGTACATAAAAAAATATACATACTGTATGTAAACTTTATTATTTTTTTTTTTATTAAACAAAATTAAAAAAAAAGTGTAATACACACATAGGACAGGGGAGGCACTGCCTCCGCTGCCTCCTATGACTGCACGTCACTGAATTAGATATGAGAAGCGAATTGAAAAGTAGTTTATATTGTATGATGAATCATGAAAAAAATATATTTTTTATACAGTAAACTCAAAATGAAACTTTCATAATTCAGATAGAGCATGTAATTTTAAACAAATGTCCTGTTTACTTGTGTTATCAAATTTGCTTCATTCTCTTGATATCCTTTGCTTAAAAGTATATATAGATAGACTTAGGAACAGCAATGCACTACTGAGAGCTAGCTTCTGATTGGAGGCTGCACTTATTTACCTCATGCCATTTAGTCACCCGATATATTTAGTTTCCTTCCAGTAGTGCATTGCTGCTCTTCCAACAAAAAGTACCAAGAGAATGAAAGAATGAAGCAAAATTGAAAATAGAAGTAAATTGTAATGTTGTTTAAAATTGTATACTGTAAATGAATCATGAAAGAAATGCTTTGAGTTTTATGTCCCATTAAACAGTTTGCTTCAGTATTGTTCGCAAACATTTGAGTGACATAAAAGCAAAACCTTCTCTTTTCTGATTTTGTTCCTTTGGAAGCCTGCCATCCCTTGAAAAATGTGCCTATCATTTTGCGTACTTGTTATTGGTGGGACATATGCACTACTAGATCACAAGGGAGTGGTCTAATTAGGAAGACTCAGGCATGTGTGTCTGATAGCCCTCCATTTTACAAGTAACTTCACTCTAGATCACTGGTTTTCAAACCTGTACTCAGACCTCCCTAACAGGTCACATTTTGAGGATATCTGAACTGGAGCACAGGTGAAATAAGCAGCTGCTTAATAAATATGATTATTTCACCTGCTCTCATCCGAGGTAATCCTGGAATCCTGGCCTGTTGGGGAGGCCTGAGGATAGGTTTGAAAACCAGTGATCTATATCTACCCAATAAATACAGTTTTGTAGTGTTAATTTTTATTTAATGCATACATATTTACCTAGAAGTCCAGCGATAATGATTTTTCATACAGAACTATATGGAGTTTATATAGCACTAAATATGAGAGTAGCTGGTGTAGCAATTTCAAGTTAAATATTATAAGCAATATTACACTACTGATGTTTCTTTGTTTTTGAGAAATAAAGGATATCTTTACTATACACTTTTATTCACATCCTGCTATTTTACTAGCACATTTCATTGCATTACAACATAACCTCTAAATGATTTCAGATGTTTATATGAGGATATTACACATCTTTATGATGTTAATTGGTTATTAAATCCAGTTGGTCACCATTTTATTTTATCTTCCAAATGAATAAGGCTATATGAAATGTGCCTTGTTTGTTGTCTGGGACCAAACTTGTACGGGGTGCAAAGATGTGCGGAACAGGTTGCAGTTGTCACTGGATAAGCAGAACCAGATGTCAGCACACAAGGATAATTCAATGATAATCCAAGAGTGTGTTCGATAGCCAAGCCTAAATTCAATACCAGAGTATCCGTCAGGAACCAAACACCACAGCAAAGGGAGCCGACAAAAGAATAGGCAAGGAACCAAGATGTTCTCATGGCGCAAAAACAGGACATTGATGCAGCAACAAGAATGCCAGGACTTCCATGAGAATAACCAAGCACTACCCCATAGGTCTTGGCTCCAAAACCACTGCAGGGTCACTTCCAACATCTAGGTCACAAATAGCACTACTTTTAGCACAGGTAGCATAGTCAATGCAAAAAGACTGTTACTTCTGTGTACTAATCTTAGTGTGTTCCTCTAGAATCTCTTCAGGCACCAAGTACAGGCATGTCCAAAGTCCTGCCCATGGGCCAATTGCGGCACGCGTTCCGGACTGATAAGGCCCCACAGATAAGTTGCCCAAATATAGATCTTATGGCCCCCCCAGAGAGTCCCCGAGCGCCACTCAGGACTCCTGGGATCTCTCGCCGCAGGACTTGACGTCATCAGCCGGCACAGGGAGAAGGAAAGCAAAAATCTTGCGAGATCTCGGACGTTGCAAGATTTGGGCTTTCCTTCTCCCTGCGCCTCCACACACAGCCACAAGGGCGACCATTAAGGGCTATTGAAGAATAAGAAAAACTTCTGCCTACCAAACACCTTGACAAGGAGCAGTAACTGCACAGACAACACACTGACAGGCAGGCAGGGATAACTGGATAAGAGCCGGTTTCAAGAGATTCGAACATTGGCTAAGAAAATGTTGAGCTTGTTTGGCTCAACATATTTTTGTAAGAAGACATTCTCTGTTATGAACTTTAACAAGAACCGTGTGAGGACAAGACTAAGTGACTCTCACCTGCGTGACATTTTGCGCATTTGAACCAGACCTAGTCTATGTGCTGCAGTCCAGATCTCAGTTTCACCCTTCACATTAGTGCAGGCAAGTTTTTTTTTCAATTGAGATGAATACATTGTAAAATCTCAGTTAATGTCAGTTGGTCTAAATCAGTTAGAAATATATTTGAACACATGTATACTTGGTGTTATGTTCCTGTTCACATTTGAACTTAAAAGTTGACAGACAACCTTTATTACTTTGTGTAATGTACTTTACAATGTTCCTGACATATTTCAGCTTCCTGTTTTTTTTTATATTAAAGGCAGAGTGATTTAACACCTGTTTAGATTTGTCATCCAAGTCACAAAATGGAAAGTATGCCGTTTTCAATAAACTTTGCATAAAATAGTTAATTTGCATTTAATTTAAATGGTTTAAAAAATGTCAGGCAAAATGGTTGGCCTTCGCACATGTTCACTTCATCAAATCTGGCACTCTTCGAAAAAAGTTTGGACATCCCCTACCATAGCACATTTCATATTAACCCCAGTGCTAATCCTCCTCTCTTCAGTGCAGCCCTATGATCCAGCAGTGCTAATAATCCTAACAGTGTGACTCTAGGCTCTGCTATATGGCACTTAGGTGAGAGCCTGGGACCCTTACATTATGGATGTCTTGCTTTTGAACAGCAAACTCATTATATGTTAGCAAATAGAAATACTGTTTTATTGAACTTTAGAACTTTAAGCTTTAGGACTCCATCTACGAAGAAGCGTAAGCTGCTCCAGAGCCCTTGCATGGCAGGTTCACACATGCGGCCATTAGACCACTGCTTTTAACACTCTTCACTACCTCTGAAGTGGCAAAGATAAATCACAGAGAGCTCACTCACTCTGGGTGATTGACAGCCCCTTCTCCATCATTTTTCGAGTGAAGGGGTGTCATTAAACACACATCAGAGTGTGTAATGATCCATATGGGCCTGTAAATAAACAAATAAGCTGCCTGTATGCAGCAAAGGCGTGCAGAGAAGCATCTCAAGCTGATAAGCTGTCCATTTAATTCATGGGACCCTTTGTGTTCTTGCACTATTTAATATAAACTAATTATTTTATTGTTATTAGTTTTCTAAGTACAATGGTAGCAGATTTGTAAAGGTTTATTTTCTCTTTTCAGCAGCCTAGAATTGTTTTAGTTTGTTTGACAATGTGGTATAGATATATGTCATGTTCTTAGAGGGGAAATACATAGTGGTTATATTACTAATGATTTGTTTCCTTCTTCAGAAACAATATGATTTCACAAAATTAGGTATAATTTTTTTTAGGGGAAAGAGTCAACCTTTAGAGCTGTGTTGAACCAGTGCAAATTGCTCACAAATGAATGAGCAGAAACAACTCATAAAACAGGAATTATATTAGTGTCATTTTCATGGTGTGTGAATATATTATGACCACTACCAAAGGAATTTATACAGGGAGGATACTCTAGTGAGAAAAATTGGTCAGGAAATAATATAAAATCTTTGAAAATTCCCACTTTCCCATTATCTGTAATTTAACTTAAACACATAATTTGTGCTTTCATAATTGTAAAGTCTGATTATTTTTCAAGCAATTTATGTGAGGAATTAAAGCCAAATCTTCTTTTTCCTTTAATAATGTCTGGGTCCCTTTTTATTTCTTTTTTTATTTTAGTTGTTTAATGCTTTTTTTCTTGTAGTCCATCAACGTTTGCCCTTTATAGTTGGCAAACAATGATATTATTGCACTTTTAGAAACATTCAATGTTTCATATTAAATATATCAAATTAAAAGAGTTTTCTAGTTATACTCTTTTGTAAAAAGGCACAAAAAATATTCTGGTTTCCTCTCTTTTTTTGGTTGAAAATGTATAAAAGTTCTTGGTGTTAAATTCTAAATGAAATAGTTGAAACCAGAGCCAGATTTTTGATAACAGTGCCAATAACTAGTGACCTACAATCAGGAAAGCTCACCGGAACTCCAAATTTAAACTGTGAGAACTGCAAAGTCCCTAAGGAAAATTGTACATTGAAAACTCTAATTCTCACTGAGGGTCTGATATTCAAAACCTTGCCAATCCGGTGAGATAATCTAAGCCATCTCGTCAGTATGGAGAGGATCCCTAAAAAAATGTTACAAACACAAATTGTAAAGTTTTACTAAACCCAATTTTTTTCTTTCATGATTCAGACAGAGCATGCAATTTTAAGCAACTTTCTAATTTTCTTTGTTCTCCTCCTATCTTTATTTAAAAAGCAGGAATTTAAAGCTTAGGAGCCAGCCCATTTTAGGTTCAGCACCCTGGATAGCACTTGCTTATTGGTGGCTACATTTAGGAAACCAATATGCAAGCATAACCCAGGTTCTGAACCAAAAATGGGATGGCTCTTAAGCTTTACATTCCTGCTTTTTTATAAAAAAATATCAAGATAATTAATACAATTTTATAATAGTAGTAAATTAGAAAGTTCCTTAAAATTACTTGCTCTATCTGAATCATTAAAAAACATTTTGGGTTTAGTGTCCCTTTAATTTTAAAGATGTTTATCTTACTATGCAGGGGTTTTGATGTGAAGTTGAGACACCTACATAATAATATAATTTAAGGTCTTTAATTAAATACTAAATATTTTGCTTTATTTCTCTTCATGCCAGTGAGCTTTTGAACATCAGACCCTAATACACAGTGGCACAGATTACAAGTGGAGCATTATTGATAGGGTGATCTATCAATATCGTTTGACTGTGCTCAAAATAGCATGTAAATTAGTATTACAAGCGCATAGTAAAACTGAATAACCAGATAATGTTTAGTGCGGTCATCATCCCTTTAACGCACCTTCTAAGTTTAAAGTTAAGGGTTGCGCTTAGTTGGTGTTAGAGCTAATAAAGTGTTACACTCTTATATAAAAATATTTAATATAAAATATGTTTATTATTGAAAAAATGTATAAAAAGGGTATACAGTATGTCAAGGAGTTTGACTGGGAATGGCTCAAAACTATATATATATATATATATATATATATATATATATATATATATATATATATATATAATATACACATATACAGTATCTCACAGAAGTGAGTACACCCCTCACATTTTTGTAAATATTTTATTATATCTTTTCATGTGACAACACTGAAGAAATTACACTTTGCTACAATGTAAAGTAGTGAGTGTACAGCCTGTATAACAGTGTAAATTTGCTGTCCCCTTAAAATAACTCAACACACAGCAAGTTTACAGTGTTATACAGGCTGTACACTTACTACTTTACATTGTAGCAAAGTGTAATTTCTTCAGTGTTGTCACATGGAAAGATATAATAAAATATTTACAAAAATGTGAGGGGTGTACTCACTTCTGTGAGGTACTGTGTGTGTATATATATATATAATAAAAAGAAAACTAAGAGCACAAATGCTCAAACTTTTTCACCTGTAGCAATTGGGTCATTTACATTTGTTTAACGAAAGCAGTATTTGTTTAAAACGAATATTGCAGCCAACAAGTTTTCAGAGAAGCTGATTTCCCTGAATATTAATTTCTGAAAATTTAAGCCAAACCAAATTTTTCACAATTGCACATAAGTATCTAATATAAACATTGGGGGATATTTATCAAAGCGTCAACTGAAAATACACTTGAAATCCGTGTCATAATTGTCGCAAGTTTGATCCGCCTTAATTATCAAAGCTTCAAGATCGGCAAATGTTGAAATTTGTGACGTAACATACGATCCCGCAATCTCAATCCGACGCAGATTGATTTGAGTTGAAAACCTGTGGAATTCGAGTGGAATTGTCTTCATTTGCCTTCCTATTCTACACTATTTGAAGCTCTTACAAAGTTATCAAAAATTCAACAGTTACGCTCGCGTCCTTTCTGACACAGCGTACCTAGGTTTCAATCCGCCACCCTTGAGGTCGCGGATGCCATAGAACTTAATGGGAGTCGGAAAACACTGAAATCTTATGTTCGATGCTGCAAGAAAATGAAGCATATCATCTAATAAAAGTCAATTACAAACTGTATTAAATATGTATACCCTTCAAAAATCAAGCAATAATATTGCTACACATTTGGTGCACTATATAGAGATAAAAAAAATAAACATAGCTATTTATATTTTTAAAATCTATTTGCACCATGTTTAATGTTGTATAGATGCAAAGACAAATGTTACCAACACAAATTTAGTAAATAGCATTCCCTTTCTGTCATGTTTTGCAATGTTGATACTCTTACTTATGCACAACACATGAGTATTTAGGCTTAAAAGGTCAGTAATTAAATTTTTTAACAAAAAAAATATTAGCACTGTTATTCTCTTACTATCCTTTGTTTGACTTTAAAATGGCATTATTAATCCCACAAAGGATAGCAAGACATTTTTAACTGTTGCACAAATTATTGCATATCATAATGTTCGACATTGCATTCTCTTTCTAACTTATGTTTGGCAAGGTTAATACACCACATTGTTCTTTAATATGGTATCTCAAAAACACAGTAATCACTGACCTTTTAAGCCTCCACAATGCTGCTATCCAAACACAGAAAATCTGAATTATGATTACAACCAGAGCTAAATACTCATGTGTTTTGCATAAGTTATTCAGTTTTTTTGCACAAACAATACACCTGCATTTATTACAGCTGTTGAACTCACCTGGATGATCTAATTCTAAACATATTCATTTTGACACAACATTGTGCTTGTCAAATGATGCAATAATACCGAAATTAGGTTGATCGTGAATAAATTATTCTATCAATTTGCTAGTAAAATGATGCAAGAATAATGAAATTCTGCAATTCATTTGTTATGTAATGTGTTGCGCATCTTTCATTCAATTGCTGAAATCATTCACAGTTGTAGAACTTGGCATTATATAAAGGGCTTTCAATCACTTCATGTCATTATTATTTTGAACATGGATATACTAAATGCTTTACAGTTTATACTGTTCTTAAGGAGATGCAGGGAAAGACGGGTGTTGATGGCTGGGGTTGAGCGACAACGAAGACGCCAGTGGGTGACGAGGGTGTTCCTGCCTAGGGTTGGTCTCCTTGCCCTCAGTGACCGAGAGGTTATCCGTAGATTTCGACTTAATAGGGCCTCTATTGAGAGGCTCTATGTCAAAATCAAGGACTCTCTCAAGCCACTCACTGCAATTACTAGGGCAATCCCTGGGATAGTGAAATTACTATTGGTCTTGGCAACTGGATCATTTCAGGCTGTAGCAGGTCTAGGCGTAGGTATAAGCCAGACAACCTTCTCACGTCATCTGAAGATTGTCCTGAATGCCTTGCACCAACGCCTAGGCCATCATGTCTACTTCCCCAATACACCTGAGGAGTGGAATGCTGTCAAGCTCCAGTTCTTTCATCTGGCTGGATTGCCAAGATTATTGGGGGCCATAGATTGCATGTATGTATTGGTGCAGCCTCCCAGGGGTACAGAGAAGCCATACCGGGACAGGAAGCACTTGCTTAATATCCAGGTCATCTGTGATACCAGGTTGAGGATGATGACCTGGACTCCCTGGCTGCAACCACGATTCCTTTGTCCTCTGGAATTCTGCCATCTACCATCGCTTCCAGATGGCACAAATGCCAGAGGGAATCCTGATAGGTAAATATCTCTTATATACTCCAACATATGTATATAATATATTTTATTCATTCTGATTGCTAATGTCAATGATCTATTTTGTTTACGCAGGTGATTCTGGATATTCGTGTCTTCCGTGGCTGTTCACACCCGTCCACAACCCCAACAGAGTGGAAGAAGTGCACTACAATGAGGCACACATCGCCACCAGATCGGTGATTGAGCGCACCTTTGGCATTTTGAAGAACCGTTTCTGCTGCTTTGACATCTCTGGTGGGGTTCTTCAGTACGCCCCCCTCAAAAGTCTCCTTAATTTTTTTGATTTGCTGTATGTTGCACAACATTGCCCTAACAATCCCTGTTATAGATCTGGAGAGCTTGGATAACAATGAGTATGGGGAACATATAGCTCCATTACAGGAGAATAATGCTAGGGGAGTCCAAGCTTGAGCAGACTATATTCAGGCAGTTTTTGGGCAATAATGTTGACAGTGCAACATACAGTATTTATTTCTTCTATAAGGTACGACGAGTCCATGGATTCATCCTTTACTTGTGGGATATTATCCTCCTGCTAACAGGAAGTGGCAAAGAGCACCACAGCAGAGCTGTCTATATAGCTCTTCCCTTAGCTCCACCCCCCAGTCATTCTCTTTGCCTACTCTAAGTACTAGGAAGGGTAAAGTGAAAGAGGTGATAAAATATTACTTTTTAATTTCTTCAAGCAAGAGTTTTTTGTTTTAAATGGTACCGGTGTGTACTATTTACTCTCAGGCAGCAGATGGATGAAGACTTCTGCCTGGAGGATGATGATCTTAGCATTTGTAACTAAGATCCAGTGCTATTCCCACAGAGGCTGAGGAGTACAAGAAACTTCAGTGTGAGGAACGTTTTCATGCTATATAGCAGTGAGGTATGTTCAGTCATTTTTTCTGGACAGACTGTGTATTTCAGAAAGGCTGACAGTATCCCCATGAGGGTAAGGGTAAGCAGTAATCCTAAGAGCTTTAGAAAGGCATTACTAAGCTTGCATAAGGGGCTAATTAAAATGGTTGACACTGAGTTTTGAATGTTTGTGGGCAAACATTTTATGAACTGGGAGTGCTGTTAACGTGTTGTGGGCAATAACGTTTTTTGGGCAACTTTATTGAGGGTACACTTGGCTTATTTTTTGGTTCTCAGACCCACATGGCTAGCTTAAAACCGCTCTGGTGCGGTTCTTTGAGTCTGTAGAGACATTGAGTGAGATGGGCAGGGCCTATTTTCGCGCCTCAGATGCGCAGTTGTTTTCACTCTGCAAGTAGCAAGCTCCAACTCCTGAGGGCCCTTGTGGATGTTTTTGGCCAAATCAAAGCTTTAACCCCATATTTGCAATCCCTGAGGGCAGGTAGGAGCCACAGTAGGGCTGTGGCAAGGTGCTGGGGGTGTTTTTTCCGGATTTAGGCCTTATTTCAATCCAGTTTGCACAATAAAGGGTTAAATGTTAATTTTTCTTGTGGGGCAAACTTAACGACACATATTGAGTCTGCTATGAAAAATTTGAAAAATGTGGTGCATTTTAAAGCAGTTTTGCAGAACGTGTATGCTTTTTTTCTCTCAAAGGCGCAGTACCATTTTTTAAGATTGTTATTTTTTTCACTAAATAAAGTGATTTCATGCTTGTTTGTAGTCATCATTACTAGCCTGTTCAACATGTCTGACATTGAGGAAAGTCATTGTTCAATATGTTTAGAAGCCATTGTGGAACCCCCACTTAGAATGTGTCCCTCATGCACTGAAAGCTCAATAAATTGCAAAAAACATATTTTAGCTACTAAAAGTATGTTGCAGGATGATTCTCAGTCAGGTTATGCCATCTAATTCTCCCCAAGTGTCACAACCATTAACGCCTGCACAAGGGACGCCAAGTACTTCTAGTGCGTCTAATTCTTTCACCCTGCAAGATATGGCCGCAGTTATGAATACTACCCTCACAGAGGTTTTATCTTAGCTGCCTGGGTTGCAGGGGAAGCGCAGTAGGTCTGGTGTGAGAACAAATGCTGAGCCCTCTGACGCTTTATTAGCCATATCCGATGTACCCTCACAATTTTCTGAGTTGGGGGTGAGGGATTTGCTGTCTGAGGGAGAGATTTCTGATTCAGGAAAGATGTTCCCTCAGGGAGGTTTTAGCGACTCTGGATGATTGTGACCCTATTGTAGTTCCAGAGAAATTGTGTAAAATGGACAGATTTCTAGAGGTTCCTGCCTACACTGATGTTTTTCCGGTCACTAAGAGGATTTCGGACACTGTTACTAAGCAGTGGGATAGACCAGGTATTCTGTTCACTCCCCCTCCTACTTTTAAGAAAATGTTTCCTATATCAGACACCATGCGGGACTCGTGGCAGACGATCCCTAAGATGGAGGGAGCTATTTCTACCCTGGCTAAGCGTACAACTATACCTATTGAGGACAGTTGTGCTTTCAAAGATCCTATAAATAATAAATTAGAGGGTCTCCTAAAGAAAATATTTGTTCATCAGGGTTTTCTTCTCCAGCCTATAGCGTGCATTGTTCCTGTAACTACTGCAGCTGCTTTTTGTTTCGAGGCTCTGGAGGAGGCTCTTCAGGTTGAGGCCCCATTAGATGATATTCTGGATAGAATTAGGGCTCTCAAGCTAGCTAATTCTTTCATTACAGATGCCGCTTTTCAACTGGCTAAATTAGCGGCAAAGAATTCAGGTTTTGCCATTTTAGCGCATAGAGCGTTATGGTTTAAGTCCTGGTCTGCTGATGTGTCATCAAAATCTAAGCTTTTAGTCATCCCTTTCAAGGGTAAGACCCTATTCGGGCCTGAACTGAAAGAGATCATTTGAGACATCACTGGAGGGAAAGGCCATGCCCTTCCTCAGGATAAGACGATTAAGATGAGGACCAAACAAAATAATTTTTGTTCCTTTCGAAACTTCAAAGGTGGTCCCTCTACCTCTTCCCCTGCTGCAAAGCAAGAGGGGAATTTTGCCCAATCCAAGTCAGTCTGGAGACCTAACCAGACTTGGAACAAAGGTAAACAGGCCAAGAAGCCCGCTGCTGCCACCAAGACAGCATGAAGGAGTAACCCCCGATCCGGGACCGGATCTAGTAGGGGGCAGACTTTCTCTGTTTTCTCAGGCTTGGGCAAGAGACGTTCAGGACTCCTGGGCTTTAGAAATTGTAACCCAGGGGTATCTTCTAGATTTCAAAGATTCTCCTCCAAGGGGGAGATTTGTCTGTAAACCAGACAAAAAGAGAGGCGTTCTTATGCTGTGTAGAAGACCTATATACCATGGGAGTGTTCTTCCCAGTTCCGAAAACAGAACAGGGGCAGGGGTTCTACTCCAATCTGTTTGTGGTTCCCAAAAAAGAGGGAACCTTCAGACCAATTTTAGATCTCAAGATCCTAAACAAATTCCTCAGAGTCCTATCCTTCAAGATGGAGACCATTCGGACTATTTTACCAATGATCCAGGAGGGTCAATATATGACCACCGTGGACATAAAGGATGCGTATCTACACATCCCTATCCACAAAGATCATCACCAGTTCCTCAGGTTCGCCTTTCTGGACAAGCATTACCAGTTTGTGGCTCTTCCCTTCGGGTTGGCCACAGCTCCCAGAATTTTCACAAAGGTGCTAGGGTCCCTTCTGGTGGTTCTAAGGCCGCGGGGCATAGCAGTGGTGCCTTATCTGGATGATATCTTAATTCAGGCGTCGACTTACCAACTAGCCAAATCTCACACGGACATCGTGTTGGCTTTTCTAAGATCTCACGGGTAGAAGGTGAACGTAAAAATGAGTTCACTTATCCCTCTCACAAGAGTTCCATTCCTGGGAACTCTGATAGATTCAGTGGACATGAAAATTTTTCTGACGGAGGTCAGGAAATCAAAGATTTTAACCACCTGCCGAGCTCTTCATTCCATTCCTCGGCCGTCAGTGGCTCAGTGTATGGAGGTAATTGGTCTAATGGTAGCGGCAATGGACATAGTTCCGTTTGCTCGCTTGCATCTCAGACCACTGCAACTATGCATGCTCAATCAGCGGAATGGGGATTATGCAGATTTATCGCCTCAGATAAATCTGGATCAAGAGACCAGAGACTCTCTTCTTTGGTGGTTTTCACATGATCATCTGTCCCAGGGAATGTGTTTCCGCAGGCCAGCGTGGGTCATAGTGACGACAGACGCCAGCCTATTGGGCTGGGGTGCAGTCTGGAATTCCCTGAAAGCACAGGGTTTGTGGACACAGGAGGAGGCTCTCCTCCCGATAAATATTCTAAAACTTAGAGCGATCTTCAATGCGCTTCAGGCGTGGCCTCAGCTGGCTTCGGCCAGATTCATAAGATTCCAGTCGGACAATATCACGACTGTAGCATATATCAATCATCAGGGGGGGGACAAAGAGTTCTCTAGCGAGTATAGAGGTTACCAAAATAATTCAATGGGCAGAGATCTATATCCCAGGAGTGGAGAACTGGGAAGCGGATTTTCTAAGTCGTCAGACTTTTCATCCGGGGGAGTGGGAACTCCATCCAGAGGTGTTTGCACAATTGATTCAGCAATGGGGCACACCAGAATTGGATCTGATGGCGTCTCGTCAGAACGCCAAACTTCCTTGTTATGTGTCCAGGTCAAGGGATCCTCAGGCAGTACTGATAGATGCTCTAGCAGTACCCTAGTCATTCAACCTGGCTTATGTGTTTCCACCATTTCCTCTCCTTCCTCGTTTGATTGCCAGAATCAAACAGGAGAGAGCCTCTGTGATTTTGATAGCACCTGCGTGGCCATGCAGGACTTGGTATGCAGTTCTGGTGGACATGTCATCTCTTCCACCATGGACTCTGCCACTGAGACAGGACCTTCTGATTCAAGGTCCGTTCCAGCATCCAAATCTAGTTTCTTTGCAGCTGACTGCTTGGAGATTGAATGCTTGATTTTATCCAAGCGGGGGTTCTCTGAGTCGGTCATAGATACCTTGATTCAGGCTCGAAAGCCTGTCACTAGGAAAATGTATCATAAGATATAGCGTAAATATCTTTATTGGTGCGAATCCAAAGGCTACTCATGGAGTAAGATCAGGATTCCTAGGATTTTGTCCTTTCTCCAAGAAGGATTGGAGAAGGGGCTATCAGCGAGTTCCTTAAAGGGACAGATATCTGCTTTATCAATTTTACTGCACAAGCATCGGGCAGATGTTCCAGACGTTCAGTCGTTCTGTCAGGCTTTAGTTAGAATCAAGCCTGTGTTTTAAACCTGTTACTCCTCCATGGAGTTTGAATTTAGTTCTGTTTTTTGTTGCTATCTCTTCGGCTCGAAGAGTTTCTGAACTATCTGCATTGCAATGCGACTTGTCTTATCTGGTTTTCCATGCTGATAAGGTGGTTTTGCGTACCAAACCTGGATTCCTTCCTAAGGTTGTTACTAATAGGAATATCAATCAGGAAATTGTTGTTCCTTCTCTGTGTCCTAATCCTTCCTCTAAGAAGGAGCGTCTGTTGCACAACTTGGACGTAGTTCGTGCTTTGAAGTTTTACTTGCAAGCAACCAAAGATTTCCGTCAAACATCTTCTTTGTTTGTTGTCTATTCTGGAAAACGTAGAGGTCAAAAAGCTACGGCTACCTCTCTTTCTTTTTGGCTGAAAAGCATCATCCGTTTGGCATATGAGACTGCTGGACAGCAGCCTCCTGAAAGGATTACAGCTCACTCTACTAGAGTGGTGGCTTCCACATGGGCTTTTAAAAATGATGCTTCTGTTGAACAGATTTGTAAGGCTGCGACTTGGTCTTCGCTTCATACCTTTTCCAAATTTTCCAAATTTGATACTTTTGCTTCTTCGGAGGCTATTTTTGGGAGAAAAGTTCTTCAAGCAGTGGTGCCTTCTGTTTAACCATCTGTCTTGTCCCTCCCGTTCATCCGTGTCCTGTAGCTTTGGTATTGTATCCCACAAGTAAAGGATGAATCCGTGGACTCGTCGTACCTTATAGAAGAAAAGTAAATTTATGATTACCTGATAAATTAATTTCTTCTATGGTACGACGAGTCCACGGCCGCCCTGTCATTTTAAGACAGATTATATTTTTTTATTTTAAACTTCAGTCACCTCTGCGCCTTTTAGTTTCTCCTTTTTCTTCCTGTACCTTCGGTCGAATGACTGGGGGGTGGAGCTAAGGGAGGAGCTATATAGACAGCTCTGCTGTGGTGCTCTTTGCCACTTCCTGTTAGCAGGAGGATAATATCCCACAAGTAAAGGATGAATCCGTGGACTCGTCGTACCATAGAAGAAATTAATTTATCAGGTAAGCATAAATTTACTTTTTATTGATATTTACTTTACATTATACTTTTTAATCTAAAAGATTATATATTTTGGCTTATGTTTTTGCAAAATTTGTCATTTAAATATCGACAAAATTATATTGTATATCATCGTCTTGCCATTGACTGAAAGTGGTTAATTTTGACGATCTTGCAATTGTTCAATGTAAAGTTTATGGAAAACAGATGTTTAATAAAATATCTGCAAATAAATACACTTGACTCTGTTTTTTATAGCAATACCATTTTTAAATGTGTTTACCTTCTATCTAGGCTTTTGCAAACTGCCCCCTTATTTCAGTTCTTTAGACAGACTTGCATTTTAGCCAATCACTGTTAACTTCAGGGTAACTTAACGTGCATGAGCTCAATGTTATCTATTTGAAACACATTAAATAATGACCTCTAGTGGTCTAAATTATTTCTGAATAGAGGCAGTCTTCAAGGTCTAATAAATTTTCATATGACCTCCTAAGCTTAGCTTTCAACTAAGAATTCAAAGATAACAAATCACATTTTAAAAAAATAAAAATTATTTTCTTTCATAAAAATATATTTTACTAGAAAAAATTTTTTTTGGGGACTTCACTGTCCCTTTCATAAAAAATAACTTTTCACCCATAACAAAAACTTATATTCATTCAATTGCTATCATTTGTTGAAGTAGCAGCAATGCACTACAGGTTTAGAAATGAATACATGTGTATCTCTCTCTTTCGCTTTCTCTTTCTCTCTCTATCTTTCTCTCGCTCTGTCTTTTGCACTCTCTCTCTCTCTTTTGAAATCTCTATGTCCATGCTTAAAGCGACAATAAACACTCAATTTTTTTTTAAAAAAAGATGGGTAATTCTTTTTATTACACATTCCCCAGTTTAGCATTACCAATGATGTTATCTTGATAAACTTTTTACCTCTGTGATTACATTTTATATAAGCATATTCTGACAGCCCCCTGATAAAATGACATTTAATTTATTAACTATTGACTTTCATTTTATCAAATTAAAATTAATAAAAAAAATATTTTATAAAAAAGTTTAAAATATAAATTGTTAATATTTGAAAACATTTTTTTTTCTTACTCTTGCATGCTCGATGTGCGTTTTAAAATTATTTGTTGGTGTTCAGTGTCCCTTTATTTAAGGTCATATATTAATGAAATATGAGAATGAATACATTTACACAATTTTATTAAATTTCAAATTACTTTACTATCACATGCTAATTATGACTCATGAAATTAAAATTATTGATTAATTTTACCTTTAATAGAAGTGAGTTGTTTATGCCAAAGTCCAGACTATATAATATTTTTTTAGAAAATTTAAATACAAAACATATATGGCGTAGATTGACCCTTTAATAAGCAGAGAAAATTATATCTTACACATGCATTGAATTTGATCATCAATCATTATTAACATTTGTATTATTGGAATAAAGTAATAACAAACACATTTTTACATATAAAAATTCATAATAGGAGTAATTTTGAAAGTTGATTTCAATTGAATGTTCTATCTGAATCCTGAAAGTTAATAAATGTGCTTAGTGTCCCTTAAATAAAAGTTCAAGGGTTGTAATCTTGCTTGAGATGTTCTTTTATGATATTTTTGTCCGTTTAATTTAGGAAATAAAATGATTTGAAACATAATAATAATAAATATATATACATATATGTCTTTACATAGATATATACATAAATAAATACATCTTTTATATTTATAATTATATAGATACATATGTACATACATATAAATATATCAAGGAATATAAATATATATATATATATTTATATATATATATATATATATATATATATATATATATATATATATATATATATATACACACACATACATACTAAAATATGTATGCCCAATCTTCAAAAGAATTCTAATAATTGACTGTCCACTTTGCACCAAATATGACGCTACTTGCTATATTGACAATTATTCCTGCTCCGAAAAAGAATACATTTACACTATATACAATAATGTGCTAAAGAGAAATGTGCTTGCTCGTGAATAGTAATGAGATGGTATAAATAAAGTTAGGAAAAACCCGAATAGACGCAAGATCGATGACTGTTAGTTAACAACAGTCCGATACTCCTCGCAATGTACTTGACGCGCGTGTTTTTGACATTTTATTCATAAATATAGAGATCAATATTGAGATCCATGGCCGTGATGTTTGCCGATGTTTGGCGAGCGTATTGATATTGACGCCAGCGAATGCAACATAGTTGACACTTTGATAGATATCCCCCATAGAGAGATAGATTATAGATAGAAGGAAATATTATTCTTCTCCTCTTTGATTCTTATAATTAAATAATAATTAAAAAATAATTCTCATACTGTTTAAAACAAGAATGTCTTATTCAAGCACATTTTTAAAAAATAATTTAAAACCTTGCTTCAAATCTCATTGAATTTATATCGCTTTCATTCAAAACTAGGGTGTTTAAATTGTGAGTGTATTTAACTTTTTTGAGCGATAAAAAAATTATATTTGTTTCTGTAATTCAGATGGTTTGCTTTTAGAGCTCAGTATCACTTCACTGTATTTTATTGCAGTTATTTATTTTATTTTTTTAAAGCATCTCAAATAGGGACTGAATAGATAGACCGATATATACTGTATATATTCTCATGGTCATTCACATAACTGGGCCAAAACAAAGAGACAAGTCTCTCAATTAGCATGAGAAATGTATAACACAAGCACAAAAAACGACAAGTGATGTAAACTACACTACTTTTTAAATCAAGCTGAAAGTGACACAAATATTACAGAGATAATTGAGAACAAATTAGGAGCTCAATAATATTGTCAAAATGTCAGTTGATTGCAACATTTAAATTGTTTATATGATGGTTTTGCATGATATAAATTTATATTAATTTGTTTTAACGTACTGTATTTTGTATGAAAGCTTTTGGTTCGTTTTACTATCATCATAATTTATCTGAAATGTTATGTTAATGTCTTTCACATAACAAGCTATCACATTTTACAAATATGGCTGTAAGAAATAAAAAATAAGATCATATATAGGGTCAGATTACAAGTGGAGCACTAATGAATGCTCCTGCTAGAACGTAAATTGCGCTAGATGTAAGCATTTTGCGTGTGTCAGGTTGCGCTCGTGTAATGAGTTGAAAGTAAACTATTTTCACTTGTGCGCTAACCTGATGAGCGCCAAAAGTTGAACTTACAATATCACATGCACGTTCACGTATTCCCCCATAGAAATCAATAGAGCAAAAAAAGTGGGAAAAAAAAATCACATTCCACTCTTGTGCAAACCTAATCACATATTCTCATGTGCACTTACCCGACATCAAAATATGAATATTACACATTCCAGTGTTCTTCACATAACAGAATATATTATATTTATTCTTAAATAAATATTTCTACATATATCTGATGTGTTTTTTGGTACAATATATATACAGTATATATATATATATATATATATATATATTCTTATTTATATATATATATATATATATATATATATATATATATATATACCTATATCTATACATCTATCTATCTATCTATCTATCTATCTATCTATTGGGTTCTTGTAAAGTGCGGCTATTCACCCGTAAGGGTCTTGAGGTCCTTTCTGAACTTAGTTAGGGTGGTAGCTTGTCTGAGGTGCAGTTTGAAGTCTTGGCTGCCAGGTGAGAGAAGGATCTGCCTCCCGCTGTGGTTTTCCTGATGCGGGGGATGACTGCGAGGGCTTGGTCGGCCAATCAAAGTGGTCTGGCAGGGGGTGTAGAAGGTAATGCAGTGGTTCATGTATTCTGGACCGATGTTGTGGAGGGCCTTGAATACGTGGGTGAGAAGCTTGAAGGTTATTCTTTTGTTGATGGGGAGCCAGCGCAGGTCCCTCAGGTGTTTGGTGATGTGGCATTGGTGAGGGATGTCGAGGATGAGATGGCCGAGGCGTTCTGGATGCACTGGAATCTCTTTTGGAGCTTGATGGTGGAGCCGGCGTAGAGTGTGTTGCTGTAGTCCAGTCAGCGGCTGACGAGTGCGGGAGTGACAGTCTTCCTGGTATTGGTTGGGATCCACTTGAAAATCTTTCGCAGCAGGTGGAGTGTGTGGAAGCATGCAGAGGAGACGGCGTTGATTTGTCGGTCCATGGAGAGCAATGAGTCCAGGATGATGCCTAGATTTTGTACATGGTTGTTGGGGGTTGGAGGGTGTTCGAGGGCTGTGGGCCACCAGGAGTTATTCCAGGCGGATGTGGTGGGACCAAGGAGGAGGACTTCAGTCTTGTCTGTGTTCAGCTTTAGGCAGTTGTAGCTCATCCAAGTGGCGACTGCTGTCAGCCCTTCGTGGACATTTCTCTTGGCAGTGGTGGGCTCACTGGTGAGTGAGATGATTAGCTGGGTGTCGTCGGCATAGGAGACGATGTTGAGGTTGTGTCGTCAGGTGATGATGGTGAGAGAGGCCATGTAGACGTTGAATAGGGTGGGGGTCAGCGGAGAGCCTTGGGGTACACCGCAGCTGAACTCTGTGAGCTTGGATGTGAAGGGTGGGAGTCTAACTTTCTGGGTTCTGCCAGTGAGGAAGGAGGTGATCCATTCCAGGGCTTTGTCACGTATGAGTCGTATAGGCGGGTGCGGAGGGTGAGGTGGGAGACAGTGTTGAATGCTGCTGAGAGGTCTAGGAGGATAAGGAAGGCAGCCTCTCCTTGGTCAAGTAGGGCGAGGATGTCGTCTGTGGCGGCGAGGACGGCGGCCTTGGTGCTGTGGTTGCTCCTGAAACAGGATTGGGAGTGGTCCAGGGTGTCGTTGGCCTCTATGTGATCAACAAAGTGCGCGTTGATGGACTTCTCAATGACTTTTACCGCAAAGGGGAGCAGAGAGATGGGGCGAGAGTTCTTCGGATCATTGGGGTCAGCCGTGGGTTTTTTCAGCAGGGGTTTTAATTCTGCATGCTTCCAATCATCCGGGAAGGTGCTGGTTTCGATGGAGCAGTTGATGGTGCTGCGAAGCTCGGGGGCAATGATGTGACCCGCTTTGTTAAATATGTGATGCGTGCATGGGTCCGAGGGTGCACTGGACTGGATCAATCTCATGATTCTGATGGTGTCCTCTGTGGTGAGGGGGTTCTAGATGGTCCATGGGGGTAGGCGGTGGTGTATTTGGGTGAGGTATCGGTGGGAGTTGGTGGGTCGGTAGTGGTGGGTGAGTTCTGGGGGCGAAGCTGTCATAGATGTCTACGATCTTGCGGTGGAAGTATGTTGCGAGGTTATCGCAGAGGTCCTGGTAGGTTGGGATGTTGTTGGTATCGCTCTTAGGATTGGAGAATTCCTTGATGAATGTGAATAACTTCTTGCTGTTTTGGGCGTTGGCGTTGATTCTGTCCTGAATGGCTGTCTTCTTGGTGGTTTTGATGAGGTGGTGGTGGGTAGTGATGGCTTCTTTATAGGCTATTTTATTCGCAGGGGTCTTGCTGGTACTCCAGGTCCTTTCCAATCGCCTGCAGTGGCGTTTGGAGTCCTGGAGGGCCGGGGTAAACCAACTGGCCTTGTTGGTGGGTTGGTGGTTTAACGGTTTCTTGAGGGGGCGAGGGTGTTGGCGCAGTCTGTGAGCCAGTGGTGGAGGTTTCGGGTGGAGGAGTTGGCGTCTGTGGAGGTAGCTGGGGGAACTTGTTCAGGGTGGAGGACAGTTGGTCTTCAGTTATGTTGTTCCAGTTTATGCGAGGCGGGTGGTGCTGCTGGAAGTGTGTGGTGGGTTTGTTGAAGGAAAAGTGTATGCAGTGGTTTTCGGTCCAATGGAGTTAGGTGATGTGGTTGACAGAGATGTGGTTGCCTGCAGAGAAGATAGGGTTGAGGGTCGATACATGATTATATATAGGTATAGATATACATCTTCTAATACAGGATATAGATTTTCCAAAGAGACGTGCTGCAGTTTAATACAACCAATGCTTTATTTCACAGTTAAAAACTAAAAGGCAAACACCACTCTATACAATAGAGCTGTATCAATCCAATACGTCTCCTGCCTATACGGCATTTCATCAGGGATAACTCAGCTGTCTCACTTACTCCTTAAATATACATATTAAACATTAATATCTTAAGGAAATGAACATACAAAACTTATTTGTTTTGTATATTGACCCTTACATTATTTACAGGTTATCAGATATACAATAAATTTAAAATTACAATCTAGGTGATAACTGATAGTAAACTATTTACCCGTTATGGTGGATGTAAATTTCTCTCTCCTCTTAATATAGCTACAAGATTTACAAGGTTGAACACCACATTTAAAACTATAATTCCATCTACTTAGTCACCTCATTTTATTCAGTTTAGTTTTAGATGAGAAATCTCTTTTTAGGGTATTTTCTATAGTCACAGCTCATCTTGAGACACATCTGACTCCCTTCTCCACTACTTTTTCAGGATAGGTAGATATTTTGTATTAATTTACAAACTTCTGTATATTGTTTACTATATCTAGTTGAAAAAGTTAATATATTACTCTTTCACTCAGTTTTACTGTTTGGTTTATCCTGAATTTAAATATTTCTTTCCATCTGCAGTACTTAAAGGGACAGTTCACCCAAAAATGCTCTCCCCTTTAAATTGTTCTCAATGATCCATTTTACCTGCTGGGGTGTATTAAATTGTTTACAAGTAGCTCCTTTACCCTTATTTCAGCATTTAAAATAGCTTATTTAGCCTGTGGTATCCCAACCTACACTGAAAGTTTCTATACTGGAGTATACGCTATTGACAAACCTATGTAAACACAGCCAGCAGAAGAAATTGCCCTCTCAGGGCTCGCTTCCATTGAGCCATAATTCGGTTTGCGTGCACTCGCAAACCGATAAATATGCTGTCGGAAGCAATATCGTTTATCGACTGCTTCCAATGGCCCGTTATAGCTCAATTTCGGCTACCGGACTCCGGCTGCCGAAAAAACATTATCGTGCCCCATACAAAGTATCAGAAGACGCTAATCTTTAAATTATATCTTGTTTCCATTGCCCGCACAAATCGTTCTTCAAATTCAAATCAGCCGATAGGATGAGAGCTACTGAAATCCTATTGGCTGTTCAAATCAGCCAATAGTATTTCAGTAGCTCTTATCCTTTTGGTTGATTTCAATTTGAAGAATCAAATCAGCCAATAGGAATGCAAGGGACGTCATATTTAATTGCATATCTTAAATTCACTATTCACAATTTACAGTACAGAAACAATACTCTTTGTATTTTATAATATATACACTGTAAATATATATATTATAAAATTTCAATTTAAATATATATATTAAAGGAGGGATATGGGAGATGTGTTAGAAGCGCTAATATATGGCGGTCCTGAAAAAATAAAATAATTAAAAAAATAACATGAAATCTAAAAATCAATTCTAACTGTGCACTTCATTAGTTCCAGAGCTTATACCTCTACTGGTTAGTGGTATATTCTATCCTCCTTTAGTATTTTGTAATTTCTTTTCCTTCTGGAAGAAGCAGCAGGGTGGGGAGAGTAGTTAAATATGGCTGAATTGGAATATGGGGCATATTTTGACCCAACCAAGAAAACCAAAAGATTATGTATTAGTGAAGAAGAGGGTAGAGTACTCTTAGAGAATTTAAATATGACAGATCCCAAAAAAAATATTCGAAAAATTTGAAAAATTGAGTAAGAAACAATTGGTTAATTGGTATGATAGTGTTAACCTTGAGAGATATGTTAATATAAAATGATCCATCAAGGTTTAAAAATGGAGAAGGACTCCAGAGGTGGAGCTGTTATCAGAATGGGAAACGGCTCTAGAAACATGTTCATTCACTTTTTTAGATATACTTATTAGGTTTAGACAAAAAAAATTAGGGATATAAGAGAAAAACTGAACAATTTTAAGGGAGATGTGTATTATAGGGAACTTGATAATGAAAACAAAAAGAAAATAGAGAGATTTGAGACCCAAGTAGAGACTAATAAACTTAACAAATTTCTAAGGGATCTTAATGAAAATAAGATGGAAAAACCTGATCCCCAGGGGGATAGAGAGTTAGGGATAGAAGGAGAAGATGCAATAGTATTTGATATACCAAATACTCCAGGATTGAATCCATCTAACTCAAATTAGGCTGACATTTGCTCTGCTGATTATGCTACGAATAAGAGTTTTAGACAATTGTATAAAGACCAACCGGGTAAGAAAAACAGATCTGAAAGGAATTTGAAATCTGTAAAAACACATGAGTTCAGGGGGCCTCCTGCTAGTAGTGGTCATACCCCTAAGCAGCACTCCCTTAATGTTACAAATAACCACTTCTCCAAAAACAAATTAAAGCATAAGAATACAAATTCATACCCTACCAATTTTCATAATAAAACAAGGGGTAAAAAAAAAACAGCGAAACAAGAGAGATACTATGGTAACTATGATAAGCATGATAGTGATCTATATGTATCCAATCATGAAACTAGACACCCTAAGAACCACCAAGGTTTTCCAGGGGCTCATTATCAGAGACCCCCCGAAAATAAGCCAGGATTCCCAGTTGTGGGACGAGTGGAAAGAGAGAAAAGAGACCCCCCCATGGAGGGGGAAGGGAAGGAAAAGAGGAATAGAAAAACTAGACGAGGATGCAGAGGAGGAAAGGGACTACGGAAACAAACAAAGAAAACCTTCATGGATGTAAAAACAGATGACCTAATGAAAGTATTTAACCTTTCCAAAAGGAACCTCACAGGGGATGAGGAAAGACTTTTAAGGACAGGTCTCTCCTTTGCACCAACTAGGGGGCCAAATGCTTTTAATTTATTTGTAGATTTTATCAAATATATTCGGAAACTCACTTTACATAGGCACTTTAGTAAGATTAAGGCTCAACAAATGTTAGGAATTGAAAATAAAGAATTCAATAATGACGATGTTGAGTCATTAAGGGTCTTGGTGGCCCTTCAAGAAGAAAGTGAAAGATTGAGGGAAGTGGACAATGTGAACCCTCTTCTAACATATGAACCCCATACTTCTTTCAAACCTAATTCAGTGTTTAACCCTATACAATCTAAAGGAAATTTTATTCCAGTTTTTAATAGTCTGGTACAAACAGATTTGGACAAAATTTGTGGTAACTTTAAAATTAAGGATGGAAACCTTAACAAAAAAGAGAAAGCTTGGCTGGATCTTCTGAAAAACGATAGTTTGATAGTAATTAGAGAAGCGGATAAAGGGAGGGGATCGTTATCCAAGAGAGAAATGATTATCTCGAAGAAGCGAATAGATTATTAGGAGATTTGGAAGTATATGTGAAACTGGATAGAAATCCAACTTCACGTTTTATGAAATTATATAGCAGTTTATTGGATGATGCTAGACATCAGGGAAAATTAAATGATAATGAATTTAAATTTCTCAACATAACAGACCCAGTGACTGCTATATTATATCACTTACCAAAAGTGCACAAAAGCACAAAAGCCCCTCCCGGTAGATCGATAGTGTCGGGTATAAACTCTCTAACCACAAGACTATCAGAGTTCGTGGATACATATTTGAAACCACTAGTCCCTATTTTAAAGTCATACATTAGGGACACCACGGACATCATAAATAAAGTAAGTCCCATTAAGTGGGAAGCAAAATACCAGTGGGTTACTTTAGATGTAAGCAGCCTATACACATGTATTCCCCATACTAAGGGGGTATCAGCTGTTGAATTTTGGCTAGACCAAAAGACTACCTTACCGAAAAACACCCAGAACTTCCTTCTTCAAGCTATCAGTTTTATATTGGAACACAATTTCTTTCTTTTTGAAGACAAATATTATTTGCAAATCAGTGGCACGGCTATGGGCACGAAATTTGCCCCTAGCTTTGCCAATCTCTATATGGGGTTTTGGGAGGACAATAAGATTTGGAATAACAACCCATTTATATCAGATATAGTGATGTGGGGCCGCTATATCGACGATATAGTGATGATTTGGAAAGGGGAAGATGAAGCCCTCCTAGACTTCATGGAATTTGTAAATACTAATGACTCAAATTTAAAATTTACTTTCAAAGCATGCAAAAAAGAAATCGAGTTTCTTGATCTAGTGTTGTCACATGAGAAAGACCTACGCTGCTTTTTGCTTTAAGAAGTTGTCCATTTGCTTCTTAATCTCTATATAGGCATCATATGCCTCCCTGGATTTGGTAATACTGTATGTCTGGTATGCTAAATCCATATCCTTCTGTAAGTCATCATGTTTCCTTTGAAGATTACGCTTCAAAGTCGACAGGTAAGAAATCACCTGTCCCGTAAGGACCACCTTCGCAGTGTCCCAAAACAATTGTGGCATGTCTAAATGCTGCTGGTTATCGGTTAAGAAGTCATTCCAGCAGTGTGTTAGGTATTTTTGAAATTTTTCAGATTTCATTAGGTAAGTTGGAAATCTAAGTATATTTCTGTTGGGCTTAGGTTTATTTAAGTCGATCACGATTTCTATAGGTGCATGATCTGATAATACAATTGAGTGTATTTTTTCGGACCGAACCAGCGGGATCATAGAGTCGGACACTAAGAATAAATCTATCCTAGAAAACGCCCCCGTCGCTCTGGAAAGACATGTGAAGTCTTTGTCTGTTATATGTCTTCTTCTCCATATGTCGCACACCTCAAGCTCTGTCTGTAATCTCTGGAATGTTTTATGCTCATATCTACCTTTATATTTCAGGAGTCTAGGATTAACCTCCCGCGGCTGTAGCCATGATCTATCTAGTTGTGAGTTGGGGACCAAATTGAAATCTCCACCTAGTATAAGTGGAAATCCCGTGAACGGTATGAGAGCTTGTATAAGTCTGTCCCAGAATGAGGGGTCTCTGTTGTTTGGTGCATATATATTACAAAAGATATAGACTGTGTTACATAATCTAACTTTAAGTATGAGAAACCGACCCTCCTTGTTCTTACGTGTATGGAGAATATCTACTGGATTCCTTTTTCCAAAGAGTATAGCAAGTCCTCTATTGGAGATAGTGTGTGAGAGATATGAAAGTGTACCTACCCATAGCCTCTTGATTTTATCATGTTCTGTGTCTACCAAGTGTGTCTCCTGAAGGAATGTGATGTCAGTATCCAATCTCTTAAGGTGTGCCTAGATCGAGCTTCTCTTCACCGGGGAGTTAATACCCCCCACATTCCATGAGGTGATCCTAAGTGTCATTCAGATCTTGAGTGGGGAGAAGAAGAAGCAGGGAGAGAAAGACAGCAAAGAAGAGAGAGAAAAAAAAAGGGACTCCTCCCCCCAGACAGGAAGCAAGCCTGTTTACGTTAATTATGCACTGCTCACTGCATATGTGAGTACAAACATGAGCTACAACCCCACTACATAAGTCGGTTAAATATCCCCTCAAACTAAAGCTAACATATGCTGTTCTCCATTTGGGACAAGTATCAATCTCACTGGAGTCTCCAGTTTGGAATCTTGTAGTAGAGGTGGCCAATTCCGCAGACCCGTGATTCTCAAGCACACACGGGCCTACTGGAACGGGCCAACCTTGATTATTTTTCAGTTTCCAGGTTTTCTGATGTCTAAGGGTACTCAAAGCCTCTGCTCCTGAGTCTAGCCTATGCTCCTTCTTGTCTATTCCCACACAGTGCATTTGCAAAAACTGCAGAGTAGTCATACCCGTCCTCAAGATTATCCTAGCACACACATTTCCACATATAATGCTGTAGGGTACCTGACCACAGAGTAACATGACCAGCCCTGCGGACCCGCAATTTTTACACAGACACGGGTCCACACGGGTCAGCCGTTTAAAAATATGTCTCTGGAACAGTGAACTATAAAAGATGTGTGCGCTGCATGTCAGTATATATGGGGCAACATCTGCTAACAAAATACATATCCTAAGTCTTATTAAAGCATAGTAAACAATTGACAACCCCCTCATTGCTACAGTGATAACAGACAGAGCAAATAGCGAAACAACAACCATCACATACAGAACAGATAACCAAGTATTAAAACTAGCATTCGTCAGGGTTTCCTGCAGTCTATCCTTATTTTGTAGCCCAGTTGTTGTATGTGTACAAGAATATTTGACCAGCTCTGTGGATTCATGAATTTCAACTTCACACAAATCCGCTAAAGCCAGTCTCTCAGAGGTCTGTCTCAGAGCCAAAGGTATATGAACATTAAGCAGAACCATAACAAGCAACATAACATTAAACTTAAAAACATTTCTAACAAGGAAAACAAATGTAGAAACATTAATGTAGCTTTCTCTCGGTTTAGTCATAAACTGGTTAACAGCGAAGGTGGGTTCTTGGCTATTGTATGCAAAATATATTCCACACCTGGATAGTCCAGGCCTGACTAGAGTAGTTGACCCGGAGGGACCAAGATTTTGAGCTAGGCCCAGGCGTGGAACAGTCAGCACCAGTATGGAAGTCAGAACAGTCATCCTGAACCTTAAATCAAATAGCCAAAATTTTCTTTGGAAGGGCTGGGTCGCTCCAAAAATGCCCATCCCCATATTCTAAGATCAATGTGATATTTGCTTGTATCGTAACAACAACTCCCTTCAGTCTGTTCCATTCTGCTTTTCCGTTTTCAAATAGCTTTCCACGGCCTGAGGAGAGTGAAAGAATTTGGGGCCGTGAGCAGTCTGCAGCCGCAGCTTCGCAGGAAACAGCAATGCCACTTGCCGACCCTGTTCATAGAGAGGGGAACAGATGGGTACAAACTCTTTGAGCTGTCTCATGACCTCAGAGGAGAAGTCCTGAAACAACAGCAAACTACTGCCCTCGTAAATGACTTCCTTCCTTAATCTGTAGGCTCTGAGGATTCTTAGCTTCTCCTGGAAGTTTAGGCATTTAAAAATGACCTGTCTCAGTTTGGTGTTATTAGTCTCCAAATTGCGTTCTGGACCCACTCTGTGTGCCCTTTCTACGTCAATAGGGAGGATGTCTTGTGCAATGCCCAGGAGCTTCGGGAACACCAGTGCAGTAAAAGCTAGGAGATCTTTGCCCTTTACCTTCTCGGGGAGACCTACTATTCGTAAATTATTACGTCGACTACGATTCTCTAAGTCGTCTACTCTTTCTTGTAGAGCTTTGTTTTGGCATAAGATTTGCTGTAGAGAGTTGCCTGCCTCAACCTGCCTGTCTTCGACATCTGATATTCTGTTTTCAGCCGCCGTGAGGCGTGTTGAATATTGCCTAACCTTGCTGGTAAGTGTATCTAAGCCCGCCTGTAAGCGCTCCATTTTAGGCAGAAAGAAAGATTTGAGCTCTTTCATCAGCTGCCCCTTATCCTTTGCGCTAGTAGATTGGTCCATTAAATGTGGGGATATTTCTGCACTCACCTCAGACTGGTGCCTGCTCTTTTTGTCCCCCATCTTATTTCTATGGGTCATAGCGCCTTCCTGGGGGGGTGTTATTTTATAAAAATATTTATCCACTTTCATGTATGAGTGACCTGCTGCTCTTTCTGTTAAGTAATATGTCCTATTTCTTTATCACAGTGGTTCAAGAATGAGAGAGTCCCCTAACACTAACAGGAGGACTTATGTGAGGGTACAGGGGGTACACCTCAAAACAACCCAGGCACTGCGATCTTATATGTGACGTATAGATCTGAGAGTCTCTTCCCCTATCTTTCAGTTCATATTATGTAGAATGTCTCTGAACCTTAGCTAGACTGTGTCTATCAGAATGACTGCAATTTAGCCTTAAATTTTCACTCAACCAGTGCAAGAACACATAGGAAACTACACATTTGCTCAATCCCCAACAGTTCAGAGGTAATACAGATTCCACACCAGTCTTTGTAAGATTCCCAGGTGGTAGTAAAAAAGTGTCTCTCAGTGGTGGCGGGGAGAGTTATGCAAAAGTGCTAATGATGTGTCTTACCCGTACTTTGATGCTGAGCTGTGAAGAGATCCGCCTCAAGATGGAGCATCAATCCCAGATGTAATGCTGTCTGGGCATCGTCCTGAGTCTGCTCCGGGTTAATGTGCGGGGAAAAAAGAGCGCCCGCCAGCCGTTATGTGCGAGCCAAGATGGCGCCTGGGCACTTTCGCGCCCTGTAAAAACTGCTGACACAGTGAGTCCGGCCGTCTCAGGCGTTATAATTGCAGAGCCTTAAGCTCCATCCGTGAAGGGGTCTTTCCAGAAGTGTCAGACAGCTCTCCTCCTCCCAGCCACACTGCTCGGGCCTATCCCCCTCTTTCCTCGTGGCTCATCTGTTAGGCGTGTGAATGGGTGAAGGGGGGGAGCGGCGCTTCTCACCGTGGTAACCGGGTCTAACTTTCTTGGGGCAGAAAGATGTCTCTGCAGCCACGGTCTTATCGATCTCAGTCTTCCCTTGGATCACCTCTTTTACACAGACTGCGGGTAAAAGTTTCAACCCGCTGCACCACTCTTTAGTGAAGCACTATAAGTACTAGCGGACTTGCAGCGGGGGCAGTTGTTATAAGCCGGTACTTAGAATTGCCGGGTACCCAGTGTACCAATGCTGGAATGCACCCAGGTCTCCAGGAGAGTAAAATGTTGCCCACAAGAAGGGTATTTATATAGATTAAAACATTCAATAAATGCTTACAGCTCTGGAGCTCTCTCTCAAAGCTGCTTTCTCCTTGACCCGCCCACCGGAAGTCCCTTTTTACTATTCTTATTATTAATTCTTACCTAATTTAAAATAGCCCAGGATAACAAGCATATGAGATATCTAGAGTGCTAGGGAGGTAGGTCTCCTTTTTTATATAAGGAATGAGTAGATTTTTATAATAATAATAATAATAATAATTTTTGTAATTGTTGTATCCGCTCTTAACCCTTTAATTAGAGTATAGAGTATTTGAGGATATTAGAAATCAACTTTATATGGATGTTAAGATGTATTAATATACATACATTACATGGTACATTTTATTCTGTAAAAGGTGGTCTGCGCGAGTGTCAGCTTAGTTTTTAATGGATTGTAATATATTATCCCATACACTGGTTAATAGTTTTTAATATGTTGCTACTAGCCAAATGCTTGCTAAAAAGTTTCTACTTGTGGTATACATATTTTTAGCTATTATTAACATTTATTTTTTGTTTTTAAATACCATAAATTTTTATGATAAAATTGATTTATACTTTTTTCAGAGGTATCTTTAGTGTATACGTATTTATCTATCTTTTAAACGTGTACCCCCAATGATTTTTATCCCTATTTTTGTAGCCTCAATTTATATTGACTTATCTCTGTTTATATTGACAGCACAGTGGGTATATATATACTTTTTAAAATTAATTATTCGCTCTATATGTATTTTTATATAAACATCCAAATGTATGATAGTCTTATATCGATCAAACAGTTCACATATTTGGGACTCAGCTGTTTCACACACTTAGGACTTGTGTATATTTGGTTTTCTCGCTATTTATATAATGTTCAGGAATTGTCAGATGCGAGTTTTCCAGTCCCTCATACACGCTGCACATGATGTGGGCGTGTTTCACTCCTGTGTGATCATATTGGGTAACAAGGGCTGTCAACCATAAATTTTCTAGTTCGATACCCTATCAGAGGACGTAGGACGACTTCCGGTCCTGACACACACCCCCAACAGTGATCCAATGAGTGGTGTAGTTGGGCTAGTGGGCGGGTCGGCGTCTGGCTCCGTTTTAGTTTAAACATTAACGGTGAGTTGCTTCTTGATCATAATATTCTAGCCTCTGAGGAAGAAGGGAGAACGAATGTTCTATAATCCACCTTCGAAACGCGTAAGGCTTGATAGAGTATTATTTTGAGACCGGCACACCGCAGACCACCTTATTGTTTGACTCATCTGTATATCTATTGATGTATGTCATGCTTTTAGTTACCTCATAACATTGAGGTTTGCAAATGTGAGTGTAAACGCTTGCCTTGTAATTTTATACTACAATAAATTGGTGTTAGACAATATTGCACTAGCTTTTGCATTACTTCTGTCTTTCACATATCATCGGCACTGCACGAGCCTTCCAGGAAATCTATGTGAGAAAAGTGACACTGACCGAATACGGGCAAAAAGCTGTATAGAGGACAAACACCTGTATCTTACCTCATAGTGATTGAGGGCATTTCCTGTGAGTATATACCCTAAGGGTTCGTCTGGAGTAATGTTCACCGTTTGAAGGGTGCAGAAAAGAACACATACGGTTTATTGTTTTTACTTCACAACCTTTTGACACAAATTGGGATATATCCATATATTGAGACTTTTTCCTTTCCTCTTTTTATTTTAAGTGCGCTTTTATTTGAAGTGTGTTTTTATGTGTATACACCTATTTGATATTATACAGTTTTATACATTTTATATTCTAATTGTTATTATGTTATTGCTGTATTAATGGCTGTATGAGGATATATGCATACAAGTGAGTTTTTCAAATATTTTATGTGTCCATTTTAAATTATTATCCATTTTAAAATTACTATCCATTTTTATAAGTGTTCTGAGGTTATGGTATTGCTGCACATGAATTGATTTTTAGATTTCATGTTATTTATACATCGTCAGGACCGCCATACATTAGCGCTTCTAACACATCTCCCATACCCCTCCTTTAATTTATTTTTATTTTAGAAATATTTGGAAGATATTTCGCCCACTTGGGGGACTGTGTTTCCAGCAGCTTTATTGGGAAGTCCATTTTCTTAATTATCATTTTATATATTCTTTCTTTTTATTGTAACCTATTACATGTTTGGCTGACCTTTTTTAACTGTGCGTTTCATTAGTTCCAGAGCTTATACCTCTACTGGTTAGTGGTATATTCTATCCTCCTTTAGTATATATATATATATATATATATATATATATATATATATACACATACATATACATGTATATATATATATATATATATATACACACGTATATATAGAGGGGAGTCTATTTTTTTTAAAGTGAGGTCCATCTATCCCTATCCATCTATCCCTCTATCCCTGTCACTATATCCCTATTCCTCTGTCCCTAGCCCTCTATCCCTATCCCTCTATCCCTGTCCCTATTCCTCTGTCGATGTCCCTCTATCCCTAACCCTCTGTCTTTATTTCTCTGTCCCTGTCCCTCTATCCCTTTGTCCCTGTCCATATCCCTCAGTCCCTATCACTCTGTCCCTGTCCCTCTATCCCTCTGTCCCTCTATCCCTCTGTCCCTATCCCTCTGCCACTACCCATTTGTCCCTGCCCCTATTCCCTCTGTCCCTGTCTCTCTCTTCCCTATCCTTCTATCCCTCTGTCCCTATCCCTCTGTCCCTATCCCTCTGCTCCAGCTCTCAGCTGTTATGTTACAGCTTAGATCTGGAGCTCCTGAAGCTGTCTCGCACTGCAGGCTGTGTGCGCAACTGAAGACAGCGACGGACGCATTACAAACGTTATGTTATAGATATATATATCTTTTTTTTTTTACATTAATAAAGAAAGTATCTGCTCAAAAATATGCCACTCAGAAGTTGGTAGTAGATAAATAGATATATGTGTATCAAACAAAAAATAAAAAACACTGATGCACCTTTACAATCACAGTGAGCCCCTAGCAAATATCTCCAAAAAGAGCTATAGTATAAAAAAGCAATATGTCATACAAATATTAAAAATCAACAAAAAACAAGTGTCCAATGGCCTGTGTGTGTAAAAAATATTTCTCAATTTTGGGAAAAACCTAGGCTAAGCCTTAATGATCATAGAAGCTGTTTCAGCAGATACAGATTAAGGGCTAGATTATGAGTGACCGTTAATTGAGCTAGAAGTAAGATTTTTATGCTTTTCAGGTTGCGCTTGTATTACGAGTTGAAAGTAAACAGTTTTCGCTCTAGCGGTAACCCAAGGTTAAATCATTGCGTACACGTTCACATATGGGGCGCGATCCGATATAGATCGTAGTTTGCAGCGCAAGCGAGGGAACCCGCGTCGCCCGCAGTTTCAGCTCGCAACTCGAGCTATCCCATATACTGCGCCGTCAGATGCTAACGTGCAGTAAGTCTGACAAACCAGCGATGTCCAGAAATCTGCGCAAGTACAAATTTCTGGCGTCGCCAGTGACTTGTGGCACGTTAGAAACTGCCGGCGCCTACACAACCTGACTAAAGTCTAAATCACCCGCACTGTCTAACACGCCTCCCTAACATAGCCCGACACGTCTAACACGCCTCCCTAACATAGCCCGGCACGTTTAACCCTCTATCCGCTATCCCCCCTCACTAGCCTAACAATAAAATATGTATTAACCCCTAAACTGCCACTCCCGGAGCCCGCCGCAACCTAATAAAATTATTAACCCCTAAACCGCCGCCAGCTATATTAAATCTATAACCCCCCTAAAGTGAGCCCCTAACACTGCCGCCATCTACCTTACCTACCCCCTAAAGTGAGCCCCTACCCCGCCGCTATCTATTTTAAAATTCTTAACCCCTAATCTAATCCCCTTACCCCACTGCCATCTATATTAAATTATTTAACCCCTAAAATACTAAACTATCCCTACCACTAAACCTAAGTCTAACCCTACAAATAGCCCTGAAAGGGGCTTTTTGCGTGGCATTGCCCCAAAGTAACAGCTCTTTTGCCAGCCCTTAAAAGGGCTTTTGGCGGGGCTTTGTCACAAAGTAAACGGCTCTTTTGCCTACAATTTACATCCCCCTACACCGCGGCCACCTATAATAAATGTATTAACCCCTAATCTAATCCCCCTACACCGCCGCCAGCTATATTAACTATATTAACCCTAATTATATTAGGGTTAATATAGTTAATATCGTTATTATATTATATATATATATTAAGTATAATAACCCTATCTAACTCTAACATCCTAACTAAACTCTTATTAAAATAAATCTAATATTAATATTATTAATTAAAATATTCCTATTTAAATCTAAATACTTACCTATAAAATAAACCCTAAGATATCTACAATGTAATTAATAATTACACTATAGCTATGTTAGGGTTTATATTTATTTTACAGGTAAATTGTTAATTAAACGTCATTTAAAGGAACCTCATTCGTCGGGAAGTCGTCGTGCCGGAAGGATGCTCCACGGCGGACGAGCGAAGTAAGAAGATTGAAGATGCCGATTTGCTTGAAGACGTCGCCGATGGAAGAAGACTCTCTGCCTCTTGCTTCAAGACATCGCCCGGATGGAAGAAGACTCTCTGCCGCTTGCTGGAACACATCGCCTGGATCGGTTCGGCCCGGCTGGGTGAATACAAGGTAGGGAGATCTTCAGGGAGGTAGTGTTAGGTTTATTTAAGGGGGGTTTGGGTTAGATTAGAGGTATGTGGGTGGTGGGTTGTAATGTTGGGGGGTGGTATTGTGTTTTATTTTTGCAGGCAAAAGAGCAGTTTTCTTTGGGGCATGCCCCCACAAAAGGCCCTTTTAAGGGCTGGTAAGGTAAAAAAGCTTTGAACTTTTTTTAATTTAGAATAGGGTAGGGAATTTTTTTATTTTGGGGGGCTTTATTATTTTATTAGGGGGCTTAGAATAGGTGTAATTAGCTTAAAAATCTTGTAATCTTTTTTTTATTTTTTGTAATTTAGTGTTTGTTTGTTTTTGTAATTTAGTTTAGTTTATTTAATTGTATTTTTAGATAGATATTTGTAGTTTATTTAATTTATTGATAGTGTAGGTGTATTTGTAACTTAGGTTAGGATTTCTTTTACAGGTAATTGGGTAATTATTTTAACTAGGTAGCTATTAAATAGTTCATAACTATTTAACTATTACACCTAGTTAAAATAATTAACAATTTACCTGTAAAATAAATATAAACCCTAACATAGCTATAATGTAATTATTAATTACATTGTAGCTATCTTAGGGTTTATTTTATAGGTAAGTATTTAGATTTAAATAGGAATATTTTAGTTTATAATATGAATTAGATTTATTTAATAAGAATTTAATTAGGGGTGTTAGGGTTAGATAGAGTTAATATAGTTTATATAAATACTATAGTAACTATATTAACTATATTAACCCTAATATAATTAGGGTTAATATAGTTAATATATATAATGTAATAACTATATTAACTATAATATACTTAGGGTTAATATAGATAATATAGCTGGCGGCGGGGTAGGTAGATTAAATTAGGGGTTAATAATTTTAATATAGATGGCGGTGTAAGGGGTTCACATTAGGGGATAGATCAGTTAGATGGTGGCGGTTTTAGGGGCTCACAGTAGGGGGTTAGCTTATGTAGATGGCGACGGTTTAGGGGTTAAATACTTTATTATGGTTTGCGGCGGGGGATCGCGGTTGACAGGGAGATAGACATTGCGCATGCGTTAGGTGTTAGGTTTATTTTAGCAGATCGCGGTTGACAGGGAGATAGACATTGCGCATGCGTTAGGTGTTAGGTTTATTTTAGCAGCCAGTTTAGGGAGTTACGGGGCTCCAATAGTCAGCGTAAGGCTTCTTACGGCTGCTTTTTGTGGCGAGGTGAAAATGGAGTAAGATTTCTCCATTTTCGCCACGTAAGTCCTTACGCTGTATATTGGATACCAAACTGCGCGGGTTTGGTATACCTGCCTATGGCCCAAAAAACTACGGGCGACGGCAGAAATATACGCGCGTACCTTCTAGGTTACGCCGTATATAGGATACCAAACCCGCGCAAATATTGGCGTCGCCGACTTTTGCGGGCGACGATTTTTAACGGATCGACCCCATGATTTCTAAATCCAGACTTTTATATCTCTCTTTATAGGGAAAGATGTTGTTTGCTTCTGGCTTGGATTCTATTATCTCTACTGTGACTGGAGGCAAGGAAGCTTTTCTTCCTCAGGACAGGTGGTCCAAGACTAAAAAGTCCTTTTTCTCAGAAGCAGTCTGCCTGGAAGCCAAATTCAAATCTTTACAGGTTTAAGCAGTCATCTCCCTCCCTCATCCAAGTCTATGAGAAGGTATGGCCCCTATCTGGAGGCTCTGGTAGGGGGCAGGTTGCACCTTTTTCAGGAGGCATGGTTTCAGTTTGTACAGGATCCCTGGGTTCTAACTTTAGTTTCTCATGGTTACTGAATATGTTTCAGAACAGGACCTCCCTACGGAAGGTTTGTTCTGTTCTATGTTCTGAAAAATCCTGTGAAGGCTCAAGCTTTTATCAGTCAGTTTCAGATCAAGATTCTATGGGAATGATTGTTCCTTTTCCTTTGTAGGAACACGGGATAAGGTTTTATTCAAATATTTTCATTGTTCCAAAGAAGGAAGGAATTTTCAGACCAGTTCTGGATCTAAAAGCTCTGAACTAGTTTCTAAGAGTTCCTACTTTTGAAATGAAGACTATTCAGAATATTATTCTTTTTTTCAGCAAGGTCATTTTATATCCACAATAGATTTTAAGGATTCTTACCTCTATGTTCCTATTCACAGGGAACACTATCCGTTTCTATGGTTTGCTTTACTAGACAAGCACTTCCAGTGTGTTGCCCTACCATTTGGTCTGGCTACTTATACATCTATGAGAATAGATATGCAGGTATAGGTAAATACAGATATATATTATTATCCTGTAAGTGAAGAACATTGGAATGTGAAACATGTACAGTAAATATACAGTAAAACACATAAAAACATCTGTACACACATATATACATATACATACAGTACATATATATATATATATATATTTAGACATGTTATGTATGTATCTCTATGTTAAAGCCAACACGTGACCTGACACCTCATATCTTTGAGCCTTTATAACTTTGTATTACAATTGTTTTTAAATAATTTTTATCAGAGTGTTATTATGAGTGCAACTGTACTTTTCAACGCATTTTTTGAAAACATTTTGTGACACTTTTTATTCTTGCGTAACAGTTAACCAAAACTCTGACGTTTCCCCCTAAAAAATAATTGATATATTCTTCAAATATGGACACAAATGAATTTCAGAAGAGCATGGCACATATAAGTATGAAAATTTAAAGTAAAAATAATATTCATCCAAACAAGGAGACATTTTAATCTAGTTGCCTAGAAATGTATATATGAGTCATAAATTTAGGAACAAATCCAAAAATAGCCTTAAACTTAAAGCAGTAATTCATCTAACTCAGACACAAATAAACTATATGTACTTGACTGTAGGAAAAAATTAATGTTCCTTCATGGGAAATAGTTGGTTATAGTTCATAAAATTATTTCATATGTAAAATAAACTTTTTTTTAAAAAACATAACAAAAGTGGTGCAAAAGTTAAACATCCCGAGAATGACGCAGAGTAAATGAAAAAAAAAATATAAAGAAAGAAAGAAACAAAGAAAGAAGGGACCAAAGCCATGTGGTGTTGGAGATATAAGACACAAACACAACAAAGTATCGGAACCTGGAATGGAATACATTTTTAAGATTGGAAATGTCTTGGATTCTACATTTTAACTCCATGATATCTTTCTCGCTGGTGATAATGACCACCTTATGCTAAAAAAAAGAAAAAATATATTTATTATAGAATAATTTATATCTTAGCAAATTTTTTTTTTTCTTTTTAAAAAAAAGGTAATTTAGAACATGATATCACCCTTCTTAAATATTGAACTTCTGCTTTGTAATAATATTTCAGATAATGGGAAAGTAAATTAAAATTAAACTCTCATGATTCAGATAGAGCATGTAATTTTAAACAACTTTCCAATTTACTTCTATTATTAAATTTGCTTTGCTCTCTTGGGGGGCGATTTATTAAAGTGCGAGCGGACATGATACTATGTAGCATATCATGTCTGACGCACATCAATAAATGCCGACAGCATGCGCTTTCTTGTGAACTGCTTGTGCAATGCCGCCCCCTGCAGATTCACAGCCTATCGGCCGCTAGCAGGATGTGTCAATCTGCCCGATCGTATAGGATCGTGCGGATTGAAGACCGCAGCCTCAAAGCAGGTGGACAAGCTATGGAGCAGTGGTATTTAGACCGCTGCTTCATAACTGGTGTTTTTCCGGCGAGCCGAAAGGCTCACACAGAAACAGGGGCATCAAGCTCTATTCAGAGCTTGATAATTCGGCCCCTAGGTGTCCTTTTGTTGAAGAGCAAAAACATCTAGGGCTAGATTACGAGTGGCCCGCTAACAGTTACACGTGAGCGCATTGGAAGTAGCGTGCATATTACAAGTTGAAAGTAAACATGTTAGCTCTAGCACAATTAAATTTAATGTGCTTGGGATAAAGCTACTTCAGAACTGTTAGCTGTTACTCTTGAATAAAAAGTTGCACAAAACACATCAAAAATACATTTAAAAGCACAGTTACACTCATAATAACACTATCTAATAAAAAATATTTAAAAAATATTGCAATAAAAATGTATACGGGCTGAAATATATGAGGTACAGTGTATATATATATATATATATATATATATATATATATATATGCATTCAAGTAGCTGAAAACATGTAAAATAATTTTTATGCAATATTCATATTTAATAAAGTGTTCAATTATGTATTTACTGTAAATATTCAACATTCCTATGTTCTTCACATAGAAGAATATGTTCTAAGTATTTTTAAATAGATATTCCTTATTATATAACTGTATATATCTATGCCTATATATAGACACGGTGTGTAACGCTGCAAAGCCGGGAGCACAGTGGAGAAACCGCTAAACGTAATGTGAAAATAATGATGTCTTGACAAAAGCTTATGCTTAAGCTGAAACGTCGTCTTCTGATGGATATTTTTTTTACATAAAGACCCAAGAGTGCCTTTGATAATTGACATTTGTATATAAATATATATATATATATATATATATATATATATATACTGTATATATAATAAATACATAAGGCTCAGCACTTACTCCAAACTCCACTTTATCAATGAAGTTTCAGGGGTAAACCTTCCCCTTCCTCAAGTATATAGTTATAGATATAGGGGCCAAATTATCAAATGGCGGGCGGACATGATTCGTTGTAGCGAATCATGTCCACCTGACATAGCTGAATGCATTATTCGGCATTTAATATTGCACGGGCGAGTTAAGGAGCAGCGGTCTAAAGACCGCTGCTCCATAACTGGCTTGCCTGCTCTGAGGCTGCGGACAGAAATCAACCCGATCGAATAGGATGAGAGCTTCTGAAATTCTATTAACTGTTCAAATCAGTCAATAGAATTTCAGTAGCTCTCATCCTATTGGCTGATTTGAACAGCCAATAGGATTTCAGTAGCTCTCATCCTATTGGCTGATTTGAATTTCCAAAATCAAATCAGCCAATAGGAATGCAATGGACGCCATTTTGAAACAGCTCCCTTGCATTGAAGATTCAGCATATGGCTGCGACCGTATGAAAAGGATGCTCCACGCCGGATGTTTTCAGGATGGACCTGCTCCGCGCCGCCGGAATGAAGATAAAAGATGCCACCTGGATGAAGATAGAAGACGCCGCCTGGATGGAGGAAGACCTTGCTGTCTGGATGAAGACTTCTAGCTGCCTGGATGTCCGGACTTCAGAAACTGTAAGTGGTTTGCCGGGGGTTAGTGTTAGGATTTTTTAAACTTTTTTGGGTGGGTTTTTTTTTAGTTTATGGTTTGAGCTTTTCTTAAAAGAGCTAAATGCCCTTTTCAGGGCAATACAAAAGAGCTAAATGCCCTTTTAAGGGCAATGCCCATACAAATGCCCTTTTCAGGGCAATGGGTTGCTTAGGTTTTTGTTAGTTAGGTTTATTATTTTGGGGGGTTGGTTGGGTGGTGGGTTTCACTGTTGGGGGGTCTTTGTGTTTTTTTACTGGTAAAAGATCTGATTTCTTTGGGGCAATGCCCCACAAAAGACCCTTTTAAGGGCTATGGGTAGTTTATTGTAGGCTAGGATTTTTTTTTATTTTGGGTGGGTTTTTTAATTTTGATAGGGCTATTAGATTAGGTGTAATTTTTTTTTATTTTTGATCATTTCGTTTTTTTGTTTTCGTAATTAAGTGTTTGTTATTTTTTGTAATTTAGTATTTTTTATAATTAGATACTTTGTAATTTTTATAGTAAAGTTAGGATTTTTTTAATGTGTATTTTAGTTTTCTTTAATTGGTAGTTAGTTTAATTTTAGTTTAATAGTTATATTAGTTTAATTGTTAGTTTAAACTTAGTTTTTTTAATTTGACAGGTAAGTTTAAATTTAATTTAAGATAGGGAAATTGTAATTTTAATATAAAGTTAGGGGGGCGTTAGATTCAGGGGTTACTAGTTTAAATTAGATTATTGCGATGTGGTGGGCTTTCGGTTTAGGGGTTAATTGTTTAATTTAGGGTTTAATAGGTTTATTATAGTGGTGGCGATGGCGGCGAGCAGCGGAATAGGGGTTAATAACTTTATTATAATGGTGAAGATGTCGGGGAGCGGCAGAATAGGGGTTAATAAATTTTATCAGTGAAGGCGATGCCGGGAGCGGCAGATTAGGAGTTAATAAATTGAATATAGTGTTTGCGATGCGGGAGGGCCTCGGTTTAGGGGTTAATAGGTAGTTTAGGGGTGTTAGTGTACTTTGTAACATTTTAGTTATGAGTTTTATGTAACAGTTTTGTTGCGTAAAACTCATAACCACTGCTCTCAGATGGCGGTATGGATCTTGTCGTTATAGGGTGTAACACAAGCTTTTTAACCTCACCACAAAACTTGTAATGGCTGCGCTATGGAAGTCCCATGAAAAAACTTAATTTTTACGAGTGCGGGACTGACGTTGCGTTACAGGTTAAAAAGCTTGCGGTACAGCTATACCGACAAGACTTGTAATGGCTGCGGTGCTGTTTTAACGCTGACCATTTTTTAGTGTTAAAAGACGAACGCACAACTCGTAATCTACCTGTTTTCTTTTACCAGTGAAGTTTCCCTTTTCATCAAACTTACGGCTAGATTACGAGTTTTGCGTTATGGGTGAAAAAGCAGCGTTATGGCTCTTTTTCACTACCGCTGCTATTACGAGTCTTGCAGATATTTCTGTACCTCACACTTTTTTGGCCATAACGCAATGTAACTACCGCAGCTTTCAAAAAGTCCTTTTTCAATGGGACTTCCATAGCGCCGGTATTATGAGTTTGCCTTTCCGGACAAAAAGTGAGCGGTACAGCCTATACCGTCAAGATCCATACCGTAAACTGAAAGTCAGTAGTTAAGGGTTTTACGTTACAAAGCTGTAACATAAAACTCATAACTAAAGTGCTAAAAAGTACACTAACACCCATAAACTACCTATTAACCCCTAAACCGAGGCCCTCCTGCATCACAAACACTATAATAAAATGATTAACCCCTAATCTGCCATTTTCGACATCCTCGCCACTATAATAAACATATTAACCCCTAAACCGCCGTACTCCTGCATCGCAAACACTAGTTAAATATTATTAACCCCTAATCTGCTGTCCCTAACATCGCCGCAACCTACATTACTGTTATTAACCCCTAATCTGCTGCCCCAAAATCGCCGCTACTATACTAAAGTTATTAACCCCTAAACCTAACCCTAAGTCTAACCCTAACACCCCCTAACGTTAATGTAATTAAAATAAATCTAAATAAAACCTACTATTAATAACTAAATAATTACTATTTAAAACTAAATGCTTACCTGTAAAATAAACCCTAAGCTAGCTACAATATAACTAATAGTTACATTGTAGCTATCTTACACCTAGATTACGAGTTTTGCGTTAGAGGCTATGCGGTGCTAACAAGCAGTTTTCCCTCACCGCTCACTTACCTGCAGCGCTGGTATTACAGGATTTCAGAAACCCGTCGTTAAAAGACAAGAAGTGAGCGTTGAGCAAAATTTTGCTCCTTACCGCACTCCAATACCAGCACTGCTTAAGTCAGTGGTGAGCTGGTCGTACGTGCTCGTGCACGATTTCCCCATAGGAAAAATCTTGCAAAAAAGCAGCGTAAAACTCCTTAACGCAGCCCCATTGATTCCTATGGGGAAATAAAAGTTATGTTTACACCTAACACCCTAACATGAACCCCGAGTCTAAACACCCCATATCTTACACTTATTAACCCCTAATATGCCGCCCCTGACATCGCCTACATTATATTATTAACCCCTAATCTGCCGCTCCGGGCACCGCCGCCACCTACATTATATGTATTAACCTCTAATCTGCTGCCCCCAACATCGCTGACACCTACATTACATTTATTAACCCCTAATCTGCTGCCCCCAATGTCACCACAACCTACCTACACTTTTTCACCCCTAATATGCTGCCCCCAACGTCGCCGCCACTATAATAAACATATTAACCCCTAAACTGCCGCACTCCCGCCTCACAAACATTAGTTTAATATTATTAACCCCTAATCTGCCGGCCCTAACATCGCCACCACCTACCTACATTTATTAACCCCTAATCTGCCGCCCCCAACGTCGCCGCCACTATATTAAAGTTATTTACCCCTAAACCTAAGTCTAACTCTAAAACCTAACACCCACTAACTTAAATATAATTTAAATAAATCTAAATAAAAATTCCTATCATTAACTAAATAATTCATATTTAAAACTAAATACTTACCTATAAAATAAACCCTAAGCTAGCTACAATATAACTATTACTTACATTGTAGTTATCTTAGGGTTTATTTTTATTTTACAGGCAAGTTTGTATTTATTTTAACTATGTAGAATAGTTATTAAATAGTTATTAACTATTTAATAACTACCTAACTAAATTAAAGACAAATTTACCTGTAAAATAAAACTTAACCTAAGTTACACTAACACCTAACACTACAATATAATTAAATAAATTAACTAAATTAAATTAAATTAGTACAAAAAGTACAAAAACAAACAAACACTAAATTACAGAAAAAAAATAAACAAATTACAGATATTTAAACTAATTACACCTAATCTAATAGCCCTATCAAAATAAAAAAGCCCCCCCAAAATAAAAAAAAAAACCCTAGACTAAACTAAACTACCAATAGCCCTTAAAAGGGCCTTTTGCGGGGCATTGCCCCAAAGAAAGCAGCTCTTTTACCTGAAAAAAAAAATACAAACAACCCCCCCAACAGTAAAACCCACCACCCACACAAATAACCCCCCAAATAAAATACTATCTAAAAATACCTAAGCTCCCCATTGCCCTGAAAAGGGCATTTGGATGTGCATTGCCCCTTAAAGGGCAGTTAGCTCTTTTGCCACCCAAACCCTAACCTAAAAATAAAACCCACCCAATACACCCTTAAAAAAACCTAACACTAACCCCCTGAAGATCGACTTACCGGGAGACGTCTTCATCCAAGCCGGGCCGAAGTTCTCAACGAAGCCGGGAGAAGTCTTCATCCAAGCCGGGCGAAGTAGTCCTCCAGACGGGCAGAAGTCTTCATCCAGACGGCATCAATCTTCATCCATCCGGCGTGGAGCGGGTCCATCTTCAAGACATCCGACGTGGAGCATCCTTTTCATCCAGAGTCTTCTTACTGAATGAAGGTACCTTTAAGTGACGTCATCCAAGATGGCGTCCCTTAGATTCCAATTGGCTGATAGAATTCTAACAGCCAATCGGAATTAAGGTAGAAAAAATCCTATTGGCTGATGCAATCAGTCAATAGGATTGAAGTTCAATCCTATTAACTGATCCAATCAGCCAATAGTATTGAGCTTGCATTCTATTGGCTGATTGGAATTCTATCAGCCAATCGGAATTCAAGGGATGCCATCTTGGATGACGTCCCTTAAAGGAACCTTCATTCTTCAGTCGCCGTGGAAAGAAGAGGATGCTCCATGCCGTATGTCTTGAAGATGGAGCCTCTCCGTGCCGGATGGATGAAGATAAAAGATGCAGTCTGGATGAAGACGTCTGCCGGCTTGGATGAAGACTTCGGCCCGCTTGGATGAAGACTTCTACCGGCTTCGTTGAGGACTTCTTGCCGCTTGGATGAAGACTTCTGCCGCTTCGTTGAGGATGTATGTCCGGTCTTCAAAAACTGTAAGTTGATCTTCAGGGGTTATTGTTAGGTTTTTTTAAGGGTTTATTGGGTGGGTTTTATTTTTAGATTAGGGTTTGGGCTGAAAAGAGCTAAATGCCCTTTTAAGGGCAATACCCATCCAAATGCCCTTTTCAGGGCAAAGGGGAGCTTAGATTTTTTAGATTTGGGGATTTTGGTTGTGTGGGTGGTGGGTTTTACTGTTTTTTAAAGGTAAAAGAGCTTATTTCTTTGGGGCAAGGCCCTTTTAAGGGCTATTGGCAGTTTGGTTTAGGCTAGGGTTTTTTATTTTGGGGGTCTTTTTTATTTTGATAGGGCTATTAGATTAGGTGTAATTAGTTTAAATATTTGATAATTTGATCATTTCTTTTTTATTTTGTGTAATTTAGTGTTTGGTTATTTTTGTAATTTAGTTAATTGTATTTAATTATTGTAATTTATTTAATTGTAGTGTAAGGTTAGGTGTTAGTATAACTCAGGTTAGGTTTTATTTTACAGGTAAATTTGTATTTATTTTAACTATGTAGCTAGTAAATAGTTAATAACTATTTACTAACTATTCTACCTAGTTAAAATAAATATACACTTAGCTGTGAAATAAAAATAAAACCTAAGATAGCTACAATGTAACTATTAGTTATATTGTAGCTAACTTAGGGTTTATTTTATAGGTAAGTATTTATTTTTAAATAGGAATAATTTAGATAATAATAGTAATTTTATTTAGATTTATTTTCATTATATTCAAGTTAATGGTGTTAGGGTTACGTTAGGGTTAGACTTAGGCTTTAAAAACTTTAGTATGGTGGCGGCAACATTCGGGTCGGAAGATTAGGGGTTAATAAGTGTAGGTAGGTGGCAGCGATGTTAGGGGCGGCAGATTAGGGGTTAATAACTGTAATGTAGGTGGCGGCAACATTGGGACGGCAGATTAGGGGTTAATAAGTATAATGTAGGTTGTGGCGATGTCGGGGGCAGCAAGTGTTTAGACTCAGGGTTTATGTTAGGGTGTTAGGTGTAAACATGACTTTTCATTCCCCATAGGAATCAATGGGGCTGCGTTACGGAGCTTTACGCTCCTTTATTGCAGGTGTTAGGCTTTTTTTTAGCCGGTTCTCCCTATTGATGTCTATGGGGAAATCATGCACGAGCACGTAAAACCAGCTCAAAGCAGTGCTGGTATTGGAGTGCGGTATGGAGCTCAATTTTGCTCAATGCTGCAATATTACCTGCTAACACCGGGTTTTTGCAAACCTGTAATAGCAGCGCTATAGGGAGGGGAGCGGTGGAAATAACTTGCAAGTTAGAACCGAGCCGCTCATAACGCAAAACTCGTAATCATTAATTACTTTCTATAGGAGCCATTTTGCAAAAGTTATTCCAAACGTGCAGTAGTCTAAAGGAATTATTACATATTATTATAAAATATGGTGACTGATACCACTAAAATGTTCTCATGTTTTTTTTTAATTAAAAAAAATAATATTGAGCAAATGTCTGCCATCTAGCATACCTCAATTACGCCTAGATTTAGAGTTTGGCGTTAGCCATCAAAACCAGAGTTAGAGGCTCCTAATGCTGGTTTTTACCGCCCGCTGGTATTTGGAGTCAGTCAGCAAAGGGTCTAACGCTCACTTTGCAGCCGCGACTTTTCCATACCGCAGATCCCCCTACGCCATTTGCGTATCCTATCTTTTCAATGGGATCTTTCTAACGCTGGTATTTAGAGTCTTGGCTGAAGTGAGCGTTCGAAATCTAACGACAAAACTCCAGCCGCAGAAAAAAGCCAGGAGTTAAGAGCTTTCTGGGCTAACGCCGGTTCATAAAGCTCTTAACTACTGTGCTCTACAGTACACTAACACCCATAAACTACCTATGTACCCCTAAACCGAGGCCCCCCCACATCACCGCCACTCTATTAAATTTTTTTAACCCCTAATCTGCCGACTGCACACCGCCGCCACCTACATTATCCCTATGTACCCCTAATCTGCTGCCCCTAACACCGCCGACCCCCTATATTATATTTATTAACCCCTAATCTGCCCCCCTCAACGTCACCGACACCTACCTACATGTATTAACCCCTAATCTGCCGACCGGACCTCGCTGCTACTATAATAAAGTTATTAACCCCTATTCCGCCTCACTCCCGCCTCAAAAACCCTATAATAAATAGTATTAACCCCTAATCTACCCTCCCTAACATCACAGACACCTAACTTCAAGTATTAACCCCTAATCTGCCGACCGGACCTCACCGCTACTCTATTAAATGTATTAACCCCTAAAGCTAAGTCTAACCCTAACACCCCCCAAGTTAAAAATAATTTAAATATAACAAAATAAATTAACTCTTATTAAATAAATTATTCCTATTTAAAGCTAAATACTTACCTGTAAAATAAACCCTAATATAGCTACAATATAAATTATAATTATATTGTAGCTATTTTAGGATTTATATTTATTTTACAGGCAACTTTGTATTTATTTTAACCAGGTACAATAGCTATTAAATAGTTAATAACTATTTAATAGTTACCTAGTTAAAATAATTACAAAATTACCTGTAAAATAAATCCTAACCTAAGTTACAATTAAACCTAACACTACACTATCAATAAATTAATTAAATCCAATACCTACAAATAAATACAATTAAATAAACTAACTAAAGTACAAAAAAGAACTAAGTTACAAAAAATAAAAAAATATTTACAAACATTAGAAAAATATTACAACAATTTTAAACTAATTACACCTACTCTAAGCCCCCTAATAAAATAACAAAGCCCCCCAAAATAAAAAAAATTCCCTACCCTATTCTAAAATTAAAATAGAAAAGCTCTTTTTCCTTACCAGCCCTTAAAAGGCAAGAAAAACAAATTCGGAATCCAGGAAGGGATCCAAACAATTGGGGTGCGCTAAAAAAGATGTGAATCAGTCACTGCACAAACCGTCAATAAGATGATTGAATCGATATTGCCTAATGGCTCCTGTGAGACGAAAAGAGTGGAGTGAATGCAGTTCCGTAGTGGCTGCTATTCCGTGATGGCAGCTCCTCTGATCCTCGGTGTGTGGATTCTGTAGGATTAAAGTTGAAAAAGAGGGCGCCACATAGCGTAATAAAGTTTGAACAGAATGCAAGTTGAAATGAATCAAAAATGCTTACCAAATAGATATGCACCGTACTTTGACCGGTGCTGACAAGCCGGCTAACACTCACAGTGGTTAGTACACTGGTGTCTGTGGTCTGCAGCGTCTTGATGAAGGTCGAGTGATTCTGTCTGACTCCGTGTTTGGTCAATCACTTTCTTTACCAACGTAATATTGCTGTGTTAGATACACACTGCAAACAATGTGTCGGACCTTGACCCTTGTAAATTGAAGATAAAAGCAAAGTACAACTTCCGTAAAAGTAAAAAAATATTTATTCCATACAAGTACCGCTACGCGTTTCTCGACCGCAACTGGTCGTTTCCTCAGGCATGAAATAGTGGATACAATTGATACAAAGTAAAAGGCTTATATGCAGTTGTATTTTAAAAACGGAAGTTGTCAAAGAACCTAAAAACCAATGATAGCTTAGTTGATACGGTGAGTATAATTGTCCCTGATTGCAGATTCAACTGTGAATTAACCAGTGAAACTGATAAAAAAGTCTGATTCGGCTATTTAGTCTGACCTCAAAAAAAAAAAAAAAAACATGATATTTTATTATCCATATTGATCGTGTCTGTGTTATGATATAAATGTGACAGTTTGATCTAACATCAAAACAAAAACATAGTATTTTGTTATCCATATAGATCGTATATGTTAGAATAAAAACTGCTGAAAAACATTAAAATTAAAAAGACAATGACACTGGTTAAAAAGGAGATAAAATGTTGATGGTTTTGTTTTGAATCTGTAAAGGTTTTTTGAGAAGAACCATAGAATATATTGTTGCAATGAATGTATTGAGTATCTATATGTTAAAAGTGTGTAAAATTACAAGAGCGGTGGGATTACTCGGCCCTAGCAGAAAAAACAAGGGGCGCCACATAGCGTAATGCCGATTTTTGAAGGAATGTATGATGTATTAATTTTATGAACTTGTATAGTGTATAAAAATTGCTCTAATCCAAACATTTGCTGAATGTGTGAGGAATGTATAATATATAGGAATTCTTCTTTGTAATAAAAGTATGTTAGTGACTTAATTTAAATGGATCACTATGGAGTTCCTATAATACTTGGGCATAATCGATCAAATAAAATTATGGTGCCTGCAGACTTTTATTTGGTATGATGGATACCCTGTATGTGTTGGGATATGTTTGAATGAATCTTGATGTCGTCCTATGTGACCACTGTTTAAACTTATTATGATAAAACTCTGTGTTGACCTATATTATAAAGTCCCCATATATTCAGTTAATGGTATATGCAATCCCAGTACTATGTGCACCTTTGGGTGCATGTGTGAAATAGGGTATAAATGTTGTGAAAATTGGTGCATAGATCTGAGATGTCAGAATATAATTGCTAATAAAGGATTCTGGCTAATGTGAAAATGGGATGCAATATGTATGTATGGAAAAGGTTTATTTAAAAAAATAAATAAAAAATATATATTGTACTGTAATGACCGTGTTGGAAAACACTGGCCCATATCGATCATATGATGCTGATAGAAAGAAACATAAAATGAAAGAATCATTATTATATAAAAACAATGTGCAGGGGGATTGGGACCTGTGTGTCTAAAAGTGATGTGTATATGGAAATATTCATGGAATAGGGAATCCTGCTCATGTAATGAATATCGTGACCTTGTCGGTCCTAGGGAAAATGATTAGAACCAGATTTTGTTAGTTTGGGACTGCCCTACCAGAAATTTTACTGAAGATCTAATGGTGTTTGCCCACCACGTCAAATTGTTGGTGGTCCTTTTCGGGAAATAGAAGCAGTGGATGTTAAACTAATAATGCTTCTAAATCATGTTAAGCGGACATTAGCATCTATCTATTCTAGATTGAACTAATTGAGGGAATTTGGAACCCAATGCATGTTATTGGTGTTTTCCACTGGAGTGTGTCTAGTATAAGGAAAGAGTGCAAAATAATAAAATAATCGGATGAGCCATAAAAATATATATATATATACATATGTATATATATACACATATATATTATATTGTTAGCAATCTGACAATGTCATTAATGTGTGAGTATTAATGTTTAAAGATATGCCAAAATGTAAATGATTCTATACTTTGCTGTAAAAGCATGCGATTCTGTCAATAAAGTTTTAGTCTAATGAAATGGGAATGTGGAATAGTGGTGAATAAGATGGCTTATATTCAGATGGGTTGAGTTACCAGATTTAGAGAAACCTTAATTGAAGGCAGCCAAGTCCAAGTTGGCATTTAAACCTTCCGGAAACAAAGTTTTCAATTTAAAAATCCAAAAGGTTTCTCGTTGTCTAAGTTTATTGACTCTATTATAATCTGAGGACTTGGGGATAAAATCTATAGGTAAATATTTAAAAATGTAAGGATTGCCTTGATGTTTTGTTAAACAATGATTAGGGACACTATGTTTAATTTTTGATTTCTTGCAATTTTTACAATTGCGAAAATGTTCACCCCACCTTGTTTTTGCCTTTCTGGAGGTGCGGCCAACGTATTGTAGGCCGCATACACATTCCAATAGATATATGACAAAAATGGAATCGCAATTGAAAAAGCCCTGGATAGGAAAAATTTCCCCAGTGATATGAGACTTAAATAGTTTAGCACCAGATTTGATATATTGACAGGAAATACATCCACTTTTGCCACATTTGTAGATTCCCTGTAGGCCAAAAATACCCTTCTTGATTTTGTTGTCTTTAGATTTCTGTTGTATGTGTTTAACTATTTTACTCGGTGCTAGTCTACTTCTCAAAGTAGGAGCTCTCCTATAGACTATTCGTGGTTTGTCCTGTACGATACTTTTCAGTATGGGGTCCCTTTGGATGACATGCCAGTGTTTACAAATTATCTGTTGTATTTTGTAAAAGCTATTATTGTATTGCGTGATAAACATAGTGCTACTTTGCTCAATTGTTTTATCCATTGTTTGATTGATGTTTTTGTTCTTAGATAATATTGCATTTCTATCTAATAATTTTGTTCTCGTTAATGCTTGATCTAGAATGTGGGCTGGATAACTTTTTTCCATGAATCTGTTGTATAAAATTTGGCTCTGGTCAAGAAAAGTTTGATATTCTGAACAGTTTTTCCTAATGCGTCTGAACTGGCTATATGGGACATTGTTAATCCAACTTCTATGATGGTTACTGTGGTATTCTAGATAGCTGTTGCTATCTACGTCCTTAAAGAACGTTTTAGATGTTATCGTTAGATTGGGTCCCCAACTGAGTACTAAATCTAAATATTCTATTGAATCAGTTTGTATGTTAGCTGTGAAAGAGATTCCCATATCATTGTTATTAAGATGTGAAACAAAAGATTCTGCTGATTCAAGATTGCCATTCCATATAAATAGCAGGTCGTCTATGTAACGGCCATAGAATACCAGGCTCGCCCCAAGGTCCGCTTGGTGAATGTACACCTCCTCGAAGAGTCCCATAAAGAGATTAGCGAAACTTGGGGCGAACCTGGTACCCATGGCCGTTCCCCTGGTCTGTAAATAAAAACGATCTAAATATAAAAAATAATTATGTTGTAATATGTACTTGATGCATTCTAAAATAAAAGCTTTTTGTTCTTTTTTTTTTTTGAGGTCAGACTAAATAGCCGAATCAGACTTTTTTATCAGTTTCACGGGTTAATTCACAGTTGAATCTGCAATCAGGGACAATTATACTCACCGTATCAACTAAGCTATCATTGGTTTTTAGGTTCTTTGACAACTTCCGTTTTTAAAATACAACTGCATATAAGCCTTTTACTTTGTATCAATTGTATCCACTATTTCATGCCTGAGGAAACGACCAGTTGCGGTCGAGAAACGCGTAGCGGTACTTGTATGGAATAAATATTTTTTTACTTTTACGGAAGTTGTACTTTGCTTTTATCTTCAATTTACAAGGGTCAAGGTCCGACACATTGTTTGCAGTGTGTATCTAACACAGCAATATTACGTTGGTAAAGAAAGTGATTGACCAAACACGGAGTCAGACAGAATCACTCGACCTTCATCAAGACGCTGCAGACCACAGACACCAGTGTACTAACCACTGTGAGTGTTAGCCGGCTTGTCAGCACCGGTCAAAGTACGGTGCATATCTATTTGGTAAGCATTTTTGATTCATTTCAACTTGCATTCTGTTCAAACTTTATTACGCTATGTGGCGCCCTCTTTTTCAACTTTAACTTTTTAGCCCTTAAAAGGGCCTTTTGCGGGGCATGCCCCAAAGAAAACAGCTCTTTTGCCTGTAAAAGAAAAATACAACCCCCCCCAATGTTAAAACCCACCACCCACATACCCCTAATCTAACCCAAACCCCCCTTAAATAAACCTAACACTAAGCCCCTGAAGATCTTCCTACCTTATCTTCACCACACCGGGTATCACCGATCCGTCCAGGCTCCGATGTCTTGATCCAAGCCCAAGCAGGGGGCTGAAGACGTCCATCCTCCGGCTGAAGTCTTGAGTCCAAGCAGCGGATGAAGAAGTCCATCTTCGGGCAGAAGTCTTCATCCTATCCGGGTAGAAGAGGACATCCGGACCGGCAAACATTTTCATCCAAGCGGCATCTTCTATGTTCTTCCATCCGATGACGAGCGGCTCCATCTTCAAGGCCTCTGGCGCGGATCCATCCTCTTCTTCCGACGACTAGACGACAAATGAAGGTTCCTTTAAGGGACGTCATCCAAGATGGCGTCCCTCGAATTCCGATTGGCTGATAGGATTCTATCAGCCAATCGGAATTAAGGTAGGAAAATTCTGATTGGCTGATGGAATCAGCCAATCAGATTCAAGTTCAATCCGATTGGCTGATCCAATCAGCCAATCAGATTGAGCTTGCATTCTATTGGCTGTTCCGATTAGGGGTTAATAAATATAATATAGGGGTCGGCGGTGTTAGGGGCAGCAGATTAGGTGTTCATAGTGATAATGTAGGTGGCGGCGGTGTACGGAGCGGCAGATTAGGGGTTAATAATAATATGCAGGGGTCAGCGATAGCGGGGGTGGCAGATTAGAGGTTAATAAGTGTAAGGTTAGGGGTGTTTAGACTCGGGGTACATGTTAGGGTGTTAGGTGTAGACTTAGGAAGTGTTTCCCCATAGGAAACAATGGGGCTGCGTTAGGAGCTGAACGCTGCTTTTTTGCAGGTGTTAGGTTTTTTTTCAGCCAGCTCAGCCCCATTGTATCCAATGGGGAAATCGTGCACGAGCACCGCTACCGTAAGCAACGCTGGTATTACAGGTAGAAGTGGAGCTAAATTTTGCTCAACGCTCACTTTTCTGAGGCTAACGTTTTTTTTCAGCTCAAGCTGTCCCATTGTTTCCTATGGGGGAATCGTGCACAAGCACGTTTTTGAAGCTGGCCGCGTCCGTAAGCACCGCTGGTATTTAGAGTTGCAGTGTCGGTAAATTATGCTCTACACTCCCTTTTTGGAGCCTAAAGCAGCCCTTCTGTGAACTCTAAATACCAGCGGTATTTAAAAGGTGCGGGGGGAAAAAAACAGCGTTAGCTACGCGGGTCGTTACCGTCAAAACTCTAAATCTAGCCGTTAGTTTTTGTTTGTTTTTGTTACTGCCTTTCAGAAGCTGTTACAGTCAGAGAAAATTCACTCATGTTTATCGAATGCATTCACAAATAAACATTTATATTTATTCTGTATTTCAGCTGGATGAGACAGTGATCCACTCCCTATTTCAGATGCCATAAAAAAGCTGTTCCCTCAAGTCATTAATAACCAAAAGGAAATATCATGAAGCAAGGTTGAGATAGCTCAGGAACCACAACAAACCATAGGCTAGATTACAAGTTGTGCGGTACGGCTATACCGCAGAAAAATTGGTCTTTGTGCGTGGAATGTTCAGCTCACCTGTATTGCAAGTTGCGGTGGTACGGCTATACCGCTAGCATTATAGCTTATACCGCCACAATCCATTCTGCGATCAAAGACCAATAGTTATGGATTTTGCAAAACAAAAATGTTTCACAAAACTCATAACAAAAATGTTACAAAGTACACTAACACCCATAAACTACCTATTAAAGGGACATGAAACCCACATGCAATTTTAAACATCTTTCTAATTTACTTCTATTATTTAATTTGTTTTATTCTCTTGATATTCTTTGCTGAAAAGCATATCTAGATATGCTCAGGAGCCGCTGATTGGTTGCTGCACATAGAAGCCTTGTGTGATTGGCTTACCCATGTGCATTGCTTTTTCTTCAACTAAGGATATCTATAAAATTAAGCAAAATAAATAATAGAAGTAAATTGTAATGTTGTTTAAATTTGTATTCTCTATCTGAATCATGAAAGAAAGATTTTGGGTTTAGTGGCCCTTTAATGTCACACATTCATGTACACAATGAGGATCATGGTATTTGGCCTACTAACAAAAAAATCTACAATTATATTTCACATTAATGCTACTTAACACAATGCAATTCATGATATGAGGTGGAATAGTGCAATACTAACATGTCTCAGAGTAACACAGGCCGAAACCGCCATCCTTCCCTCATCGCAAATACTATAAGACTATTAACCCCTAATCTGCTATCCACCCACATCGCCAACACTAAATAAACATATTAACCCCTAATCCGACGCTCACCACATCACCAACACTAAATTAAATCTATTAACCCCTAAACCGCCGATCCCCCCACATCGCTAACACCTAAATAAAACTATTAACCCCTAATCTGCCGCCCCCACATCACAAATACTAAACTAAACCAATTAACCCTTAAACCGCCAAACACCCACATCTCTACTATCTAAATAAACCTATTAACCCCTAAACCTAACATCCCCTAACTTTAAATTAAACTTACAAAATAACTACATACCTGTGAAATAAAAAGAATTAAGCTGAAACTATAAATAAAACTAACATTACTATTTTAACAAAATAAAATATACCAAAAATTAAAAAACCTAAATTAGAAAATTAAAAAATCCTAAAACTACAAAAAAAATAACATTACAAAAAAAACAAAAAACAAAAAGTAAAAAAAAAATCAAAGATTACAAAAATAATAAACTAAATTATCCAAAATAAAAAAATAAACCTTATCTAATACCCCTATAAAAACAAAAACCTAATCTAACAATAAACTACCAGTAGTCCTTAAAAGGGTTTTTTGTTGGGCATTGCCCTAAAGAAATCAGCTCTTTTTTGAAAAAAAAAATTACAAAGTCCCCCCTAACAATTACAATCCCCACCCACCCAAACTCCCAAAAAAAAAAAGACCTAACTAAAATAAACCTATGCTACCCATTACCCCTAAAGAGGCATTGCCCTTAAAAGGTCAATCAGCTCTTTTGCAGCCCATTAAAAAATAAAAAAGCCCTAATCTTAAAAAAAAAAAAAAAAAAAGAATAAACTAACACTAACCACAAAAAATTTACTCCTAAAGTCCGGACATCCATCTTCTTCCAGACGGAGAAAAGTCTTCATCCAGACGAATCCATCTACATCCATCGCGGGGCCATCTTCTATCTTCTTCCTGGAGGGGCAGATGCGCAGGCAGCACGGAGACATCCAGCGTGGAGGATCCTCTTCATGCAATCATCCGCTGCACACTGAAGATTGAATGCAAGGTACCCGTTTTATATTGGGATACCTTGCATTACTATAGGCTAAAAATTTCAAATCAGCCAATTAGATGAGAGCTAGTGAAATCTTATTGGCTGATTTGAACAGACAATGGCCTCTATTTATCAAGGTCTGTCGGATCAGGTCTGACAGACCTCGCTGAATACGGAGAGCAATACGCTCGCCGTATTCAGCATTGCACCAGCAGCTCACAAGAGAGAGACTAAAGTAGAGAGGGGAGAGAGAGAGAGAAAAAGAAAGGGGGAGAGAGCAAAAGAGGGGGGAGAGAGCAAAAGAAGGGGGAGAGACAGGGCAAAAAGAGAGGAGGATAGAGAGCAAAAGAAAAAGGGAGAGATAGCAAAAAGAGGGGGGAGAGAGCAAAAGAGGGGGATGAGAGTGCAAAAGAGAGGGGGAGAGCAAAATAGGGGGGAGAGAAAGTAAAAGAGGGGGGAGAGAGAGCAAAATAGGTGGGAGAGAGAAAGCAAAAGAGGGGGGGAGAGAGAGCAAAAGAGAGGGGGAGAGAGAGAGCAAGAGAGAGGGGGAGAGAGAAAGAGAGCAAAAGAGAGGGGGAGAGAGAGCAAAAGAAAGAGGGAGAGAGCAAAAGAGGGGGGATAGAGAGCAAAAGAGTGAGAGAGCGCAAAAGAGAGTGAGAGAGCACAAAAGAGAGGGGAGAGAGAAAGCACAAAAGAGAGGGGAGAGAGTGAGAGAGCAAAAGAGAGGAGGAGAGAGCGCTAAAGAGGGGGGGAGAGAGAGCAAAAGAGAGAGGGGAGAGAGAGCAAGGGAAAGAGAGCAGGGGAGAGAGAGCAAATGAGAGGGGGAGAGAGAGCAAAGGAGAGGGGGGAGAGAGAGCAAAGTAGAGAGGGGAGAGAGAGACTAAAGTAGAGAGGGGAGGGAGAGAGAGAAAAAGAGAGGGGGAGAGAGCAAAAGAGGGGGGAGAGAGCAAAAGAGGGGGGAGAGGAGCAAAAGAGGGGGAGAGAGAGCAAAAGTGGGGGAGAGAGAGCACAAAAGAGAAGGGGGAAAGCAAGAGAGAGCAAAAGAGAGGAGGAGAGAGAGCAAAAGAAAGAGGGAGAGATAGCAAAAGAGGGTGGAGAGAGCAAAAAAGGGTTGAGAGAGAGCAAAAGAGAGGGGGAGAGCAAAAGAGAGGGTAGAGAGCAAAAGAGGGGGAGAGAAAGCAAAAGAGGGGGGAGAGAGAGAGAGCAAAATAGGTGGGAGGGAGAAAGCAAAAGAGGGGGGAGAGAGAGCAAAAGAGAGGGGGAGAGAGCAAAAGAGAGGGGGGAGGAGAGAGCAAGAGAGAGGGGGAGGGAGAGAAAGAGAGCAAAAGAGAGGGGGAGAGAGAGCAAAAGAAAGAGGGAGAGAGAGCAAAAGAGGGGGGATAGAGAGCAAAAGAGCAAGAGAGCACAAAAGAGAGGGGAGATAGAGCGCAAAAGAGAGGGGGAGAGAGAAAGAGAGCAAAAGAGAGGAGGAGAGAGAGCAAAAGAAAGAGGGGGAATGAGCAAAAGAGAGGGAGGAGAGCAAAAGAGGGGGAGTGAGCAAAAGAGGGGGGGAGGCAAAACAGAGGGGAGAGAGCAAAAGAGAGGGGAGAGAGCAAAAGAGAGGGGAGAGAGCAAAAGAGAGGGAGAGAGATAGAGCAAAAGAGGGGGGAGAGAGAGCAAAAGAGGGGGAGAGAGAAAGCGCAAAGAGGGGGAGAGAAAGCACAAAAGAGGAGGGGAGAGAGAGCGCACAAGAGAGGGGGAAAGAGAGCAAAATAGGTAGGAGAGAGAAAGCAAAAGAGGAGGAGAGAGCAAAAGAGAGGGGGAGAGAGCAAAAGAGATTGGGAGAGAGAGCAAAAGAGATTGGGAGAGAGAGCAAAAGAGACGTGGAGAGAGAGAGAGAGCAAAAGAGAGGGGGAGAGAGAGAGCACAAAAGAGGAGGGGAGAGAGAGCGCAAAAGAGAGGGGGAAAGAGAGCAAAATAGGTAGGAGAGAGAAAGCAAAAGAGGGGGAGAGAGAGCAAAAGAGAGGGGGAGAGAGCAAAAGAGATTGGAAGAGAGAGCAAAAGAGATTGGGAGAGAGAGCAAAAGAGACGTGGAGAGAGAGCAAAAGAGAGGGGGAGAGAGAGCAAAAGAAAGAGTGATAGAGAGCAAAAGAGAGGGGGAAGAGATCAAAAGAGAGAGAGAGAGCACAAAAGAGAGGGGAGAGAGAGCGCCAAAGAGATGGGGAAAGAGAGAGCGCAAAAGAGAGGGGGGAGAGAGAGAGAGCAAAAGAGAGGGGGAAGACAGAGAACAAAGCGTGGCACCGCTGTTCTACAAAAAATGGTCCATGTGCACGGGCTTTAGGACTAGTAGAAGATAATTGGATAGCTGTTAATATGCGCTATCTGAATCAGGAAAATGTGACTTTACTCTTTCAATTTTCTTTAACTATATTTATAGTTTATATCCATGGTTCGCAAAAAAATTGCCAACAAAACTGCAAGAGATCATTGTTAAAAAGTAACAATCAGGAGATATATATAAAATAATATCAAAAACACTGGATGTAACATAGAGTACTGCCAATACCATCATCATAAGTGGAGAAAACGTGACACCCCAGTGACATTGCATCGATCAGGATGATCCTCCAAAGATGATGGGAGGACAAGGAGAGAACTTATCAGGTAGGCCAACAGCAACACTAAAAGAGCTATAGGAATTTGTGGAAGTTCCTGGTCATTCCTTGCATGTGACCACCATCTCCTGTATTCTGCACATGTCTGAGCTATGGGGTAGGGTGGCAAGATGAAAACCATCCAGGCCCATCTGCATTATGCCAAAATATTATTTTAGTCACTCTTAACCATGTTGGAAAAATGTGCTATAGTCTAATGAGTTTGAACTTTTCTGCCTAAAATGATATGTTTGGCACAAAGCCAAAAAAGCTCCACATCGAAGGAACACTATACTGACATGCTTTGGGGCTGCTTCTCTTCAACTGGGTCAGGTGCCCTTATCAAGATGGATAGGATAATGAATAGCTCCAAATATCAAGATATTTTGACACAAAACTTGCAGGCTTCTGTCAGAATAGGATGGCTTCAGAAAAGGAAAATCAACTTATTGGAATGACCCATTCAGATCCCAGACCTCAGTCCCATAAAAATGCAGAATGACCACTCACAGGAACTGCTGTACACACAAGTTTCTCTCGTAATTTGAAGGAAGTCTAGATGTGCAAAGTTGGTAGAGACTTATGGCCAGATTATCTAAAGGTCTCTGGGCTGACGAGATTATGTCAGAATGCTCGCCATTACTTCTATTTCCATGGTGGAATGATCTAAAGCCACTTTTTAACGTGAAAACATGGTGCCTCGCTAAGGGGTGTATACTGCATTTTCATATGGGAAGGAGATGTATGCATTAAAAAAGTGCACAGTAAAAATCAAAATCATAATAAATTAATATCTGAACCATTCACACATAAATACGCAAGAAAAATTGCATTGTTAAGGTACATCAAAAATCGTAACAAAAGTCATTTTTATAAAAATTGTAAAATGTGTATGTAAATTAGGCAGGAATAAATCATATTAAATATGCATAGCGTAAATCGTAATTTAAAGGGACAGCACACTGTAAAATTGTTTTCCATTAAAGGGACATTATAGTAAAAAATTAGAAATCTGTGAAAAAAATCACAAAGATAAAGGGCGCCTCCTAGTGCAACACTGCAAGAGTAGTGATATAGCAAATCTTGTGATAAAATAATACTCACAAAAGGAGCAGCACCAGTGTGCTAATTGGTACAAGCTGGGGAATCACAGTGACCCAGCTACACTGATCCTGCAACAGGATGATGGGATCCAGGAAATCCAGGCTTTCATGTAGTACAACATATTTATTAAAATGTTTGTTAAAAACAAAGGGTGTATGAACTTCACCCAAATTATAAAAACAAGTATTAAGACAGATTGCAACGCGTTAATTATTCCTATGTTATCATACCCACAGATTGTCACACATGTGATAGATCTATATACTCTGTATTTAGAATTTGCTCATTACATTATCAGTTATATTCTAGCGCCCCCTAAGGTTGGACACCTAGGTGTTATCGACAGTTTTTGCATAGTAAAAAATTAAAATACAATAATTTGATAGAGAAATATGTATAGAGAAAATTTGCCATTGACACCTATTAAAAAATTTGCTTGCTGAATTAGTTAAAAATGCACCAGGCCGAAATACTCACTCCCCACACAGCCTGCTCTTTACACACTGTCCCTGGATAGCTATAAAATAAATCTATAGCACTGGCTGTTTACTAAGGCAAAGTAAGAATTTGCCGGTTCCCTTCTCCCCTCCCCAGCCTAGCAATGCTGCCGCTCCATGGCTCTTATAAGTAATAAATTAGAAGCTGATGTCTTTGGGAGAAGGGATTTTACTGTCTCAGGAATGTTTCTGAGAAGGAAACCGGGATGTTCTTTATCCCTGGGAGACCAAGTGGAAAGGAAGATTGCTGCAGAATCAGGGACTTGTGCCAGGGCTTCTCAGCAGCTTGTCCGTCCCCCCAGTTGCGCATTGCAAGTAGCAGAGTGTTTTACCTCTCTCTGATTTATTAATTATACAAGACATGGAGCGGCAGCATTGCTAGGATGGGGAGGGGGAGAAGGGAACCGGCAAATTCTTACATTGCCTTAGTAAACAGCCAGTGCTATAGACTGCTTTTATAGCTATCTAGGGGCAGTGTGTAAAGAGCAGGCTGTGTGGGGAGTGAGTATTACGGCCGTATTCAAAGCACTTATCAGAGTTGCTAAAAACAGGAAACTTTATGCTTATTGTAACTACTTTAGCAGCATAATTTTTAATAAGTGTCAATGGCAAATTGTGTCTACACATATTGCTGTATTAAATGAATGTATTTTAGTTTGTGACTATAATGTCCCTTTAATGACCAACATTATACCCTGTCCTGTACAAAGCTGCTGTCCTGGGCCTCTCTCTGCCCTGATCTTGCTAAAAGTAGCATGATCAAGCTATTTCTCCATGCCCCACGAGTGGGGCAGTGCAGAAATAGACTTGCATCAGGCAGCAGTGATGCCGATAGTTGGTCGTGTGGGGGAGTTAGGAGGGAGGCTGATGGGCGGCCCATCGCTGGAGGGTGCAGGAGTGGGTGGGACCACTACACTACAGAAAAAAAGGAGAGGGGGCTCCTATAGTGGAGGGGGGATCAGAGGGTGAAAAATCGATCTGGGAGGGGGAAGGGGGGTAGGGTAATGACGGGGGCAGCTACACTACAGAAAAAAAGTTTATTATTATTAACAGGGCAGTATACATCAATTTTCATTTAACTGCATGTAATAGACACTACTATAAAGAATAATAGGCACAGATACTGATATCAATTTAACACTGTTAATGAGATAAGCCTTGGACACCCACTGAAAGGGGCTGATAGCAGAACCCCCCCCCCCCCTCCCCTGCATATGAAAAGACCCATTATACAAACAGAAGCAGCCTAAAGTCAGTATACATCAGTATAACTCTAAAATGTTGGGGCGTTGTTAGGAGTCTTAAATTCATCACAATATTATTTAAAAATAAGCAAAACTATACATTTTTACAAAAACACACCCAGATGGGCTATATAAATGGATCAACTATAAAACATTTATGCAAAGAAAAATATAGTGTATAATGTCCCTTTAAATAAAAAATTAAAAATTGAAAGATAACTGGGCACTGGCAGACAGCTGCCAGTACCTAAGATGACGGGAATTAGTTAGAAAGGGGAGGGTTAGAGAGCTTTTTGGGAGGGATCAGGGAGGTGGGAAGGTAAGGGGGTAATCCTACACTAAGGAAAATAATAATAATTAAAAAAAAAAAAGCTGTGAAACTGCATTCTGGCAGACTGTCTGCCAGTACTTAAGATGGGGGTGACAAGTGGGAAGGGGGGGAAGAGAGCTGTTTGAGAGGGATCAGGGAGTGGGAAGTGTCAGGGGGGAGGCTTACCTCTACACTAAAACTAAAATTAACCTTACAAGCTATCTAATTAACCCCTTCACTGCTGGGAATAATAAAAGTGTGGTGCACAGCTGAAAATAGCATCCTTCTAATTACCAAAAAGCAATGGCAAAGCCATATATGTCTGCTATTTCTGAACAAAGGGGATACCAGAGAAGCTTTTACAACCATTTGTACTATGATTGCACAAGCAGTATGTAAATAATATCAGCGAGAAACCCAAAGTTTGTAAAAAAGTTAACGTTTTTTTTTTTTATTATTTAATTGCATTTGGCGGTGAAATGGTGGCACGAAATATACCAAATGGGCAGAGAAAAATACTATGGGTTGTCTACTAAAAAAATATATATAGGTTTGACAGGAAAAAATAAAATAAAAAACAAGGCTCTATTTCTGTTTAAATGTAGTGATGGCAAAAATACTAAAAAAGCTCTGGTCTTTTGGGGAAGTCTTTGGGGGCATGTTTATCAAGCTCCGTACAGAGCTAAAGACCGCTGCTCCATAACTTGTCCGCCTGCTCTGAGGCGGTGGACAGAAATCAACCCGATCAAATACGTTTGGGTTGATTGAAACCCCCTGCTAGATTGGCCGCGAATCTGCAGGGGGCGGCATTGCGCCAACAGTTCACAAGAACTGCTGGTGCAATGATAAAATGCCAACAGCGTATGCTATCAGAATTTATCTATGTGCAGCGGACATGATCCGATATATCGGATCATGTCCGCTCGCACTATAGTAAATAGGCCCCTTAGTGGGTTAAACATTGACCCCTAATTTTTTATAACCTAAAACTAACTGTATAAGCTAAGGCTCAAAAAACAAATATTCAATATGTTTAAATATTTACATATAAATCAAAATGTAATTAATGTTGCTTGTTGTGTTTTATTATTTGCAATTAAAGACAGTATATTTAACATTATAGGTCTACATAACTGCATGCCTGTTATGTATAATCATACTAACTACTATAACATACATATATATTAACATATATATCTATGTTATCACAAATAAACACAACAAGCTTACAGAAACACATTTCACCTGCTTGCAGACACGCAATAAATAACCAGCCATTACAAGTGGCTGGTTATTGCTACCGCAAGCTCGCAGTAGCAATTAGTGCTCAGAAAATTTACTAGAGACCAGATCTCTGGTTAATTTTCTTTTATTTTGTTATGAAAAGTACAATTTTTTCTCCTTAAAAAAATACTGCACTCAGCAGTTTTAAGGGGTTAAAAGTGTTTGAGGTGTTAAAAAAACAGCACTGAAAAGTGCCTTTGCGTTGCAGTCTATGGGAACTGTTTGTTGCTGTACACCCCTCACATTTTTGTAATTATTTTATTATAGCTTTTCATGTGACAACACTGAAGAAATGACACTTTGCTACAATGTAAAGTAGTGAGTGTACTGCCTGTATAACAGTGTAAATTTGCTGTCCCCTCAAAATAACTCAACACAGACATTAATGTAGGCAACAAAAGTGAGTACACCCCCTAAGTGGAAATGTCCAAATTGGGCCCAATTAGCCATTTTCCCTCACCGGTGTCATGTGACTCGTTAGTGTTTTAAGGTCTCAGGTGTGAATGGGGAGCAGGTGTGTTAAATGTGGTGTTATCGCTCTCACACATAAAGATGGCCTAGGCTATAAGAAGATTGCCAAGACCCTGAAACTGAGCTGCAGCACGCTGGGCAAGACCATACAGCAGTTTCACAGGACAGGTTCCACTCAGAACATGCCTCGCCATGGTCGACGAAAGAAGTTAGTAAGTGCTCAGCGACATATCCAGAGGTTGTCTTTGGGAAATAGACGTATGAGCGCTGCCAGCATTGCAGCAGAGGTTGGAGGGGTGGGGGGTCAGCCTTTCAGCGCTCAGACCATACACTGCACACTGCATCAAATTGGTCTGCATGGATGTCACCCCAGAAGGATGCCTCTTTTAAAGATGATGCACAAGAAACCCCACAAACAGTTTGCTGAAGACAAGCAGACTAAGGACATGGATTACTGGAACCATGTCCTGTGGCCCGATGAGACAAAGATAAACTTATTTGGTTCAGATAGTGTTAAGCGTGTGTGGCGGCAACCAGGTGAGGAGTACAAAGACAAGTGTGTCTTGCCTTCAGTCAAGCATGGTGGTGGGAGTGTCATGGTCTGGGCCTGCATGAGTGCTGCCGGCACTGGGGAGCTACAGTTCATTGAGGGAACCATGAATGCCAACATGTACTGTGACATACTGAAGCAGAGCATGATCCCCTCCCTTTGGAGACTGGACTGTAGGGCAGCATTCCAACATAACAACCTCAAACACACCTCTAAGATGACCACTGCCTTGCTAAAGAAGCTGAGGGTAAAGTTGATGGAGTGGCCAAGCATTTCCTCCAGACCTAAACCCTATTGAGTCCTGTGGGGAATTCTCAAATGGAGGGTGGGGGAGCGCACTGTGATGTCGTCATGGAGGAGTGGAAGAGGCAACCTGTGAAGCTCTGGTGAACTCCATGCCCAAAAGGGTTAAGGCAGTGCTGGAAAATAATGGTGGCTACACAAAATATTGACACTTTGGGCCCAACACTTTGTGTTGAGTTATTTTGAGGGGACAGCTAATTTACACTGTTAAACAGGCTGTACACTCACTACTTTACATTGTAGCAAAGTTTCATTTCTTCAGTGTTGTCACATGAAAAGATATAATAAAATATTTACAAAAATGTGAGGGGTGTACTCACTTTTGTGAGATACTGTATATGCTTATATACAAATATATTTGTTTATATGTGTATATTAATGAATCGTTCTCTTTTCCACCCACATCAAGTTGTTGAAGTTTGTTTGGTCTGCAAACAAACGGCTAGATTACAAGTTTTGTCGGCAAAAACTTGCGGAGCTAATGCTCCTTTTTTTCCAGAGCTCACTTTAAACAACGCTGGTATTACAAGTTTTTTGAATGGCTGCGTTAGCCTCAGAAAAGTGAGCGTTGAGCAAAATTTAGCTCCACTTCTACCTGTAATACCAGCGTTGCTTACGGTAGCGGTAAGCTGGAAAAACGTGCTCGTGCACGATTTCCCCATAGGATACAATGGGGCTGAGCTGGCTGAAAAAAAACCTAAAACCTGCAAAAAAGCAGCATTCAGCTCCTAACGCAGCCCCATTGTTTCCTATGGGGAAACACTTTCTAAGTCTACACCTAACACCCTAACATGAACCCCTAACCTTACACTTATTAACCTCTACTCGCCACCAGCATTATACTATTAACCCCTAATCTGCCGCTCCGGACACCGCCGCCACCTACATTATCCCTATGAACCCCTAATCTGCTGCCCCTAACATCGCCGACACCTATATTATATTTATTAACCCCTAATCTGCCGCCCCCAACGTCGCCGCCACCTACCTACAATTATTAACCCCTAATATGCCGTCCCCAACGTCACCGCTACTATAATAAAGTTATTAAGCCCTAAACCTAAGTCTAACCATAACCCTAACACCCCCCTAAGTTAAATCTATTTTTAATAAATCCAAATAAAATTACTATAATTAAATAAATTATTCCTATTTAAAACTAAATACTTACCTATAAAATAAACCATAAGATAGCTACTATATAACTAATAGTTACATTGTAGCTATTTTAGGATTTATATTTATTTTACAGGCAACTTTGTATTTATTTTAACTAGGTACAATAGTTATTAAATAGTTAATAACTATTTAATAGCTACCTAGTTAAAATAATTACAAAATTACCTGTAAAATAAATCCTAACCTAAGTTACAAATACACCTAACACTACACTATCAATAAATTAATTAAATATATTAACTACAATTATCTATACTAAAATACAGTTAAATAAACTAAACTATATTACAAAAAAAAACCAACTAAATTACAAAAAATAAAAAAATATTACAAGAAGTTTAATCTAATTACACCTAATCTAATCCCCCTAATAAAATAAAAAAGCCCCCAAAATAATAAAATTCCCTATCCTAAGCTAAATTACAAAGTAATCATCTTTTTTACCAGCCCTTAAAAGGGCTTTTTGCGGGGCATTGCCCCAAAGTAATCAGCTCTTTTACCTGTAAAAAAAAGAAATACAATACCCCCCCAACATTACAACCCACCACCGACACACCCCTACTCCAAAACCCACCCGATCCCCCCTTAAAAAACCTAACACTACCCCATTGAAGATCACCCTACCTTGAGCCGTGTTCACCCATCCGGCACCACTGGTCATCCAATGGGGCAGAAGAGGACATCCGGACCAGCAGAAGTCTTCATCCTATCCGGGCAGAAGAGGACATCCGGACTGGCAGACATCTTCATCCAGGTGGCATCTTCTATCTTCATCCTTCCGGAGCGGAGCGGATCCATCTTCTATCCAGCCGACGCAGAGCCATCCTCTTCTCCCGATGTCCTAACAAAGAATGATGGTTCCTTTAAATGACGTCATCCAAGATGGCGTCCCTCGAATTCCAATTGGCTGATAGGATTCTATCAGCCAATCGGAATTAAGGTAGGAAAATTCCGATTGGTTGATTTAATCAGCCAGTCGGATTGAAGTTCAATCCTATTGGCTGATTGGATCAGCCAATAGAATTGACCTCGCATTCTATTGGCTGATCCAATCAGCCAATTGGATTGAACTTCAATCTGATTGGCTGATTAAATCAACCAATCGGAAGGATGAAGATAGAAGATGCCGCCTGGATGAAGATTTCTGACGGTCCAGATGTCCTCTTCTGCCCGGATAGATTGAAGACTTCTGCTGGTCCGGATGTCCTCTTCTGCCCCATCGGATGACCAGTGGTGCCCGGCTGGGTGAACACGGCTCAAGGTAGGGTGATCTTCAATGGGGTAGTGTTAGGTTTTTTAAGGGGGGATCGGGTGGGTTTTAGAGTAGGGGTGTGTGGGTGGTGGGTTGTAATGTTGGGGGGGGGGTATTGTATTTCTTTTTTTTATTGTTAAAAGAGCTGATTACTTTGGGGCAATGCCCCGCAAAAAGCCCTTTTAAGGGCTGGTAAAAGAGCTGATTACTTTGTAATTTAGTTTAGGATAGGGAATTTTATTATTTTGGGGGGCTTTTTTATTTTATTAGGGGGCTTAGATTAGGTGTAATTAGATTAAAATTCTTGTAATATTTTTTTTATTTTTTGTAATTTAGTGGGTTTTTTGTAATATAGTTTAGTTTATTTAATTGTATTTTAGTATAGATAATTGTAGTTAATTTATTTAATTAATTTATTTATAGTGTAGTGTTAGGTGTATTTGTAACTTAGGTTAGGATTTATTTTACAGGTAATTTTGTAATTATTTTAACTAGGTAGCTATTAAATAGTTATTAACTATTTAATAACTATTGTACCTAGTTAAAATAAATACAAAGTTGCCTGTAAAATAAATATAAATCCTAAAATAGCTACAATGTAACTATTAGTTATATTGTAGCTATATTAGGGTTTATTTTATAGGTAAGAATTTAGTTTTAAATAGGAATAATTTATTTAATTTTAGAAATTTTATTTAGATTTATTAAAAATAGATTTAACTTAGGGGGGTGTTAGGGTTAGACTTAGGTTTAGGGGTTAATACATTTATTATAGCGGCGACGTTGGGGCAGCAGATTAGGGATTAATAATTGTAGGTATGTGGCGGCGATGTTAGGGAGGGCAGATTAGGGGTTAATAAATATAATATAGGTGTCGGCGATGTTAGGGGCAGCAGATTAGGGGTTCATAGGGATAATGTAGGTGGCGGCGGTGTCCGGAGCAGCAGATTAGGGGTTAATAGTATAATGCTGGTGGCTACGATGTTGGGGGCGGCAGATTAGAGGTTAATAAGTGTAAGGTTAGGGGTGTTTAGACTTGGGGTTCATGTTAGGGTGTTAGGTGTAGACTTAGAAAGTGTTTCTACATAGGAAACAATGGGGCTGCGTTAAGAGCTGAACGCTGCTTTTTGCAGGTGTTAGGTTTTTTTCAGCCAGCTCAGCCCCATTGTATCCTATGGGGAAATCGTGCACAAGCACGTTTTTCCAGCTTACCGCTACCGTAAGCAACGCTGATATTACAGGTAGAAGTGGAGCTTAATTTTGCTCAACGCTCACTTTTCTGAGGCTAACGCAGCCATTCAGAAATCTTGTAATACCAGCGTTGTTTAAAGTGTACGCTTGAAAAAAAGGCTTGTTAGCACCGCAAGTTTTTACCGCCAAAACTTGTAATCTAGCCGCATGGTTTTAGTGACCACTAGTTCATTATTATTTTTTTATTACTATTTTTAAGGTGCTATTGTTTTTGGTTGTGTGAGATACTATCAGATGTATATCTAGATTTGGTATTAAATAGATTTTTACGCTTTGAACATTAGACAGTGATGCGATTATTTTTACCCCTCCCCCTTTTGGGACCTATGTGTGTTTTCTTTCTAATCCTATGGGAAGTTGCTAGATAAGGTATCCTTTATTCTAGTAATTTTCTTTTTTTTAAATCTTTTCCTTCTTTTATCTCTTTTTGTTATATTACATATTTTAGTACCTCCATGCACCTCTGGATACAAAATGTTATTTCTCATGTATCCAGGGCTCCCCACTGATTTTTATTAAGTGGCGCATGGCTAGTGAATTATTAGCATTATATATTGGCGCTCTGCTATAGTGAGTTTTTTCTAGTATATATTATAAAACATTTAGTCCTTTAGGACAAGAACAGTTATTGGATGGTAATTGGACACAGTTTTTGTTGTTTTCTTGTATGGATTGTTTTTTAGGATTAAATGTAGAAGTAAGACTTTCTGCTTAACAGATAAGCCCTCAATCTTATGAGGTAAGCTGTCAGCTCTGCGTGGGTAAAGAAGGTTCTATCTCTATCCTCCAGATTAGTATTCTCTGAGTTCTTTGTCCACGTCTTGTTCCGGTGTGAGGAAAGACCTTTATTTTCAATGGTATCCCTGGACTCTCTGTTGATCTTTCATGCAATGGTGAGAATCTTGACCACCTCAGGTGTATGGAGAGTAGTTGGCAATGTTCCCCAGTTTTATGCAAGAAAGAAATATAGACACATAGCGTAATACTGTATAGAATAGTAAAAGATTTTATTTATATACATGAGGTATTATGCTTACATCATTTAACCTCAATCCGTAATGAGGTAAGATTAAAAGCTTAGACACAATTGTGTTGTACTCCAAACTGGAACCCCTAGGGTATGCTTTTTAATCTGAGGTCAGTGACAAACTCCTCCACTGTCTCATGTGGTAGCTGCACCCTGGAGTTAAACACAAAACGTTCATATGTCTCATTTTTCTTTGGTGTGCAATATGCAGCAAATCTTTCCATAACCATCTCATAATTCTCACCATCAGCTTCAGATAATTGAAACTGTTATATGTGTCCAATGCTTCTGCCCCAGCAACAGTTAAAAGCAATGCTACTTTCTGATCACTTGGCAAAGTGCATGTGTTTGTTGCTTTCATATACAGACTAAATCTTTGTCTAAGTGATCTCCACACTTCCTCCAGATTACCCACAAACCTGATCTCAGGAGGTGGCTTCAGACTATCTGTTCTTATAGGTAAGCTCTGTGAAGTTTGCTGGCCATGCTGTGTGAGATTTATGCTTGTACCTTGTTGCAGATCCATTCTGCTTTATTTGCTTGTGGTTCTAATAACTGGAGAAACATCCACTTCTGGTACCATGTGTTGTTCAGCTGTATGATGTACTGAAATGATCCACAAGGTTCTTTTTTATATCTGAGCCCTGACACCTGAGCTTCTTTCTGTCTGCTGAGCTCTTCCTGACTGCTCTAGAGCTAATCACTTCCTGGAGCATCAGCTCCCTTCCTGTTATCTGACCCTTATGCATCTGTATTACAGGCTCAGCTCAGCACAGTGTCTGTGATCTATAACTCACATGACACATACCCCCCAACTGTCCCGATTTTTGTGGGATAGTCCCTATTTTAGGGGTCTGTCCCGCTGTCCCGGGTTGCTAGCCATCTGTCCCGCATTGCCCCATGCATTAATTTTTTTTTTTTTTTTTAATTCTATTGGACACATACTCAGAAGCAGCTGACTTTTCTCTCCCAGGGTTAGATACCTGTTAGATTCCTTGTGGAAAAGTAATGGTGTGTGGGTTAAGCAGTAGTAGGCAGGCTGTATACCCTCTGACCTCAGGTAATGATGACCTCTAACCCCTGGTAGTGATGACGTCTACCCATGGTGATAATACTAGCATGCCTTCAGTTTTATACGATGAGCAGTGCTAACACCAGGGTAACGAACAGTGGCAGCCGCAGACTGCCAGCTAATGTGCTTGCCAACCCCAGGACCCCAAACAATGAATTACAGATACCCATATATGATGTAGTGTGTGTGTCTATCTGTATCTATAAGTGTGTATGTGTGTGTATCTGCATGTATAAGTGTAGTGTAAGCTGTGTAGTGTGTGTGTGTGTGTATATATATATCTGTATGTATAAATGTGTGTGTATCTGCATGTATAAGTGTAAGCTGTGTAGTGTGTGTGTGTGTATATATATGTATGTATAAGTGTGTGTGTATCTGCATGTATAAGTGTATGCTATGTAGTGTGTGTGTGTATATATATATCTGTATGTATAAATGTGTGTGTATCTGCATGTATAAGTGTAAGCTGTGTAGTGTGTGTGTGTGTGTGTGTATATATATATCTGTATGTATAAATGTGTGTGTATCTGCATGTATAAGTGTATGCTATGTAGTGTGTGTGTGTGTGTATATCTGTATGTATAAGTGTGTGTCTGCATGTATAAATGTAAGCTATGAAGTGTGTATATCTGCATATGCAAGTGTATACTATGTAGTGTGTGTGTGTGTATCTGCATGTATAAGTGTATGCTATGTAGTGTGTGTGTGTATCTGTATGTACAAGTGTATGCTATGTAGTGTGTGTGTATCTGTATGTATAAGTGTATGCTATGTTGTGTGTGTGTATCTGCCTGTATAAGTGTATGCAATGTAGTGTGTATGTATCTGCATGTGTAAGTGTATGGTATGTAGTGTGTGTGTATGTGCATGTGTAAGTATGTTTTTTTTTTTTTTTTATTTTATTTTTTTTTTTTATTGAGGTTCTTTTCAAAGCAGACAGTTAGTAATTGTCAAGAAATATCATAAAGTAAAATAAATTGTTACAAAGCAAGCATTTAAAACAAATCAGATAAGTACACAATACAGGTGACAAATTACATACAGTACAAATAATAAGTTCTGCTCAGACAGTATACCCACCCTGACATTTAGGCGGCCACTCTTGTGCCACAAAGTTGCAGAAAACCTAATATGATGTGGGTAAACACTAATATGGGGGGACCACTCATGGATCCTAATTGAAGAACCTCTATTTTATGTTTGTCAAACTATATAACTGATAACTGTAAAAAAAAAAGGACACAATAAACATGGTACAAAGATTCAATATACAAAAGGTAATAACTGATAAGGATATGCCTATTGGTAACCTAAGATATATCAGCGGTACTGGAGATCCCTATTGTTAGATGGATAGAGAGGGAATATTAAATTACATAACATATAGACCACAAAAACTGCATGGCATGCAATAATTTCTTAAGAGTTGATTACAGCTCTCTATCCCTCCTTAATACAAGTAATAATTAGTAGTAGCTTAAGTCTTGTGGGCAAAAAATACATCTGTATATCTGAAGATCCCCATTACTGTGTATGTAAACGGAAGGGTTAAATTGATACTGTGGAGATAAATGGGGCTAAGGCATTAAGTAATTACTCAAGAGCTATTTTCAGATCTCTTAACCATAAAAACACTTATTATAGGGTATACACTGCTCCAGAAGCACACATTAGATACCCTGGATAGGGTATGCTAGGTATCCAGATAATAAACACTGAAGAATAGGCAATGGGGTATAACTCTAATAACTTGCAATAGACTGAACTTCCCCTCTATCAGTTAAGAACATAGGTTGTAGAGCTAAGGGAAGCTTGTGACTATCCTGTGGGTACAAACAATATTGAAGCATGACCTGGGTAATAAATATATGGGAACCCATAAAGCTTATAAAAGTGTTACAGTCGCAGGACCAGCCTGCTTTAGAGAGCAGGATTAGTGCAAGGGGATTCTTGTAACGCAACATATAAGAAGCTATAGCTTCAGAGTGAGATTCACAATATATGCAATGCTAGGAAGATAAAATAAAAGAAAGAAACATTGAAAATACTGTAATGCAGTAAACAGGCATGCAATAATTGGCATGATATTTCCCCAGCATTTAATACCAAACTATGTCAAATTGTATGAGATTGAAGGGAGATATATTTGCTAGTGATAAGCGGTGTATGCAATATTCAACGCAAGTCTAAAGTCCACATGTTGACATTCAAAAGTTGTTTTTTTCATATGGAGGGTAGGGATGCACTACTTCAAATAGCGATGAACTCAAGGGTTATCTTACCACTGGTCTCAAAGTCCACATACCTAGCTAAATTATAACCTCAGCCACCAACTGCTGCATCTTAAGAGGTCTCAAGATTGTCCCAGAGACCCAACAGGAAAACAAGAGTCCTGGATCCCAAGAGAGTTGATAATGTACATGCGGCCACCTCAGTGCCGACCAATGCTGAACTACATCATGGGGGATCTCACGCAATCCCATCATAGCTGAAGGAGGGTGTAGAGTGTTCAGGGGAGGTATAATTCCGATCCGGTCTCGTTTATGCTCTGGAAGCGATTGTCGACTGTACCCCACCATCTCCCGCTCATGCAGCTCCTCAAAGCAGGGCTCTAGTATTGTGCCTGCATACACTTGGAGTGAAGCGCAAGAGGTTTGCAAGGTAGGCGCTGTCCCAATCTTCATGTCTAAGCCAGGCTGTACTGTTGATATCACGTTTCCAGGCTCCCAGTCACCCACTGAAATACCAGAGGTAGGGTTTAGGCGCCGGGGCCCCAAAGCGCCCTCACCCCCCTCTTCCACTGTGTAAATTTTAGGCTGGGAAATTGCGGAGCGAGTTATCGCTGCTGAAATCGAATGCCATACTAAGTTCACTTTCCAAGGCTGCGTGATGACCCTGTAGCAGACTGCGCAGCACCTCCAGAAAACTCAAAGGGTTCTCCATAATGAATATAATAGAAAACACAATAGGCAAAGATGAGGCAAGCGATGCTTAAACAAAAATATATTGTGCCTTACGGTGGGGAAGATTTGCAGTGTCTTGCGGTGGGTCACTGCGTCTTAACGACAGAAGTAAATCAATACCCTGCCGGGGGGTTAGTAAGGTGGTAGGCCGCAACCTTTAATGCACTCCGGTTCGCTAGGTATTATCTCTATTCCAGAAATAATAGTATGGTGTGGAAAAACATGCTTTGCTGCAAATCCTCAGCTCAAAAGATATATGCGATGGGGTGGTGAAAGTAGGATTTCACATAGCTTGGCATAGAGAGTTATAGGAGCTGGTGATTTTGCGACCTGTCATGGCCGCCGCCCGGAAGTTCCCCCATGTGTAAGTATGTTATGTAGTGTGTGTTTCTGTGTATTTGAGAGTGTGTACTTGTATATGTGTAGATTGTGCTACTGTGCATTTTTTGCTAACTTTAAAGGCTAGAATCTAGAATATTAATGAGGAAAGCAGAGAGCAGTTTTAAAAAATCTATTAATAAATGTCCAATTAAGATAAAAATATTTAGATATGTCTCTTCAAAGGTTAATTAAATATAGAGCTCACATAGCTATACCAGTGGTTTGAGCTTGTGTTTGATTTGCTGCCTAAGAATATTAAAAGATATGAATTTATTTAGAATTTTATTTATATTACTTTGGTCTTATGATTTTTTTAAGCCCCGCCCCCGCTCCTGCCAACCACATTTCAAATTTTTGCCACGGGGGGGGGGGTGTCCCTCTTTTAAATTTTGAAAGGTTGGGAGGTATGTGACCATATGTGGGGCATGAAACTTGCTTGTGTAAATAAATGCAAAAAATACACAAAATACAATAATAATTCCTAGTGCTTCTATGGGTGGTTTTCGTGAGTGCTTGGTGTCAGTCTAACACCATGGAAATGCTTCTATTATGAGGCTGCAGAGCGTTTTAAAAGTAATATTGAATATCGTATTGTCAAAAGACAAATTTAAATAGTGGCTGCCAATAAAAAGGTCCCTGTCCGCCCCCTATTATGATCCTTACATGTATTTTGTGTATTTTTTGCATTTATTTACACAAGCAAGTTTCATGCCCCACATATGGTCATGTGATTTATAGATCACAGACACTTTCTTGTACAGCAACTACATATCCTAGGGGTTCCAGTTTTGAGTACAACACAATTGTGTCTAAGCTTTTAATCTTACCTCATTACAGATTGAGGTTAAATGATGTAAGCATAATACCTCTTGTATATAAATAAATTATTTTACTGTTCTATACAGTATTATGCTATGTGTCTATTTTTCTTTCTTGCATAAAACTGGGGAACATTGCCAACTACTCTCCAAACTCCTGAGGTGGTCAAGATTCTCACCATTGCATGAAAGATCAACAGAGAGTCCAGGGATACCATTGTATATAAAGGTCTTTCCTCACACCGGAACAAGACGTGGGCAAAGAACTCCGAGAATACTACTCTGGAGGATAGAGATAGAACCTTCTTTACCCACGCAGAGCTGACGGCTTATCTGGTAAGCAGAAAGTCTTATTTCTACATTTAATCCTAAAAAACAATCCATACAAGAAAACAACAAAAACTGTGTCCAATTACCATCCAAGAACAGTTCTTGTTCTAAAGGACAAAATGTTTTATAATACATACTAGAAAAAACTCACTATAGCAGAGCGCCATACTACTATTATTGATTGCTCTTTCTTTACTATTTCCAACAGTGACATTGGCACAATGTGTCAATACTGAGGCAGCACGCTATTTAAATTACATTGAAAGGTTTTAGCGCTGGTGACTTTCCTTTGAACCTTTATATATATATAAAAAAAAAAATATTTATATTTATATGACCAATTTTGATCAGATAGTGTTTAAATGAGTGTAACAGTTTATTTTAATGTATTTATGTTATGTTTGGTGCAACTTTTATTTTAGCCCTAACACTTTATGCGAAGTCTTCAGTAGCACTAACCTGACGTACTTTAAATTTGATTGCGCTCGGGTGAACATAATACAAATGCATATTAACATGCCTGCGAATATTCTAATACTGCTCGTGTGCAAGCATTAGTGTGACACTTGTAATCTAGCCCTATATGTCTGTCTATTTTAGATCAATAATAGCTATTCTAGAATTTCAGAAAAACAAAGCAATGATTCAGTATTATTAAAAAGCATGGAGATCACTGTCTATTTTGCTTTTACATTTTTTTATGCTTCACTGTTTGTCAATTGCCTTGAACAATAAACATTTATATTTCATCTGGATGAGCCAGTGATTCCCTCCCTATTTCAGATGTTACAAAATAAATAAATAATAAATAAATGAAAGCAAAGCTGTTCCCTTGAGTCATTAATAACTACAATGATGTGAAATGAGTTAACTAGCACCACAATGGATTTGAATGTAAAACAAATACCTTTAAAAAGTTAAACATTCTAGCAATTTTAACACCTCTGTTATTAATGACATGAAAATGAATTAAAAGATAATTTGAAGTAACTTTTTTTCATTATCATATTTTTTATTTTTATGTAATCCCCTACTCTAGTACCAAAAGGCAATTCATCCAACACTGTGAGGATTCTTATGGTACTGTCTTTGGGATGTGCTTTATCAGCAAGGAGTATTGTCTGAGCTACCTGAGCAATCTGAGCTTTCACAGTATTGCAGCCTACACCTGTACGTGAAGCAGTATCGCAACCTACACCTGTACGTGCACCAGTATTGCAGCCTACACCTGTATGTGCACCAGTATTGCAGCCTACACCTGTACGTGCACCAGTATTGCAGCATAACACCTGTACGTGAAGCAGTATCGCAACCTACACCTGTACCTGTCAGTAACACAGCTGCACCTGACTTTGTACCTACAGTTGTAATCAAAATTAATTAACCCCCATTGCAAATCAGGTTTAAAATCATACTTTCATCTGTTTGCAATGAACAAATCAAACAAAAGCAATTAAAATAGCTCAACACAATGAATGCTTCAAATGATTTCCCAAAATTCAACTGAAAATGCAACTTATAATATATTCTGCAGGCTAAAAATTATTCAACCCCTTCATGATAAGCATCTTTAGTACTTAGTAAAACATCCTTTTGCTGTTATGACCTGCTGCAAATGAGATGCATTGCCAGACAACAGCTTCTTGCAGCGTGCCTGAGGAATCTTAGCCCATTCCTTATGAGCAATCGCCTCCAGTTCAGTAATATTCTTGGGCTTATGTGCTGCAACCACCTACTTCAATCCCACCAGAGATTCAAGACAGGTGACTGTGATGGACACTGTAGAATCTTCAAGGACTTCATCTGCAACCACGCCTTGGTGGAATTTGAGGTATGGATTATCCTGTTGGAAGGTCCAATGACGCCCAAGCTTTAGCTTTCTCACAGATAGCATGAAATTTTCTCATAGGATTTCCTGATACTTCAATGAATCCATTGTGCCTTCCACATGCTATAGATTTTGAGTTCCATAGGATGCAAAACAGCCTCAGAGCATCACCATGCAACCACCATGTTTAACTGTAGGCAGAGTGTTCTTTTCAGTGTATGCTTCATTCTTCTTCCTCCAGAAATACTGCTGATCCATCAGGCTGAAAATCTCCAGTTTTGTTTCATCGTTCCACAGAACAGAATACCAAAACTTCTTTGGCTTATTTATATGATTTTGAGCATATTGGAGCCGACTTTTCTTGTGCATTTGGGTCAGTAGTGGTGTACGTTTTGGAGTTCCGGCATGGAAACCTTCTGCATTTAGTATGTGCCTTACTGTGCAAACTGAAACCTCTGCCTGTTGCCAACAAGTCTTGCTGCAGTTCTTTTGCAGTCAACCTGCCTTCTGGTTGCAGTCGTTGATAGCTTCCTTTTTCTGCCCGGTCCCGGTAGTGTAACCACTGTTTCTTTGACTTTGAACTTGCAAACTATGCTTCCAACAATGTCTCTAGGAACACTCAGTGCCTCCACTATCTTTTTGTATCCTGTTTTGAACAATTTTTTATCCATTTTGGACCATTCTTTTTACATAGTTCTAACATGCAGTCAAAAGTTGCATTTTCAGTTGAATTTAGGGAAACCACTTTAAGAATTTAATTTCAATGAGCTATTTCAATTGCTTTTGTTTGATTTGTTCATCTAAAAATAATGGAATGGTGTCCCCCAGGCGCCTAACAAAGAAAGCAAAGGGTGTAATGTATAGCTATAGATGATCAGGACAGGGAAATAACTTGACACTCGATCAGTCGTGTTCTAGACAATATTGGAGTGACAATTTTATTACAATACAATAGGTAAAACAAATATCATGGATCCATGAGGTGGCTTACAGGAATTAAAATAGTAAAAACAATATAGTAAAAAAAATATATATAAAAAAAAAAATATTACAATCTGGACAATAAGAAAAAATAGAATCTTAAAATATAGACATAAAATCAATAGTGGTCGACGTGGCGTTAACAATACTATTTACTGTAAGCAATTGGGTAAAATCGGGTAAAAAATCTATATATTTATATATAGATGGTACAAATTGTGTTGATAGTGCAATTTGAGAGTGTTGTGCAAGAATGTTCATCAGAAAAGTGGACTAATGTGCATTGAAAGTTCCAATTTGCAATGATGATCCGCGAAACTGTGTATCCTCCTTAAAAATGATAGGTGGGTAATCCTTTTGAAAAACAAAAAAGTGACGAAAGCAATAGTGGGTAGGTGGAGATAATGGTGGGTCCGTGGAAAAAATATATAGTAAAAAATAAAATTCCGTGTGATGCAGTGGTTTAAAAATCACACAAAGATGTGGGTGGCAGAAAAAACTTGGTTTCAAAAACTTAGATTAAAAAATGTGTCCCAAAGTTCAAACCAATACAAGATAAAAATGTAAATAATTGTGTGTCCTAAAAGTTCAAAATTATATAGATAGTGAGCAGTTTGTATCTGTGTATCGACAAAAGAGTGTTAACAGGTGTAGTTCCTGGATGTACTACTAGTGAAGAGCTCCTAGTAATTCCAAATGGGTAATATACCGATGTTAACCTAGAAGAAATAAAGCAACATAGAGCAATACCATTTTCACAATAAAAGCAATAATGAAAATAGGCTTACCAATCAGTCAACGCGTTTTGGCCGGTAACAGGCCTTTATCAAGACTGATTGTGATGTGGGATTGGCAGCCTTATAAAGCCCTAAGACCGGAAGTGGTTCTTTACTCCATTTCCGGTTTCCGTTAACTTAAAAGTTTTAAATTTCTTAAAAATGATGCTTTAAGTGTTAGTTTTAAATTCAGAATTAAAAAACAAGTTTAATTAACAGAGTGTCAATACGATTTCATGCCCATAGATCATCTTTATGCATCTCCGTGTTTTGTGACGTCACTTCCGGTTAGATGTTTGGAACATAAATTGTCCTAACTATCTTTTTATCCCCAATTTATACTTATAGGATGCTTAAATGTAAATTCGGATGAAAAATATAAAATTATATTTTAATTCTGGTTAGATCTCCTTCGAATCGTCGGACTTCGTTATGTCCATTATATGATCTTTCTAATTGGTCGTGACATCACACTGGGCGTGTCGGTAACTGTGTTGGTAAATAATGGTCGGAGTTTATTTTCTAAAGTTAGCTAATTTAGCGGATATAGCCATAATTTTGAAAAGAGCTATAGTATTTCCTATACACTTGCCAAGATTTTGGAAGCTTGAGAGAATCGAATCTATAGTGTATACTGTACATCCGCCATATCATTAATCTTTCTAGAAAAGGGTTAGATCTATAGATAGAGATCAATAGTGATGTTTATTTCATTATACAAGGTGTTTTTTAGCCTTATTTGCGGACTCAGTGCACAGATCTTCTGGTCTATAGTGTTCTGTGTATATCTAATTTTATTTACAAAGGAATGGAGGGATTCGCTCATATTATAGTATTGTCTTTGCTATTAGTGTGACACGAAGGATGAGTAAAGTAATAGGATGATCGTTAAGTGAACTTGACTTTGGCATTTAATTTCTAAAATCTAACAACCTTTACTGAAAAAGGGGGAGATCATTAACGTGTTCTGACTTTGCCATTTGTGTGCCTATGGACTTACTCCGTATTCCTTTAGAGGGTCCTACTGTGCCTATCTGGTGTTGTCTATCCTTAGGGGGTCCGTCGAGTGAGATGGAGGGAATTCGTGATAGAGTAAAGAAATAAAAAGATTGTTGTTTCTTCATTAACCTGATGTTGACACGTTATTTCTAAGATCTTGCAAACTTTACTAATAAATATATTCAATTATTTACATAAGGGCTATGATAGTTGTTGTATTCTAACTATGCCCCTTGTACTTGCTCCATATTCCTCTAAAAGGTCCTATTATGCCTTTGGATTTTATTAATCTTAATATGAGTTATTCTAGTATCTAACAGTGGAGTTGTGAAAGCATTACAAACATTAAAAGCAAAACGTTTATGTTATATTAACATTATTTGGTCTAGACGACTTCATTGTGGAAGGACAGGGGTGCTGACACTGGTAAAAGAGTTAAGATATGAATCACCATAGTTGCAAGTATATTAGTATCTATCTGTGATAAACTGTATCGTAGTGATAAAGAGATTATTTATCTACTAGTGCCTTTAGTATTTGTAAGTTAAATCCAGATGTCATCTGGATGATATTAGTAGTAGGGCAACGATGTCTTAATGATCGAAGTCAGATGTTTACTCAAATGTGACCCAAGTGGGCAACAAAAAACTTTCAGATGATGCAAATAGTATTGTCAATTTAGTGGGACAACTTGATTGGGGCAACAGTTTGTGCTTCCTAAGGTTTAAAAGATAAATTGAGATACTTATTTGGATGTTCTTGTAGATCTTAAGTCGAATTTACCTCTAAAACCAAGATTTATCTATAGGAGAACCATAAATCTAAAGAGCATAATAGCACCAAGCTTGCCGAAAAAGAAAAAACCAGGAATAACAGATGTTTTTGGCAAAAAGATAAAAGGCTTTTTTCAATGCCCATCTTGCAAGGCCTGCAAACATGGGATCAAATCTTCCACATTTAAATGCCATAACTCTGGAGAAACTTTTAAAATCTATGACTTGATCACTTGTCATGATAAAGGGGTATAAACACTTCACAATGAAACATAATGGAAGTGTGAAAGATCTCAAATTCATGGGTATACAGAAGGTGACCAAAAAATGGAGAGGAGGTGACTTTGAAAAGAACTTATTGACAAATGAATCCAAATGGATTTTCAATCTGGATTGTCTCTATCCCAAAGGGTTAAATAACAAAGAAGACCTCTCTCACCTTCTGAACATGATATAATGACTATTAAAAAAATCTATCAAGGGTCTTCATCTCTAAACCTCATATATGACCGTTAAAAATCTACCATTAGAAAACCTACCATTTGAAAAGATTCTGAAAAATTATGTCTTGATATCCCTTGACTCTAACTCTATTTATATATAAATCATTATGGAATTTGACTTAAGATCTACAAGAACATCCAAATAAGTATCTTAATTTAACTTTTAAACCTTAGGAAGCACAAACTGTTGCCCCAATCAAGTTGTCCCACTAAATTGACAATACTATTTGCATCATCTGAAAGTTTTTTGTTGCCCACTTGGGTCACGTTTGAGTAAACATCTGACTTCGATCATTAAGACATTGTTGCCCTACTACTAATATAATCCAGGTGACATCTGGATTTAACTTACAAATACTAAAGGCACTAGTAGATAAATAATCTCTTTATCACTACGATACAGTTTATCACAGATAGATACTAATATACTTGCAACTATGGTGATTCATATCTTAACTCTTTTACCAGTGTCAGCACCCCTGTCCTTCCACAATGTAGTCGTCTAGACCAAATAATGTTAATATAACATAAACGTTTTGCTTTTAATGCTTTTAATGTTTGTAATGCTTTCACAATTCCACTGTTAGATACTAGTATAACTCATATTAAGATTAATAAAATCCAAAGGCATAATAGGACCTTTTAGAGGAATATGGAGCAAGTACAAGGGGCATAGTTAGAATACAACAACTATCGTAGCCCTTATGTAAATAATTGAATATATTTATTAGTAAAGTTTGCAAGATCTTAGAAATAACGTGTCAACATCAGGTTAATGAAGAAACAACAATCTTTTTATTTCTTTACTCTATCACAAATTCCCTCTGTCTCACTCGACGGACCCCCTCAGGATAGACAACACCAGATAGGCACAGTAGGACCCTCTAAAGGAATACGGAGTAAGTCCATAGGCACACAAAGTGTGAAAACGTTTTGCTTTTAATGCTTTTAATGTTTGTAATGCTTTCACAATTCCACTGTTAGATACTAGTATAACTCATATTAAGATTAATAAAATCCAAAGGCATAATATGACCTTTTAGAGGAATATGGAGCAAGTACAAGGGGCATAGTTAGAATACAACAACTATCGTAGCCCTTATGTAAATAATTGAATATATTTATTAGTAAAGTTTGCAAGATCTTAGAAATAACGTGTCAACATCAGGTTAATGAAGAAACAACAATCTTTTTATTTCTTTACTCTATCACGAATTCCCTCTGTCTCACTCGACGGACCCCCTCAGGATACACAACACCAGATAGGCACAGTAGGACCCTCTAAAGGAATACGGAGTAAGTCCATAGGCACACAAATGGCAAAGTTAGAACACGTTAATGATCTCCCCCTGAACGGAATGAACTTAATATCTTATTTATTTATTATTTATTATTTATTATTCTTTTTCAGCAAAGTTTGTTAGATTTTAGAAATTAAATGCCAAAGTCAAGTTCACTTAACGATCATCCTATTACTTTACTCATCCTTCGTGTCACACTAATAGCAAAGACAATACTATAATATGAGCGAATCCCTCCATTCCTTTGTAAATAAAATTAGATATGCACAGAACACTATAGACCAGAAGATCTGTGCACTGAGTCCGCAAATAAGGCTAAAAAACACCTTGTATAAAGAAATAAACATCACTATTGATCTCTATCTATAGATCTAACCCTTTTCTAGAAAGATTAATGATATGGCGGATGTACAGTATACACTATAGATTCGATTCTCTCAAGCTTCCAAAATCTTGGCGAGTGTATAGGAAATACTATAGCTCTATTCAAAATTATGGCGATATCCGCTAAATTAGCTAACTTTAGAAAATCAACTCCGACCATTATTTACCAACACAGTTTCCGACACGCCCAGTGTGATGTCACGACCAATTAGAAAGATCATATAACGGACATAACGAAGTCCGACGATTCGAAGGAGATCTAACCAGAATTAAAATATAATGTTATATTTTTCATCCGAATTTACATTTAAGCATCCTATAAGTATAAATTGGGGATAAAAAGATAGTTAGGACAATTTGTGTTCCAAACATCTAACCGGAAGTGACGTCACAAAACACGGAGCTACATAAAGATGATCTATGGGCATGAAATCGTATTGACACTCTGTTAATTAAACTTGTTTTTTAATTCTGAATTTAAAACTAACACTTAAAGCATCATTTTTAAGAAATTTAAAACTTTTAAGTTAACGGAAACCGGAAATGGAGTAAAGAACCACTTTCGGTCTTAGGGCTTTATAAGGCTGCCAATCCCACATCACAATCAGTCTTGATAAAGGCCTGTTACTGGCTGAAACGCGTTGACTGATTGGTAAGCCTATTTTCATTATTGCTTTTATTGTGAAAACGGTATTGCTCTATGTTGCTTTATTTCTTCTAGGATAACATCGGTATATTACCCTTTTGGAATTACTAGGAGCTCTTCACTAGTAGTACATCCAAGAACTACACCTATTAACACTCTTTTGTTGATACATAGATACAAACTGCTCACTATCTATATAATTTTGAAGTTTTGGGGGACACAATTATTTACATTTTTATCTTGTATTGGTTTGAACTTTTGGGACACATTTTTTAATCTACGTTTTTGAAACCAAGTTTTTTCTGCCACCCACATCTTTGTGTGATTTTTTTGTGTGATTTTTAAACCACTACATCACACTGAATTTTATTTTTTACTATATATTTTTTCCACGGACCCACCATTATCTCCACCTACCCACTATTGCTTTCGTTTTGTTTTTCAAAAGGATTACCCACCTATCATTTTTAAGGAGGATACACAGTTTCATAGATCATCATTGCAAATTGGAACTTTCAATGCACATTAGTCTACTTTTCTGATGAACATTCTTGCGCAACACTCTCAAATTGCACTATCAACACAATTTGTACCATCTATATATAAATATATAGATTTTTTACCCGATTTTACCCAATTGCTTACAGTAAATAGTATTGTTAACGCCACGTCGACCACTATTGATTTTATGTCTATATTTTAAGATTCTATTTTTTCTTATTGTCCAGATTGTAATAATTTTTTTTTTTATATGGGTTTTACTATATTGTATTTACTATTTTAATTCCTGTAAGCCACCTCATGGATCCATGATATTTGTTTTACCTATTGTATTGTAATAAAATTGTCACTTCAATATTGTCTAGAACACGACTGATCGAGTGTCAAGTGATTTCCCTGTCCTGATCATCTATAGCTATACATTACACCCTTTGCCTTCTTTGTTAGGCGCCTGGGGGACACCATTCCATTCTTTTTAGTCTCTCTTCCAGGTGGGTACTAGGAACCACCACCCCCAGGCTCATAGGGGATTCATTGGTGCTGGCCCACACCCACTTCTCTATTGTCTTAAGTTCCTAGTAGGGACCAAGCAGCCGACTTGTCATAGGATTTAACAGTACTCACACTATATTGTCATATATTTTATATATATTTTTTTATATATATCTTTTGTATACACAAACCCAAGAGATCCTTCTCTAGATGGAGTCCCTATCAGCTATACGGCAAGATATTCTTATAGATGTAAATATTAATACAAAATCCAAACACTTAGAAGACAGTGCAGAAGATATAGTAGACATCCAAACCATATTTAAAGATCTAGAGAAATTATTGATCTCTGAGGTGAAATTTAAAGCAGAGATATCTTTCCTCAAGAAGTGTCTTGAGTTAAACATTATACCTAAGGGACTAATCACCCATAAGGAATGTGCTTTTTCTTTATCAGATTCTATCTCTGAGAAATGGAGACTAGTCCTTGTAAATACATCTAGACAACTCATGAGATTAATTATTGAATATAGGGAATCTCTAGCATTAGAAATGGATAGAGAAATTAAGGAAAATGAAGAGATTCTACTTAATTTAGAAAGCTTAGGACAGGAATCAAAAGAGATCACAGAGAAGAAGGATCTCATGATAAGAAAAGTAACAAAAACACAAGAGGATGTTATACTAAAGAAAACTAAAAAATTACAAATGGAACTAACAAATAAGGCCAACAGAGAAGAAGATGAGGAGACAAAAGAAGAAAATAACGACATTGTTCATGTAGAGGCTGAGACTCCAGCCACAGTTGATGTACCCAAATTTAATAATAGAGACGGGGCTATTATCCCGAAAAAAGGGTACAATACTAATTCAACTGGATATAAAAAGTATAATTATCACTCATATAATACTAAAGACCACTACACACGACAGCATGATAGAAATTTCATAAGACAGCCATATTTGATAAGAGAAGAAAGGGGACCACCCAGAGATAACTATAATCGTCATAATCCAGAATATAGAGACAACTATAACCTTCATACTCCCGAATATAGAGAATACGGTAGAAATATGGGGTGGAAAGATGATTACTCACCAGATAGAAGAAGAAACTCATGGTGGGATAGAAGAAACCAAGGATTGGGAGCTAAGAATTGAGACAGACAAGGTAACTACTATGACCCACCAAGGAGACAGCATTATGAAGAAAGCCCCTATCAGAGGGAAGATTATGAAAGACCATACTATCTACGTGGCAACATTCAAGCTATAGATGAATATAAAAGAACCAATTGCAATGGTGATTGGGATCACAGAGAACCATACAGAACTCCAGTATGAAAGGAGAAGAGGATGAGGAACAATGAACGTTCTAATAGATCACCACAACATCAGACTGGAAGAGAAGTAAGAAAGACTCAACCCTACAATAAAAAGATGGAAACAGGGTCTCACCACCATTCTAACACGGATGAAATTGAGTCACCTTCATTTTTAGGGTGGAACCCACCACACAACGGAGACAGACTCCCGATACAACAAAAGAATGTGGAGTGGGAAGAGCCAACAACATCAAAATCAGGAAGAAAACCCATAGGGGAAAAAGAGGGGGGACCAAATTAAGTAAAGTAAAGAAGACTAATGAACCGTGGGACGAGACCAAAAGAATAACAAACGAGGGTGAAGGAGCCACAAAGAAATCTAATGGCATCTTCAATTTAAGTACACATGAGCTGACAGAAGAAGAAACCTCGATCCTAAATTTTGGTTTATCTTTTGCTCCTAGCAGAAGTTTGGACAAATTCCAAACTTTCGTGAACACGAAAGAATTCGTCCGGAAATTAACCCTAAAACTTTTTTTTTCTAAAGCCACAGTGGATGGACAAAGTCAGACAATAGGAGTTGAAAAAACAGATGAGTATGCTCATACAAACCTGAAACCTAAATCAAGCTTCTACCCGACACAGAGCAAGGGGGCAGCAATCGAGGCTTTCGAAACCATAGTCTGCAAAGAAATAAAGGATCTACAACAGAAAAAACTAAAGATTAAGAAACACAATCTCACTAATCTACAGATAAACACCATCAAAAAATTGGAAAGAAACCATGAGGTAATAATCAAACCAGCTGACAAGGGAGGAGGAATCGTCATTATGAACGAAAAAGATTATCAACTCGAAAATGAAAGAATTCTAGGGGACAAATCCACTTATCAGAAGTTACCATCAAATCCAGTAGATGCCTACAGATTTAGACTTCTACAAAATCTGAAAGAAGCCAAGGACATGGGGATTTTAAATGAAAAGGAGTACAGCTATATCAATATATGTCATCCAGTTACACCAATCATATATCACTTACCAAAAATTCATAAATCCCTTCAAAATCCACCAGGGAGACCAATAATATCAGGAATTGGCTCCCTGAGTAGTAATCTATCAGAATACGTAGATCTGAAACTACAAAAATATGTTAAACAACTCCCGTCATATCTCAAGGATTCGACCCAAGTACTTAACCTACTAGAACAAATAGATTGGGAAGATGGTTTCATCTTAGCAACATGTGATGTCACATCGTTGTATACCAGCATCCCCCACGAGCAAGGGATTGAGGCGGTTGAATTTTTTCTTGGAACTGACGCAGAAGTACAAACAGAACAGATGGTATTCATCTTGGAAAGCATCAGATACATTCTGGAACATAATTATTTTTGCCACAATGGAACATACTACAAACAAATCTGTGGCACAGCAATGGGGACCAGGTTCGCGCCAAGCTATGCCAATCTATACATGGGCAAATGGGAACGTATTTTTTGGGATTCCTGCCCATCTGGCACGGACCTGGTCCTCTACCTCTGTTTCATTGACGATATCTTAATCATATGGAAGGGGACAAAGACGGACCTGGACTACACGATCAAAGTCATGAACAAGAACGAGAATAATTTGAAATTCACGTATGAGACAAGCACCACAGAGATAGTATTTTTGGATTTGAAGATTGCTGTAAATAAAGGAAAGATAGAAACTTCTACACATTTCAAATCTGTAGATAGCAACAACTATATCCATAAAACAAGTTGTCATCATGATCAATGGAAGAACAATATCCCAAAAGGCCAGTTGCTAAGAATAAGAAGGAAGTGTTCCACTCAGGAAGGATGGGAGAAACAATCTAAAGTGATAAAAACGAATTTCTTAGAAAGAGGATATTCTGAAAATCTACTTGAAGAGAAGATGCAAGAAGTGGGCAACACAGAACGAACAGAGTTAATAAAATATAAGAACAAAGCCGGACAATCTGAAGATGCACTAAATGGATTACTCGACATACCAATGATTACTGAGTATAGTGAAAATAAAAACATAATTGAAAACATCTTTAATAAACACTGGTCAATCCTTAAGGAAGACGAGATAATCGGAGAAAGGTTACCTCTAAAACCAAGATTTATCTATAGGAGAACCAAAAATCTAAAGAGCATAATAGCACCAAGCTTGCCGAAAAAGATGTTTTTTGCAAAAAGGTAAAACAGATAAAAGATAAAAAAGATAAAACAGATGTTTTTGGCAAAAAGATAAAAGTCTTTTTGCCATGCCCATCTTGCAAGGCCTGCAAACATGGGATCAAATCTTCCACATTTAAATGCCATAACTCTGGAGAAACTTTTAAAATCTATGACTTGATCAGGTGTCATGATAAAGGGGTCATATACATGCTGCAGTGCACATGTGGCCTACAATATATAGGCCAGACGTCACGGTACCTTAGAGATAGGATACGCAAACATTTATTATCCAATGAGAAATGCAGTATGGATACACCACTGTATAAACTCTTCACAATGAAACATAATGGAAGTGTGAAAGATCTCAAATTCATGGGTATACAGAAGGTGACCAAAAAATGGAGAGGAGGTGACTTTGAAAAGAACTTATTGACAAATGAATCCAAATGGATTTTCAATCTGGATTGTCTCTATCCCAAAGGGTTAAATAACAAAGAAGACCTCTCTCACCTTCTGAACATGATATAATGACTATTAAAAAAATCTATCAAGGGTCTTCATCTCTAAACCTCATATATGACCGTTAAAAATCTACCATTAGAAAACCTACCATCTGAAAAGATTCTGAAAAATTATGTCTTGATATCCCTTGACTCTAACTCTATTTATATATAAATCATTATGGAATTCGACTTAAGATCTACAAGAACATCCAAATAAGTATCTTAATTTAACTTTTAAACCTTAGGAAGCACAAACTGTTGCCCCAATCAAGTTGTCCCACTAAATTGACAATACTATTTGCATCATCTGAAAGTTTTTTGTTGCCCACTTGGGTCACGTTTGAGTAAACATCTGACTTCGATCATTAAGACATCGTTGCCCTACTACTATTATAATCCAGGTGACATCTGGATTTAACTTACAAATACTAAAGGCACTAGTAGATAAATAATCTCTTTATCACTACGATACAGTTTATCACAGATAGATACTAATATACTTGCAACTATGGTGATTCATATCTTAACTCTTTTACCAGTGTCAGCACCCCTGTCCTTCCACAATGTAGTCATCTAGATCTAGACCAAATAATGTTAATATAACATAAACGTTTTGCTTTTAATGCTTTTAATGTTTGTATTGCTTTCACAACTCCTCTGTTAGATACTAGAATAACTCATATTAAGATTAATAAAATCCAAAGGCATAATAGGACCTATTAGAGGAATATGGAGCAAGTACAAGGGGCATAGTTAGAATACAACAACTATCGTAGTCCTTATGTAAATAATTGAATATATTTATTAGTAAAGTTTGCAAGATCTTAGAAATAACGTGTCAACATCAGGTTAATGAAGAAACAACGATCTTTTTATTTCTTTACTCTATCACAAATTCCCTCTGTCTCACTCGACGGACCCCCTCAGGATAGACAACACCAGATAGGCACAGTAGGACCCTCTAAAGGAATACGGAGTAAGTCCATAGGCACACAAATGGCAAAGTCAGAAAAAGTTAATGATCTCCCCCTGAACGGAATGAACTTAATATCTTATTTATTTATTATTTATTATTTATTATTCTTTTTCAGCAACGTTTGTTAGATTTTAGAAATTAAATGCCAAAGTCAAGTTCACTTAATGATCATCATATTACTTTACTCATCCTTCGTGTCACACTAATAGCAAAGACAATACTATAATATGAGCGAATCCCTCCATTCCTTTGTAAATAAAATTAGATATACACAGAACACTATAGACCAGACATCACTATTGACCTCTATCTATAGATCTAACCCTTTTCTAGAAAGATTAATGATATGGCGGATGTACAGTATACACTATAGATTCGATTCTCTCAAGCTTCCAAAATCTTGGCGAGTGTATAGGAAATACTATAGCTCTATTCAAAATTATGGCGATATCCGCTAAATTAGCTAACTTTAGAAAATCAACTCCGACCATTATTTACCAACACAGTTACTGACACGCCCAGTGTGATGTCACGACCAATTAGAAAGATCATATAACGGACATAACGAAGTCCGACGATTCGAAGGAGATCTATCCAGAATTAAAATATAATGTTATATTTTTCATCCGAATTTACATTTCAGCACCCTATAAGTATAAATTGGGGATAAAAAGATAGTTAGGACAATTTGTGTTCCAAACATCTAATCGGAAGTGACGTCACAAAACACGGAGATACATAAAGATGATCTATGGGCATGAAATCGTATTGACACTCTGTTAATTAAACTTGTATTTTAATTCTGAATTTAAAACTAACACTTAAAGCATCATTTTTAAGAAATTTAAAACTTTTAAGTTAACGGAAACCGGAAATGGAGTAAAGAACCACTTCCAGTCTTAGGGCTTTATAAGGCTGCCAATCCCACATCACAATCAGTCTTGATAAAGGCCTGTTACCGGCCAAAACGCGTTGACTGATTGGTAAGCCTATTTTCATTATTGCTTTTATTGTGAAAACGGTATTGCTCTATGTTGCTTTATTTCTTTTAGGTTAACATCGATATATTACCCATTTGGAATTACTAGGAGCTCTTCACTAGTAGTACATCCAGGAACTACACCTGTTAACACTCTTTTGTTGATACACAGATACAAACTGCTTACTATCTATATAATTTTGAACTTTTGGGACACACAATTATTTACATTTTTATCTTGTATTGGTTTGAACTTTTGGGACACATTTTTTAATCTAAGTTTTTGAAACCAAGTTTTTTCTGCCACCCACATCTTTGTGTGATTTTTAAACCACTACATCACACTGAATTTTATTTTTTACTATATATTTTTTCCACGGACCCACCATTATCTACACCTACCCACTATTGCTTTCGTCACTTTTTTGTTTTTCAAAAGGATTACCCACCTATCATTTTTAAGAAGGATACACAGTTTCACGGATCATCATTGCAAATTGGAACTTTCAATGCACATTAGTCCACTTTTCTGATGAACATTCTTGCGCAACACTCTCAAATTGCACTATCAACACAATTTGTACCATCTATATATAAATATATAGATTTTTTACCCGATTTTACCCAATTGCTTACAGTAAATAGTATTGTTAACGCCACGTCGACCACTATTGATTTTATGTCTATATTTTAAGATTCTATTTTTTCTTATTGTCCAGATTGTATTAATTGTCCATGATATTTGTTTTACCTATTGTATTGTAATAAAATTGTCACTCCAATATTGTCTAGAACACGACTGATCGAGTGTCAAGTGATTTCCCTGTCCTGATCATCTATAGCTATACATTACACCCTTTGCCTTCTTTGTTAGGCGCCTGGGGGACACCATTCCATTCTTTTTAGTCTCTCTTCCAGGTGGGTACTAGGTACCACCACCCCCAGGCTCATAGGGGATTAGTTGGCGCTGGCCCACACCCACTTCTCTTTTGATTTGTTCATCTCAAACAGCTAAAAGTCTGTACATTTTGACAATAAATCTGATTTGCAATGGAATTTGAATCATTTTAATTACAACTGTATCTGCCCTTGTTTCTTACCACTGCGTGGCCATACATGAGGCCTTGCCTGCACCTGTTGCCATACCTGAGACCTAGGCCTCTATTTATCAAAGTCTGGTGGACCTGATCCGACAGTGCGGATCAGGTCCGCCAGACCTCGCTGAATACGGAGAGCAATACGCTCTCCATATTCAGCATTGCACCAGCAGCTCACAAGAGCTGCTGGTGCAATGCCGCCTCCTGCAGACTCCCGGCCAATCGGCCATCAGCAGGGGGGTGTCAATCAATCTGATCGTACTCGATCGGCTTGAATTGAGGCAATGTCTGTCCGTCTGCTCAGAGCAGACGGACAGGTTATGAAGCAGCGGCCTTTAGACCGCTGCTTCATAACTGGTGTTTCTGGCGAGCCTGCAGACTCACCAGAAACATGGGCCTCCAGCACTGTCCAGAGCTTGATAGATAGGCCCCCTAACCTGTACCTGTGGCCATACTTGAGCCCTTACCTGTAATTGTCGATTTACCTTTAACCTTACCTGTACCTGCGACCTCACCTATTCCTGTGGAATCATCTGTTCCTGTGACCGTACCAGTGCTTGCTTCCGTATCTCAGGGCTCTGTGAAAAAGGGTCGGGATTAGCACAGCACTCCAGCACACTAGAGGTAAGTATTTAACCCTTTATAGCTAATTTAAAGGAAACGAATACTGATGAATTTCATCTGTATTTGTTCATTTTATTTAAATTAGTCAGTGCATTCATTTTTTTAAAACTAAACGAATATCCATGTTTTCAGCACAAATTAACATTTGTAATGAAAAAATGTCGTGGAATTGGATAATAAATATACAGTGAACTAGTCGATACTGACATCAAACAAGCAACAAAGGAACTAAACTATGTAAAATGGATTCGTGTGAATAAACAAGTAAGTTATTAATACAGAAAAAAATGCTCAACCCCTCTTCTCTCTCTCTCTATCTATCTATCTATCTATCTATCTATCTATCGATCTATCTATCTATCTATCTATTGATCTATCTATATTCTATATATGTGCTAATACATTTCGATGAAGTTTGCACTTTTTAATCTGTAAACGTAGATTTAAAGATAAATAAAATAAAGTACAAACTTTAAAGAAATTAAAACTCAACATACTCAATATGAAATGAAAAGGGAGTAGCATACAATACGTTTTGTAACTTTCCTTTATCTGTAATGTGCCAGCGCACTACAGGAGGTACAATAAATACAAGTAAAGCATGACTATTCAGACTGAAGCAGGATTAGAGGTCTTGCTTCTGGGAGATCCTACAAAATGATGAATAGTAGAGATAAAGGAATGGGAGGATTCCATTTGTGGAAAAAGTAAATGTGGTTAGGTACAATCTGATCAAATGTACTAAAGGACTGGAGTAGCACAGAGGTGGGAGGTTGTTATAATGTATCATCATTAAGGAGACAGTGTATTGTAACATTTGTTTCCCTTTAACTAACTTGTTATACGAGCTGCAGAGTATTAAATGGAAGGGAAGTTGTTCCTTTAACTTTAGTTTTGTATATGAAACAGCTAATTTGCTCATTTACGCCAAAACCCATTAAAGACCTCATTAAGACCTCATTATTTTACCATGCTCTCTATACACAAAGGCATCCTTTTTTTTACACATGACAGTATTTAAGAAATTTAGACCTAAATTACAAGTGAAGCGCTAATTTATCTCGAGCCGTAAATCGACAAATTCGCCCCGTTTACGGGTGTGCAATAAATAACTAGCCATTATAAGTGACTGGTTATTGCTACCGCGAGCTTGCAGTAGCAATTAGTGCTCAGAAAATAAACCAGAGGTCAGACCTCTGGTTAATTATCAAAATAAACCCAATTGGCTCCAAAATAAAGAATATTCTTTTTTTTATAAAAATTTTTTTGCAAAAAGTAGTTAAAAAATGGCACTGAATTGCCTTTACATAGCGGTCTATGGGAACTGTGTGTTCCCTGTAAATATATATGTATGAATATATACATATATATTCATGTGTTAATATGTGTAAATACATACAGTAAAACATAAATATATATACATTACATATTCATATACATATATATTTATATTTATAATCTGCTGCCCATCGATACGCTACTTACCCCCTTCGCTGAGCTAGGTTCTCATGTTGTGTTTCATGGCATGAGAACGAGGCTCCCTTTGGAACCTATGGAAGCACACTATTGTGCGAACAAAGATTCTGCGCAATGCGAATGAGAAGTCGAGTTCGCATTGCATCTAACTTGTAATACCAGCTCATGTTTGCATGCGCTGGTATTACTAAGTGGAGCGCAAATATGGCTTTTGCACTCCACTTTTAATCTAGGCCTTAGTACCTATCTCTCTCACCCTCCACTGGTAGTGTCATTTCTTCTGCTGTCTGTTTTTTTATAGCTTTTCTTTAGGCAATTCAACTGTTCTTACATTTTCAGTATAGGTGAGGGTTTTAACAGCTAAAAGCAGCTATTTTCAGCAGCTATTTCATATGACAAAATAAAAGTAAATGAGCTATCTGTAAACAATCTGCACTCGAACAGGTAAAATCAGTTGGGTTCAGACAAATTTAATTCATGTGGCATTTTTTTTGGGCTGTATATTTGTTTCAGATTTGTTACCATTATTTCCAATGGGAACAGCAAATGTATACTAATTTTAACAAACATTATACATTATACAAGTAAAAGAACCTATCTTTTAAAGTTAACAGAACATATAACTTGTTAGTGCCTGATTCTCTGTCTCTAACATCAGTCATTAGTAATATTATGGCAGGATTTTTTCTATTTACATTTGGCAGGTAATGAAGATTGTTTTTTATTTTAAGATCTACAACAGAGCTAATTTTTTTATTAGCAAAAGTAGTAGCAATTTTAACATCAGCTACCGAATAAAACAGATTACAAGTGGAGCGCTATTTAGCACTTATGCTAGAACATTAATTGCGCTAGAAGTAAACATTTTGTGCACGTTCGGTTGCTCTCATATTATGAGTTGAAAGTAAAAAGTTATCACTCTCGTGCTAACCAAACAAGCGCAAAAAGCTGAATTTAGGATATCGTGCGCGCAATACACTATTCCCTCATAGAAGTCAATGGAGTAAAAAAGTGAAAAAAATCACCCAAATCACGCTCAAACCCGATTGCATATTCTCATGTGCTCTAACCCGACATGAAAATATGAATATTTCACATTCCAATGTTCTTCAAATAGCAGAATATATTCTGTGTATTCATAAATACGTATTTCTACATATATCTGATGGTATTTTTGTAACATATTAATTTATACCAATATATATATGATTATATATAGGTATAAAAAGCTATATGTATGTATAGGAATATCTATTTAGAAATACATATAACATATTTTGCTATGTGCAGAACATTGGAATGTGAAATATTTGTAGTAAATGCACAGTATAACACTTTATTAAATATGTATATTGTATAAATATGCTTTTACATGTTTCATCTACTTAACTGCAAAAGCTCCAATGCACATATATATGTGAAAAAGGTCTATTACACCAGGTTTGTGCAAGACATGCTTGAGCATTACATACACATGTGGTATGAGTTTAATTCATTGGGGCATATGTATCAAGCTCTGTATGGAGCTTGAAGCCCCGTGTTTCTGGCGAGCCTGCAGGCTCGCCAGAAACAGCAGTTATGAAACAGCGGTCACAAAGACCGCTGCTCCATAACCTGTCCGCCTGCTCTGAGCAGGCGGACAAACATCACCGGAAATCATCCCGATCGAGTACGATCGGGTTGATTGACACCCCCTGCTGGCGGCCTATTGGCCGCGAGTCTGCAGGGGACAGCGTTGCACCAGCAGCTCTTGTGAGCTGCTGGTGCAATGCTGAATACGGCGAGCGTTTTTCTCGCCGTATTCAGCGATGTCTGTCGGGCCTGATCCGCTCTGTCAGATCAGGTCCAACAGACATTGATAACTAGAGGCCCTTGGGTGCTTGGTTATAATCACATCATTCTATTCAAAATGCCAAAGATCACAGAATTTGACAGACACAAAATCATACTTTTGCATCAGCAAGGCCACTCTCAAAGGGAAATCAGCAATCAAACGGGATACTCAAGATGTGGTATTTAAGCTGTTATAAAGAAATTTGAAGAATCAGGAGAGGTCAAGAACACAAAAAGGACTGAAAGGCCAAGAAAACTTTCAAAATCTGATGATAGGTTTCTTAGAGTTTCTTCTTTGAGAGACCGGAAGAAGTCCAGCAAGGACCTGGCTCAGCATTTGGCAGCTTCACCTTGATGCCAAGTTGACCCTACAGTCTGAAGAAGCTTGATCAGAAATGGTCTTTTTGGAAGGGTAGCAACCAAGAAACCACTTTTCAGAAGAGGAACAGGATGAAAAGGCTAAGATATGCTAAAGCTCACAAAGATTGGAAAGAAGATCACTGGAAAAAAGTATTATGGAGTGACGTATCCAAGTTTAAAATTTTTGGGTCCAATCGTCGACAAAATGTGAGAAGAGTTGGAAAGAGATGGAAACATGAGTGCTTGTGCCTTCAGTGAAACATGGAGGAGGGTCTGTCCTGATTTGGGGCTGCATTTCTGCCAATGGTGTTGGTGATATTGTCCGAATTGATGTGATTATGAATGCTGAAAAGTGCAGATAGGTTTTAATTCATCATGCCATTCTTTCTGGAAAGCACCTGATTGGGAATGGTTTTATTTTTCAGCATGCTAACAATCCCAAGTACACTGCTAATGCAGTGAGATCATATTTGGAGAGAAAAACGGCTTATAAAACACTGACTTGCATATTATAGAGGCAGTATGGGATCACCTGGACAGAGAAAGAAAGAAAAGACAACCTAAATCTTAAGAAGCTCTGGAAACTCTGGAAAGTGCTGAAAGAAGCCTGGTATACTGATTACTTCAGAAAACCTCAGGGCAGTCTCCCCAAAAGAGTTTAAGATGTGCTTAGTGCCAAGCGAGTTAACACTAAATACTGACTTTTGCCTGAAGAAGCCATTTTGTTCTTAAAATTGTGTTTTTTTATATATATATTTTGTGTACATATTTTCTGTATTTTCTGTTTATGGGGCCTATTTAACAAAGGTCTGTCGGACCTGATCCGAAAGTACGATCGGGTTAAATTGCGGCGATGTCTGTCCGCCTGCTCAGAGCAGGCGGACAGGTGTTTCTGGCGTTAATGGTCATTAAAACTTTGCTAAAACAACATATCTAATGGACCCCTAAGACTTTTGCACAATACTCATATAGATCTATGAGCAAGGCTGAGGCAAGCAGAAATGCGTAAGACTGCCGTCTGCAGGTCTCATTTTTGCGCAAGCGATTTAATTTCAACTTGTAATACGTGCGCAATTTAACTTGCACGCAAACGCGAAAACACAATATCGCTCGCGCAGAAACATTTGTGCTTCACTTGTAATCTGGCACTAAATGTCTATCTGAAGAGTCGTAACAATATATTTGAATCAGGAAATGGTCCTATTTCAGTTGAATCACATTGTTATGTTAAATGTTTTTGGGCAGAGAGAGGAACAGTTTCACCATCCCTCTTGTTACCACTCACTAATTGGAAAATATTATTGTTTTTCTAATGAAGGGTACCAAGGTTTTCTAGAAGCAGAATTTTATTACAAGACCAGAGACTCATATTTTGCTAACTCTTTCTTTACTACTTAAATGCAGTTTTTTAAAGTATACACAAAAATACAACAAACTGTCAAAATTTTGAAAAGGAGACAGTAAAACAAATAACAGATCAGTGACCAATAAAATTAGAGAACTGATTAAACTAAAACCACATAGCCAATCAGGTTACTAATGAGTCCTATAAACTGTCCAATATACATTAAAACATCCTCTTTCTTTTACTGCTACAAAAAGATAAGTATTGTTCTATAGTGTTAATAAATAATAAGTGTTTTTGTTATTATTTTCATTTCTTTGGTTATCCAAATATTTTATTTTTGTTATTCATCCTTTTTAGTGTGTTTGACCTTTTGTAAAAATTTTATTTATAGTCCGTTTTTTATTTTGTTGATTTTTCGTTGGTTTATTTTACTCTTTGGTGTTTATTTGTTCCCCTATGTACTTCCGTTTTTTCAATTGTGCTTATTCTCACTTATATTTTAATATTCTTACCCATTTGTTCAATTTTTTCCTATTGCGCTGTTCTGCACTGTTCCGACGTCCATCTTGTGGTTGTCGGTGTCAGTGCGCATGCGCAGTTATCCTCCTTCTCATTGCGCAGTTCAGTTTGTCTTCCCGCCTTCAAACAACTGCTGCCGTTTTTGTTTGTTGTAACTTTGTTTCAATTCAGACCCATACGTTTTGTTATCAGTATTTTCTCATTTAATGGTCTCTGTCTCCATCTTATGGCCACATTTGTTATTACTTTAAGTTTATAATATTCAAAATTCATTTGTTTGCTCATATTCTTTGGGGTCAATTCTCAGTTTATATATTTCATATATATATTTTAATTAGTTAATGTTAATTAGTATTTTATTCAACTTAGTTTTTATAATATTGTATTATATATAAAAGTTTTGTTATATTTTATAATATTATATTTTATGTTCACTATGTCTCAATCATCTGATTTGAACCCTTCACTTAGTACTGAGGGCGTTCAAAAGATGATTGACAATTCAATGAATTCTATGTTAGAAAAGATTACCATTTTAATTAATAAATCCTCAAAAAAGGATTTAAAAAGAAAAAGACCTATTTCCAGTGGTGTTAAAACTAGTAAAAAATTAGTTAAAAAATCACGCCAACTTGTTGCTGGTTCTGCCGTTCCTTGCAGGAAAGGAAGAAAAACACCTGCTATTTCCTCTACTCCCAAGAGGTCACTAATGGGAGAGGCTTTGGCCAATGATGATAATTGTGAAATTTTTTCTGATACAGAAATTATTTCAGATTCCTCTCTGGATTCAGTTAAATCTGAGGATTATTTATCTTATTCCTCATCTGAAAATTCTTCGGCTTCTCCGAAGATTAAAAAATTAAAAAAATCTGTTAAAAAATCTAAACATCTAGATACTAATAAAGTTAAATTTTTTGATTGCTTAGGTAATCCTAGGTTTAATGCGGATGATTTGCATCATCCTAGATCTGCAGAGTGGTGCCCTTCATCTGATATTGCAGATTTTATTGATTACCAGCTTCGCCAACCCTTAAAAAGGGATTCTAGGAATAAAATGAGGGCTGAATGTCCTAGACCAATTCTCCCAAACAATGCAAACAGTACCCCTGAAGTAGATCCAAAAATTTTAAAATTTATTGGGTCCCCAGGTTTCAAATTAAAGAAAGGTATGGACAGGGCCTGGAAAATTTGTCAAGATAAAATGCTTGATACTATCGGTCCTTTAGCAAAACTTTTTGATTTATCAGAACAAGCTGTATATGATAACACCCTTTTAGATCCAGTCATTGTCAGAGAATGGCTTCAGAGAATGCTTTCATTCTTAGGGAACGCCAATTCTGCTATATACACTGAACGCAGACGTAATAATTTTAGAAGAATTGACCCCAGGCTATGTGATTTTGCAATTAATGAAATTCATACCGATACAAATGGCCTTTTATTTGGAGATACTTTTATAAAGGAATTAAACAGTTACGTAAATACGTTCTCCAATCTTAATAAAGTGAGAACATCAATGAAAAAGATCTTTCATCAGGATCGTTTTTCTGAACAGGCTGGGAAAGGTAGAGGCCGCTTTCCCGGCCGTGCTTCATTCCCAAACAGGTCTCAATTTGCCAGTCAACAATTCCATAACCAGAGACAATATCAGAATCCAGTATCCTCAGGCTTCTTTCCATCTAGAGGAAGATTCTGGAACCAAAGATTTCAGCGTTCGAGGCAAAGATCCCGCACCCCTCAAGGTAAATCTTTCTTTTCTTCCTTCTCAGATTTCTTCCCAAAACATAATAGGAGGCAGATTATCTCTTTTCACACACAATTGGAACATGATCACTTCAGATCAATGGGTTCTTCACACTGTTTCAGGTCTTTTTATAGATTTTATTTCTCCTCCATTTCAAAATTTTCTTCCCCTTCCAATAAAGTTTTCAGTCTCAGACAGAATTTTGGTTCAAAACGAAATTTCAAACCTTGTATTAAAACAAGCAATAGAACCAGTTTTAAATCCTCAAAATTGCTTCCTCAGCAATCTTTTTCTCGTAAAAAAGAAAAATGGCCAATTTCGTCCAGTTATAAATTTAAGATCTCTAAACGCCTTCGTTGTTTATCAACATTTCAAAATGGAAGGTATTCATCTTCTCAGAGATTGCCTTCTAGACAACGATTTTCTAGTCAGATTAGATCTAACAGATGCTTATCTTACAGTTCCTGTAGCTCAAGAACACAGGAAATTTCTTACTTTTGTTTGGGAAGAAAAGTATTGGAGTTTCACTTGTATGCCTTTCGGTCTATCTTCAGCCCCTTGGATATTCACCAAACTAATGAAACCTATAATTACTTGGCTTCGCCTTCGAGGTGTACGTCTTATCATCTATCTAGACGATATTTTGATTATGAATCAAAACTCTGTCACGCTAAAATCTCAACTCCAACTTACTATTTTCATTCTAGAAAATTTAGGTTTCTTGGTAAACAAAGAGAAGTCTGTTCTTTTTCCAACCAAATCTCTAACCTTTTTAGGTTTCAAAATAGACACTTCAAAATCTACACTAAGCCTTCCCAGAGACAAAATTGTGAATATCAAGAAAGAGATTTCAAAAACTCTTTCTTTATCATTGGTTCCCATCAGGACTATAGCCAGAATAGTTGGGTTACTTTCATCCTCTATTCAGGCTATTTTCCCTGCTCCTCTTCATTACAGGGAACTTCAACGTTTAAAAAATTTTTCATCTTCAGAAAGGTCTTTCATATTCCCACTTAATCCCTCTTTCTTCAGAAGCCAAAGAAGAACTTTCATGGTGGCTATCCCATATAGAAGCTTGGAACGGGAGAGCCATTTTCGGGAAATCTCCGGATCTAATCATAGAATCCGATACCAGTCGTTCGGGTTGGGGAGCTCGTTGTGGCCCCTCGATCACAGGAGGAAAATGGTCTTCAGAAGAAAAACGTTTTCATATAAATTGCTTAGAACTTTTGGCAGGCTCTTTTGCAGTCAAGAGTTTTGTCAAAAGTTCTTTTCCAGTGTCCATTTTACTCAGAATGGACAATATTTCTGAAGTTCGCTATTTGAATCGCCCAGGTGGTACAAAATCAAGAGATTTGTCAATTATTACGAAAGAATTCATTCATCTTTGCTTGGACAGAAATATTTCTGTCAAAGCAGAATATATTCCAGGTTTATCCAATGTCACGGCGGATTGGGGATCTCGATATCTGACAGATTCCAGCGATTGGAAACTTCATCATCAAGTTTTTCTTTCGCTTCAATCTCTCAGAGGGCCCTTTTCGATGGATCTGTTCGCTTCGAGACTGAATCACCAGATTTGTCCTTATTTCAGTTGGCGTCCAGATCCGGAAGCTTTGGCAATCGATGCATTTCTCCACCCTTGGCCTCTTCAGACAGCTTATGCATTTCCCCCATTCTCTATGATTCAGAGAACTATATCAGTAGTCCTTCGGGATCTCCTCTCAATTCTCCTAATCACTCCTCTTTGGCCATCTCAACCTTGGTACCCATCTCTTCTAGAATTGTCTGTCAACCATCCTGTTCTTCTTCCAGTTTTCCCTCTTCTTTTGTCAGATCCAGAAGGTCATCCTCACGATCTTATCCTTCAAGGATCTCTTCGTCTCATAGCATGGTCAATTTCGGGCAATCTTCATCTCTCCAAGGTTTATCACAACAAGCTCAGGAACTCCTCGAAGACTCTTTGGCCCCCGGGACCAAAAAATGCTATTTTTCCGCATGGACCAGATGGTCTGGCTGGTGCGTGGAAAGAAGTTTGGATCCCCTTTCAGTGGATATAATTTATATCATTAACTTCCTCACATCCCTTTTTGATTCGGGATTAGCTTACAGAACCATCAATGTTTCTAGATCTGCCATTTCGGCTAAACATTCTTTTATTAATAATTTTCCTGTGGGACAACATCCTTTAATTCGTAAATTAATGAAAGCAATTAAACTTAAAAGACCTCCGGCTCCTAAATATTCTTCTTTTTGGGATGTTGATCTTATTTTTTCCCTTTTTAAATCTTGGCCTTCAAACGAATTTTTATCCTTGAAACAACTTACTGCTAAATTGGCTACCCTTCTGTGTTTAATTTCTTTTCGTAGAGTTTCTGATGTCAGAGCTTTAGATTTTAATTCTAAACGTTTTACCCCTGAAGGTGTTACTTTCTTTATATCTAAGAGAACTAAATCTTTTTCAACCTCAATATTCTATCCTTACTTACCTTCTGAACCTCTTCTTTGTGTGGTTGTATGTCTCAAAGAGTATGAACGCAGAACTTTTTCTTTTCGTACTCCTGCTTCCAATCAACTTTTGTTATCTTTTATTCCTCCTCATTTTCCTGTCTCCTCTACCTCTATAGCCAGGTGGGTTAAATGGGTTATGAGTGAAGCAGGTATTGATATTTCTTTTTCCGCTCACTCTGTTAGAGGATCAGCCGCTTCTAAAGCATTTTTGAAAGCTGCATCCCTTCAACAGATTTTGGATGCAGCTGACTGGTCTAGTGATTCTATTTTTAAACAATTTTATTTTAAACCCATTGAACATGCCTCGCTTAAATTATTTTGTTAGTTGCTTTAAACTAGCAAAATATGAGTCTCTGGTCTTGTAATAAAATTCGGATTATACTAAGTTATGAAGGTATAATCTAGATTTTATTAAAGACACAGAGACGAGTATTTTCCCTCCTCTGTTTTATATTGTTATTTATATTTTTCCCACCCTTATTTGTTTTATTATATTACTAACATGATTTATATATTTATTTCAGTTACCAACCAATAATAAAGATATTTTCCTAAGTGGTTTTGCTCCATCACATCTATATGAAAAGACGAAACTCCAATCAAGTTTTTCCCATCTTGTACAGTCTTCTTGTGGTTCTTCATTTCTTCCAGATAAGACGGAATTTTCTTCATGGATGATTCTTCTCTTCAAATTTCTGCTCTTCATGGGTGTCTGTTATCTTCTCGTCTGGAGCTACTTCTTCATGATGGACTTTTTGTTTCCTTCTTCAGTTGCAAAGAAAGAGGATGTTTTAATGTATATTGGACAGTTTATAGGACTCATTAGTAACCTGATTGGCTATGTGGTTTTAGTTTAATCAGTTCTCTAATTTTATTGGTCACTGATCTGTTATTTGTTTTACTGTCTCCTTTTCAAAATTTTGACAGTTTGTTGTATTTTTATGTATACTTTAAAAAACTGCATTTAAGTAGTAAAGAAAGAGTTAGCAAAATACTCGTCTCTGTGTCTTTAATAAAATCTAGATTATACCTTCATAACTTAGGATAATCCGAATTTTACTTCAGACTATATGCCACACCATTAGGGGGAGTTTGTCCCTTTTATACCTTTTTTATGGATACCCATGCAGTTAATATTGAACATAAAGGGCCAGATTAAGAGTGGCACACTAACTGTTACGCAAAAGCAAAAAGACTTTTATTGTGACTGTTTGCGCACACCGGGTGTAGCGCTTGTATTACAAGTTAAAAGTAAATGCAATCGCTTGAGTGCAATTGAAGTTAACATGCGCCGGGATGGCCCGTCCTCAGAGCTCTGGTTAACTGTTTCGCAAAACAAAAAAGAGTCACAAAACACATTAAAAATGCATTACAAAGTACAGTTACACTCATAATAACAGTATCTAATAAATATAATTTTTAAAAAATCGCACAAAAAACTCAAAGATATGAGGTCTCGTGTTACAAAAAAGGCAGGCAAAGGGCCTCAACATAGAGACACATACATAGACATGTTTAAATATTTATATGTGTATATATTTATTTACAGACATATATACACATATAAACAAATAAATACATATGTTCACACATACAGTATATATATATATATATATATATATATATATATATATATATATATATATATAGTGCTTTGGAGCCCTTTGCTGTCAAGTAGATAAAAACATGAACAATCATGTTTATGCAATATTTATATTTAATAAAGTGTAATAGTGTGTATTTATAGTAAATATTTCACATTCCAATGTCCTGCATATAGCAGATTATGTTCAATTTTTTTATAAAGAGATAATTATATTTATATACTGTATATATATATATATATATATATATATATATATATAATCGTGTATGTATATAAGTGTAGATATATATTTTACAAAAACACCATCAGATATATGTAAAAATATGTATTTATGAATAAATAGAACATATTCTGCTATGTGAAGAACATTGGAATGTGAAATATTCATGTTTTCATATTGGGTTTGCAGGCGATTAGGGTGTTAGTTTGTTTTTCCACTTTTTTGCAACATTGACTTCTAACATGCACGTGATATCCTAACTTGGGCTTTTTGTGCACATCGGGTTATCGCGCAAGCGAAAATGTTTTACTGCCAACTAATGTAATATGACCCATTCCCAACGTGCACAAAAAGCTTACTTCTAGAGGAGATAGCGTGCAAGCGGGAACATGAAATACTTGTAATATTAGGTGGCTTTTATTTAATTTATTCCAAAATGATGTTATTTGGTTCTTAATACATTGGCATCTACTTATCAAGCCGTCAACTTACTTGCATTCGACAGCACCAATACGCTTGCCTAAGATCGCCAAAATTTGCTGCCGCGGACCTGAATATGTTCTCCAAAGTTACCAAAAAAGCTGTCAAAAAGCCACGCACCAAGTACGGCGCGATGAGCAGCGGACTGTTGTTAACTGACAGTCATCGATCTCGCTGCTCTTCGGCTTTTTCCCAGCTTTAATGTTATACTGTCACCAAACACCTACACTATACTACACTGTTTTACTCCTATCCCGCTGCTCACGGACCCCGCCGCAACTAAATAAAGTTATTAACCCCTAAAACGCCGCTCCCAGAGCCCACCGCCACTCTAATAAACATTAACCCCTATCATGCCGCTCCTGGAGCCCACCGCCACTCTAATAAACGTATTAACCCCTATCCTACCGCTGCCGGTGCCCACTGCCACCTACATTATGTTATTAACCCCTAATCTGCTGCCCCCTACACCGCTGCCACCAACATTATACTTATTAACCCCTAATCTGCCATCCCAACGTCGTCGCCACTATGTTAAATTTATTAACCCCTAAACCTAAGTCTAACCCTAACACCCCTAACTTAAATATAATTAAAATAAATCTAAATAAAACCTCCTATTAATAACTAAATAATTCCTATTTAAAACTAAATACTTACCTGTAAAATAAACCCTAAGCTAGCTACAATATAACTAATAGTTACATTATAGCTAATTAGGGTTTATTTTTATTTTACAGGCAAGTTTGTATTTATTTTAACTAGGTAGAATAGTTACTAAATAGTTATTACCTAGCTAAAATAAATACAAAAGTACCTGTAAAATAAAACCTAACCTAAGTTACAATAACACCTAACACTACACTATAATTAAATAAATTAACTAAATTAACAACAATTACTTAAATTAAATTAGCTAAAGTACAAAAAAACCCCCACTAAATTACAGAAAATAATAAACAAATTACAGAAATTTAAACTAATTACACCTAATCTAATAGCCCTATCAAAATAAAAATAAGCCCCCCCCCAAATAATAAAACCCCCTAGCCTAAACTAAACTACCAATAGCCCTTAAAAGGGCCTTTTGTGGGGCATTGCCCCAAAGTAATCAGCTCTTTTACCTGTAAAAAAAATACAAACAACCCCCCCAAAAGTAAAACCCACCACCCACACAAACAACCCCCCAAATAAAATACTAAAAAAAACTAGGCTCCTCATTGCCCTGAAAAGGGCATTTGGATGGGCATTGCCCTTAAAAGGGCAGTTAGCTCTTTTGCGGCCCAAAGCCCTAAACTAAAAATAAAACCCACCCAATACACACTAAAAAACCCTAACACTAACCCCCTGAAGATCGACTTACTGTTCTGAAGACCGGACATCCATCCTCAACCGGGCCAAAGTCCTTAACGAAGCTGGGAGAAATCTTCATCCAAGCCGGGCGAAGTGGTCCTCCAGACGGGAAGAAGTCTTCATCCAGACGGCATCTTCAATCTTCATCCATCCAGCTGTTGCAATCAGCCAACAGGATTGAGCTTGCATTCTATTGGCTGCTTTCAGACTCCCATTTAATCCTATGGCATCCGCCGCCTCAAGGGCGGCAGATGGAAAACCAGGTACGCAGGGCTGGAATAGTGCCGAGCGTACCTGGTAGACATTTGTTAACTAGCAAAAGTAGTCAGATAGTGCCGAATTTGCATTCGTAACATCTGTAATGACGTAACCATTGATCTGTGTCGGACTGAGACCGGCAGATTGTATGTTACGTCACAAAATTCTACTTTTGCCGGTCTGTAGGCTATGATAACTAAGGCGAATCAAGCTCGCCACAATTACGCTGCAGAATTCCAGCGTATTTGCAGTTGACGGCTTGATAAGTAGATGCCATTGAATCATTTTAAAATCAGTAGGTTCAGGAATACAGAACACACACAATTTCTAAATTTCTCAGAACTTTTCACTTCTCAAACACATTTTAGTTTAGACCAGATACTGTTCTGTTGTTTCTTATTAATACTCTTAAAATCTCTTTCATGGCATATTAATAAAACCTGACACTTACAAAAATGTTCCCCACTGTAAAGAAACACTCTACTTTTTCAATGTCAGGAAAGTTACTCTGTCTTACAATAATGACGGCCCACATCTGTTCCTAATGTTCAACTTTCTTCACAGCCCAAATGTAAAAGTTTGTTTCACTAAAGAGATTAATGACAAGAGGTGCTATATCTTATCCTGCCATGCCCTGCTTGCACTTTAGTCAGTTTCTTCTCATCTTTTATTTACCTTATAAAATATAGGTACAAATCTCCAAATCCAGAATTCCAAAATTCAAACTTATACTGAAATCCAAACTTTTAATTAATATACCGGGCTGTAAGTCACAATCTGCTCTGGTTGTGTCTTTGGTTTGATTTTTGTGTTCTAAAATGCAAATAATAGTCTATATTTATTTAAAATGATGAATATTACCTTTCTGATTACAGCACTATACTATGCTTCTGATTAATTGGAAAGCAATATAAAACTACCTTTAGGTTGAGTGTATAAGCTGTATTTTGACATGTAATTATTGCCTAAATGACATAAGATATTGTTTACATTTGGTTCCATCCCCTCTCCAAAGGGTCCCATTTTACAGATGTGAATATTCTAAAATCCAAACTTTTTCCAGTCCCAAGCAGTTTGGATAAAGGGTTTTCTACCTGTATATTTTTCCCAGCACATTATTGCTTAAGTTTTGCAATGTCTCATTATGATTCTTACAGCTTCAGTAATGTGCTAGTCTTCTAATTTTATTGTACAGCGTCATCATGTATATCTTAAGGGGACATTGTACTATAAAAAAAATACTCTTTAACATCTTCAGAGTGTTCCATTTTCACATGCTGGAGTTGATCAAATTTTGTAATTTGAAATAGCTTTTTTTCCAATAGACATCAGTAGAAATCAACCTCCCAGTGGGGGGTGGTAAAGAGAGAAAGCCCAGCAAATTTGAAAGGGACTTCCTGCAGCATTTTGAAAAACAATGGATTCTTATCAGCTGCTTGCTTGAGTACATTGTTCCTTTAAAAATAACATTGCATCTTGGTCCAATTTTCACTTTGTGGAACTAATAAAAGACAGAAAATATATACATAGCAAACATTTATTGATGAAGTTCCTATTTGTGACGCTGATGTCAGAAGTAACCGTGTAGGTGTTTTGGTGTCAAGATCCATGGGGTAGGTGTGAAAAGGCCCTTGCTTAGGTCAGTCTGGTGCTTTGTTAAATTCTATGGAACTTCTGGCTTTCTTGTTCCTGGCTTGCCCTTTTGGTTTTGACCGTAGTTAGTATCCTGGTTTATGTTTCTCGCAGTGACGTGCGGTGAAGTTAGAGGCTGGTGAGGCACTAGATATGATACGCCGAAGAAACACATATACAGCGGGCTGCAAGTACCCCCAACATGACAGGTTTTAATTATAGCTGAACCAGTGCACAGGGGAAGTAATCAGCTGATGGGTGAGAGCAAGTTAGTAACCACTGTGTTACTGATCAACTGATTACTTCACCTGTGCACTGGTTCAGCTTTAATGAAAACCTGGCCTGTTGAGGGTACTTGAGGACCATGGTTGAGAAACTAAAGCACTAGTTCATCTGAAATGTGTTGATTACCTGGAGAATAAAGCACACATACTCTGCTCACTGAGACACACACACACACACACACTCTGCTCACATAACCACTCACACAATTATGTGGCACAGTACCAGTTACTAAGCAATTAGAATGATACACAATCTCTTCTCTACTCACTACTGTATTGTAAAAATAGAAATGATTTACCATACAAATTTTACACAAAGAACAAGTTATCAATACTGCCAACACAGCTGCTGCAATACGGTGCTCAAGAAACACACGTATTGTGGTTCATAAAGGAATACTAATCATTCAAAATGAAAAATCACATTTTCCCAGTGGGAATACAGCACAACCTTTAAAACAGCATTTAGGTAAAAGATATTTGGAATATATATATATATACATATATATATATATATATATATATATATATATATATATCTCAAATGCTGCCTGAACTACCTCTCAGTATGCCAATAGAGCAGAAATTATGTAGGTGAAGATCATCTTAGACATAAAAATATTCTAGTCTTACATTATCTAAACTCAGATAAAAAAGTTCAATGACTGAAAAAAAAAGAAATAGAAAACAAGTATACTTTTGGCCACTTTTAATAAAGACTCAAGTCCAACAGAATTTGTATAAACTCATATTATCTGCTGAATATATCCCAGCTGTAGAAAGTGAACATTTAATATATTTTTAATAAAAAAAAGCCTAAACACTTTCCGGTTTGTTGTTTGTGTGGAGCATGTGTGTGTACTGTATGTATGTATGTAACTATATATAGACATAAACACAGTCCAGATAGGAATTCCAAGAGAAAAAAAAATATTATCCAAACAAGTGTGTTTGTATGTGATTATGTCACCCATCTTGACAGCATAATTTGCACTGTGCACAGTCATCACCTCTTGGGCTGAGAGCTCATGTCATGACCAAGTTCATATTTAATAAGACAGAGTGTCTAGAGGATTGCTCTTTTTTGGTATGCCTTCCAAATCTCTGCCTGCCTTGTAATATCCATAGTATTTTTTTTATTTAATTAGCAAGAAAAACAAATAGCTTGACAATAAATAGTTACAGGGGATTCTCAAAAAGCCCCTTTGAGAATCCCCTGTAACTATTTGTCAACTTAGCTATTTGTTTTTCTTGCAAATTAAATTAAAAAAAAATACTATGGATATTACAAGGCAGGCAGAGATTTGGAAGGCAATAAAGAGCAATCCTCTAGGCACTCTCTGTCTTATTAAATATGAACTTGGTCATGACATGAGCTCTCAGCCCAAGAGGTGATGACTGTCTGCATGTGTCATGACTCATGACTAAGTGTGCATGTACCCTGTGTGGGTGTAAGACTGGCATTACCCTGTGTCTGCATGTGTCATGACTTATGACTAAGTGTGCATGTACCCTGTGTGGGTGTAAGACTGGCATTACCCTTGGTGTGCATGCATCTTGTCCAGGTGCACCTCTACCTTACTTGGCTGCATCATTACAATGTCTGCAGAGGCATACCTAATTACCTAGAGCATAGTTTCATCGTGTAAAGCTACTTTTTAATATTTATATGCCATTACCCATTCATATATTCCTAAGAATATCTGCAATATCTGTATATCTCCTGCTCAATATCACTCATGTTACAGTGATATGGTAGCATAATCTAGCATAATGAGAAAGAAAACTGAAAGGTAATATGATTCTGGTTAACGTAAGAAAAATAAAGCATAATCCTTTTCACTATAGGAATTACATTTTAACTGAATTGCCTATTTTAGCAAAACTTGGCTAAAAACTGAAACTGTATAGGAGCAAAGACAATAAATATACATAGAGCACAGGTCAGGAATAAAATATAACCCAGGTTTTTAAAAAGCACCACTCCTCCACAAGTACAGAAATGAGTATATATAAAAGCGTGCACGGTCAGACCCTCATATACTGAAGACTTCAGCTAGCAAGTATTCACCAGGTACTAAATCAGTTTAGAACTTGTGTTAATTGCAGTCCCAGGGACCAGAACAGCAGCATTTAGAGCTAATTGTATTTATAAAAAGTGGCAGTTAGGGTTAGCTGTCATTTTAAGGGGTTAGGTCTAGGTAAACTGCTGGGTGTTTGCAGCTCCCCCTTACTGCAGTGGATAATCAGAAATTCATGGACCAAAGCAACTATCAGAAATGCTTTTCCAAGATTTCTAACTACTAACTTGTGTGCTTCCATCTTTCTGTGACAGTGATACTTTTTATAGTGGCAATTACATGCAACCACTAAGTGAACAACATTTCAAGGAAATTAACCAAAATCATTTTTTTCATTACCTACTTTGAGGTACTATAGCAGTTTTTATTAAAAAGTGAATATCAGCAAGTGCATTTTGCTTTAAATAGTTGTTTTTATATATAGTTTATTTATAGCCACTTCTATATTCCTGTTAAATGATTATATATTATATCAGTGATTCTCTAAACCTTACAATTTAGAATTTCAGGATATTCTACCTGAGAAAAATGGATTAATAACTGTCCGCTACTTTAATTGAGATGCATGCACTAAGATACGAAGATTGTGCTCAACAGAGCTTAAGTAAAAAATCTACTGCTAAAAGCAATACTAGATTGTGCAGGAGCACCGAGCAGGATGCTGTGTGTAACTGTGTATATGCAGTAATGCTGCAAGTGCCTGTCAGTGTTACCCGTGACTGACCTGTCATCCGGACCGGACCGCTGGGCTCTCTCTCTCTCCCGACTCCTCTGAGTGCCAACAAAAAATGCGCCCAGCCCTCACACTGACTGAGAGCCAAGTGAAGTTGTGTACAGGCGCGGGAAAATGAGCAATGAGCATCTGACAGCCTACGCCGCATCTCAGTCTCCCTCTGTGCCTGCACTGCCTACCGCCTTGATGTCATGCCGCATCTCAGTCTCCGGCCTGCCGCACCAGTATGTCCCACCCCTGGGACCGCGGTGCTGATTGGCTGATGGGGCAGGCAGGGCTCCCGAGGCTGGTATAGACCAGCCTCCATTGGGAGCGGTATGGGCCGCGAAGAGGACTCAGAGACTGTGTATGTTTTTGATTTGATTAGGATTTTAAAAATTATGCAGCGCAGCCATGAGCGCAGGGTGGGGGGGGTAGAGGGGTCACCCAAAAATAGTTACCCACAAAAAAATTATATATTTTTTTTATTATTATTAATTAAATAAGGTGTAATTACACAGATAGGACAGGTGAGGCGCTGCCTCACCTGCCTCCTATGACAGCACGTCACTGGTTTCTCGTTTCATCCTTGCTTTTACTCTGAATTAGAGACTGATTTTAAGGTTACTGACTGCTGGAAACGTACTTTGGACTATTCTCCTGAATTTCCCCTTTGCTGTGATGCCTGGTACCCTGGTTCTGAACTTTGGCCTCGCTACTAAGAACTCTTGTGGTTATACTATGTCTACTAGTAACAGTAACTACTGTGGACTACTCAAAGCTGAATCAGGTTTATAACTGTCCTGGCCTGCAACACATCCTGCAAAGTTGGTTTTAGAAAAACAACCTTGGTAGCTGCCTGTTTACCTTATAAAGAAAAAGTGGCATTTGTTTTATACATTCCACCCACATCATGGAAGTTTAGTTTTGAATTAATGTCTCTTTAAAAAAAAATATATAATCAAATTCTTTGCTTTATTGGTTCTAACCTCACTAAATGAACAATATATAAGAATAAATAACTATTTCAACTAATGAATGGTGATGTATTAATACAGAATTCTTGTCTAATGAACACATGAGAAGAAGTTTTCCTTTCTTGTAAGTATGCTAACTTTTTAGTCAGCATTTTGGCTTTAAATGTTGCCTATCTGTAAACCTTGACTTTAACTGAACCTGTAGACTGTGAGCTATTCAGAGCAGGACCTTGTTCCTCCTGTACTAATTTTTTTTAGTCTGTTATGTTTTTGTATCTTATCACAAATCCTTGTTATTGTATAGCCCTATCCCTGTAACCAGATATATGGAATTGTACTGCTCTTTGCAAATAAATGATATGATGTTAACAATAATACTAGGTAAGCTCTAAGGAGGAATTTTTTTATTAGTGTGAGAAGTGATGCACTATATTTTTTATATCCTCTTGTATGCATCTCATCATTGTGGACATTGATTTGGGGTAATTACAGTTCTAGGGGTAGGGAATATATTTTAACTACAGTAGCAATAGGATTATAGCAAGACAGATATGTGTACAATTAAATTACTCTAAAGCAGCGGTTCCCAACCTGTGGTACGTGTACCCCTGGGGGTACTTGGCAGACTAGTTGGGGGTACGCAAAAATATTGTTGGTAATGGCGGAAGATGCGGGTGGAGGCTCGGGGGGCACTCTCAATGGGTCATCAACTAATAACCATCGTGGAACTGTGGAAGGAAGGAGCACTCAGCTGGAAAGTGACAAGTGAAGTCCTGATCTGGCATATAGTTCGAGGGGAGCCTCTGCATCTGAAATATGTGGACTGGGTGTGGATGACTCCGGTCCACATATTAATGATCACCCTGTGTCACCAGACAGCTTAGCCACCTGCTCCACCCACCCCGTGCACAAAATTTTGACTGCGAGTGCGCAGTTAGAAGCGGCACTTCAGCAGCATAGCTGCCTGGACACGTGTGGTAGAGCCGTGGAGGTTTGCGAGTCACACAGGCGAGGCGAGTCTGCATCCCCAGATAAGTTATAGTCAGTGCCGGTAAGTAAAGTACTGCTGCTAGTGCTTGCTTGATTCAGATTGCTTCACTTCCAAATAAAAACGTCCATAGTGGCTGGGTGGTTAATGTCAATCTGATCTCACATTTATTTTTATGATCATTACACTTTGACTCCCCCCAGGGCCGTGTTTAGGGGCACCAGTCACACAGCAGGGCTCCTCCTGAGAATTAGATATGAGCTTTAATCCTGTTGATACGCGTACACCATTCTGGTATAGCTTACCTCCCCTATAAAAAAGTGCTTCCTTTATTTTGAGGGATGGGTGGGGGTAATGAAGAGGGGGTACTCATAAATAAAAAGCCTAATCAAGGGGTACGGGAGAGAAAAAAGGTTGGGAACCACTGCTCTAAAGTGTTCTTAGTTCCTCGGATTTACATGATGGAGTGTATCAAATTAATTACAAATAGCTTTATTACAGTTTTTGTGATTTAAAATAGCTGCTTTTGCTTATTGAACCCACCAACTATACAGAAAATAGGAATCCTTTAGTATTCTCTATAGAAAAGTTATGTAAACAAGAGACAAAAAGCATTCAAGTTTAAAGTCCCTCATTTTGGTGTGATTTCTCTTCATTCTAGAAAGTTTTTGATCATCGAGTGAGTAATTAGCCTTTGTGTAAAGACAGAGAGATAAGATAAGGAGACCTTGAAGGGACACTAAAGTCAAAATAAAACTTTTATGATTCAGAGAGCATGCAGTTTTAAAGGACTTTCCTATTTACTTGCATTAGTAAATTGTGCAAAGGCTTTTATACATTCACTTTCTGAGCATCCAGCTACTATTCATCATATCCCAATTCACAGTGTATACGTATATCAGTCTGTGATTGGCTGATGCCTGCTACATGAAATGGGGTCGGGAAATTGAAGTACATTTTTAAATTTTTTCAGAAAAAAGTCTACTGCTCATTTAAAATTCAGATTAAGTCTTATTGCGCTGTCTTTATTATGCACTTGTTTATTATGAAATTCTACTGTATTTAGGGTCAGATTACGAGTGGTGAGCTAACAGTTATGTGAGAGTAAAAAGGAGTTTATTGCGGATGTTTGCATGCATTGCATGTAGTGCTCATATTACAAGGTAAACATAAATGCGATCACTTGAGCGCAATTGAAGTTAACTTGCGTCAAGTTAAATTTTTCACTAAACAAAAAAAAGTATCACAAAACACAACAAAACTACATTTAACACATTTGTGTGTGTGTGTGTGTGTGTGTTGGTGGTTTGTGTGTGTTTGTGTGTATTTATATGTGTATGTATGTATATATGTGTGTGTGCGTGTGTGAGTTTGTGTGCATGCATATGTGTGTGTTATATGTGTGAGTGTTTGTGTGTATGTATATGTGTATGTGTGTGAGTGAGTGTTTGTGTGAATGTATATGTGTGTATATATGTGTGTGAGGGTGGATGCATATAGATGTGTTACATGTGTGAGTAAGTGTTTGTGTGCATTTTTAACTTTATGGCCCCTATTTATCAACCCGTCAAATTTCTTGCATTCGCCGGCACCAATACGCTCGCTTAACATTGCTGTTGCGGACCTGAATACGCTACCAAACTTCTGCTGATTACTTTGGGGCAATGCCCCGCAAAAGGCCCTTTTAAGGGCTATTGGTAGTTTAGTTTAGGCTAGGGTTTTTTTTATTTTGGGAGGGCTTTTTTATTTTGATAGGGCTATTAGATTAGGTGTAATTAGTTTAAATTTCTGTAATTTGTTTATTATTTTCTTTAATTTAGTGGGGGGTTTTTTGTTCTTTAGATAATTTAATTTAGGTTATTGTATTTAACTTATTTAATTGTATTTAATTGTAGTGTAGTGTTAGGTGTTGTTGTAACTTAGGTTAGGTTTTATTTTACAGGTACTTTTGTATTTTTTTTTAGCTAGGTAGTTATTAAATAGTTAATAACTAGTGATGTCACAAATAGTTCGCCGGCGAAATAGTTCCCGTCGAACATAGCGGCGAACATTTCTGCCAGTACTTAAGATGGCGGGGACAATTGTGGGGTGGGGGAGGGAAGGCAGCTGTTTGGGAGGTATCAACAAGCTGTTTGTAAATGATTTCAGTGAGAAACCTAAAATTGTGAAAAATTTAACATTTTTTTTTTATTTAATTTAATGGCCGTGAAATGGTGGCATGAAATATACCAAAATGGGCCTAGATCAATACTTTGGGTTGTCTACTACACTACACTTAAGATAAAATTAACTCTACAAGCTCCCTACATGCTCCCTATTTAACCCCTTCACTGCTGGGCATAAATCACGTGTGGTACGCAGTGGCATTTAGCAGCCTTCTAATTACCAAAAAGCAACGCCAAAGCCATATAAGTCTGCTATTTCTGAACAAAGGGGATCCCAGAGAAGCATTTACAACCATTTATGCCATAATTGCATAAGTTGTTTGTAAATAATTTCTGTGAGAAACCTAAAGTTTGTGAAAAAGTGAACAATTTTTTTTTATTTGATCGCATTTGGCAGTGAAATGGTGGCATGAAATATACCAAAATGGGCCTAGATCAATACTTTGGAAAGTCTTCTAAAAAAAATATATACATGTCAAGGGATATTCAGGTATTCCTGACAGATATCTGGGTTCCAATGTAACTAGCGCTCATTTTGAAAAAAAGTGGTTTTGAAATAGCAAAGTGCTTCTTGTATTTATTTCCCTATAACTTGCAAAAAAAGCAAAGAACATGTTAACATTGGGTATTTCTAAGCTCAGGACAAAATTTAGAAACTATTTAGCATGGTTGTTGTTAGGGGTTAATGTGAACCTGACTAGCGCCAATCTCTTGTATGCAAGATGAGATGGGTTTGTTTGTCTGTATCGCTGTAAAAATGTTTCTTTCTGTTTCTCTGCTGGGAAATCAGATGTAAGGAGGTATTTTGTAGTGTTATTTTTATATACCTTTATTTTAAAGTCAGCAGTATGTTTTAAGTATGTGGTATTAATAAGCAGTTTTAGTTTTAAGTGATAATTGTGTTTCGGCATGTAAATATATGATATTGTTTTAGCAAGTGAAGTAACGGCTTTGAAAGTGGCTTTGAAAGTGCGATGGTGTGTGTGATTTTTTGTCACGCTCTGGTAAATATGAAACTGTTTCTTGTATGATTAATGGGTTAACGTATGTTGTATTTGTAAGGTCTGTGCACGGAGTTAGTGCAAAAAAAATGAAATATAGTTATAGGCTGTAATTGAAAGTTTATCTAAAAGTGCGTCCGTTTTTGTTGCAAGTAAATTAATCTGCAGGTCATGCTACAGTACAGAGGTGGAATTTGTGTGGTAAATCATACAAGCAGCCTAAATTATGGTTGGGATATATATATGTAATTTACCTGATGAATGGTTAGTCCTTAAAGGGACAGTCCACTGTACAATTGTTTTTATATTTGTGTATTTTCAATGACTTGTTATACAAGCTGCATAGTATAAAATGTAGGAGAAGTTGCATTTGTTAGTCTGTGTATAGCTGATGTAATTTGTAATGGGTTGAATTTCGGATAATCCTTATCTTATATTTGTCTGTAAAATCAGAGCTCAGTGCGTAGACAGAGCAATAGAAAATTGTCGTTTTATTATTTAAAGGACCAGTTCACTGATGTGAAAGGAGTTAATGAATAGCAATAACACTGTATTAGTAGTTTGCAAAATATATTTTAAGAGACCTTTCTTTGTATATATTTATTTTAAATCTGCCGTTTAGATAGCAGATATTTCTTTTTGCAGTATAACTTAATTCTCTCTGTAATGCAAACTGAAGTGATAAGTTGTCCACAATTTTAGTGTAACGATCCGTGAGACTAGCGGAAAAAAAAATACAAGAAAAAACAGAGGAGTGAAAATATTTAAAGGGATACAGGCAAACTGATATAACATCTGAGAATTTAAGGGAATATTTACATAAAAGACAATGAGGTTTACTGTAAGCCTAACACTAGTATATTTCACTGTGTTAGCAGCTTCAATTAAAGATTATTTTTTAGTTTGTCCCTTTAACTAGCCTGCATCCCGCTGTGAGTGCGTTCTTATGCTGCTTATGCTTGCTTAGGCTATTTAGTGAACGTCAGTATACATTTTTTATTATAGGGATCATTGGGAATAATTTAAAGGGGAAATTGTATTGTTATTCTTTTGTAGAAAGCTTATTTGTGTTATATGCAATTGTTATATTTGGCTGGAGAGCTGCAGAATGGTGAATATCAAATTATACACAACGTTAAATCCAATAATTTTGTTGTGGTTAAACTAATTAGCATTTATCAAGTTTTAGTGTGAATTTTATATTTTTAAGCAGTAAACTGTGTTTTTCCTTTAAGTAAAAATAAAACTTTGAGCTTGCCTTACTATCCTTGAGAAGACTGATAACACTGTGCATGTTTTGGTTTTCTTTAAAAAAAAAAAAAAAGGTTCTCTCTTGTGTTTGGCTTTGTCGCAGAGAGAAAGATTTGTACTTTACATTTAAAGCGGCAGTACTGGTGTTCTATGTTATAAAAAAAATATAAATATAAATTGCTCACTACAAAGAAACCAGTATTTATATTATATTCTGTCACAGAATATAGCTTAAAACTGATCATTTTATTTCTGTGGCCTTCTGCTGTCAAACTGTATCTCACAGATATTACAAAACTCTTTGTTATTAAAATAACCCCCACTGCGTTCAATCAATAAATGAGATATTATTTAATTAATTAATTTAAGTGACACTTTAACAAATATGTAGCTATATGGTTATGACCCAGTCTACAGCTATAACTGCAATGAGTTTGATTGCTGCTTACCAGCTAAGCCGTGGTCTATAATGTGTCTACAATAAACATCCCTATATTAAGGCAATAGGGGATGGCACACTTTCTCTGATTCTACTGCATTTACATAACTTGCTAATTTATCTGATTATAGTTTTAGTTTTATTTATATGGCTATTTTGTCTCTTGGTGTTGCAAAGAGATTTAAACAGCCTGTGATAAGAGGCAGCCCTCAAAGGCTTAAAAATTAGCATATGAGCCTACCTATGTTTGGTTTAATCTAGGAAAGTTGGTTAAAATTAAAAGTCCTATCTGAATAATGAAATGTTCATTTATACTAGTATGTCCCTTTAACAGTGGATTTGCATGGTGCATGCGGCAGGAGAACGGTGGCTGTACCATGGTTATCTGATCTTTCCCAAATAAGCGCAATTTTATTTGTACAATATGCAACTGAAGTTTCTTGAGCATCTGCAGTGATTGCTTTATTTGTGTGATATCAAAGTTTTGTACATAGTAGACGTTGCAGAGCCTGGGTATAGATGGTTCTTAGGGGGATGTTTTTAATTGTTTGTAGTGTTTTGCGAGTGTTGCATTTCAGTGAATGTCAGAATATGTGTTGAATTTTAGGTTAATTGTGGTTGTTTGAAGTTTGTGTCGGCAGCTAATGTTTTGTTTTGTGAAAGACAAGAACAATTAGTTTTCAATGTTTGTTTGTTTTGTTTTTCTCTCTTGTGACTACGTGTGGAAGCGTGCTGTATAGACAGCATATTGAATAGTGAAGTGTATTTGATTTTGCTTGCTATTGAGAATTGTCTCTGCATGAGTGGATTGCATGTTTTGTTGTTTAGTTTCTTGTTATGTTGTGTTTGCGTGTCACATGGGATGTTTCACGCAAACAAGGGGGAAGTATTGATGAGTATTGATGAATATCGTTATGTAATGGGGGTGATTGTTTTTAGGAGGTGAACCTAAAACGTTTTGAATCTCCTCTTACAATGTTATTGCCTAACCACCAGCTATGCCCTAAATTTCCTTGTCTTATCCCAATGCAGGATGCACTACATCCCTAGGATTGTCTAGAACTTTCCTTCATTGGGAATCTGGCCACGGACATCATCTACCTTGATGGCCACCCCGGTCATAGCCTGTAGACCCAGACCCCACTCCTTTTTTCCATCCCTGGTGGATAAGATCTTTTCATTGTCTTTCTGTGTTGTATTTTGCTCTCATATTTCAGATGCCTAAAATGTTTTATTTTTCTATTTGGTTCTTAACACTATATTTGTATTTGCAGGATGAGAGTATGCTGTATCCAGAGATTAAAAGACACTAACTGAATTATTTTTGAGTTTCCATATTTAGGTCAAATCTGTACAGGCAAAATTCCATAAGTGCACTCTTCAAAAGATTAAAGATTGAAAGCAAGTAAACCTTTAAAGAAAGAAAAGATGAATATGAAAGACCTTTTGTCAAGCTTGTTTTAACCACCATAATGCAGTAAAAGTTGCTGAACTATCTTTGGATCCATTCTTTGCTTTGCATGCTGGTACCAGACAGAGGACTGGACTGGGTAATCCATGACTGTTTCCTCTGATGTGTGTCTTCAGGACATAAAGACTATCCTTCTCTGGACTGTGCCTTGCCGCTCGATATGGAGGACCTGTTATGCTGTTACAAGGTCAACCAATTAAATTAGGGGAGTATTGTTTTAACTCGATTCCTTATATTGCTTGTTTTGTATTCTCTTGTATTTGTTTTATTTTTATTGATCAAATTTGGTATAAGAGATCATATGCTTTACTGGTATTAGTGCATATTGTAGTTTATGTGCTTAACAAAGTAACCCTTTAGATAAATGTAACTTTGAACTTCGCAGTATTGTACCCTATTGAATGGCCCACTGAGTATAAAAATATGTTTAAGGAAAATGCTGCAATATATCATAATATTTTAGACCCTTCCCCCTCTAGAACATAAGGAGGACACGTCTCAGCTAGAAGTTTATATTAAATATACGGAGAAATATTTGTTTGGGGAATAGCATAATTATAGTTTATAAAAGCAAATGTATTTTTCCCTTTTATTAATTGGTATGGTATCTGCAAAGTGAATTTGGTCATTTCTGATGTTTGTCAAAGAGAGTAATTCTTACCATAAAGTTGTGTTTATCTTTAAAAGAGTTTGTAGTTTTAAATGATGTTCTGTTTGTATGCGTTCCTCATACAGGAGTGTGAGAGAATTTAGGTTGCATAAAATAATTAGTAAACTAGTAGTGTTTATATCAGATGAGATTGTTGAATATTAGGATCATGGTTGGAGAATTATAAACATTATAGATAGCAGCCATGCAGAATAAAGCAACACAAGGTTCTTTTATTTTTAGAAGTTCAAAGTGACACTGTAAAGAAATTCATTTATTTTTATTGACTGTTTTCTTTTTTTTCCATTTTTTTGCTACAGGGCAGGCCTAAGCATAAGTTTTAGCATAACCATTCAGGCCCTTGATGAAGTCTGGCAGGTTTTCACTTGCTTAGTATTCATGAAGTATCATTTAAAAGTGTATAGAGAAGTTGTAAATTATTCTCTGAGAAATATCAATGTATTTAGTTTGTATTATATATCAACAATGTTTTTTTTTATTTTAAATGACATAGGATGAAAGTGACGTTTTATTTGGACATAATTGTGATTGTATTGCGGTTTGTACTCATCCTGTACTGTTTCTGTTTGCTTCCTAGACTCCCTGTGACTCGAGTGTTTGCTTGCCATGGGTATCCACTGGTTGCCTTGTCTACCCCATGAATAAATCATCAGATTTCCAGCATCTCCCTGCGGAAGAACATTGGATAAGCACCCCTACTGCAAATGAACTATTGGAGAATTGTATTACAGCAAAGTGTCAAGGTGCAGCGCTCTCAAATGGACAAAGACTGTTCTTAAAGTGATCAGAGGCCACCTAGAGACAGTTGTGCTGTTGCTATGTCATGTTTTACTGTGGAGAAGGAACTTTTGGACATATTGGGGGGTGCTAGCAATGCAGGTGGAGAAATAAACAATGCAGCGTTGTTTGGGGGTAGATGGGGGGCTGGTTGGGTCTCTGTGCCGGTAGACCGGTAGTTTTGGGAAGGCTGGAAGATAGATGGAAGGTATTGGAGGGGCTGTACCTATATGCAGTGACAATTAGCCTATAAAAGTATATCACGACATAGGAATATTTTTCTCTTTAGTATTCTCACATAGAGTTCTGTTACCATAATATAAGGCTTTACTAATTTTCTATGCCTATCTATTTTTTATGTTTTTCTGTTAGAATAAAAGGATGGTATGTTAGGGGTTAATGTGAACCTGACTAGCGCCATCTTGTTTTTGGGCGCCATCTTGTTCCTCGCAGCCATCTTGTGATTATTAGCATCCATTTTGTAATGATTAGACTTTATTATACTGGGTTATTATGTAGTGGGAACTATGTGCTTGTTATGGTAGTTTCCTTAGCTGTTCGGCCTTGTAGAAGCTTCCTGTCTGTACGCCCAGAAGAATATAATGTCAATAAGATGGTCCAGCGACCTTGGTGTATCTGCAGATGCATGGTTTATTATGACTATAGTATATTGTTATGAGCTAGTGAATTCCCAGAATCACACTGTGCTTTACTCTGTAGAACTGTGTAAAATGACGCGGTCCTAACGTGTCATCCCCTTAACCCTGTATGCTGTTACTGAAGTCTATAAGATAGGCTTGCACTGTTCAATAAACATGATTGGCTTTAGATCATATTGCTGCGTGGTCTGAGTCATTCTAAGGGATCCTTATCAGATAACCTACATCTGCCTCAGGTGGTACAGTGGGCCCGTGGCTTCGGCCTGACCTGATACTTACCCCCCTGGGGAAATACCTAACAGTTGTTTTTTGGTGGTTGTAGATGTGTAACAGATTTTGGGGGTCAAAGTTAGAAAAAGTGTGTTTTTTTCCATTTTTTCCTCATATTTTATAATATTTTTTTTTTTTTTTTTTTTTATAATTTTTATTGAGGTAAAGTATGGCTTACAAACAAATTATTTAAGCATTACATACATGCTATCACAGGAAACTTAGTACAAGATTCATCGTACAGTAAATATGATATAAGTATAAGTATTATTAGTAATAGTGTGAATAATACTCTATATAAACATAATGCAGTCCTGCCAATAGTAAACTAAGCCTCCTATCACAATAAAAGGGCCACTCTTGGACCCCTGACCAGGTGGGATTTCTGTTACAATAGGAGGCTACCTATATTAAAGAAGACCACTTATGGATCTTACTCTGTTTACCTCAGATTTTAAATTTTTATATTGTCATAACTTAGAAGAGAAAAAAATATTTTGTAGTAACAAAGGCATAGTTCAGGGGATAACAGAAGGTAAAATATTTGAACTGATAAGTTAAGTGTTGCAATATTAGTTACCAACTAGATAGTATGATAATAGTACATGCTGTAATATAAATTTTCTGTGCTGACCTACTTAAAGAAAAGGGTAATCTCAGGACTTTTTATGCAACAGTCTAGCGTGAGCAAGGTGGGAAAACAGAAAACAGAAAAAGGGTTTTTGATGTGATCTCCCAAGTTTGTAATCTGTGCTTATAAGGGAACAATATCTTAGAAGTTACCTATATGGACAACCTCAGCTCAGACCCAGAATCACTCCACATGTTCTACTAAGTATAAGAGCTGGTTATGTTACTCTGCGCAAAGTGCACCACCCTGGCCGCAGGCTATGCACTACCGCGCAATAAGTGTATAATAAAATAGTATAAGCATTAAATAAACATATACTTTGAGGTCAGTTTAGGCTAAAAAAAAATAATAAAAAAAAAAAAAAAATAATACACAGCACAGTATCTACTTCTGCAATCTTATATGTAAAGCTGTCATTTGTTAGCTGCAAAGGGGAGAAAAAAATACAGTTAGTGAAGTAATAATAAGAGACTCCCCAATCCTGCTATTTCTGAGTGGAGCTGTAAAGAGCAAGTGCGATTGTAGGTTAATATAGGAAAGTGCAGTTAGTTTGAATTTAGTAGGAAAGTCACAGCATCTGTAGTTAAAATTTATGAGGAGAAACATACCCCTATATGCTAAAGAACAATTATGGGAAGAGACTATGGCTTATATGCAGTCGGGAGTGAAACAATATAGAGAACCACTGAAAAATTCAGACTGTATCACACATTATAAACACTAAGAATGATAGTGGAAAAACTTGCAAACAAAGCTGGGTAACTGTAAATACAATATTTAGCGTGGTATTGAGTAAACACACCAGCTCAGCCAACTCCTGTGCGAATCCCCCTGACATAGTCATTTTTATTAGTTGCTCACCGTGGAGCCCAAAGTCTGAGCCCTTCATAGGCGATGGCAGCAAGACAGTGTCCCTGTGTCCGAACAGTGTCCCAATTGAACAGCCGCACATCAGTGCAACCAGAACTTTTCCAAGCTTGTATAGTCACTGCGGGTCTCTGTGGTTGTGTCCCTGTACCTCTACGATCTCGGAGTGACTGTTCTGTAGAGTCTCTCTGGTGTATATGGTCCCCGATGGGAAGAGAAGCTGACTGCATCACCTTTGCCGTAACTTGCAGCGGCTGTATAGCCGACGGTAAGCTGTGTGGGTTTTGCATCTACGGTGGCCTCATCTCCAACTTTAGGCCCTGCGGTAATAAGTGGGTTATGCGTCTCAGCCAGGGTAAGTTTATAGTGCTGGGGCCCCAGAGCACTATCACCTAGGTGCGTCGCCGAAATAGACCTGGCCGAAGTGGATTGTTGAGGTGCTATAGAGCTTCCGAAATCGTATGCTGCTGCCAACTCTTCTTCTAAGGCCACATGGTAATCAGAGAGGAGTTCGCCTACTGCTTGTAAGATAGCATTAAGACTTGTCATATCCATAATGTTGTTTTATATAGGTCGCAGGTCAGCACACTGGATAGGAAATTACAAATACACTTTCAGTGCAAACTAATGACAGGAGCTGTAAAGCAACCTGCCGGGGGGGTATTTCACGTGGTCGCTGTTCTGGACTTCAAAGTAGATCCGGGCACTGTAGCTAGCAGCGATCCTGGCAAAAATGATCTCGCTAGGTAGGCGTTCAATGGTAGATTTCAAATATGCCAAACTTAATACTGGATGCTTCATGTAGAGGGCTATATTTGGTGGTTAACTCAGGAAAGCTGGAGCAGCTCACAGAAGTGCGACCAGTCATGGCCGCCGCCCGGAAGTCCCCCCCATATTTTATAATATTTCTAATAATAAATTATAAGATATGATGAAAATAATGGTATTTTTAGAAAGTCCATTTAGTGGCGGGAAAAACGGTATATAATATGTGATGGTACAGTAAATGAGTAAGAGGAAAATTACAGCTAAACACAAACACCGCAGAAATGTAAAAATAGCCCTGGTCCTTAAGGGAAAGAAATTGAAAAATGGCCTTGGTCCTTAAGGGGTTAAAAAAAAATCTAGAAATTTGACTGTGAAATAATAGCAGTCAGTGGCGGGATCGTGGGCGGGGATGTCCAGGGGCGCGTGCGTGCACGGGAGGGCGGGGCGGGCGTGTGCACGGGGAGGGAACGGGTGGGAACCGCTACACTACAGAAAAAGTTGGTTTAAATTTTTTTTGGAATAAAAATTAAAAAAAAAAAAAGATCAGGCAGGTGGTGGGGGTTGGTCTGTGGGGGGGGGGAAGCTACACTACAGGAAAAAAAAATAAAAACAGAAAAAACATTTTTTTTGCAAACTGGGTACTGGCAGACAGCTGCCAGTACCCAAGATGGCCGCCAATAAGGCAGATGGGGAGGGTTAGAGAGCTGTTTTGGGGGGAATCAGGGAGGTTGGGGGCTAAGGGGGATGCTACACCACAGCATATGTAAATATGCTAAAAAAAATAAAAAAAAATAAAAACCTTTTATTTTAGTACTGGCAGACTTTCTGCCAGTACTTAAGATGGCGGGGGCAATTGTGGGGTGGGGGAGGGAAGGGAGCTGTTTGGGAGGGATCAGGGGGTCTGATGTGTCAGGTGGGAGGCTGATCTCTACACTAAAGCTAAAATTAACCCTGCAAGCTCCCTACAAACTACCTAATTAACCCTTTCACTGCTAGCCATAATACACGTGTGATGCACAGCAGCATTTAGCGGCCTTCTAATTACCAGAAAGCAATGCCAAAGTCATATATGTCTGCTATTTCTGAACAAAGGGGATCCCAGTGAAGCATTTACAACCTTTTATGCCATAATTGTATAAGTTGTTTGTAAATAATTTCTGTGAGAAACCTAAAGTTTGTGAAAAAGTGAACAATGTTTTTTTATTTGATCGCATTTGGCAGTGAAATGGTGGCATGAAATATACCAAAATGGGCCTAGATCAATACTTTGGGATGTCTTCTAAAAAAAAATATATACATGTCAAGGGATATTCAGGTATTCCTGACAGATATCAGGGTTCCAATGTAACTAGCGCTCATTTTGAAAAAAAGTGGTTTTGAAATAGTAAAGTGCTTCTTGTATTTATTTCCCTATAACTTGCAAAAAAAGAACATGTTAACATTGGGTATTTCTAAACTCAGGACAACATTTAGAAACTATTTAGCATGGTTGTTTTTTGGTGGTTATAGATGTGTAACAGATTTTTTTTTAGGGCCTGCCAGGGCACAGTGTCACACCAGTGCAACTCATATCTGGTGTAACAGTAGTGTAAATTAAAAGAAAATGACTGTAATAGTTTGAATAGCAGTTAATTGTCTGCAAGCGTGTGTGTCAGGCCTACAGCGTCTACTCTGCTAACTTCTGCCAGTGCACAGTGCCACTCATATCTGTTGTCACAGTAGCTTGCACGCATAGTACCACTAATGGAAAAAAAATGAAAGGCAGAGGCAGGCCACCCCGCAGGGGCCGTCGTGGTGGTGGTGCTGTGATTCCCTTTGGCCCTAGAATAATGCCCAGTGTTCAGAGGCCACGTACCCTGAACTCGAAAAGTTCTGAGGACATAGTTGACTGGCTAACACAGGACACCCAATCTTCTACAGCTTCCGCTCGGAACCTTGACGCACCATCCTCCTCCAGCTTAGCTTCGGGCACCTCTCAAGTTACCACTCGCCCGCCTGCCACCACCACCAACACTAGCACCACAGCCGCTTCACTTGATCTGTCAGAGGAGTTATTTACACATCAGTTGGAAGAAATGAGTGATGCGCAACCATTATTGCCAGAGGATGTAGATAACAGGGATATGTCTCAGTCAGGCAGCATTACACACATGGACGTACGGTGTGGTGATGATGATGATGTACCCGCTGCAGGAGTTTGGTCTGTCACTGTGAAGCAGGCGTAACCCTTACGCTACCTGATTGATATAACATCATACCTGATGTTTTAAAGCACGTTATTCCAAACAATTTAGGAATGTTAGGTGATTTATGCCCTTTATGGATTAAAACCAGACTCTGCATCAACTATGTAATTTTCCATGGGAGTTTTGCCATGGATCCCCCTCCGGCACGTCACAGTCCAGGTGTCAGTCCCCTTGAAACAACTTTCCCATCACTATTGTGGCCAGAAAGAGTCCCCGTGGGTTTTAAAATTCGCCTGCCCATTGAAGTCTATGGGGGTTCGCCGGGTTCGCCGGTTCGCAAAATTTTGCGGAAGTTTGCGTTCCCAAATTTTTAGATTTGCGACATCACTATTAATAACTATTTAATAAATATTCTACCTAGTTAAAATAAATACAAACTTACCTGTAAAATAAAAATAAACCCTAAGCTAGCTACAATGTAACTATTAGTTAAAGCGACAGTATACACTCATTTTCATATAACTGCATGTTATAGACACTACTATAAAGAATAAGATGCACAGATACTGATATAAAAGTCCAGTATAAAATGGTTTAAAAATGTACTTAGAAGCTTCCAGTTTAGCTCTGTTGAAAAGGTAGTTGGAAAGCCTACTGCAAGTGGGAAATAAGACACTCCCCCTCTCCCCCTTCTTTTGCATATGAAAAGACCCTTTACACAAACAGGAGCAAGCTGGAGAAGGCAGCTGACAGTATTCAAATAAAACTTTGGGGCTTGGTTAGGAGTCTGAAAATCAGAGCAATGATATTTAAAAATAAGCAAAATTATACATTAAAAAAAAAAAAACTTTATGGGCTTTATAAATAGATCATCTACAAAACATTTATGCAAAGAAAAAATGAGTGTATAATGGCCCTTTAACTATTAGTTATATTGTAGCTAGATTAGGATTTATTTTATAGGTAAGTATTTAGTTTTAAATAGGAATAATGTAGTTAATGATAGTAATTTTATTTATATGTATTTAAATTAGATTTAAATAAGGGGGCGTTAGGGTTAGACTTAGATTTAGTGGTTGATAAATTTAATATAGTGGCGGCGACATTGGGGACGGCAGATTAGAGGTTAATAACATAATGTAGGTGGGGGCGACGTTGGGGACGGCAGATTAGGGGTTAATAACATAATGTAGGTGGCGACGGTGTAGGGGGGCAGATTAGGGGTTAATAATATAATGTAGGTGGCGGCGGTGGCGGGGCAGCAGATTAGGGATGTTTAGACTCGGGGTATATGTTAGGGTGTTAGGTGTAAACGTAACTTTATTCTCCCATAGGAATCAATGGGATATCGGGCAGCAGCGAACATAAGCTTTCGCTGCTTTCAGACTCCCATTGATTCCTATGGCATCCGCCGCCTCCAGGGTAAGCAGGGCCGGAATAGTGCCGAGCGTACCTGGTAGAAATTTGTTAACTTGCAAAAGTAGTCAGATAGTGCCGAATTTGCATTCGGAACATCTGTAATGACGTAAGCATCGATCTGTGTCGGGCTTTGATAAATAAGGGGAATCAGGCTCGCCACAATTACGCTGCGGAATTCCAGCGTATTTACTGTTGATGGTTTGATAAATAGGCCCCTATGTGTGTTATATTTGTGAGTGAGTGTTTGTGTGTGTGTGTATATATATATATTTATAGATAGATAGATAGATAGATAGATAGATAGATAGATAGATAGATAGATAGATATATATATGTGTGTGTATATATGTGCGTGTGGATGCATATGTGTGTGTTATATTTGTGAGTGAGTGTTTGTGTTTGTGTGTATATATATATATTTATAGATATATATATATATATATATATATATATATATATATATATATGTGTGTGTATATATGTGCGTGTGGATGCATATGTGTGTGTTATATTTGTGTGTGAGTGTTTGTTTGTGTGTGTATATGTATGTACAGTATGTGTGTGAGTGTGTGTGTTGTTTAGAGTTATACGATTTCTAAAACTGTCAAAAAGCTATTTAATAACAAAAAAAAATCTGATGTCACCATTGATTTACAAATGGTTGGATACCCCCTATGTAAGCAATGTAAAAACCAAATTATACCTCGTTTTATTGAAAGTTAGAAGCAAATACAAAGAGATTGGAGGAAATTTAGACAGACAGGTAGGATTAAGAGTAATTACCCTGTGTTTAAAGTCAATAGAAAACACATCAGTGCAGAAATGTGAGCAGGATTTACCAGATGAATGACTTCCTAGTAATATAAATTTAACACAGCCTGGGGCTTGTAAATTACTTTTCTTATTTTTGCTATTTATCCCATATGAGGTTATAATTATTAAATGTTTATTAGATATTGTAAATGTGAGGACACTGTTTTTGTATTACACAGAATGTCATTTTAAAAAAATAGAATATTTAAGTGGGACATGAAAGTTAAAATTAAACTATTCTTATTCATGTAGAGGGGCCTATTTACTGTATGATAGTGCGAGCGGACATGATCCGATATAGCAGATCATGTCCACTGCACATCGATAAATGCTGACAACATAAGCTCTCTGCATTTATCATTGCACCAGCAGTTCTTGTGAACTGCTGGAGCAATACCGCCCCCTGCAGATTCGCGGCCAATTGGCCGCTAGCAGGGGGTGTCAATCAACCCGATCGTATTTGATCGGGTTGATTTCTGTCGATTTCTGTCAACCACCTCAGAGCAGGCGGACAGGTTATGGAGCAGCGGTCTTTAGATGGAAACAAGGCTCGACGGAAACATGGGGCATCAAGCTCCATACGGTGCTTGATAAATATGCCCCTCTGTACAATAAAAAAGAGTAAAAATAATCTTTACAATTTACAACAATGTTTGTTACAATGTTATATATATAATGCTCAAGACATACTCGCTCCTGAGCCTACCTCGGTGTAAACTCAACTAAAAAGTAGAATTCCATGTAAGCCCAGGCAGTGTGTGATCTAGGGAAAACACGCACTAACTACTGCAGCACCCCCAGACACCACAATCTTCAAGGTAATGACTTTCTACTGTAGAACGTCATTAACTTGCAAATGATGGCAGCTGCGGGTGCTACAGTAATTACTGTGTGCTATCCCTAGTACACTACATGTCCAGTGCTCTGTGTAGAGAATGAGAGGGGTTAATAAGAAAAAATAAAGTTATTGATGGATGGATGTCTGCAGACATTTTTTAAAGGGGCGGGGCAAAAAAAGGCCCTGAGCACATATGAGTGTGCACGTGTCTGGAGCACTATATGACATTAGCTCAGTGTTTTTTGACAAGGTTATACACATTTGGGCAGTAGGTAGCAGCAGTGTCTGCACAATTTATAAGTTATAAAAGGGCAGGCTCTAGTTTGTTACAGCTTGTAGACGTACAGTTCAGGACCCAGAAAACACTGCTGGACCGAGCATGAACTGCAGCTGGTCCACAGGTGGGTCATGTGACTAGCACTGCTGATTGAGTCAGTGTCAGTTTCTGATCAGGGTCAGCAGTGCTCTGGGGGTTTCAAATGATACTTCTACTATGTGTTTACCCCCTTTGCAAGGGTTAAACACATGGGGCTAGATTACAAGTGGCATACTAATGTTTGTGCGCGAGCAATATAAGAATATCATGGGCGCGTTAATTTGAGTGAATATTAAAAGTTGAAAGTAAATGTGTTCGCTTGAGCGCAATCTTATTTAACACACGTCGGGTTAACGTAACTGAAAACCTCTCTTAAATTGTTAGGGATAAAAATAAGTTGCACCAAACACAACATAAATAGATTAAAAAATACAGGAACACTCATAAAATCACTATCTGATAAAAATTTGTCATAAATATATATATATATATATATATATATATATATATATATATATATTTTATAGATAAAAAATAACAGGAGCGCTACAGCTGAAGGTGGATAAAACAATTAATGAATCATGCTAGAAATAATATGTGAAACAGTGTATAAATTGATACGTAAATATCTCAAAGTGTCCAATCGTTAGAATAATTAATAAGGCTGAGCCGAGATGTAATAGAGTGCAGTAAAAACAATCTAAGCAGTAGAAATATAAGTGGTAATAAAAAGCAATTAATAAATGTCTAATCATATTTAGAAATTAATAATGGCTATGCCAAGATTTAATAAAGGTGCAATCTGAACAATATAAACATATAAAAACAATCACTAAGATCAATCACTATTGTTAGCTAGCAATAACTAAAAACGGACATCTCCGTTTGATATAAGGAAAAAAGGTTGCCACCACATTAAAAAGGATAAAAAAGGGGGGTAAAAAAGAATCAGAAAATGTCTTATTCTTCAAGCAATGTTTATAGCAAATCCGGATAAGTTGTAAGATTAGTTTGCGAGTACAAACAGCAGGCTTACCCTCAGGCAGTGTGTAACTCAATTGCCTCTGTGAGTAAACTTACAGCCGTAGCGGGATGACGTCACCTTTATGGGCGCCGTCCTGGATGAGCAGTTTAATTGGTCTTTCTACGATCAGCTTGAGAATGTAGATGCCGTACTCCACACAACGAAGTATCCGCTCTTTAGTGCCTAAAAGCATGCAGGGTACTCTTTGGAGATGGTGTGTGGAAAGTACAAGTGGCAGAATAGATAAACAGTACTTCCAATTAAAATAGGTCAGTGACCTAGCTGTAAACCGAGTTGGCAGTTCTCAGTGCAAGAATAAGCACCAATATAATGATAGGTCGTGCTGGCTTGTTAGATCATGCTAGCTTGTTAGATAATTGCTCCAATTTTTCCAACCAGGGTTCACAAGCGTCACAGTTCCAAACTATAATAAGACAGTCACCAACTTACAAGATGTAACAATGTTGACTGGTCCTAACACTGCAATGCGCTGCCTTTCTGGGCTGAATCATTCCTGCTTTAACTCTGCATATTAGAATTAGCCTGTCTGGCTTTATACACACTTCCAATGTACTATATATTAAAAATAAAAATAACACATTTTTCTATGTGAAGAACATTGAAATGTAAAATATGTGTAACGCTTCGGTTTTAGGTCTAAAGCAGAAATATTGTAAAACATATTATTAATAATTATTAATAATTATTATAGATACTTTATGGATTATTTTTCATTGTCTTTGTACATTTAGAATAATTATTGACATTAATTATAAATATGTTTCAATATTTTATATTTAATAAATACACACCTTAAAGGGACAGTAAACCTTAAAATTAATGTTATATAATTCTGCACATAGTGCAGAATTATATAACATTATATTAGCCAACCATTATTTAACATAATATTGCCTTTTTATTTTTAGCAAAAACCACTTTTACAGACCCACTCTCTGGGCTCTGCTGAGCGGGAATGTTTTTTTTCCTCAGCGCATCAGGCCAGCTGTATAGTCACAGCCCGGCCCGATCGTGCCATAAGACTAAGTGCAGCTCGCTCCCGCTCTGTCTGACAGCAGGAGCGAGCTGCACTTTGTATAATGGCGCGGTCGGGCCGGGCTGTGACTATATAGCTGGCCCAATGCGCTGAGGAAAAAAAAAAGACCCGCTCAGTGAGAGTGGGTCTGTAAAACAGCGGTTTTTGCTAAAAATAAAAAGGCAATATTATGTTAAATAAAGGTTGGCTAATATAATGTTATATAATTCTGCACTATGTGCAGAATTATATAACATTAATTTTAAGGTTTAATTTTAAGGTTTACTGACCCTTTAAGATAACTCATGTTGAGTTAGCGCACATGAAGAATTAATGTAATCCTGCCGGCTTTGCACATTTAACCCGACAGGATTACATTAATTCTTCCTTGCGCTAACCCGACATGAGTTATTTTAACCCCTTAATGACCGCAGCACTTTTCCATTTTCTGTCCGTTTAGGACCAAGGCTATTTTTACATTGTTGCGGTGTTTGTGTTTAGCTGTAATTTTCCTCTTACTCATTTACTGTAACCACATATATTATATACCGTTTTTCTCGCCATTAAATTGACTTTCAAAAGATACCATAATTTTCATCATATCTTATAATTTACTGTAAAAAACATTATAAAATATGAGGAAAAAATGGAAAAAAAAACATTTTTTCTAACTTTGACCCCCAAAATCTGTTACACATCTACAACCACCAAAAAACACCCATGCTAAATAGTTTCTAAATTTTGTCCTGAGTTTAGAAATACCCAATGTTTACATGTTCTTTGCTTTTTTTGCAAGTTATAGGGCCATAAATACAAGTAGCACTTTGCTATTTCCAAACCACTTTTTTTCAAAATTAGCGCTAGTTACATTGGAACACTAATATCTTTCAGGAATCCCTGAATATCCATTGACATGTATATATTTTTTTTTAGAAGACATCCCAAAGTATTGATCTAGGCCCATTTTGGTATATTTCATGCCACCATTTCACCGCCAAATGCGATCAAATAAAAAAAATTGTTCACTTTTTCACAAATATTTTCACAAACTTTAGGTTTCTCACTGAAATTATTTACAAACAACTTATGCAATTATAGCATAAATGATTGTAAATGCTTCTCTGGGATCCCCTTTGTTCAGAAATAGCAGACATATATGGCTTTGGCTTTGCTTTTTGGTAATTAGAAGGCTGCTAAATGCCCCTGCGCAAAATACGTGTATTATGCCCAGCAGTGAAGGGGTTAATTAGGGAGCATGTAGGGAGCTTCTAGGGTTAATTTTAGCTTTAGTGTAGTGTAGTAGACAACCCCAAGTATTGATCTAGGCCCATTTTGGTATATTTCATGCCACCATTTCACCGCCAAATGCGATCAAATTAAAAAAAAAACGTTAATTTTTTCACAATTTTAGGTTTCTCACTGAAATTATTTACAAACAGCTTGTGCAATTATGGCACAAATGGTTGTAAATGCTTCTCTGGGATGCCCTTTGTTCAGAAATAGCAGACATATATGACTTTGGCATTGCTTTTTGGTAATTAGAAAGTCGCTAAATGCTGCTGCGCATCACACGTGTATTATGGCTAGCAGTGAAGGGGTTAATTAGGTAGTGTGTAGGGATCTTGCAGGGTTAATTTTAGCTTTAGTGTAGAGATCAGCCTCCCACCTGACACATCCCACCCCCTGATCCCTCCCAAACAGCTCCCTTCCCTCCCCCACCCCACTATTGTCCCCGCCATCTTAAGTACTGGCAGAAAGTCTGCCAGTACTAAAATAAAAGATTTTTTTTTTTTTTAAAGAAAAAAAAAAAAAAGCATATTTACATATGCTGTGTTTAGGATCCCCCCTTAGCCCCCAACCTCCCTGATCCCCCCCAAAACAGCTCTCTAAGCCTCCCCCTCTGCCTTATTGGGGGCCATCTTGGGTACTGGCAGCTGTCTGCCAGTACCCAGTTTGCACAATTAAATGTTTATTTTTTTATTTTATTTTTTATTTTTTCTGTTGTGTTATTCCCCCCCCCCATAGATCAACCCCCACCACCTAAATAACGCTTTTTTTTTAAAATTATTGGTCCCACTTTTATTTTGGGACACATTTTTTTCTGTAGTGCAGCGGTCCCCACCCGGTCCCTGCCCCGGCGCGCCCCCTGTGCGCGCGCCCCCGCGCGCGCCCCTTGTGCGCGCGCCCCCTGTGCGCGCGCCCGGACTTCCACGCCCACGATCCCGCCCCCCTCCACTTGACCAGGGCCATCGATGGCCGCCACCCACCTCCCACACCGGCTCCCACCCACCAACGGTACCGGCCATCGATGTCCGGTGCAGAGAGGGCCACAGAGTGGCTCTCTCTGCATCGGATGGCCATCTAAGGTTATTGCAGGATGCCTCCATATCGAGGCATCACTGCAATAACCGGAAAGCAGCTGGAAGCGAGCAGGATCGCTTCCAGCTGCTTTCCACACCGAGGACGTGCAGGGTACGTCCTCAGGCGTTAACTGCCTTTTTTCTGAGGACGTACCCTGCACGTCCTCGGTCATTAAGGGGTTAAGGTGTGTTATATATTTATAAAATATTGAAAAATATTAATAGTTAATGTAAATAGTTATAAACAATTCATAGAATAAATGTATATTGTACAGTATCTATAATAATCATTAATAATTATTACTATGTTTTACAATATTTAATATTTCTATAATGCGCCTAAAGATAACTAATTCTGCATGTGCAATAACCCGACACATGTTAGACTTACACTGCGCATTCCCAAAGTGCATTACGCATATTTTACATTACAATGTTCGTCACATAGAATTTTTTTTTAATTTTATGTATAGATATGTGTGTGTGTGTAATAATGTTAATGTCAAATCTATACCTATTACAGATATACAAGTATAGATATATAAAGACAGGTCTGCAAATTTCCGCTTGCCCACTAGCCATTGGTGAGTACAAAATGAACTGTGTGAGTAGATATCCTAGTCTGGTTGCAAAGTAGAGGAATGTGCTTAAAACATTAATATAAAGGAATATTGTGGGGAAATAAGAAATGTTCTGTACCCAGAGGTCAGTTAAAGGGAAATAAAACCCATTTTTTTTCTTTCATGATTCAGATATAACATAACATTTTAAACAACTTTCTAATTTACTTCTATCATATTTTCTTTATTTTCTTGTTATCTTTTGTTGAAAAGCAGAAATATAAGTTCAAGAGTGTGCACGTGTTTGTAACACTATATGGCAGTAGTTTTGCAACAATGTTATACATTAGCTAGAGCACTAGATGGCAGCACTATGTCCTGTCATGTAGTTCCTCGGGCATGTGCACGCTACCTACCTAGGTATCTCTTCAACAAAGAATATCATGAGAATTAAATAAATTTGATAATAGAAGTAAATGGGAAACTTTTTAAAAATTGTATTCTCTATCTGAATCATGAAAGAAAATTTTTGGGTTTAATGTCCCTTTAATATTTAGCAGATAATGCATTGAGGCAAAGCAAGCAACTGATAAGTTCAGTATAGGTGGCAGTCTCCGCAGGCAACATCAGCTATTTAAAATGATTGTCCCCTTTATCAAGCTAAAGAACATCCATGGTTAGTTCTAGGTTAAAACCCATGCAAAATTAAAAAAGCAAACTGGGCATCAAAGCGATTTGTTTCATGTTCCTGCTGCCTTAGATAGAACCTGCCCTGGTTTACACAACTTTGCATCATGTGAGGAGGAGATACATAATGTCTATACACTGTGCCAAATGGCCAGCTTAAAAGCTATAATGCAATGATAATTTGTTATGGTTTAAAATTGAAGAAAAAAAAAAAATTACTGCACAAGAAGGTGATTTACAATTTCTAGAAGAGCTGTGGGCGGGTGATGGGTGGGATCACTTACGAGATAACATTTTGGCCTGGCTAGTAGGTTAGGACTTGAAATTTTGAGCCCTGTATGAAGATATATATATAAATATATTGTATATGTAAAAATTATATGTGAAGAACATTGGAATGTGAAATACTAATAATTCCTGCCCGGTTAGCGCACAAGCAATAAGTGTTATTTTTTTTCTTCTTCTGTGCTCTTTATTAAAGTATATGGGGAGAATAAGTTAGCGTGATCACATTAGGTTTTGCTAGCACACAAAAGGTTTACTTTCAACTTGTAATAGGTGCACTAAATCATTTCTCCTAGCGATGTTTACACCCAAGCAACAGTACTAAATAGCACACCACTTGTAAGCTAGTTCATAGAGGTATAGGGTTGCTAGTCTTAAAATTGCATGCCCTAAACAGTAATATACCTTTAAAAGCATTGATGCAAAATTCCTACCATATAGTTCTCTAAGCATGTGCATGCTCATGTGCCTACTTAGATATGCTCTTCAATAAAGGACACCAAGAGAACAACAACATAAATATGATAATAGAAGCACCTGTTTAGTGTAATTTGTTAAATATATTGTAGATGCACAAGCTGCAATCTACTTCTTGTTGGAGACATTTATCAACAGATAGTATTTATAAGTCATTTTTTATAGTTAGTAGTGTATTTTATCAACAATATCTATTGAGATACTATGGAAGTACCTACTAATCAGGAGAAATTTGGGGATAATATTAGTAGAGTCAATAGATCTTGAAATTTAGATCTACTGAAATCACCTTGTGGGGTTGAAAATATAGAGGATCCTTTAAAACTATTCAGAGAACTGAAAAAAACTACTACTAAAAGGTGCCAAAGAGTGGCAGGATCTAGTTCTACTAGATAAATATTATCCATGATAATATACCTAGAAGGCTGAGAATTTTTAAATTTCCAGCATTTGACCTAGATGAGGTTGAGTTCCATACAGAATGGGAATAAACATTACACAACTGCTCTATATCTTTATCTTTAGAGAGTCTAAATTAAAGAATTTAACAGAACAAATTGATAAAGTAACTGAGAAATTACAACCTTTTCATTCAGTAGATAAATGGAAAAATTTAAATAATAATATACAGACTAGAGTGAGTAATTTTTCAAAAGACCTAGAGCTCAATAAGATTAAAAAATTAAGACGAGGACATTTTGACGGGGGCGGAGCTTGGCCACGCTTGTAGATAGCCGCACACTAATCTAGCTCTGAAGCCTTAAGACTCTTGTTATAGGTATAAGTAGCTCACAGCACATTGGAACCTGTTCAAAAAGTGGTACATAGCACCTATGGTCGAGCCGGACACTTTTAGCTGTGACCCTGGAGGTTATAGCAGTGGTGGAGGTTTTTCATTAAGCGGAGCGCATTGGGGCCTGAACTGAAAAGGAAGCAGCCGTAGCAGTAACAGCAGAGAACGCATGCGACAAGAAACGGCTTATACCACACTTGAGCTAAAACAGCCGTTTGCTGACGGCTAGACCGGGCTGACTGTGGCCCAGATTCACTACAACTTGACAGACCTGGGCAGCTGGGTGCGGTAACACGCTGCATCGGAGACCGGGGACATTGAGGCGCGCTGGGCCTACAGATTCCCCCTACATCTAGGGGCAGACCGGGAGCCAGAGGTAGCCGCATGGAGGTGAGACGGAGACGTCCTGTAAAAAATACATAATAGTGGGTCCTGAGCTGGAAGGGAACCAGCAGTGGTGGTTGTGTCAGGAGCCGCATCAAGTGAGGAGTGACCCGCACCACATTACAACTAAGTGCCGGTCTGGCTGCGGTTGAACAGATCCGGTGGACTATTCTGCCTGGAAAACTTCCCTAATAAAACGAAGCAGCAACAAACAGGTACATTTATAAAGAGGACCGGTGTGGCATGACTGGTGGGCCCTAATAAAGTAGTGGAACCGCATAAACATTAAAGGCCCTGCTGACAGATTGCAAAAACGAAGTAAGAACTTGTGGGGACTTTTATATGAAAAGAGCTTAAAACCTCCTCAGTTAACAGCACTAAGTAGACACTGTTTTATAGCGGCCTATTTGCACATACTGAGTCACTTTGGTCAATACAACTAGCCGGGCCTGGCAGAAATAAAAGAAAACTCTGAGCAGACCCCATGTGAGGCAAAACCACTAGATTGTATAAGCCTATCTCCCCTGATTTTACAACCCTTATAGGCATACAGTCACTCACTTGCTATTACTGAACACTGGGGAACCCTTTCCTGCCCTGTGGTGTTGTCCTGAACCCTGAAGAATGGCTAATAGGCGCATAGTCAAGCTGCCCAAGGGCTCACAATCATCCAATATGGAGAGCTATTTAATCTCAGCTGACACTACCCCTAGTGCTCATAGAGAGGCACAAGACAGTGGTAAGCACTCTGCAGCCATACAGACATCTAATCTGGAACCCCAGCAACCTTCTTACCTTACCAGGGATGACATTAAGCACCTGTCATCCAAACATGACATACACAAAGCTATGATGGATGTCAAGCTTATGTTTGGGGAATTGAAAAAGGACATAGCAGCAGTTGATCATAGAGTTTCCCAGATGGAAGAAGTACAAGAGACAATGCGCTCAGATCTCCAACACCAAGCCAGCTGCATACAATCCCAAGACGCAACAGTCCAGACCCTGACCGACAGGATTGAGGACCTGGAAAACAGGAGCAGGCGCAATAACTTGAGATTGCGTGGAGTGCCTGAAACAGTGAATCCACCTGAGATAGGTCAATATATAAAAGACTTCTTCAAATTTCTTAAAAGTGCACCTACCTCTGCAGACATACAAGTTGAAAGAGCACACAGGGCTCTTAGGCCCAGACCACCGGCCAGGGCCCCGCCAAGGGACATAATTATCAAATTACTCTCTTGTAAAGATAAAGAAGATATCCTTCAGCTGTCCAGAAACAAGCATCCTCTTACAGATGGGGATTCCCCACTTGCATTATCGCCTCGAAGAATGGCTCAACAGCAATTTACAAGTCTCCAGAGGATCTTCACACTCTAAATCAAACTTTTGGATTACAGATCAGAGCACCTAATGTGCCTGTGGCTCCTGCCCAACCAGACCCTGATGTTAACAGAGAGGGGGCGGTCCGGGGTCGAGATTAGGCTATTTGAGGCCTGATATCCTGTATCAGTCGCCTACATTTGGTGCACTGGTAGACCTATACCTTGCATAGAAAGCCCTGCCCGGGTTGAACAGTCCCACCTTCTTCAGGAACAGATAAGTTAATGACTACCTATTCCAATCTGTGAAATATGCTTAATTATAATTTTTCCCTTTCAGCTTTTTACTTTGGTGCCTAGCATTAAGTATATCTGACACCACAGTTGGACTGTTTAAGCACTGAGAGACACGGACAGATACTTGGAACTGATGTATTGCATATAAACATGTCCTTCAATAGCACTGCATTAACTGTTTATTTGTGCTTAATAGTTATTATTGTATTGATGCATGTGTTCACAATATATCACGCACTGAAATAATTTCTGCTCATAGATGTGATCTGTGGGTCTGCCGACCGGCTCTCTCTCTCTCCCCCTAGATTTAGCAGATTGTACATATAATAAAATAATATAGAATGTAAGCAAAAGGATCACTTGGGGTTTAGGGGGGAGGGAGGGACAGCCAGGGTTGCATGAAACCAGAATTCTTACATAAGCTGTATTGGAGACCTATGGTAAAACAATATATAATAAATGAAAAAAAAAAAAAAAAAAGCACTATTTAAGAAACTTATTAGCCCAATTGAAGCGACATATGGGGATAAACTGAGGAAGAATTTAGCAAATTATAAGCTAATGCATATTGGATGGGTTTTATTGTTCAGGCACTATTTAGAATATATAAAGTACCAAGCGGGTGCTGTGTTGATGGACGATCTGAATACTCGTCCTTAGTCTATATCTAGGTTCTGACAATGTTATATGATATGTTTTTGAGTTACTTTACCTACAAAGTTCAAATATCTGTTAATATATTGTAACAAGAGTATTGAGGCTAATACCTCCTATTGGTTTATTTGTTTAACATATAGATACCAATCCCCTCTCTTCTAATCCTCTACCCCCAGATTCTACTGTGCTACGTGTGAGGATCCAACCTTTTGCTGCCCGGTCCCTTTTGGAATCCTCCACATCTGCTCTCTCTTCCCCTACCTCTCTGCCTAATATCCCTCTCCCCTTTAGACCTCTTCTATCCCCCTGAATTTGCCCTCACCTCCTTTCCTCTCTTTATTCGCTCTCCCCTTTCCACATTTAAAGCCTTCCCTTCTTGTCCCTTCACCTACTCCCCCCTTATCCCCCTTGTTTTCCACCCTCCACTTTTTTTTTTTTTTCCCCACTCACCTCAATGGCACTCCCGCAACCACGGAATAGAGCCCATAATCTGGATTTTCTCACAGTAAATGTTAAGGGCCTAAACAACCCGGGGAAACGTTCAATTATCACAAGAGATTTACATAGAATGGGTGGTGACATCATTTTTATCCAAGAAACCCACTATTCTAAATATAGGGAACCCAGGTGGTTTAGTAGACACTACCCAACAGTTGATTTTGCCTCTGGACCCTCCAAAAAGAATGGAGTTGGCATTTTGTTCCACCACAGTGTCCCCTTCCAGGCAGAGCAAACGCTGAAAGATCCTAATGGAAGATATATAATTATGACAGGTAAATTGTATGGCAGACCTATGACCCTGGCCAACCTATACTTTCCAAATAAGGCTCAGGATGTGTTTTTTTTAAAAAGTAGTGCAGCGTATCTTAGAAGTACAAAAGGGTGTCCTCTATCTGGGAGGTGATTTTAATATCTCACTAAATCCCAGTTTGGACGGCCTCTCCAGCGCCCCCCAAAAGGTGGCAAAGCATCTGATTCGGTCTTTAAGAGACTTAGGCATCCACGATATCTGGCGTACCTTCCACCCATTGGACAAAAACTATACTTTTTATTCACATCCTCACAGGAAGTACACTAGAATCGACTACCTCTGTACTGACTCTGCGGGTCTAGGGGTGACAATGGGTTGCAGTGTTAATACAATCACGTGGTCGGACCATGCTCCGGTTAAATGCACTATTAACTGGCCAAACACTCCAATTACTCCTCACGTCTGGAGGCTTGATGAGTATCTCCTAGACAACAAAATCTTAGCGCTGGACCTACATAAAAACATAGAGGAATACTTCCTCCTGAATGCGAATGACGCTATGGACAGCTCTGTTGTATAGGAGGCACACAAAAGTGTAATCAGGGGTCGTCGGATTGGATATAGTGCAGCTAAGCGCAGATCCAAAAGAGAAACCTATAGCGCATTGCTAGCACAAGTATCACAAATAGAACTAGCGCATAAAGAAAGGCCCGCTGACCGAGCACTGCAAACAGAGCTAGCATCAGCTAGATCGGCGCTGCTACATCATCTGCAGGAGGAGCAGCACAAAAAAGCGCGCATACTGCATCAAATGTTCTTTGAACATAGCAACAAAGCAGGGAAGTTCCTGGCCCGAGCGCTGGCACGGAAAAGATTGCGCTTGTATGTCTATGAAGCTACAGACAAACAGGGGAAAACGCATAAGGAAGGTTAAGCCATAGCAAATATCTTTGGCAACTTCTATAAAACCTTATACAATATACGTACAGCAGAGGATCTGCAGGGAAACCCCCGAGATGGACAAACTCTTGAACAGGAGACCCTTGATTATATTGAAAATGCAGAGGTACCATCTCTGTCTGCTGAGCAGGCGAGTCAATTAGAAGCGCCTATAGCAGTGGAGATCAAATGTCTTCCAGCGGGCAAGAGCCCTGGCCCGATGGGTTTGGCATGCGCTATTACAAAAAATTTGCTGACATACTAATACCCCACCTTCTTCGGGTGTTCAACCGACTTTCCGAAGCCCCCACTCTACCGAGTACGATGCTTGAGGCATATATTTCGGTTATTCCCAAGCCGGGCAAACCAGAAAACCTGCCTGGCAGTTACAGACCAATATCGCTGCTTAACTCCCATGTTAAGATCCTGGCCAAAGTGATAGCGAACCGCCTCCAAAAATTTCTGCCCCAGCTGGTCTCCACGGACCAAACAGGGTTTGTCCCAGCTAGAGAGGCACGGGATAACACTCTCAGAGTGATCCAGCTGATCGCACATGCACAGGCCTATTCCGCTCCGTTGGTACTGATATCGACGGACGCGGAAAAGGCCTTTGATCGGGTCAATTGGGCCTTCATGCAGCATACTCTAGGAAAAATGGGTTTTGGAGCACGTTTTGTAAATTATATATTCTCCTTATATTCCAACCCGAACGCCAAAGTGCGGGTGAATGGATTGTTCTCGGAATCGTTTCGGATTTCAAATGGAACGAGGCAGGGATGTCCCCTTTCGTCCCTACTATTTGCTCTGGTTATGGAGGTCCTGGCCTGCAGAATATGCAAGAACTCTGAGATATGTGAATACCGAACAGGGGGTGTGGAACACAAACTGGCTATGTATGCTGACGATGTGCTTCTGACCCTAGCTGACAATGACATATCTTTACGGGAATCGCTGGCCGTGTTTGAGAGATTCGGGCGGGTATCGGACTTTTCGCTCAATCTCTCCAAGTCTGAGATGTTGAACATTTTGATATCTGGAGACACTTTTGCATCCCACAACGACCGTTACCCCCTAAAAATTGCAACAAAACATTGAAAATGCTTGGGCGTCACCTTGGCCCCCTCGGTCAGAGAAATAGTGAACACAAACTACAAGCGTATAAGAGAGGAGGTAACCCGGGATTTGGCGACTTGGAAGAACAAAACCATCTCTTGGATGGGTAGAATCCAAGTGGCAAAAATGAACATCTTGCCCAGAGTTCTATACATTATGCAGGCGATCCCTCTCTCATCAGCAGAGCACATAATCCACCAAAGTCAGTCAGCACTAGAGTCCTATGTGTGGAATGGTCTGAGGCCAAGGATTAATAAGAGAACAATGTACCTCCCTAGAGATCGAGGAGGAGCGGGCGTCCCTCGACTGAGCGAATACCTTAAAGCTATTCAATTGCAACACTTGGTGGAATGGTGTCATGGCTCATCCAACAAGGCTTGGATAGGCTTAGACAGAGAGATCCTCCGGAGGGGCAATGTGGGCTCCCTCACGTGGATCAGCCCAATGCAACGCCCCAATTGGCTCTCACAATACCCTCTGATTGACGATGTGCTACGTAGCTGGGACAAATTGATTAAGTCGAGACCACATATCTCCACCCCCCTCTCGCCGGTGACGCCTGTTCGAGAAAACCCGGTTAACGGGTTGGCAAATAAAAATTACTCTCTGGGATCTACCTACACACTAGCTGAGACCGCGATTTCGAGCACCCTGACAGGGAATAAAATCAAGCCACAGGCGGAACTGGCTGATTGGAATTGCGACCTATTCTCTTCATGGTTCAGAAAGGCGCAATTTAATCACTATTTTAACACCCTGCGGGACAGGGAGCCGCTGAATAGACAGAAAACACCTTTTGAGGTCCTTTGTACCTCAACGAACTTGCCAAAACATCTTATTTCGAATCTATACAAGCTACTATTGGAAGGAGGAGATGATGTACTCCCTTCCTACATGGTTGCTTGGCAACAAGAACTCAAAGGCGTGGATATCTGTATTTCGAAAAGCGAAACGGGCATCGGTCTCGATGAGACTTCAGGAATTACATTGTAAGTTCCTGAGTAGGTGGTACCTCACGCCACAGAGGCTGAAAAAAAATTACCCGCACACGGACGGGGGGTGTTGGAGAGGATGCGGAGAAGAAGGATCTATGTTGCACATTTGGTGGCATTGCCCCTACATACAACCCTTCTGGAGCAAGATATTTCGGGAATGTAGCAAACTGCTTGAAGTTATTATACCTCCGGACCCCAAATATCTGATATACCATGACCTACCTAAAATTGCTAGGGACGCAAAACACCACCTGCTCCTCCTGATGTTAAACTGTGCAAAGGGACTTATACCAAGATATTGGAAATCACTACACGCACCCAGCTTTGAGGAATGGAGGGCCGGGGTCTGGGACTTACTGAGCCTGGAGAGATTCCATTACATGAGGACAGGGAGGTTGGAAATACATTAATACATGGTTCTGATCTGGGAGGGTAAGGTTATATAGAGCATGACATAATAGGGGAATTTGCACGGATCACTGTGGTGGAACCTGTGAAATACTTGGATTCCCTAGGCCAAATTTGGTTAAAAATTCAATAATTGATATTCATTCCCTTTTTTTTTTTTTTTTTTTCTTCTTTCTCTCTCCTCCTTTTCACCCCCCCCCCAATCATTTGCCCGCCCCCCCTCCGTTTACTAACATGCTCCCTCCCTTCCCCCCCCCTGTTCTTCCCCCTTCTATTTCCCCGCTCCTTTCCATGTCTTATTCAAAATGTTCAAAGACCATCCGGGGTGGGCGTGGTCGGACCCATCCTTATTTAACGTTGAAGTGACAGCCTTGCTAGGCTGTAAACATAATGTCCTTGGGCCCGACGGCGTTAGCCTCAAAAATATTTTTGCTTATTATTGGCAACTTACTAAGTTAAATGTATAAACATTGAACATGCCAAATGTAATAATATGGTTATTTATCATTCCTTTACCTCGACTTATCTCCTTTGATATGATGTAAATATCTTGTCGATAAGTATGTTATTTGTCGCACTCAATGTAAAGGATGTCATTCTGTATGTGTTCATTCAATAAAGCTTTTATTTGGAAAAAATAAAATAAAAAATTAACACGAGATATGGAAGATTTTTCATCCAATCAGGTATATTGCTATAATAATAAAACTACCAATGAAAAACATAACAACTCAAGATAATGATTATGTTAAAAACTACGGAACCAGGAAAGGTCTTAACAAGTAAGAAATTCTTATCCCAACTAAAACAAGGGGAATTTTTATACTAAAAATGATAAAAACAAAAATAAAAATCAAACTGGGAACCAAACTGGACATAATAAAAGTTGGAACTATTACCACAATCATCAGAGTAATGAGAGAGAAATACAAGTGTCTAATAAGTTTTGGACCTTAGCAGAACAACATTGTGAATCACCACGTTGGCAACAACAGGGGGCTAAACCTAAAATTTAATTATCCGAATACTAAGAATACTAATCATTATACATATAAAATGAAAACTAATTTCTATAAAGGTTCAGGAAACAATTCTAGGAGTAGTTTTTTAGAGACTCCCCCTTGGAGACAATCCCTACTATGTCAGAAAACAATATACCTCCCCTATGTACGTTCACATCTTCTGACACCAAGGAAACCAAAACGTCCTCTGGAAGATACAGAGGAAATAGAGGAGGAAGGAAACCTAGAGAAAAGAGACAGAAAAGGTGGAATTAGGTGAAAATTTTAAACAAAATTTTAATTTATCTAAAAAGAACTTCACGACTAATGAATTATCACTATTATCTAATGGTCGCAACTTTTTCATAGATGTTGAACGATATATAAGAAATTTAACCCTAAAATGCTTTTTTTCACGAAATAATGAAATACAATCTCTTAATGAAAGTGATGTAAGTACACAGTAAATCTTATAGAGTCTAAGTAATGAAGAATTACAAGACATCGAAAGAGAAAAGATAGAAATAACCACTATTGAATTATTACCTTTAGATTTATCAATATATGAGGAAGATGATAAAATTATAAAACATTGCCCTTTAAAACATAAGTCTATTTTTTTATTCTCAAAATACCCAAAGTGAGTGTATTAAAATATACAATAAACTAGTATGTAAAGATCTGGAGAAAATGTTTGCTAAAAATAATAAATTAAATAAAAAAAATAATTTAGAGATAATCTAAATCCTGGGGAAAGAAAATCATTAAAGACCCTTATTATATGTACCTATATTATACTTATTAACCCTTAATCTGCTGCTCCGGACACCGCCGCCACCTACATTATACTTATGAACCCCTAATCTGCTGCCCCCAACATCGCTGCCACCTACATTATATTTATTAACCCCTAATCTGCCGCCCCAATGTCACCACCACCTACCTACACTTATTAACCCCTAATCTGCTGCCCCTAACATCGCTGCCACTATAATAAACATATTAACCCTTAGACCGCCGCACTCCTGCCTCCCAAACATTAGTTAAATATTATTAACCCCTAATCTTCCATCCCTAACATCGCCACCACCTACCTACATTTATTAACCCTTAATCTGCAGCCCCCAATGTCGCCGCCACTATATTAAAGTTATTAACCCCTAAACCTAAGTCTAACCCTAAGTTTAACCAGAAGTGGTCCTCCAGACGGGCAGAATTCTTCATCCAAGCCGGGCAGAAGTGATCCTCTAGACGGGCAGAAGTCTTCATCCAGATGACATCTTCTATCTTCATCCATCCGGCGCGGAGCGTGTCCATCTTCAAGACATCCAATGCGGAGCATCCTCTTATGGCGACGACTATAACAGAATGAAGGTACCTTTAAGTGACGTCATCCAAGATGGCGTCCCTTAGATTCCTATTGGCTGATAGAATTATATCAGCCAATCGGAATTAAGGTAGAAAAAAATCCTATTGGCTGATGCAATCAGCCAATAGGATTAAAGTTCAATCCTATTGGCTGATCCAATCAGCCAGTAGGATTGAGCTTGCATTCTATTGGCTGATTGGAACAGCCAATAGAATGCAAGCTCAATCCTATTAGCTGATTGGATCAGCCAATAGGATTGATCTTAAATCCTATTGGCTGATTGCATCAGCCAATAGGATTTTTTCTACCTTAATTCCGATTGGCTGATAGAACTTTACAAAATTTACTTAAGTCGATTTGCGGTAAGGCCAAAAAAGTGAGCGGTGCCCTTAAACCTTCAAGACTCGTAATACCAGCGGGCGTAAAAAAGCAGCGTTAGGACCTCTTAACGCTACTTTTTTACCCTAATGCACAACTCATAATCTAGCCGATAGTCTTTAGAGGTGCAGATAAGGGAGGGGGTATAATAGTACAAGATAGGCATGAATATCTTCAAGAAGCCTATCATTTATTGGGGGATAACACTACATACCTTCCCTTAAAACTAGACCCAACTACTCAATATAAGAAGGAATTGTGGGATCTACTTAGGGGTGCGAAAGATCAGGGGATACTTAATATAAATGAATTTAACTACATATATTTAGTGTATCCAACGATCGTGTGCTTTTACCATTTGCCGAAAATGCACAAAAATCCCTCGCACCCCCCCCCCCCCCCGGGGAGACCAATAATTTCTGGAATTGGTTCATTATGTGATAATCTTTCAAAATATATAGATTATTTTTTACAGCCCCTAGTTAAAGAAACAAAATCATATCTGAGGGACACTAAAGATACAATTAATAAATTTAAAGGTATGGAATGGAAAGGTAATTACCTCTGGGTAACGTGTGATGTCTCCGCTCTGTATACAAGCATTCTCCATGATAAAGGTCCAATTAAAGTAAAACAAGAATGTCTAAAAAGTAACCTTTCCCCTAACCAAATTGAATTTATTGTTGATAGCATTATATTTATCTTAAATCACAATTATTTTCTTTTTGAGGACACATATTATAAACAAATACAGGGAACCGCGATGGGGACGACCTTTGCCCCACCATATGCGAACATATATATGTCACAATTTGAGGACGAATATATCTGGATTAATAACCCATATGACAAAAATATTGTTTGTTACTTTCGATACATTGATGACATCATAATGATTTGGCAAGGGCCCGTTGATGAAATTGAGAACCTAATGGGACATCTAAATAACAATGATTATAATTTGAAATGTACTTATAATTGTTCCGAAACTGTAATTGATTTTTTAGATTTATCCCTTTTTAAAAATAGAAAATTAGATAACACCTCTACAGTAGCGGTGAAGAATTATAGAAAAATGACTGACCGTAACGGCTTATTAAATTCTAAGAGTGGGCATCTTAAACAATGGAAGACAAATATATTGCTAGGTTAGTACCAGCGAATAAAACACAACTGCACTGAACAAGATGATTATGATAGGGAGGCAGAAATTTTAACAAATAAGTTTAAAGAAAAGGGATACGAGGATGAACTACTTAAAAACACAAAAGAAAAAGTAGATAATATGGAAAGAACAAACCTCATTAAAAAATAAGATAAGAGGAAAAATTAAAATAAGCCCCTTGAAAATAAGTCTGTACCCAAATTTGCAACAAAATTTAATGCTCAACATTATCAGATAAAAAATATACTTAAAAAAACATTGGCAGGTTTTAAATCTAGATCCCATCCTAAAAAAGACTCTAGGATCTCAACCTGAAATTAGATTCAGAAAAAATAAGGATATTAAAAATTATCTAGCGCCCACGAAATTAAGAGGACAAAAAATGGTGAAAGAACAAGTACAATGGTTGGGTATAACTCCTGGCCTTTACAAATGTAGGGTTAAGAATTACGTTATGTGTCCACATACTGTATCAGCAAGGACCATAAAGTTTTTCAAAATGCAGATAGATCAAAAAGTTTTCAGTGCAAAAATCGATGCGCTTGCACTTCCACGTATGTGGTTTATCAGTTAAACTGTTCCTGCAATTTAATTTATATAGACAGGACCAAACATAGATCAAGTATAGATTGAGGGAACATCTTACAAATATTACAACAGGCATGGAGAACCATAGTGTCTCAGCACATTTTAAAAAGGTTCACAATCAAGATCCAAAAAAGCTAGAAATTAGAATTATAGAACATATAACCATCAATAAGTGGGATACTAACAGGTTGCTAAAATTGAGACAACAGGAGACGTTTTGGATCAAAAAATGTAATTCTCTATTTCCCAAGAGATTAAATATAGATATAGATATCCAAACTTTCTTAGTATAGTTTAAATGGCATATAAATATTTTACAAACCTCATGAATAGGCTAGGGATATTTTGAATGATCGTTCTAGGTATCTTCAATCTTACATTTCATATCTCTCTAAATCTGTATAAATAATTTCTCAATATTTTTATTTTAGTACCTTGTTATATTGTATTCTTGTTTTGATATAATGTTATATATACAAATATGTTTTTTATTTATTTTATACCATATTTATGAATGTATTTTAATATATGTAATTTTTAATATGTTTTTAAATGCTAACTATTTAACTTGAGATGAAATGTAATATTTATTTGACACTTATTAACTATTAGTATAACAATTGAAGTATTATATGTAAGTTATTTGGTTATGTTATTATTTATAACAAATTAAATACTAATTTACAAATAGAGACTGGTTTGAATAAGAACTATTACTTTAACAATACGAGTTATAATAGGATTGGATAATGTCCAATTTTATATAGCGAATATTTTTATAACAGATCTATAATCAATTCTTGTACCTAATAGGGGAGTGTCAAATATGTTTAAGGTATATAAGCATGACAGAAACTACTGTCTACTATCGGAACGAAACGCGTGTCGAGCTAAAATAAGCTGTTTGTCAGTTGCCAGGTGGAACATCCGCTTTAGGAGGAATTAGGTACTAGTGAGGCTTCCGTACCTAAAAGTTGAATACACAGGGCACGGTGAAGCCGAGGGTTACCTCTCCTCAGGAACTCTTTAGTAAGTTTATCTGTTTGTTTATTTTTTTGTGCATTGGACTTTATATAACAACAACATTATTTGTAACACATCTGTGGATGGAATCGAATTACTCTGGGGACTATTTGGGAACCGGATAAGAATACAAGACATACGGTGATATATGTTTGTGCACATTTATGCACTAAATACACATATACGTTTTTATCTGGTGTTTTTTATGCTGCACAGAGATCTGGTGTCTTGCGCTTTTCTCCTTTGCTATTTTTCTACAGCTCCTTGTGGTTTGTTGTTTGGGATACCTTATATTATAACTCTAGATAGATTGTCTCCTACCTTAGATAGATAGTGCTGAGTATTTATTTTGTTTTTTGATATTGTAGATGCTGTATTTATGTGTTAAAGGGACACTGAACCCAAAAATTTTTCTTTTGTGATTCAGATAGAGCATACAATTTTAAGCAACTTTCTAATGTACTCCTATTTGCAAATGTTCTTCATTCTCTTTGTATATTTATTTGAAAAGCAAGAATGTAAGTCTAGATGCCGGCCCATTTTTGGTGAACAACCTGGGTTGTTCTTGCTGATTGGTGAATAAATTCATTCCCCAATAAACAAGTGCTGTCAAGGGTTCTGGACTTTCTTTTTCAAATAAAGATAGCAAAAGAACAAAGAAAAATTGATAATAGCAGTAAATTAGAAAGTTGCTTACAATTGCATGCTCTATCTGAATCACGAAAGAAAAAAATTTGGTCTCAGTATCCCTTTAAATCTAAGGTTGCCACTCAGCTGGTATTTTACAACATGGCAAGTATTTTTAAGGTTAAAGGGACAGACTAGTCAAAATTAAACGTTCATGATTCAGATAGGGCATGCAATTTTAAACAACTTTCCAATTTACTTCTATTATCCACTTTGCTCAATTCTTTAGATATCCTTTGTTGAAGAAATAGCAATGTACATGTGTGAGCCAATCACACAAGGCCTTTATGTGAAGCAACCAATCAGCAGCTACTGAGCATATCTAGATATGCTTTTCAGCAAGTGATATTAAGAGAAGAAGCAAATTAGATAATAGAAGTAAATTAGAAAGTTGTTTAAAATGACATTCTCTTTCTAAATCATGAAAAAAAAATTGGGTTTCATGTCCCTTTAAGGTCAAAGTTAAAAATAAAGATTAAAGATAGAAATAAAGATGCTATTATTGTCAAACTTCTTAAAAGTGTGTCGGGATCTAATGATAAACTAATGATCATTTAAAATCAGTCCTGGCAGCAATAGCTCCCGATAGTTCCTGTATAATTATTTATGCTAAATGAGCTTGGACTGTATTTTTTTCCAGAAAAGGTGGCAACTCTAGTTACATCTTTTGCTTCCATTATATTGTTGTAAACTGCACTAAAGTCATTTTTTTTTTCTTTTATTTTAAGAGATATTTTAAGTTTCCAATTTCAGTTTTTTTTCTGTTTGTTTAGAGGCCTTTGTCATTTTTGGGAAGAATGAATAATTAATCTTTTGACACTCTTTAGAAAGATAATATTATTATTTTTTGCGATTATGCTAAAGGGAATATATATCAGACGGACAAGCTCTTGTATGCTCTTGTTTGCTTGTATTACTGCAAACTTCCTCTGTTTCTGTCTGTAGATGTTTGGATTCAGTTCTCCCAAAGCAAATACAATACTAGTGTTGTTTTATTCTAAGAAATATAAATATTGAGTTCCAAGGGCCATTAAAATATTTATTTTTGTTGTATCTATATTAGGTTATTGAAAGAAATATTAGCTTGTTTCTATGTGTGCTGACCATGCCACCTTTCTCCTATGGAGCTGTAGAAGTTGTACTTATTAGCAAAATAACCAGTGATGGTTCTGGGGCAGCAAGAGGAGCAATTGAACCACAGTCTTCTACTTTCCACCCACACTGGACTAAGGAGGATGGCAAAAAATATTATTACATGTCCCTGTCCTCTTAGGCAGGCCAAGCCCGTCCCACAACTGCCTAACCCCAACTTTGGACCATATGGCTCTGCCCTCAGAACACTTGCAACTCCACCTCCATAAACTCTGAATTTTCCCATGGAATACCTGAAACTATTCCTCCACCCATTCTCTCCTCCTGTCGCACTCCATCCAGGAGTATCCCCCCTCCCCCCCCATAATAAGGTTTCTAGAACCACCTCTGATTACAGGAACATTATGGGGCAAAAAGGACATGCACTAATGTGTTACTTCATGTGGAATTCACAGCAAAGGTAAGCACCCAGGTAAAGTCAAATTCAGACCCTCAAACATTGTAACTCCTGAGATATACACAGCCGGGGATTAGCAGAGTCGAGCAACTGCCACTACTGACTGGCTCACCGGTTGTTTCCTGCTTAGACCCAACAGAATAATCAGATCCACAATAACTGTCAATAAACAAGTTTATGTAATTAATGGAAGGTAAAACCCAGGGAAACAGAACACCCACAGTAGAACAATATATTTCATCAATACTAGACACTGAGACAAAATCCTGCATGAAAAAAATGATGCATACCCAGAAAAATCTGAAAACTGGTTTGACATTGTAAAGTGATTAATGCTCTGTAAAAGCGTTTTTCATTTTTATCTTTTGGAGGTTATCAAATAAGACAAAGGGTAGACCAATTAAAAATTGATATAGATATCATTGTGCTCATGCATGTGCAGTTACCTAGGAGTCAGCACTGATTGGCTAAAATGCAAGTCAAAAGAACTGAAATAAGGGAGCAGTTTGCAGAGGCTTAGATAAAAGGTAATCACAGAGGTAAAAAGTGTGTTGGTTATGCAAAACTAGGGAATGGGTAATAAAGGGAGTATCTGTTTTTTAAAACAATAACAATTCTGGTGTAGACTGTCCCTTTAACAATACAAAGAATGCCTTTTAATTTATCATTATCTTGGGCTAGCATCTGAATAATGAAGTAACTTAACAACAGTTTGAATATGTTTATTTACTTTCCAAATCTACCCAGTGGATTTGTTTTGGCCTGCTGCGGATTTTAACCACATGCATTTAATCAGACAACTTTTCTCACACAAATAAATAACATTGATTAAACCTTACAAAAAAATTAAGGGAGTTTTTGATTTACAGATTCCCTAGTTTCCTGAGAAATTGAGATTCATAGATATGTTAATGAAATTGATTCATAATTATAAAATTTTCTTGGACACATCATTGACAGGAAACGAAAAAACATAAATGTCTAACACCTAGATTATGATTTTTGCGTTTCGGCTTTAATGCTAAAAAAATGGCAATTTCAGCGTAATAGCTAGGAATGCATATTACGAGTCGTGTCGGTATAGCTATACCGCAGGTATTTTAGCCTGTAACACAATGCCAATCCTGCACTAAAAAAATGCTGTTTTGGGATTTCCATAGCGTTGTGCGGTGAGGCTAAAAGGCTTGCGTTACAGCCTATACCGACACGATTCATATCGCCATCTGAAAGCAGTAGTTATGAGTTTCGCACTATAAAAAGGTTTAAAAAAACTCATAACTAAAGTGTTACAAAGTACACTAACACCCCTAAACTACCTATTAACCCCTAAACCTACGCCCTCCTGTATCCAAACACTATATTAAATTTATTAATCCCTAATCTGCCGCCCAACCACATAAAGACTATTCAATAAAGTTATTAACCCCTAAGCTGCCCCACATCGCTAATGCTATTTAAATATATTAACCCCTATTCCCCCACACCCTGACATTGCCGCCACTAAATAAAGTTATTAACCCCAAAACATCCAGCCTCCCACATCTCTGCCACTAAATAAACCTATTAACCCCTAAACCACCAGCCCCCCACATCACAAAATACTAAATTAAACTATAAACCCCTAAACCTAACACCACCTTACTTTAAATTAAAATTACAATATAACTCTATTTAAATAAATAAAACTTACCTGTGAAATAAAAATAAACCTAACATTAAACTATAAATTAACCTAACATAACTAATCTAATAAAATAAAAAATACTACCAATAAAAATATTTAAATTATAAATTTTAAAAAACCTAGCACTAAGAAAAAAAATAAAAAAATCTATATTACAACTAAAAAAAAAACAAATCCTACAAAAAATGTAAAAAATCAAAGTTTACCAAAAATAATTAACACTAAAATCATGAAAAATAAAAAAAAACTAAGATTACAAAAAATAATTAAATTAGCAAAAATAAAAACAATTCCACCTAATCTAATAGCCCTATAAAAATAAAAAAGCCCCCCAAAATAAAATCTCCCCTTAGCCTACAATAAACTACCAATAGCCATTAAAAGGGTCTTTTGTAGAGCATTGCCCTAAAGAAATCAGTAAAACCCACCACCCAACCAACCCGCCGAGATAAAAAACCTAACTCTAAAAAAAAAAAACCTACAGGTAAAAGAGCTGATTTCTTTAGGGCAATGCCCTACAAATGGCCCTTTTAAGGGCTATTGGTAGTTTATTGTAGGCTAGGGGGTGTTTTTATTTTAGGGGGCTTTTTAATTTTTATATGGCTATTAGATTAGGTGTCATTGTTTTATTTTTGATAATTTCGTTTATTATTTTTTGTAATCTTAGTGTTTTTTATTTTTTGTGATTTTAGTGTTAATTATTTTTGGTAAACCTAAATTTTAAATTTTTTTTAAAAATTAGTGTTAGGTTTTTTACAATAGTAATCATGATTAAGCGCCACTAGGGGGCGTGAAATGTGTAAGGCATTTTTTTTGTTTTGTCCCCTGTCTGGGAACTCTTCATTTTCATGTGGAACTAATAAATGTATATTTTTTATTTTTACTAACTCAGTAGTGCCTGCTATCTTTTGTACCAATAGATTTCTAATGCTGTTCTCCACTGTAGCTATGGAGAACTTTAATGCAGGAACTTGCAGGAGAACTTTCAGTCCTCCACAGGAGAATATAAATGATAAATTTGTAAGTAGGAGAATTATGAGAACTATATGAAATACGAGTAAAAAGATCTAATTTAACCCTTTTTCTGGAGAACATGTTCTCCAAGGAGAGTGAGAACAGAGTAGGATAATTTTACAGTCGAACTTGCCCAATTTTAGGCGCATTTGTGAATGATAAATAGGAGAATTATTTCTCATGAGAACTTTTAGGAGAAAATTTAGGAGAATATGAATGATAAATCGAGCCCTAAGAGGAAGCAGAATAGCAGATTGCATGTAACAGAGAACATATTGTGCAGACAATTCTGAAAGATGAAGGTCCAGTTAAAGGACCACTCAATGCAGTAGAATTACTTAAATAACAAGTACATAATAAAAAAATCAAGGCTATAACACTTACTTTGAATTTTAAATAAGCAGTAAAAAAATTTCTGGCAAATTAATTTTTTCTCCCATTTTCCGGCCCCCTGTATCATGCGATAGACTTCAGCCAATCACAGACTAGTATACGTATACCCTGTGAGCTTGTGCACATGCTCAGTAGGATCTTGTTCCCCAGAAAATGTAAACATAAAAAGACTATGCAAAATTTGATATTGGAAGTAAATTGAAAAGTGTTCTAAAACGGCATGCTTTGTCTGAATCATAAAAGTTTATTTTGACTTGAGTGTCCCTTTAAAGCTCATACTATTCATACCATAAATATGCTTTTACATGTTTTCATCTACTTAACGGTAAAGGGCCCCAATACACTTATATGTATGTATACGTATGTATTTATGTGTTTATATATGTTTATATGTCTGTAAATACATATTTACACATATAAATATATAAATACATACATACACACACATATATAGACATATATACAGTCTATCTATCTATCTATCTATCTATCTATCTATCTATATATATATATATACATCTTTAGAGATGTATATCTATGTATATCAGTGTTAAAGCCCTTTGTCTGCCTTTTTTTCTAACACCTGAGAACTTGCGCTCCACTCGCAATCGGGCCAATAAAAATATAGATCATTAAGTACATATAATACAAGAAAATATTTGAGCCTTCTATTATTGTATTAATATTATATTTAACTCATCATTCACAATCTAACCATTTGCACATGAATATATCTGATAATTGGATGATAAACACCCTACAAATATGATTTAAATTTATGTGGCACCTTATACATTTAATTATATATACCAATGAGATAAAAACCAAAGGACGTCATCATCTTAATACAAACATATAAATATGAAAATATTTTGTGAAATAAGAGTAAAGAGGTAAAAATATGATACTACGAGCAATGTGGATTGATTTTGTATCCTCTGCCTTACATCTATGTAAAAAACACTAAAGTGTGGGCTCTAGGACATCCAGATAATCTGGTGTGGAATCATGGGTCAATGTATCAGTTAATTACTAGAGATGTATTTGGATCCAAACAAATGTAATATTATAACTAATTTTGTTACATTTGTATAAAAAATGAAAAATGAGCACCAACTTTAACAAATAAAAATTAACAAAAGCATGTGACAAAAAATATAGATGATTCATTTTTGAAGCTACAGCTGTTACACTAAAGACTGGAAAGGGTTTTCTGCATGCGGGAAAGGGTTCAAAAGTTTAAATTTGCACAATTTATTAAATATATCCAATAATGTCCTTGTCAGTTGATAAAATGTAATGTAAAATGTAAGATTTACATTTGCTCTAGGACAATCTTAATCCCATGACAAAAAAAATATGAAAATAAAAAGTTGGTGTTGTTGATGACTTGTAGCAGTAGCACTAGCTAGCTATCTACTACCTTATTCACGTTTTAACTGATTTCCAGCTGATTGCTTTGCTGCCCTTAAAGGGACAGTATACACTCATTTTCATATAACTGCATGTAATAGACACTACTATAAAGAATAAGATGCACAGATACTGATATAAAAATCCAGTATAAAACTGTTTAAAAACTTACTTAGAAGCTTTCAGTTTAGCTCTGTTGAAAAGGCAGTTGGAAAGCCCACTGCAAGTGGGAAATAAGACACCCCCCCCCCCCTTCTTTTGCATATAAAAAGACCCTTTACACAAACAGGAGCAAGCTGGAGAAGTTAGCTGACGGTATTCAAATAAAACTTTGGGGCTTGGTTAGGAGTCTGAAAATCAGAACAATGTTATGTTAAAAATAAGCAAAATTATACATTTTTTTAAAAAAAAACTAACTTTATGGGCTTTATAAATAGATCATCTACAAAACATTTATGCAAAGAAAAAATGAGTGTATAATGGCCCTTTAAGAAGTTCCCCATACAAAATAAGGGGTTAACAAAACAAATGTCCATTAACAAATTAATAATGTTGCCAAAATATGGCTGAGCTGAACAACCCCACAAATCATGGACGAAACTAAAGATTTTTTTTCTTTTCTTTCTTTTACTCCTAAAACCATTTTATTGTCTGTGCATAGGTCTATTATATTATCATTAGTCTCATATAACATTGGAAGATAATATTGATACTATGTTTGAGCCTATTAAGGAACTGTGATAACTGCTATAGTCTGTATGAAATGCATTTGAGTTTTTTCTTTATTTAAAGGGACAGTCAACACCAAAATTGTTATTGTTTAAAAAGATAGATAATGCCTTTACTACCCATTCCCTAGCTTTGCACAAACAACATTGTTATATTATTATACTTTATAAACTTTAAACCTCTAAATTGCTGCCTGTTTCTAAGCCACTAAAGACAGTTTTATCACATACTGTACTTTTTTATTAGCTTTTCACAACAAGGAAGTGACAGTTCATGTGAGCCATATAGATAACATTGTGCTCACGCCCGTGGGTTGTGGCAGACACTGCTCTAATTGTGTAAAATGCAAGTCAATAGATAATAAATAGTCATGTGATCAGGGGGCTGTGTCAAAAGAGGCTTAAATACAAGGTAATCACAGAGGTAAAAAGTATATTAATATAACTGTGTTGGTTATGCAAAACTGGGAAATGGGTAATAAAGGGATAATCTGTCTTTTTAAACAATAACAATTTTTGAGTTGACTGTCCCTTTAAGGGAAATTTGCCTTTATAGGTGTATTCAAATAAATCATTATTGGTTACATAGAAAATATGCATGCATATTGATCTAGACATCTCCCGGTCATGTGTGAAGACATCACACTAGAGCCAACACCTGCACTTCAGTGCTCAACATACGCAGGAAGTTCTCTTCAAAGTAAAAATATTCAGGACTCTTTGTGCCAAAAACAACCCCAATTCCTATACTTCAATATATATTGTATATTGTTTCCTCTAAAGCTTATGATATAGTAGATTTTTTAGGGTTAGTTTCTGATCTAGAACCACTTATGACAAAATAGTTCAAATATAAAACAGAAATTCCATTCCATTCAGAGCTTAATAATTTGGCCCCAATGTCTAAAAACAACAAAACTACTAAAGTTCAAATAGAGAGTACAGAGGAGAAACATATGTAATGAGATCATGGACTTCCATTAAACTATTATTTGAAGACACTGACAATATAAGAAGCAATACCAATCAATAATGGTATTGAGTCCATTCGGCTAAAGAGTGTTATCCACCTTCCTCTACTTGTAGCAATATCTTGTTCCTGTCACCCCCACGTTTCAAGGAGGGGACATGGTCAATCAGGACAAATTGAAGATCGTTAACTGTGTGGCCAGCCTCCAAAAAATGTCTTGCCACTGGTTGGTAATTCTTCTTGTTTTTAATAGCACTCCTGATGGCTGATCTGTGGTTGGCAAATCACACTCTTGCATCATCTGAGGTCTTGCCAACATACAATCTCCCGCAACTGCAGTTCAACAGATATACTACATGGGTAGTAGTGCAGATGATGACGTGTCAAATAGTGTATCTCTTATTAGTGTGTGGATGACCAAAAGTGGATCCTGATACCATTGCGCTACAAGTGTTGCATCCTGCACACTGAAATGAGCCATTCTTCTTTCTTTGTTGAAGCCAGTTATCTTTTTTATAACAATGCGTGGGATTTGTGATCACCAGGGTATCCTTTAGGTTGGTGTTCCTTTTAAAGCCCACCCTTGGATGTTGCCACTTATTACACGGTAGAGTTGGATAGCTCCTAATGATATGCCAGTATTGGTCAAGGCTTTTTCCCAATGTTCTCATGGATGGAATATAGACAGTAGTGAAGGTCAATCTTTGAATACCCTCTTCAACAATATCAGGACTTAATACTGGTGGTCCCTCAAATGTTCTTTTGCTTTGATCAATCAACTTTGGGTTGTATCCTTTCCATATGAATGTATTGGTCATTTCAGATAGTTGTTCTTGTCTCCCTTGTGGTTCACTGTTGTTTCTTACCACACAGATTATCTGGGCTTTAGGGATTACCTTCAACAATGATGAAGGATGGTTACTCGTTGCATGCATATTTATATACTTAATTTCTATGATTTGTTTGCATATATTTCCCTCAAGAATAATTTTATATATACAGGGAGTGCAGAATTATTAGGCAAGTTGCATTTTTGAGGATTAATTTTATTATTGAACAACAACCATGTTCTCAATTAACCCAAAAAACTCATTAATATCAAAGCTGAATAGTTTTGGAAGTAGTTTTTAGTTTGTTTTTAGTTATAGCTATTTTAGGGGGATATCTTTGTGCGCAGGTGACTATTACTGTGCATAATTATTAGGCAACTTAACAAAAAACAAATATATACCCATTTCAGTTATTTATTTTTACCAGTAAAACCAATATAACATCTCAACATTCACAAATATACATTTCTGACATTCAAAAACAAAACAAAAACAAATCAGTGACCAATAGAGCCACCTTTCTTTGCAAGGACACTCAAAAGCCTGCCATCCATGGATTCTGTCAGTGTTTTGATCTGTTCACCATCAACATTGCGTGCAGCAGCAACCACAGCCTCCCAGACACTGTTCAGAGAGGTGTACTGTTTTCCCTCCTTGTAAATCTCACATTTGATGATTGACCACAGGTTCTCAATGGGGTTCAGATCAGGTGAACAAGGAGGCCATGCCATTAGATTTTCTTCTTTTATACCCTTTCTTGCCAGCCACGCTGTGGAGTACTTGGACGCGTGTGATGGAGCATTGTCCTGCATGAAAATCATGTTTTTCTTGAAGGATGCAGACTTCTTCCTGTACCACTGCTTGAAGAAGGTGTCTTCCAGAAACTGGCAGTAGGACTGGGAGTTGAGCTTGACTCCATCCTCAACCCGAAAAGGCCCCACAAGCTCATCTTTGATGATACCAGCCCAAACCAGTACTCCACCTCCACCTTGCTGGCGTCTGAGTCGGACTGGAGCTCTCTGCCCTTTACCAATCCAGCCACGGGCCCATCCATCTGGCCCATCAAGACTCACTCTCATTTCATCAGTCCATAAAACCTTAGAAAAATCAGTCTTGAGATATTTCTTGGCCCAGTCTTGACGTTTCAGCTTGTGTGTCTTGTTCAGTGGTGGTCGTCTTTCAGCCTTTCTTACCTTGGCCATGTCTCTGAGTATTGCACACCTTGTGCTTTTGGGCACTCCAGTGATGTTGCAGCTCTGAAATATGGCCAAACTGGTGGCAAGTGGCATCTTGGCAGCTGCACGCTTGACTTTTCTCAGTTCATGGGCAGTTATTTTGCGCCTTGGTTTTTCCACACGCTTCTTGCGACCCTGTTGACTATTTTGAATGAAACGCTTGATTGTTCGATGATCACGCTTCAGAAGCTTTGCAATTTTAAGAGTGCTGCATCCCTCTGCAAGATATCTCACTATTTTTGACTTTTCTGAGCCTGTCAAGTCCTTCTTTTGACCCATTTTGCCAAAGTAAAGGAAGTTGCCTAATAATTATGCACACCTGATATAGGGTGTTGATGTCATTAGACCACACCCCTTCTCATTACAGAGATGCACATCACCTAATATGCTTAATTGGTAGTAGGCTTTCGAGCCTATACAGCTTGGAGTAAGACAACATGCATAAAGAGGATGATGTGGTCAAAATACTCATTTGCCTAATAATTCTGCACTCACTGTGTATATATATATATATATATAGGTAGATAGAGAGCACTCTCACAAATCTTGATGCCAGGGTGCCAGCAGTTAAATATACACAATGAAGGAAGGCACTCACTGGTCTTTAATTCAAAAGAAAACTTTTAATAAGCGTAACGTTTCGGGGACACACTCCTCTTCCCCTGAGGAAGGGGAGTGTGTCCCCGAAACGTTACGCTTATTAAAAGTTTTCTTTTGAATTAAAGACCAGTGAGTGCCTTCCTTCATCGTGTATATATATTTTTATATATATATATATATATATATATATATATATATTTCTTAAAAAAATCTGTATGCTCCTTAAAGAACTTATCTGTTCCTTTAAGAACCACTGTTTACGTATATTCTGAGAAATTCCTATCTCTTTCAAAAAAAGCTTTTATATAAGTGTATATGTCCCTTTGAAATAATACCTCAATACATGCCTTTTTAAGAACTTTTTCATCTGTATTCCTTTTAAAAATGAAAAAACTGTTCTATATGTATGTCGTTTTAAGAACTTATATGTTCCTTTGGAAACTATTTCATATATACTCTCTTGAGAACCTCACTTTTTTAAAGAATTTGGTATTACATAAGGTTAACAAGATTTGACATTATGAAGTGTACCCAAAAAAGATAAGAGTTTTGTCTACATAGTGAACAATAAATCTCTTCTAATGTCAATTTTATTATTTACATTTCAATGTTTGTTTCTTTCTATATCTATTCCAATCCAATATGTGTGTATGTTGATTCAATAAATGTTATTGTAATTTCATGTTTAATTTAGATTCTTATGTTGCATGCAAAAAGCAATCAAATTAGCCAAAATTGAAAATGTAAGATTAATTGCAAAGGATTCTAAGTCAAACACTAAAAGATTGTTTAAGTACATAAAAAGGCAAAACATCTAACAAGTACAATATTAGTACATTAAAATGCATGGAGGGTAGCATAATTAATAGTGAAAGGGAGAAGGCTGAGGTACTAAACAAATTTTTTCTTCAGTACACAAGAGAAGAACCAATGGAGGATACTTTGGAACAAACTAGAACATGCCAGCACACAACATTAACTGGGTTATGTATAGAGGATATCAGGAAAAAAATGGATAATATTAAGGTAAATAAAACTCCAGGCCCAGATATAATACACTCAAAGGTTTTAAGGGAACTTAGCACTGGTATAGACAAACCTCTACTCATCATTTTTCAAGACTCATTATCCTCAGACATAGTACCCCAGGACTGGCAGAAAGCTGATGTGGTGCCACTCTTCAAAAATGGAAACAGGGCTGATTCAGCATGCTATAGACCAGTTAGTTTGACATCAATAGTGGGGAAGATACTTTAAGGTATTATAAAGGGTTATATTGATAAATATATTCATGTAAACAAGATTATGAGGCCGATTTAACAAGGGCCAAATGACCCCTGTTCCCCTTGTTTCTGCACAAGCCTTCAGGCTCGCCGGAAACAGGAGTTAAGAAGCAGTGGTCTTAAGACCACTGCTCCTTAACTCGTCCGCCTGCTCTGAGCGACGGACAGCAATCAACCCAATCAGAAATTATTGAGTTGATTGACACCCTCTGCTAGCGGCCGATTGGCCACAAATCTGCAGAGGGCAGCATTGCACAAGCAGTTCACCAGAACTGCTTGAGCAATGCTAAATGCCGACAGCATATGCTGTTGGTATTCAGCAATGTCTGTCGGACATGATCCGCTGAGTGGATCATGTCGGACAGACATTTGTTAAATCGGCCCCTATGAGTTCAAATCAGCATGGTTTTATGAGAAATAGATCATGTCAAACTAATCTAATTCGATTCTATGAGGAAGTAAGTAAAAAAAATAGATAAAGGGGAATCAGTTGATGTGATATACTTAGATATTGCAAAGGCGTTTGATACAGTGCCACATGAGAGATTAATGTATAAAATGAAGGGACTGGGAATAGCTGAAAATGTTAGCTCATGGATAAATAACTGGATAAAAGACAGGGAGCAACGAGTAGTAGTAAATGGATCATACTCAGTTTGGACAAATGTAATCAGGGGAGTCCTCAAGTTCTTTTCAATATTTTTATTAATGACTTGGATCTATTTTTGCAGATGATACAAAGTTGTGTAAGGTTAGTTGGTCAGAGCAGGATGAACTTGCGTTACAAGGGGATCTGCAAAAATTAGTATGGGCAGGTAAATGGAAAATGAGATTTAATATGGGAAAATGCAAGGTTCTAAATTTTGGAAGTAAAAATAACCAGACAATGTATAATTGAAATTGGACTAGACTAAGCCAAACAGAGGAGGAAGCGATTTGGGAGTAGTAATAGATAACAAGCTAAAGATGCAGGGCAGCGGTTTCTAAGGCTAAAAAGATACTATCGTATTAAAAGAGGCATTGATTCAAGGGAGGAAAGCATAATTATGTCACTATATAAATCCCTAGTAAGACCTCACCCTGAGTATGGAGTGAAGTTCTGGGGACCAATCTTAAAAAAGACATTGCAGACCTAGAAAGAATTCAGAGAAGGGCCACAAAGCTAATAAGGGGAATAGAGAATGTATGCTATGAGGAGGGGTTAACCAAACTGGGTCTGTTTTCTCTAGAAAAAAAGTTGTTTGAGAGGTGACATGATTACCTTTGATAAATATATTCAAGGCCCATATACAGAAATGGCAGAAGCTCTGTTTATTCTAAGAAAATTGCCTCTGCAATTGCCTCTTCTAAGACTTCCCCTTATTTCAATTATTTTGACAGACTTGCATTCTAGCCAATTAGTGCTGACTCCTAGGTAACTCCACGGGAGTGAGCGCAATGTTATATATATGACACACATGAACTGATACTGTCTAACTTTGAAAAACTTTCAAAATGCTCTGAACTAAGAGGCGGTTTTCAATGGTTTAGAAATCAGTTTGAGCCTTCCTAGGTTTAGCTTTTTAAAAATACCACCCAGGGAACAAAGCAAATTTAATGATATAAGTCATTTGGAAAGTTGTTTAAAATTGCATGCCCTATCTGAATTATGAAAGTTTAATTTTGACTAGACTGTCCCTTTAAATAAACCTTTAACAATTTTTGGAAGTGTTTTTATAGATTGCAATTTATATAAATATTTTAAATAAAACATGTAAATATTTTTTTTTAATTGTGTTGTGAGATATACATTTTTATGATCTGGCTTTTAAATGCAGGTTTGCTTTAAAGGGACAGTCAACACCAGAATGTTTGTTGTTTAAAAAGAAAGATAATCCCTTTATTACTCATTCCCCAGTTTTGCATATCCAACACAGTTATAATAATACACGTTTTACCTCTGTAATTATCTTGTATCTAAGCCTCTGCTGACTGCCCCCTTATTTCAGTTCTTTTGACAGACATGCAGTTTAGCCAATCAGTGCTCAGTCCTAGGTCACTTTACGTGCATGAGCTCAATGTTATCTATATGAAACATGTGAACTAATGCCCTCTAGTGGTCAAAATGTATTCAGATTAGAGGCAGTCTTCAAGGTCTAATAAATTAGCATATGAACCTCCTAGGTTTAGCTTTCAACTAAGAATACCAAGAGAACAAAGCAAAATTGGTGATAAAAATAAATTGGGAAGTTGTTTAAAATTGCATGCCCTATTTAAATCATGAAAGTTTTTTCTGGACTTGACTGTCCCTTTAATACTAAATACCTCTTACTTGTTTTTGGGGAATTTTTTGTTTTAAATCTGCAAAGAGCACTATACACAAAAAGAGAATATAATTATACTCTGATTAGTCTGAGGATGGGAAGACAGTTCCTTGAAATGTCACTAAAATAAATTACTCATATTTTACCAAATCCACTGAGTGTTGTTTTTTTTTTTTTTTTTAGTTATCAAAGCTTTATTCAAATTTCACAAAAAACAGTACTGGGAAAAGGAAAAAAACAAGAATACAAGTACAGTAAACAAATGCGGCTGCCTTGATAGTCTCAGTTACAAAACATTGCTAATAAATGTTTCCTTTTAAGTGGTCAGTCGTCAGCGCATGGCAGTCAATTACGTCTAGAATAAGGAGAAAGAGGAAAGAAAAGAAATAGAAAGAGAATAGGTTGCTTAGTGTAGCTAGCCAGAAAAGAGGAGGAAGAAAAAAAAAAAAGTTTTTCCCTGATTGCTGTATACTTAAGCATTTCCGGCACTCTGGAGAACACATACTGTTTATATATATTATATATATATATATATATATATATATATATATATATATATATATATATATATATATATATATATATATATATATATTAAATCAAAAGTTTAAACAGCATTTTTTGGTATACAATCTGCACTTATATCCATGACTGTGTAAAAAAATATATATCATTTGTAAAAGAAAACAGATTTTAATACCTGACCAAGCAACACAAGTGATTTATTAACGCTAATTAATAATCTCATAATAATTTGAAGGTTTGATTATGTGTTTACAATGCCATTAGTTATAGTTTTGAATGTCGGATGAATTCAACTATTTCTTCAATGCAGGTGCAGGGGCGTTACAGCTATTGACGCATAACGCAAGTATCAAAAGTCCCATAAAGTAGTAGCATTTGGCAGCTGTGAACGGAAATCATTCCAAAATATCCTTAGGCTCAGATCACAGTTTTTAGAAAATTTCCCATATTTCTTTTGCAATGTTATGTTACAGTATTTTTGGTTAGAATTTTTGTCTCTAAGCAAATGTATTTCTTTTTCTAATTATATGTACTGTATATCCTTTTATGTACTGTAGGAGTATGCACATTCTTCAACATGCTTAAATTATTTATGAATGAAAAAGCGGATCCTCCCTAACAAGTAAAGTTTGAATAGAGGAATAGTGCATGTCATTCACATATAAAACTGTTTTTTTCTAGTACATATTTTATAATATGTCTTTTTGTCTCTGAGATGTTATAATATTAAAGGGACACTGAACCCAATTTTTTTCTTTTGTGATTCAGATAAAGCATGACATTTTAAGCAACTTTATAATTTACTCCTATTATCAAATTTTCTTAATTCTCTTGGTATCTTTATTTGAAATGCAAGAATGTAAGTTTAGATGCCAGCTCATTTTTGGTGAACAACCTGGGTTGTTCTTTCTGATTGGTGGATAAATTCATCCACCAATAAAAAAGTGCTGTCCAGAGTTCTGAACTAATAACAACGCTTAGATGCCTTCTTTTTTAAATAAAGATAGCAAGAGAACGAAGAAAAATTAATAATAAGAGTAAATTAGAAAGTTGCTTAAAATTGCATGCTCTATCTGAATCACAAAAGAAAAAAATTTGGGTTCAGTGTTCCTTTAAGTGTAACATGGTTTTTACTTTAAAATGTACCATACACCTTAGCATTACATTTTAACAGTGTGAAAGGATTATCCCTTATAATTTACTGAGCTTTTGTCTAAGCTTAAAGGAACACTGTACTGTAAAATTGGTTTTCCCTCAATATGTTTCCAATGACTTGTAATACAAGCTGCAGAAAATAAAATACTCCCTTCAGTTTGTTTTTGTATATGAAATAGCTGTTTTTGCTTCTTACAACTACAACCCATTGTTCTCAAGAATACACCCATTCAAACGGATTCAACCTTAAAGGGACATAAAAAAAAGTTGGGATAGAGACAAAATATAATAATATGTACTGTAATTACTTTACCTGCAGATTTATACTGCAGTGCCTTGCCTTTTACCCTTTCTTTTAAGTTTCTGAATTGTAAAGCTCTAACTCCCCCACACATTTCCTTATATGGCTGTATCTATCTCCACCTTTGCTTTGGTAGAATACAAGACTTTAAAAGTCATTATTTGCTGGTGCATGCCTAAAAACAAATAAGCAGTTGCGAACTCAGTTGAAATATAATGCCTGTGTTTCCGATGTTAAACACTGATAAGGGGGGTGGATCAGTCTAATCCAGACAGCATGGCTATGTAATTTTGCTTATTTTTAAAAAAATAAAATAAAATACTTGCTCATGCTCTACACATAACTCACCACATTGTAATATGAGCAATGTTAGAGTAGCCTGCACTACTCATTAAATATATAGGGAACGCTAAATAAAAAGATGAGAGTTTAGAGGAAGAACAGCACTCCTGAGATAGAACAGATTTCCATGTCTGCTCATTTTTAATGCAACTCAAGGTGCGCGTTCCTTTAGCACACTATGCCCCTTTACAGAGAAAAAATATCCTAAAGCATATCAGTCTGACCCTGACCAATGACAGTCCAGTGCCGAAATACCAGGCAATTCTTCTCTGAACAAGGGAAGCAACAACCCCAAACAATCGTTTCGGCCTTATATGGGCCTCGTCAGTGAGGTGCAGTTACAACTCTCTAAGTGCAAGTGTGCAGGGAGTCCACGTCTGGTTTCCCCCATTACTCTTAGGGTGACCCAAAAGTAATTTGCATATAGATGAGAGTTTAGAAGAAGAACAGCACTCCTGAGATAGAACAGATTTCCATGTCTGCTCATTTTTAATGCAACTCAAGGTGCGCGTTCCTTTAGCACACTATGCCCCTTTACAGAGAAAAAATATCCTAAAGCATATCAGTCTGACCCTGCCCAATGACAGTCCAGCGCCGAAATACCAGGCAATTCTTCTCTGAACAAGGGAAGCAACAACCCCAAACAATTGTTTCGGCTTCTTATGGGCCTCGTCAGTGAGGTGCAGTTGTATCTCTCTAAAGGCAAGTGTGCAGGGAGTCCACGTCTGGTTTCCCCCATTACTCTTAGGGTGACCCAAAAGTAATTTGCATATAGATGAGAGTTTAGAGGAAGAACAGCACTCCTGAGATAGAACAGATTTCCATGTCTGCTCATTTTTAATGCAACTCAAGGTGCGCGTTCCTTTAGCAATTGGGCAGGGTCAGACTGATATGCTTTAGGATATTTTTTCTCTGTAAAGGGGCATAGTGTGCTAAAGGAACGCGCACCTTGAGTTGCATTAAAAATGAGCAGACATGGAAATCTGTTCTATCTCAGGAGTGCTGTTCTTCCTCTAAACTCTCATCTATATGCAAATTACTTTTGGGTCACCCTAAGAGTAATGGGGGAAACCAGACGTGGACTCCCTGCACACTTGCCCTTAGAGAGTTGTAACTGCACCTCACTGATGAGGCCCATATAAGGCCGAAACGATTGTTTGGGGTTGTTGCTTCCCTTGTTCAGAGAAGAATTGCCTGGTATTTTGGCGCTGGACTGTCATTGGGCAGGGTCAGACTGATATGCGTTAGGATATTTTTTCTCTGTAAAGGGGCATAGTGTGCTAAAGGAACGCGCACCTTGAGTTGCATTAAAAATGAGCAGACATGGAAATCTGTTCTATCTCAGGAGTGCTGTTCTTCCTCTAAACTCTCAGCTAAATAAAAAGAGTTGGTCCTGGTTAATATCTTCAACCATTGACTTGTAATATCCTATTGAGCACTATTCTTACCTGCACTATCAAAAGTTTTATTATTTATTTTGCCTGCTCTTGGTTTAAGTAATTCTCATATATGGGTTCCACTCTCCCCATAGAGGCTGGAATACCTCCATCTTACTTATGTATGTTGTGTTTATCTAACTTACAACATTCTTTTTATTTCACTTAACACACAAAGTAGCACAAACAGTACAGTTTTCTACACAGAACAGTTAGGGGTCTTTAACCATACAATCAGTACAAATGGTGAAGTACATACAAGGGTTAGGATAGGTGCATAGGTCAGAAGGCAGTCTAGGGTCAAGATCAGGAGGGCAGGCTGGATCAAAACTTTATTTCCCTCTTTCTTTAAAGGGATATTAACATATTCAAAAATCAATAATGTTGGGAACAAATGTTTGGAAGAAACGAAAATTTCGTCTTAAAGAAGATTTTCTTGTCTGCACATCTCTAATAAGTAGCACATATTTACAAGACCTGTAATAAAACTTTTTTATATATATATATAACATACCATACAATTACAGACTGTTTGCAACTCAAGTTTTAGGCCACATTCAGATTTTACACAATACAAATAAAACAAAATGAAAAGGGATAAAGGTTTCTATATGTTACTCTGGTACCAAAGAAAACAATAAGCAATGTAGCTTCCTAGTAACAGCCATGAGAAATAACCCTCACTTGTATCTACACCGTAAATAAAAGATTTCATTAAACATCTGAATGGCACAGAATCTGTAGTCTGTAGTAATGATTAGCAATAACAGGCAAGTTTACAATGTGATAAACTAGTGTTTATTAAACACACCTGAGATCATTTTCATTTATATATTCCTCTTGGCTGTAGAAGTGCCTGGGGCCCCTATTTTACAACTCCTGAGCCTGTCTGGTATGATGTTATATACATTGTAGTCATAAAACCTTAGAGACATGTAATGTGCAAACACATATTTATCATAAGGTTGTGCTTACATTAAAACTATCTGAATTTGTAAGGCTGTATGAAACAGTTATAGGTATTTTTTTAATCATTTCAATCACACTTATAAAAGGGCAGAGACTAAATCCTTTTCTTTTTTTAAGACAAAGGTTTAAAACAAAGCTGATATTACAACTAACAGTAAATGCATGTTTGTGTGCAGCCATTACTCATATATCACTTGCTCACTGGCCCCAAGATGCATGCTATGGATAGCTTAAAAATCTTACAATATAATTTTTCAGTGCAGTGGTATTTATTTTTCAAAGGAACAAAAATGTAATGCAATTTAAAATACCCTTTCTTAAAAGACATGAAACCCAAATTATTTTTTTTCATGATTCATTATAAATATCTCTCCAGTTTAATTATATTTAACAATTTTGTTTTGATCTTTTGGTATCCTTTGTTGAAGGAGCAGCATCACACTACTGGGATATCTCTGGTAGATCTCCAGTTCCAGGAAGGCATGTCACTTCAGGTTCCGAAGTTGAATATAATACAGGCGATGCAGAAGAGCTACGATAGGCGTTATACTTTTTTAGCTCCCAACATATCCCCGAGTGTTAGCTGCAGTGGTGCATAACTTTTGAGGCACATTGCTAAGGCATTTCTGGTTCAGTGAAACTCAGCTTCTGAACATAGAGCTCACAGTTGACTATGACTATATTGGTGAGTAATACAATTATAACTTTGAGAGGCAGATCTTCATCTGAAGTATATTTATGTTTAACTCCTTTGTACTATTTTATTTTCACATTATAACTTAATACTTGACTCTTGAGCATTTTTGTCACTCAAATGCTACAATAGGGAAAAAAGAAACATTTATTGATGTGTAGTTGGATACACTTTATTGTTGATCGTTCACGTGTTGAGCAATGCTGCGGACATTACTTCAAATCCGTGACCATAGAGCTTGTGAATACTATAGAAAGCAATGGGGAATAAAGTGTTACCTTAAAGTGAATAATGGGAGTGTCAACTAAATAAAGGCAATGATTAACCTTGCTTTTTAATACTCTTATTGAACCTACAGCCATGTGCATGCTCTCGTGTAGTGCTATTTATAACATGAATATATTTATGCTCACGTACAGCTTCAGCATCCTTCTTAGACACAGGAGGAGAATGCAAATTGAGAACCTGGACAGGACAATTAAAGAACCACAAAGAAGCCATTTTATAGAAATTATAATTTATCAATTAATAACACAGGTCACCGATGAAAATACTTTTTGCGAGCTGTTAGCTATTTCTTAATGTATTTTTGAAATGTGAAAATCACCCACAGTTTTTTCACAAAAAAAAACCAAGTAATGATTTCTGTTACCCTAAGTGTTTTGCACAATTTTGATGTTTTGTTAATTTGAACTGATTTTTGTGTTTTATGTCAGCTAATTACAATATTTTAAATTTCTATTAGACGACATTCACCCCTTTCTTTATCTTTTTAGGATTCTGAAAGGTGAAACTTTTGTTGTGTTCTGTGAAAAATAGTCATTCGTGAAACATGTCTAGCCGTGGGTGTGTCAACAGTCCAGATAACTCTTGCTACATTTGTGGGGAATTGGTGATCAACATAAAATAATTTTCATTAAAATTGTGTACATGCATACTTTGGAGTGAATCTAAGAGTTCAAGACAAACCATAGGCTCCTCACAATGTTTGTTTTATTTGCGTAGAGGATCTAAGAAAGTAGTCGAAAGGCAAAAAGAAAGCATTCAGATTTGGAGTGCCAATTATATGAAGAATGTAAGCTTGATAGCTTAGATTAACTGCACTATTGATGTACCCAAAGTAATCAACAGTCCTCTGTAACTCACGTTGGATTTGGCGCAAATAAAAAAGCGTCATGTTTAACCTCTTAAGGACATATGACGGAATTTTTCCGTCATAAAACAATTGAGCAAACTGAAAGCTGTGTCCTTAAAGGGTTAATAACTTTGTACACCTAACAATCAATCCCTAGCCCTGGATAATGGCAAATGAACTTAAATTGTGCAAAGTCTACAAGCTAACGCATTGATAAATGGAGTCCATTGTATTTTGCATTAACTATTAGGACATAACATGGACGGTAGCCCCAATTGTGGGAGAACCCCTGCATCCTTGTTTTAGTCTATGATTGAGTGAAAGGTCTTGAGCTGGTGTGGTCTAGGTAGGGTAATTCATGTTGGGTGGCTGTAACATGCTGTGGTTGAAGGGTTAATGTAAAGCTCTTAAATTTAAGGATTTTACAGTATGATACAACATTTTAAGCAAGATGGGTGCTCTAAGTGAAAGAAGGTAGGAGAGGATCCAAATGTGATAGCTGCTGCAAAGGTGGTAATGAAATATCAGAAGCTCAAGTAATCGTATTTTCTCCTTCCCTTATATTTGCTTGTATTGAGCAAACTTGACACATAAAATGACTGTTATATACTTAATCTTTAACCATCCTAATTTAAAGTATGATTAGTCATAGAAAGTTATAACTCACAGTAAGGTGAACAGGGTTTCCCTTGAAAACTCTGACACTGAAAGCTGTTTATGTAATCAGACAGCTTAGTTAATATAACATATGTTCCCCCACAGCTGGGGTTTGACCTACAAAAGTACTTGCTGCTTAGAGAAGTTTGGACATCTATGTCTGCTATTGACAACATTACCATAGAAAAAGAATATACATCTAACAATATCTTTATGTAATTAAAATTCAGTTTTAAAATAAGACAGAAAGTTAATTTGTAACATAATGTGTAACGCAGCATCCTTGAACTGTTGTTTGGGAATTTAATTACTTTTCATGCATTTTAAAATGAAATAATTAGAGCCATGTGTGTAAGTAAATGATTTATGCACCATACTTAAGAAAATCTGTTCTCATCAGAGTCTTGGCTAACTAAAAAGTCCCTTGGAAGGACATTGTTTTTATGTATAGCTTGTATTTGTTTGTTTGCATGGGGGGAATCTTTTATGAGTCACAGTTTTATGGGAAGGCACCTAATTATTTATTTATTTTTTGACTCCCTTTTAAATTTAAAGGACCACTCAATGCAGTAGAATGATATAATTAATAAGTGCATCATAAAAAAGACAGTTATTTAACACAGAGGTCTCCATTTATCAGGCTTGTATTTCACGTCAAAGTAGATGCAAAGTTGATCCGCCGTATTTAACAAAGTTTCAACATCATCAATTGTTGGAATATTTGACGTAATCTACACTCCCGTGAGATAAATATGATGCATATCGATGCTTGCGGTATTCGATCGTAATATAGATGATCCGCCTTCTTATTTTCCGAAATAGTAGCGTATTTTAATGATCCGCCTTCCCATTCGATCCTATTTGAATCTCTACAAGATTTATCAAATATTTAACTTTTAAGATCGCATCTTCTCCGATGCAGCGTATCAATCGTTCAAACCGACACCTTTAAGGTCGCGAATGCCATAGGAATGAATGCTTTTTTATTTTCCAGATAATCAACATACTAAAATTTGCGCGACATTTTGGTCTGTGAAGGATGATGAATGAACTATCAGAATAATGAATTCTAAATAAAAATATTAATGTTCCTTTTATCGTTTGTGATAAAATTTTATCTTTTGTGATAAATATGTATGTATATATATCTATATATCTCTATCTATCTATCTATCTATCTATCTATCTATCATCATATCTCTCTCTCTCTATATATATATATATATATATATATATATATATATATATATATATACAGGTAGCCCTCAGTTTACGCCGGGGTTAGGTTCCAGAAGGAATGGTTGTAAATCGAAACCATTGTTCAAGGTAGCAAGGAGTTAGCAACGCGTTTCAGCTGTTTAAAACAGCCTTTTTAAAGCATCCTTATGCCAATCACAAAGCAGTACTCTATAACTTTACTTTTGCCGACTTCAAAAACTTGCCTAGTGACACACCCACACATAAACATTTACGAAGGACATAACAGCGAAGCTTAATAAGGAGTTCATTGTCGAGCATACAATTGCCGCAATAAAGACTTGCACTCTTTTAACACTTACCAGCTTAAGCAGTATGCTGCTATTTCCAGGTTCTCTACAAAAAGACTTTCATCCTTTCAGTATTTTACTAAATTATTTTATGTAATCATTTATACGTTTAAGGCTGATACTATTGATGAAAATTGTTTGTATGTTTTTATTTTTACACTGAAATAAATATCACTAAACATTGCAAATATTCTTTGTGAATACTTTATTGTATCATAAATTGCGCCACATCAGATCCACAAATAATATCTGCAATCTTTACCTAGGCTCAAATATATCCAGACATATATAAATATATTAACTTGCTTATTCAATACATCTATGAGATTATAGCATATTATATTGATTCATCCGACTCATGTTTTTAGGTTGGCCAACCTATTTGTTTTAACTATCTGTTTTAAATATTTGTTTTAACTAACAGTGATTTAGACTATATTTTTATTTCAAACTTTTAGATCTAACTGTTTGTATCTATATTTTGTTCAAAATAAACTGAATTTATGGATTCAAATTACATAGTAGGTCTATCTTTCCATATCGGGTAATTAAGCAGTAGCGCTTAAGAGTTTTATCCTTCCCAGAATTTGCAATTGACCGTACCCATGTGTTAGTGCGGCCTCCAAAGGGAAGAGCCCTATCATGACCGCAAGCATAATCACTCTTCAAATGTACAGGTGATCTCTGATGACAAATTGAGGATTATGAGCTTCCGGTCAGGATTCCCGGGTTCAACCCATGATTCCTTTATCCTGAGGAATTGTCATATATGTATATTATAATATTATTTCTTTCAGATTGCTATAATATATTGTTTATTTCTTGCACACAGGAGATTCAGGCTATTCATGTCTCCCATGGCTTTTCACTCCTGTGCTTAACCCCACAACTCCTGTGCAAGTGCGCTATAATGAGGCTCATACATCTACAAGATGTGTGATAGAGCACACATTTGGTGTTTTGAAGAGAAGGTTTCGTTGTTTAGATTTCTTTGAGGGAGTACTTCTATACACACCAAAGAAAGTATCCCTGATATTTCTTATATGTTGCATGCTCCACAACATAGCATTACGCATGTCAGCTGATATATCTATTTTGGAAGTAGAGTATGATGACAATGTTGCACCTTTAGAGCAAATTGATGCAAGAGGAGTACAAGCCCAATCAGATTACATCCATGCTCTATTTGACCAATGAGCATGTAAATATATTGTACATATGTTCTTTTATTTTATCATGTTTTTATTTTTCCATTCATCCAAAAAAATGTTGATTTTGGGTGTAATTTATTTATTTATTTTTTAAATATGTATTCAAATAAATGTTCGTTATTTCACACCTGACTCTTTTTTATCAAATATTTAAAATAAATACTCAATAGATTATAAATGATAGTCCATGTTATCATAGGGCTCTCAGAATATGCTTACATACAAGGTAATGATATTAAAAAAAGTATTTTAAAGGTACATTAAACACAAACATCTTCTTTCATGATTTAGTTAGAAGGGGAATTTTTTATTATATCCTCAAATTTTCCTCATTCTCTTTTTATAATTTGTTGAATGAGCATCAATGCACTACAGGTTTCACACCTAAGCTTGGGTGGTGTACTTTAACCAATGGCAGATGGTCAGTCTCCCTGATTATGTTATATTAAAAAAATATTATTTTTAAATAACCACTCAAAAAAATATAATAAACCAAATTTGTTGTTCTTATTATATGTGTAGATACATTATTAAAATTTGTCTTAAAACATAATCATGGAGATTGACAATCTTCGATTGGTTAAAGCATCACACCCAAGCTTAGGTGTGCTCATGACAGCATAATATATTTGGGAATATTAAGCCAGGGAGTCTAATTATATTATGTAGTGTAAAATCAGTAAGGATTCTGCCCACTGAGGAAAGGGACTGTAGTGTATATACAGTATTTGTAATGTGTTAAAAACAATATATATATATATATATATATATATATATATATATATATATATATATAAATACAGTATCTCACAAAAGTGATAACACCCCTCACATTTTTGTAAATGTTTTATTATATCTTTTCATGTGACAACACTGAAGAAATGACAATTTGCTACAATGTAAAGTAGTGAGTGTACAGCCTTTATAACAGTGTACATTTGCTGTACCCTTAAAATAACTTAACACACAGCCATTAATGTCTAAACCGTTGGCAACACAAGTGAGTACACCCCTAAGTGGAAATATCCAAATTGGGCCCAATTAGCCATTTTCCCTCCCCGGTGTCATGTGACTCGTTAGTGTTACAAGGTCTCAGGTGTGAATTGGGAGCAGGTGTGTTAAATTTGGTGTTATCACTCTCACATTCTCTCATAATGGTCACTGGAAGTTCAACATGGCACCTCATGGCAAAGAACTCTCTGAGGATCTGAAAAAAAGAATTGTTGCTCTAAATAAAGATAACCTAGGCTATAAGAAGATTGCCAAGACCCTAAAACTGAGCTGCAGCACAGTGAGCAAGACCATACAACGGTTTCACAGGACAGGTTCCACTCAGAACAGGCCTCGCCATGGTCGACCAAAGAAGTTGAGTGCACATGCTCCGCTTTATATCTAGAGGTTGTCTTTGGGAAATAGACGTATGAGTGCAGCCAGCATTGCTGCAGAGGTTGAAGGGGTGGGGGGTCAATCTGTCAGTGCTTAGACCATACACCGCACACTGCATCAAATTGGTCTGCATGACTGTCGTCCAAGAAGGAAGCCTTTTCTAAAGACGATACACAAGAAAGCCTGCAAACAGTTTGCTGAAGACAAGCAGACTAAGGACATGGATTACTGCCTGGAACCATGTCCTGTGGTCCGATGAGACCAAGATAAACTTATTTGGTTTAGATGGTGTCAAGTGTGTGTGGCGGCAACCAGGTGAGGAGTACAAAGACAAGTGTGTCTTGCCTACAGTCAAGCATGGTGGTGGGAGAGTCATGATCTGGGCCTGCATGAGTGCTGCCGGCACTGGGGAGCTACAGTTCATTGAGGGAACCATAAATGCCAACATGTACTGTGACATAAAAAGAATATATATAGAGAGAGAAATTTCAAATCATATATTAATGATCTGAAAAAGCAAGGGATTGAAACAAGCACACAGAGAATATTTTACAAAAAAAACAATTTATTGTCCCCCATCACATTCAGTGAATCACTATTTTTAGCCAGGTCCAACAATATAAAGTGAACACCAATTAAAAACAAACCAAAACTAAGGTAAAAAGCATTAAAATGGATAAGGGCTACCTAAGCATACGTATGCTGCTGGAAACCTATTATTTTCTATTGCACAATAAATACACCATTCAATGAGAAATAAATGCACAAAAAATAGGTAATATGTACACATAAAAGAGAGCAGATACAATGTATTACACAAACAATTCGAGTGTATGTAACATAATATTGCACCAATGACATATTAGTATATGCACATTTAGAAGACTGTCTCACTTTGTAGCTAGCAAACGTTCCCAAGTGCTAGTTAGCGAGCACATAAACCTGATGAAAGAAGGACTGTGTTGTGTTTGAATATCTACAAACAGACTGCCATGCAAGCGTGAGCTGTACCAATCTGTGGAACACATGCAGATGTATATATGCATTGCAGATGGTGGTTTAATTTCGTCTCTATACTACTGTCTGCTGAGTGGAGAAAGCTGTGGGGGCGTTATTGGTACATCTTGGTAATAGCCTCTATCTACGTTGATCAGCTTAGGGAAAGCTTGGTTCTTTCTTTGTGCGGCTAAGTGCCGGCACAGCTGATTTCTTCACTACGTGTGGGAAGTATTTCTCATCTCCGGAGCCGATTGGAGGTCAATGACGGCTACACCACTCCTCTCTCAGTGACGTCAGACGCTTATATGAGAGCAAAACACGAGCAGTCTTTTGGGAAACAGAAATTACAGGACGCCAAAGTTAAGTGTTTCTTGCTTCCTTTGTTTGAAATTCTTACATACATCTACTCATTGGATCGAGTTAACAGTAAGAACTGCTTTCTTCCTTATGTCATCAGGTCTATATTGGGACCTCTCGCTAATAGTGATGTCGCGAATTGTTCGCCGGCGAATAGGGGGCGAACATAGCATGTTCGCGTTCGCCTCAGCGGGCGAACATATGCGATGTTTGATCCGCCCCCTATTCGTCATCATTGAGTAAACTTTGACCCTGTACCTCACAGTCAGAATACACATTACAGCCAATCAGCAGCAGACCCTCCCTCCCAGACCCTCCCACCTCCTGGACAGCATCCATTTTAGATTCATTCAGAAGCTACTTTCTTAGTGAGAGGAGGGACAGTGTAGCTGCTACTGATTTAATAGGGAAATCGATAGCTAGGCTAGTGTATTCAGTGTCCACTACAGTCCTGAAGGACTCATCTGATCTCTGCTGTAAGGACAGCACCCCAAAAAGCCCTTTTAGGGCTAGAACATCAGTCTGCTTTTATTTTTCCTGTGTAATCTAATTGCAGTTGCCTGCCTGCCAGTGTGTGTGTCAGGCTCACAGCGTATACTGTGCCCACTTGCCCAGTGCCACCACTCATATCTGGTGTAACAGTAGTGTACATTTAAAAAAAAAACAAAAAACTTTTTTGACTGTGAAATAATAGCAGACAGCTGCCAGTACCCAAGATGGCTGCCAATAAGGCAGATGGGGAGGGTTAGAGAGCTGTTTTGGGGGGGGGGGTCAGGGAGGTTGGGGGCTAAGGGGGGATGCTACACCACAGCATATGTAAATATGCTAAACAAAATAATTTAAAAACCTTTTATTTTAGTACTGGCAGGCTTTCTGCCAGTACTTAAGATGGCGGGGACAATTGTGGGGTGGGGGAGGGAAGGGAGCTGTTTGGGAGGGATCAGGGGGTCTGATGTGTCAGGTGGGAGGCTGATCTCTACACTAAAGCTAAAATTAACCCTGCAAGCGCCCTGCAAACTACATAATTAACCCCTTCACTGCTAGCCATAATACACATGTGATGCGAAGCAGCATTTAGCGGCCTTCTAATTACCAGAAAGCAACGCCAAAGTCATATATGTCTGCTATTTCTGAACAAAGGGGATCCCAGAGAAGAATTTACAACCATTTGTGCCATAATTGCACAAGCTGTTTGTAAATAATTTCAGTGAGAAACCTAAAATTGCGAAAAAATGTAAGTTTTTTTAAAATTTGATCGCATTTGGCGGTGAAATGGTGGCATGAAATATACCAAAATGGGCCTAGATCAATACTTTGGGTTGTCTACTACACTACACTTAAGCTAAAATTAACTCTACAAGCTGCCTACATGCTCCCTAATTAACCCCTTCACTGCTGGGCATAAAACACGTGTGGTGCGCAGTAGCATTTAGCAGCCTTCTAATTACCAAAAAGCGACGCCAAAGCCATATAAGTCTGCTATAATTGCATGTCTGGCACACAGTGTTGAGGCAAGGGTCCATCTGACCACTGATACCTGGTCTGCAAAGCATGGTCAGGGCAGGTATATCACCTACACTGCGCACTGTGAAGCGGGCGTAACCCTTACACGTAACCCTTACACTAACTGATCGCCCGGTTCGCAAACTTTTGTAGAAGTTCGAGTTCTCCTTTCGCGAACCCAAATTTTTAGGTTCGCGACATCACTACTCGCTAACTAGCACTTGGGAACTTTTGCTAGCTACAAAGTGAGACAGTCTTCTAAATGTGCATATACTAATATGTCATTGGTGCAATATTATGTTACATACACTCGAATTGTTTGTGTAATACATTGTATCTGCTCTCTTTTATGTGTACATATTACCTATTTTTTGTGCATTTATTTCTCATTGAATGGTGTATTTATTGTGCAATAGAAAATAATAGGTTTCCAGCAGCATACGTATGCTTAGGTAGCCCTTATCCGTTTTAATGCTTTTAACCTTAGTTTTGGTTTGTTTTTAATTGGTGTTCACTTTATATTGTTGGACCTGGCTAAAAATAGTGATTCACTGAATGTGATGGGGGACAATAAATTGTTTTTTTTTGTAAAATATTCTCTGTGTGCTTGTTTCAATCCCTTGCTTTTTCAGATCATTAATATATTATTTGAAATTTTTCTCTCTCTATATATTCTTTTTATACTCATTATCAAGGGTGGCACCAGAGTTATACATTTTCAGCAATATTTTCTACTCTCTCATACTCATATTTTATATGTACTGTGACATACTGAAACAGAGCATGATCCCTTCCCTTTGGAGACTGGGCTGCAGGGCAGTATTCCAACATGATAACGACCCCAAACACACCTCTAAGATGACCACTGCCTTGCTAAAGAAGCTGAGGGTAAAGGTAATGGACTGGCCAAGCATTTCTCCAGACCTAAACCCTATTGAGCATCTGTGGGGCATCCTCAAATGGAAGGTGGGGGATGAGGACATCCACCAACTCTGTGATGTCATCATGGAGGAGCGGAAGAGGACTCCAGTGGCAACCTGTGAAGCTCTGGTGAACTCCATGCCCATGCGGGTTAAGTCAGTGCTGGAAAATAATGGTGGCCACACAAAATATTGACACTTTGGGCCCAATTTGGACATTTCCACTTAGGAGTGTACTCACATTTGTTGCAAACGGTTTAGAAATAAATGGCTGTGTGTTGAGTTAGATTGAGAGGACAGCAAATTGACACTGTTATACAGGCTGTACAATCATTACTTTACATTGTAGCAAAGTGTCATTTCTTCAGTGTTGTCACATGAAAAGATATCATTTACAAAAATGTGAGGGGTGTACTCACTTTTGTGAGATTCAGAAAGGGTCCCCTGCATCAATAGAAATAGATTTCTATTGAAACTTCTATTATCTTAATCAGCCCTTCCCTTCACTCCAACTCCCTTTCCTCTATGGCTACCCTGCACCGATCTATCGCTATCCTCTCCCTTTCCAATTCCATAGCCATCTCCACCTGACACCCCTGTTGCTGTATATAGACCCCCAATGTCCTAATCAACTCCTGTTGATTCTTGCCATACTGCCTCCCCAGATTCATCATATCCTGCATTGCTCCATCATCATCAGCAGGGCCAGGGGCGGCAGCAGAGGCGTCAGGGGCAGCAGGGCCAAGGGTAGAAGCAGCTGAAGCTTCCAGAGAGCTTTCTATCTCCGTAGCATCCTGAAAAAGGAGGCTACTAATCATTTCTTGGGATTCATCAAATAGAGTCTCTTGGATCTGCCTAACAACAATTGTTAGCTCCTCCGACAGTTGATGATACTGTTCAGTACCTAATGTAAATATAAAATAATAATATTATAATCAAAATTAATTAAAGGGACATGAAAACCAAAAAAATGCTTTCATGATTCAGATAGAGAATACAATTTTAAACAGCTTTCCAATTTACTTCTATTATTTAATTTGCTTCCTTCTCTTGTTATCATTTGCTGAAAGGTTTATCTAGGCAAGTTCATGAGCAGCAGAGAACCTAGGGTCAAGCTGTTGATTGGTGGCTGCATATATATATTGAAGGTGATAGGCTCACCCATGTGTTCAGTTAGAAACTAGTAATAAATTGTTGCTCCTTCAACAAATGATACCAAGAGAATGAAACAGATTAGATAATAGAATTAAATTAAAAAGTTGTTTAAAATTGTATTCTCTATCTGAATCATGAAAGAAACATTTTGGGTTTCATGTCCCTTTAAAGTTGCATGATTCTGCAATGTGTTGTGATTTTAATACACATGTATATACAATAATATTTTTAATATAGATGTGTTCTCTTGGTATCTCCTTTTGAATTATAAATATGCACATATCCAACACTAGGGTTAGATATATTATGGTTGTTGCCTGCACAGATTTGTCTGTTGTGATTGTAATCAATATAAGTTCACAGCCATCTGCCAGGATTGCGCTCCTTTTCATTCCTCCAAGTATAATAATATATTGCATTTGACATTTAACACACATATATATATACATTTTTGTTATTATTTAATTTAAAAAAAAGAAAAATAATTTATATCCTTTTTTGAAAAATACAACAAAGTTGTATTCAAATATTTAGTTACAATTAATTTACAAAAAAAGATGCCTTGTGTGAATTTATCACACGTGCATTATTATTTCTAACAAAAATAACTATGAAATGTTAATCAAACAGATAATATAATTAACTTTTCATGGTTTTATACATTTTCATCTCCATTAGAAAAATGCAATAAATAAATTTGTATTACATGCACTTTTAAAGGGACATTTAACACCAGATTTTGAGTTGTTTAAAAAGGTAGATAATCCCTTTATTACCCATTCCTCAGTGTTGCATAACCAACACAGTTATAATACATGTTTAGCTTTTAACTAAGAATATCAAGAGAACAAAGCAAAATTGGTAATAAAACTAAAATGGAAATGTTTAGAAAATGACATGCCCTATTTAAAACTTTTGTTTTGTTTTGGACTTGACTGTCCCTTTAAAACAATATTACATTCAAAATAGAAAAGCATATGGATGTATTTCATGTTGTAATATTAAAAAACATGTTAATATACATGTATTAACAACAATGCTTTTAATCCAAAGTAAAGCATTTTTTACAATGTGTAGTTAAATAAGCACTGTGCAGCAGCATTTTAAACAGCACTCGTTGCCTGAGTCTGAGGTGCTTGTACCATCTTGTAATTAATTAATTTATTTGTTCACATGATACAATCACCTCTTCTGCACTGAAGAGATGCAGTGTTTAATATGCTGCGGCACTAATAATCTCTACATATGCTTCACATGCATGTATTAATATAATAGTGATCAATAAAAAAAGATAATTTTGACTAAAGTATTTGTGGTCAATACATAAATGTAGAATACATGTTTATATAAATTGTTGTAATTCATCAATGTGCATTAAAATGTTGAAGGTAACGTGACGTCCCTTTATTTGATTTTCCACACACAGTTATATTTTACAAACTTACAATGTGCCCTAATACTGATTAACCCTTTACGTTACATGCTGCATCACCAGATAAAGTATGTCACATTTTCTATTGTTTTCTCGTTTTATAAATCTACACAATGAAATCCACTATGCTATCATACAATCTTTAAATTAAAAAATAAAAGAATATTCTTGAATACTGTGATTTCAGAGTCAGACTAATTAATGATTATGGCATTCAGTGTCTGTTTAGGTTAGCAGATTTAAAACATTCAGGTGTTGGATTAATTGTATTACCTGAGAAGGAGGAGATGGAAGAGGTTGGAGCTGGCCCCATAGCCCTTCTGACGTCCACTACAATAAAAAAATGGATACTAAATTAAAAGTGAATATTAAATATAAAATATAAATCCAATAACAATTCAGATTTATATTAAACAACAGCTAACATTAACTGACATACCTGTTGTTTGTCCAACACCTGGGTCAGGGGTGCTGCACATAATATCTGGCAGTGTTGTAGCTGAGGAGAAACTGTGACTGGAGTGTGTATCAATCAGCCCTGTATCATTAACAGGTAATGGCTGTGTGGCAACAGAAGAAGCCGCACTAGTAGATGCTGTAATACATTAATGTTAAAAATAAATTTACAAGGATTAATATGATAATTGAAATCAAGTTATCAGCATTTATAACAATTAGCATTCAGGTGTTGGATTAATTGTATTACCTGAGAAGGAGGAGATGGAAGAGGTTGGAGCTGGCCCCATAGCCCTTCTGACGTCCACTACAATAAAAAAATGGATACTAAATTAAAAGTGAATATTAAATATAAAATATAAATCCAATAACAATTCAGATTTATATTAAACAACAGCTAACATTAACTGACATACCTGTTGTTTGTCCAACACCTGGGTCAGGGGTGCTGCACATAATATCTGGCAGTGTTGTAGCTGAGGAGAAACTGTGACTGGAGTGTGTATCAATCAGCCCTGTATCATTAACAGGTAATGGCTGTGTGGCAACAGAAGAAGCCGCACTAGTAGATGCTGTAATACATTAATGTTAAAAATAAATTTACAAGGATTAATATGATAATTGAAATCAAGTTATCAGCATTTATAACAATTAGCATTCATAACATTGGCCGTCAAGAGTGACGCAGTAATATGGAACTTTACCTGCTAAGGCGTCAGTGTTGTGTTCAAAATCTTCAAAGCCCTGCAGCAGATTGTCTCCCAACCTCTCCATGAGCATATTTTCATATGTCAACAGTTCTGCGACATATGCGGTGCCACCGCCTGTTTCACGAGTTTCCTTTTTTCTCTGGCCACCTTGGATTTCAAAATTCTCTTTATATCCGAAAATCTTTTTTTGCAATGCTTTCCTATGGTTCCCCTCAGCAGAAACATTATCAGAAATTGTTCTCCAAATTTCATTTTTCTTTGAGGAAGTTGTCTTCTGTGCTTTAGCACCATATAATAAGTCATAATGCTGCAGAACCAGAGTTACAAGAACCTGGTTCTGCTGGAAATTAAACTGTATATTACGGCCTGATTTGTTTTTTCCAGACCCTGCAGATGACATTATAATAAAACTAAATATATGTCTGTTTCAAAAATCTTTACAAATTCAAAGCTCAAAACTACTGCTCAACAGACAATTCAAGCTTCTGAACAATCCGCATAAATTTAAATTATCTATCAATATTTATTGGGAATTGATTAATCATGTGATCATTTAAATCAGCCAATCAGGATGCTATTGGAAGCAATTTAATCAATCAACAATCATCAAAATCTTTATATAAGTTCCTAGCCTGGATTTGGACACACGACAGGTATGTCTATTTTTTTGTTTTTTTGGTAAAATATTAATATTATACATATATTTTCTATTAAATTATTGTAATATGTCATGTAATATAAATGTTATGATTTTGAAAGTCAAAAGGCCTATGGGGCCCTCTTTGTTTTTCAATCCCTTTTATTTCATTTTTGAAATTACAATCACCAAAATCATAACAAACAATATACATTTATAATATAAGTAATAAACATGTTTTTTTTTTTTTTTAAACATACTTGGTTCGTTTGTGATGCAGATATAATAATTTATATTGTTTTCAAATCCTTGGTTAATTTGTGACGCAGTTATAATTATGATTTTGATGACGCTTATTATCTGTTTATTGATTCGCTGTTGCATACAACATGATTGATATTTCCCTCCACAGCAAATTCAAATTGAAGCAACAGCACCTCAGCTATGCTTTAAAAAGATCTTTTAATGGTGAGGCATCACAGCATACAACGATGTTTCGGTCAGCAATTGACCTTAATCATGTTATGATAACAGGGGCTGTTACTTCAATTTGAATTTGCTGTGTTGTTTTGGGGATCTGTGCAGGGTCCTTGCAGCGTGCACCAGACTATTGGACTGTGAGTGCTGGGCTACATTTGTTGTGTTGATATTTCCCTCCAATCATACAGCCAAAGTAAAATTGATATTTTCAAGAACCAATCAGACAGCTGTATAATATGTATTCTTTGTGTCTCATCAAAAAAAATTTCAGTGTGTTATGAGTTTCTGAGGTTCAAGTATGTCACGGCCAACAATTTTCACTGATGGGGAGTTGGGTATACTTGTGTATGGGATGAATAGGTACTTCCCTAGGAGAATCGGCGGCGTGCGAGGTATAAGGCACAAACGGAGGGATCGGATTGTGTATGAGATGAGGCACAGGATGAGGCGCATGTCCGGGATCCTCAGAACGCGCCGCCAGTGTCTCCGAAGGTTTAGTGACCTTCGGCACAGAGAACTGGAGTGATATATGGCCATAAGGTCGCTGATTAGGATGGAGATGTAAGTATAATTTATCCATTGTATTATACTTAGAAATTTATTGAAGTTGAATCTTGTACTGCCGACATACATGACGCACCTAAAAAATATATGCAAAGTATAAATGATTATTCAATTGTTGATAGCATAACTAATGAATAATCATTTAAATATTTTAAAAAAATGTAAGATAACATAGAATGAGAATATATATATATATATATATATATATATATATATATATCTTTATCAATCTATCTGTGATACCTATATATGTATATAAATCTATAGATATATCTATATATATCTATATATCTTTATATATAAATATATTGATGATAATATCTATATATCTATATATATATAGATATATATTATCATTAATATTTTTATATATAAAAATATAGATATTTATTTATATATAGAGAGAGAGATTTAAATATATATATATACAGGGAGTGCAGAATTATTAGGCAAGTTGTATTTTTGAGAGTTAATTTTATTATTGAACAACAACCATGTTCTCAATGAAACCAAAAAACTCATTAATATCAAAGCTGAATATTTTTGGAAGTAGTTTTTAGTTTATTTTTAGTTTTAGCTATTTTAGGGGGATATCTGTGTGTGCAGGTGACTATTACTGTGCATAATTATTAGGCAACTTAACAAAAAACAAATATATACCCATTTCAATTATTTATTTTTACCAGTGAAACCAATATAACATCTCAACATTCACAAATATACATTTCTGACATTCAAAAACAAAACAAAAACAAATCAGTGACCAATATAGCCACCTTTCTTTGCAAGGACACTCAAAAGCCTGCCATCTATGGATTCTGTCAGTGTTTTGATCTGTTCACCATCAACATTGCGTGCAGCAGCAACCACAGCCTCCCAGACACTGTTCAGAGAGGTGTACTGTTTTCCCTCCTTGTAAATCTTACATTTGATGATGGACCACAGGTTCTCAATGGGGTTCAGATCAGGTGAACAAGGAGGCCATGTCATTAGATTTTCTTCTTTTATACCCTTTCTTGCCAGCCACGCTGTGGAGTACTTGGACGCGTGTGATGAAGCATTGTCCTGCATGAAAATCATGTTTTTCTTGAAGGATGCAGACTTCTTCCTGTACCACTGCTTGAAGAAGGTGTCTTCCAGAAACTGGCAGTAGGACTGGGAGTTGAGCTTGACTCCATCCTCAACCCGAAAAGGCCCCACAAGCTCATCTTTGATGATACAAGCCCAAACCAGTACTCCACCTCCACCTTGCTGGCGTCTGAGTTTGACTGGAGCTCTCTGCCCTTTACCAATCCAGCCACGGGCCCATACATCTGGCCCATCAAGACTCACTCTCATTTCATCAGTCCATAAAACCTTAGAAAAATCAGTCTTGAGATATTTCTTGGCCCAGTCTTGACGTTTCAGCTTGTGTGTCTTGTTCAGTGGTGGTCGTCTTTCAGCCTTTCTTACCTTGGCCATGTCTCTGAGTATTGCACACCTTGTGCTTTTGGGCACTCCAGTGATGTTGCAGCTCTGAAATATGGCCAAACTGGTGGCAAGTGGCATCTTGGCAGCTGCACGCTTGACTTTTCTCAGTTCATGGGCAGTTATTTTGCGCCTTGGTTTTTCCACACGCTTCTTGCCTAATACTCATTTGCCTAATAATTCTGCACTCCCTGTATATATATATATATATATATATATATATATATATATATATATATATATATATATATATATATATATATACTGTATATATATATATATATATATATATATATCTTGAGTATACAATGTCCATGTATTGAAGCTGCATAAGCATTAGACATAATAGTATAACGTACATAGTTGTAATGTGGACATACATCATTGTATAATTGCAGACTTATCAAGGCCGAGGGACAGGATACCTAGGTATGTGCTGCCTGTATCCCACAGCAGCCCAGTGAGCAACCAGTCATCACCGCCACTGCCCCTGACTTTGCTACAACCTTAGGGGGATGAGGAGTCAGGGGCATCTTCAGATGTCAGCAACACTGAAGGTAATGTAATTTAACAACATGTCATTATTTACATGAAAAAGAAAAAAAAAATTTTTTTCATATTGCTGTTTCATCAGGGATGTATTATGGCCTAGGCACACAAGTTCTTTGCATAGGGAATCAAAGTTGGGAATCGGGATGTGCAGCACATCTGTACTGTCCTCTATCTAAAATCAAGCATACAGTACAATGACTGATAATGTGAAGGCTTTCTCTTGTTAAGTGTATCCAGTCCACGTATCATCCATTACTTATGGGATATATTCTCCTTCCCAACAGGAAGCTGCAAGAGTCCACCCACAGCAAAGCTGCTATATAGCTCCTCCCCTAACTGCCATTACCAGTCATTCTCTTGCAAGTCTCAACATAGATAGGAGGTCGTGAGAGTCTGTGGTTTTTTATACTTAGTTTATTTCTTCAATCAAAAGTTTGTTATTTTTAAATGGCACCGGAGTGTGCTGTTTATCTCAGGCAGTATTTGGAAGAAGAATCTGCCTGCGTTTTTTCTATGATCTTAGCAGACGTAACTAAGATCCAGTTGCTGTTCTCACACATTCTGAGGAGTAAGGTACTTCAGAGGGGGAATGGCGTGCAGGTTTTCCTGCAAATAAGGTATGTGCAGTAAAATATTTTTCTAAGGAATGGAATTGACTAAGAAAATACTGCTGATACCGAAGTAATGTAAGTACAGCCTTTAAATGCAGTGAAAGCGACTGGTACCAGGCTGATTGATAGAGATATATGCTAAGGTATGTGCAGTAATATATTTTTCTAAGGAATGGAATTGACTAAGAAAATACTGCTGATACCGAAGTAATGTAAGTAAAGCCTTAAATGTAGTGATAGCGACTGGATCAGGCTTATTAATAGACATACATACTCTTATAAGAATGTGTTTTAAAACGTTTGCTGGCATGTTTAATCGTTTTTTAACATATGTTTGGTGATAAAACTTATTGGGGCCTAATTTTTCCACATGGCTGGCTTAAATTTTGCATAGAAACAGTTATAGGGAAGGTAATCCACAGCTCAGCTGTGGCAGTTTTGTTGTGTCTGTTTAAAAAAAATGTCGTTTTTTTTTTTTTTTTTTTTTTTTTATCTGTTTTTTTGCATTAAGGGGTTAATCATCCATTTGCAAGTGGGTGCAATGCTCTGTTAACTTATTACATGTACTGTAAAAATTTCGTTTGATTTACTGCCTTTTTTCACTGTTTTTCAAATTTTGACAAAATTTGTTTCTCTTAAAGGCACAGTAACGTTTGTTATATTTGCTTGTTAACTTGATTTAAAGTGTTTTCCAAGCTTACTAGTCTCTTTATTAGTTCTAACATGTCTAACATAGAGGAGGCTCTGTGTTTATTATTTTTAAAGCCATGGTGGAACCCCATTTTAGAATGTGTACCAGATGTACTGATTTCATGTTAAACAATAAAGATCATTTTTTGTATTTAAAAACATTATCACCAGAGGATTCTGTCGAGGGGGAAGTTATGCCGACTAATTCTCCCCACGTGTCAGACCCTTTGACTCCCGCTTTAGGGACTCACGCTCAAATGGCGCCAAGTACATCAAGGGCACCCATAGCGTTTATTTTACCAGAGGATTCTGTCGAGGGGGAAGTTATGCCGACTAACTCTCCCCACGTGTCAGACCCTTTAACTCCCGCTCCAGGGACTCACGCTCAAATGGCGCCAAGTATATCAATGGCGCCCATAGCGTTTATTTTACAAGACATGGCAAAGGTTGTGTATAATACACTGGCAGCAGTATTAGTCAGACTACCTGAAATTAAAGGAAAGCAAAACAGCTCTGGGGGTAGATACAGAGCATACAGACGCTTTAAGAACCATGTCTGATACTACCTCACAATATGCTTAGTCTGTGGGTGATATTTGTGACTCAGGGAAGATGATTTAACCTGATTCTGATATTTCTACATTTAAAATTTATGCTTGAGAACCTCCACTTGTTGCTCAGGGAGGCTTTAGCTGCTCTGAATGAATGTGTACAATCGCAGTGCCAGAGAAATTGTGTAGACTGGATAAATAATATGCAGTGCCGGTGTGTACTTATGTTTTTCCAATACCTAAAGAGGTTTACTAAAATTTTTCATAAGGAATGGGATAGACCAGGTGTGCCGTTCTCTTCCCCTCCTATTTTTTAGAAGAATGTTTTCTAATAGTTGCCACCACACGGGACTTATGGCAGACAGTTCCTAAGGTGGAGAGAAGAGTTTCTACTCTAGCTAAGCGTACCACTACCTCTGGCAAGGACTGTTGTGCTTTTTTAGATCCAATGGATAAAAAATGTTTATTCAACAAGGTTTTATCCTGCAGCCCCTTGCACGCATTGCTTCTGTCACTGCTGCTGCGGCGTTCTGGTTTGAGTCTCTTGATGAGGCTTTACAGGCTCCATTGGATGAATATATTTGACAAGCTTAGAGCACTTAAGCTAGCCAATTCCTTTGTTTTCTGATGCCTTTGTTCCTTTGACTAGACTAACGGCTAAGAATTCTGTTTTTTACTATACTGGCGCGCAGTGCGCTATGGCTTATATCATGGTCAGCTGTCGTGACTTTAATAAATAAGCTACTTAACTTCCCTTCAAGGGGCAGACCCTATTCAGGCCTAGTTTGAAGGAGATTATTACTTATATCACTGGAGGAAAAGATCATGCCCTTCCTCAGGACAGGTCCAAATCAAGGGACAAAAAAGGCCTAATTTTCGTGCCTTTCGAAAATTCAAGGCAGGTGTGGCATCAACTTCCTCTAAGGCAAAATAAGAGGGAACTTTTGCTCAGTCCAAGGCGGTCTGGAGACAACGGGACCTGGAACAAAGATAAGCAGGTTAAGGAGCCTGCTGCTGCCTCTAAAACAGCATGAGGAACGGACCCCTATCTGGTAACGGATCCTATAGGGGTCAGACTTCATTCTTCGCCCAGGCGTGGGCAAGAGATGCCCAGGATCCCTGGGCATTGGAAATTATACCCCAGAGATATCTTCTGGATTTCAAAGCTTTCCCCCCCAAAAAAGGGGAGTTTTTGCCTTTCACATTTATCTGCAAACCAGATAAAGAAAGAGACATTCTTGCATTGTGTACGTGACCCATTCAGTTCCAATAGAGGAACAGGGACACAGTTTTCCTCAAATCGGTTTGTGGTTCCCAAGGAAAGAAACCTTCAGACCTATTTTGGATCTAAAAGATCTTAAACAAATTCTTTAGAATTCTATCATTTAAGATGGAAACTATTCGTACCATCTTAACTATGATCCAGGAGAGTCAATAGAGGACTACAATGGATTTGAAGGATGCTTATCCTCACATTACGATGCATAAAGATCACAATCGGTTTTTCAGGTTTGCCTTTCTAGACAGGCATTACCAGTTTGTAGCTCTTTCCTTTGGGTTAACTACAGCCCCTAGAATCTTTATGGAGGTTCTGGGGTCACTTTGGCGGTCCTTAGGCCGCGGGGCATAGAAGTGGCCCCTTATTTAGACGACATCCTGATACAGGCGTCAAACATCCAAGTTGCCAAGTCTCATACGGACGTAGTACTGGCATTTCTGAGATCGCATGGGTGGAAAGTGAACAAGGAAAGAGTTCTCTATCCCCAATATCAAGGGTTTCCCTCCTAGGGATTCTGATAGATTTTGTAGAAATTAAAATTTACCTGACGGAGTCCAGGTTGTCAAAGTTTCTAAATTTCTGCCGTGTTCTTCATTCCATCCGCGCCCTTTGGTGGCTCAGTACATGAATGTAATCGGCTTAATGGTAGCGGCAAGGGACATAGTACCGTTTGCACGCCTACATTTCAGACCACTGCAACTATGCATGCTCAGCCAGAGGAACGGGGATTACACAGATTTGTTCTCCTGTTAAATCCGGACCAAGAAACCAGGGATTCTCTTCTCTGGTGACTATCTCGGGTCCATCTGTCCAAGGGTATGACCTTCCGCAGGTCAGATGGGACAATTGTTACAACAGATGCCAGCCTTTTAGGTTGGGATACAGTCTGGAACTCCCTGAAGGCTCATGGATAGTGGACTCAGGAGGAGACCCTCCTTCTAATGAATATTCTGGAACTGGGAGCGATATTCCATGCTTTTCAGACTTGGCCTCAGTTAGCAACTCTGAGGTACATCATATTTCAGTCGGACAATATCACGACTGTGGCTTACATCAACCATCAAGGGGGAACAGAAGTTCCCTAGCAATGTTAGAAGTCTTAAAATAATTCACTGGACAGAGAATCACTCTTGTCTAAAAGCTATCCCTATCCCAGGTGTTGAGAACTGGGAGGCAGATTTTCTAAGTCGTCAGACTTTTCATCCGGGGGAGTGGGAATTCCCTCCGGAGGGGTTTGCACAAGATCAAGCAGGAGAGTGCTTTGGTGCTTTTGACAGCGCCTGCGTGGCCACGCAGGACCTGGTATGCAGATCTGGTGGACATGTCATCCTTTCCACCACGGTCTCTGCTTCTGAGACAGGACCCTCTACCTCAGGGTCTTTTCAACCATCTAAATATAACTAATCTGAGATGGACTGCCTGGAGACAGAACGCTTGATGTTATCAAAGCATGGCTTCTCCGAGTCAGTAATTGATACCTTAATACAGGCATAAAAGCCTGTCTCTAGGAAAATTTAACATAAGATATGGTGTAAATATCTTATTGTTATGAATCCAAGGGTTACTCATGGAGTAAAGTCTGGATTCCCAGGATATTATCTTTTCTCCAAGATGATTTTGAGAAAAGGGTTGTCAGCTAGTTCTTTAAAAGGACAGATTTCTACTCTGTCTATTCTTTTGCACAAGCGTCTGGCAGGTATTCTAGACGTTCAGGCATTTGGTCAGGCTTTGGTTAGAACCAAGCCTGTGGTTAAAAATGTTGCTCCGCCATGGAGCTTAAAGCTGGTTCTTAAGGTTCTTCAAGGAGTTCCATTTGAACCTTTTCATTCCATAGATATCAAACTTCTATCTTGGAAAGTTCCTTTTTGGTAGCTATTTCCTCGGCTCATAGAGTCTCCGAGTTATCTGCGTTGCAATGTGATTCTCCTTATCTGGTTCTCCGTACGGATAAGGTAGTCCTGTGTACCAACCTGGGTTTTTACCTAAGGTGGTATCTAACAAGAATATCACTCAAGAGATTGTTGTTCCATTCTTGTATCCTAATCCTTCTTCAAAGAAGGAACGTCTATTACACAATTTGGACGTGGTTCGTGTTTTAAAGTTTTACTTACAAGCTACTACAGATTTTCATCAAACATTCACCTTGTTTGTTGTCTATTCTGGACAGAGGAGAGGTCAAAGGACTTCAGCAACCTCTCTGTCTTTTTGGTTAAAAAGCATAATTCATTTAGCTTATGAGACTGCTGGACAGCAGCCTCCTGAAGGGATTACAGCTCATTCTACTAGAGCTGTGGTTTTCACTTAGGCCTTTTTTAAATGTGGCTTCTGTTGAACAGATTACAAGACGGAGTCTTGGTCTGCGTTTCATACTTTTTCAGTTTAACAAATTTGATACCTTGCTTCTTCGGAGGCTATTTTTGGGAGAAAGGGTTTTTTACAGGCAGTGGTAACTTCCGTTTAAGTACCTGCCTTGTCCCTCCCATCATCCGTGTACTTTAGCTTTGGTATTGGTATCCCATAAGTAATGGATGATCCGTGGACTGGATACACTTAACAAGAGAAAACATAATTTATGCTTACCTGATAAATTTATTTCTCTTGTAGTGTATCCAGTCCACGGCCCGCCCTGTCACTTTAAGGCAGGTAATTTTTCCATTAAACTACAGTCACCACTGCACCCTATGGTTTTCCTTTCTCTGCATGTTTTCGGTCGAATGACTGGTAATGGCAGTTAGGGGAGGAGCTATATAGCAGCTTTGCTGTGGGTGGACTCTTGCAGCTTCCTGTTGGGAAGGAGAATATATCCCATAAGTAATGGATGATCCGTGGACTGGATACACTACAAGAGAAATAAATTTATCAGGTAAGCATACATTATGTTTTTAAAGAGAAGACAATGCACACACACTGATTAAGGTGTATAGGCAGTGCTACTTTAAAACATTTAGAACAGAAATAATTTTTGATGTGAAAAGCGTTAAATGTGAGAAAATTGAACAGTGATATGCTTCCAAAGGTGATAATAGAGGAGAAGACCTTGTGCCAATATGCTGTCTCCCCTTATCTGCTGTGGTGCATCTGCGACCTCAGTGCTTATTGCAGGTCTTAGCAGCTAATAGAATTGAATAGCTAATATAAGTCATGTTGTGTTTAAAAATCACATGAGGTTGTCATAACCATCTAATAGCAATGATGAGCATAATATAGGACTTGTCACATATTCATTATCCTAATAATCATTTGTGTTTGTGGTTCTTCTCTGACAGATGAAACTGAGAGTTCCATCACAGCAGAAGCCATGATGTCTCCAGCAACTCCAGAAGAGGAAGTTGCTGATACAGAATGTAAGAATTTCTCATATCATCTTTTTTCACTTCTACATTGATTGTGAATTTGGAGACCTTAGTTTCTTTTTCTTTTTCGAACAATGTGGAGTATAATGTAGGCCTTGACACACAATCCAAATTCCATAACAATGTATTTGGTTTGTGCTTCTTCTATGACAGCTGACAATGAGGATTCCGCCCAAGCGGACAGTTCTTTGCCGGCAACTCCAGAAGAGGAGGTTGCTGATACAGAATGTAAGATTTTATCATATCATCTTTTCTTCACTTCTATATTGATTGTGAAATAATGTTGAGACCCTAGTTTCTTTTTGTTTTTAGAACAATGTAGAGTATAATGTAGGCCTTGACACATATTCCAACTTCCATAACAATGTATTTGGTTTGTGCTTCTTCTATGACAGCTGACAATGAGGATTCCGCCCAAGCGGACAGTTCTTTGCCGGCAACTCCAGAAGAGGAGGTTGCTGATACAGAATGTAAGATTTTATCATATCATCTTTTCTTCACTTCTATATTGATTGTGAAATAATGTTGAGACCCTAGTTTCTTTTTGTTTTTAGAACAATGTAGAGTATAATGTAGGCCTTGACACATATTCCAACTTCCATAACAATGTATTTGTTTTGTGCTTCTTCTATGACAGCTGACAACTCCAGAAGAGGAGGTTGCTGATACAGAATGTAAGAATTTCTCATATCATCTTTTTTCACTTTTACATTGATTGATTGTGAATTTGGAGACCCTAGTTTATTTTTCATTTTAGAACAACGTGGAGTATAATGTAGGCCTTGACACATATTCAACATCCATAGCAATTTTTTTGCTTTGTGCTTCTTCTATGACAGCTGAAAATGAGGAATGGGAATATGCGGCCACAGCGGATTAGGTCGCAGCAACAGAAAGTACGAATTTAGCATATGATGTTTTATAAATTACATCTTGAAAGTGAATTGTTGTTACATATTTTATTTTGTGTTTTTATTACAGCAGTTGATCAGGGAACCCAGACGGAGCCCTTTGTTCCAATTCTATTTCAGCGGCTGACACAGGCGCTCCAAGCAGTGGCTGAAGCTGTGAGGGAGATCCAAGGAGCCCTAGTTGAATTTTAATTTGTTTATTTATTATTATTTTTTTTTAAAGTTTTATAAATATTAAAAATATTTATTAACAATATGTTGTCGCTGCATTACTTTAAGTATTATCTAAAAGGGACATGAAAAGGAAATATATGTTTAATTATGTATAAATAGCATGCAATGTTGTTGAATATTGATTTGTTTGATATATATCCATTGATGTGGAGCATATTTATATCAACTATGTAGCTGCTGAATGATGTCTACATATGGATGACTTATGTGATTGGTTTGCACATGTGCATTGCTATTTCTAATAAATAGTATATCTGAGGGATAATAGAAGTGAAAATGATTAATGCTGCTTGCAAAAGGTCTTGTCTATGTACATAGTGAAATAACATATATGAGTTTGATGTCCCTTTAAGATATGAAATAACATTTGTTTAAATCGAAAAATGAATTGACTAATAATTAACATTACATGTTGTTTTTAAATATATTATTTATACAATTAATAATATATTTAATATTTCTAACATTAGTCATATGAAAAAATTAGATATGAATGTCAACTTTTACGTATTAAAACATTACTATGTTGAGGAACATGTTAGAAAGTTTAAAAAATGGACATAACAAATATTTTTATATGCAAACATACATTTTATATATAGATATATAGATATATACACACACACACACATATATATATATACATATCTATACATATATATCAATAGAGATATATATATACATAAATATATATATTTTAAAAATATAGATCTATATATATATCTATATCTTAGCTATATTTACAGTAAATATATATATATATATATATATATATATATATCAATGTAAATATTTGCATAGGAAATTAGTACATCTAAGCAAGTATCCCCGCTTGCTTTAGCCCAGAAATTCTTAATATGCAATGTCTCCAATGCACAAGAGAATTGTGGGTAAGATATGCAAATTAGGTACGCAAATTCTCAGTTTTTTTGCTTCAAAAATACTGTTTTAACACAGCGATCCTTTTAAACAGGAATATGACAGCAAATCAGAAATCACTCACCAGACAAGCCTGTTTCGTTCTTTTTAGAACTCATCAGTAGGAGATAGATTTCTGATTGCTGCATTGGAAAAGCTATTTTCATGGTTAAACCAAAATTCATTAAAATTATGGGGGGGGGAGATAAAAAACTGAAATTAAAATCCTCCATGTCTCAAAATTAAATCAATGTAAATATTTGCATAGGAAATTAGAACATCTAAGCAAGTATCCCCGCTTGCTTTAGCCCAGAAATTCTTAATATGCAATGTCTCCAATGCACAAGAGAATTGTGGGTAAGATATGCAAATTAGGTATGCAAATTCTCAGTTTTTTTGCTTCAAAAATACTGTTTTAACACAGAGATCCTTTTAAACAGGAATATGACAGCAAATCAGAAATCACTCACCAGACAAGCCTGTTTCGTTCTTTTTAGAACTCATCAGTAGGAGATAGATTTCTGATTGCTGTATTGGAAAAGCTATTTTCATGGTTAAACCAAAATTCATTAAAATTATGGGGGGGGGGGGATAAAAAACTGAAATTAAAATCCTCCATGTCTCAAAATTAAATCAATGTAAATATTTGCATAGGAAATTAGTACATCTAAGCAAGTATCCCCGCTTGCTTTAGCCCAGAAATTCTTAATATGCAATGTCTCCAATGCACAAGAGAATTGTGGGTAAGATATGCAAATTAGGTATGCAAATTCTCAGTTTTTTTGCTTCAAAAATACTGTTTTAACACAGCGATCCTTTAAAACAGGAATATGACAGCAAATCAGAAATCACTCACCAGACAAGCCTGTTTCGTTCTTTTTAGAACTCATCAGTAGGAGATAGATTTCTGATTGCTGCGTTGGAAAAGCTATTTTCATGGTTAAACCAAAATTCATTAAAATTATGGGGGGGGGGGGGATAAAAAACTGAAATTAAAATCCTCCATGTCTCAAAATTAAATCAATGTAAATATTTGCATAAGAAATTAGTACATCCAAGCAAGTATCCCTGCTTGCTTTAGCCCAGAAATTCTTAATATGCAATGTCTCCAATGCACAAGAGAATTGTGGGTAAGATATGCAAATTCTCAGTTTTTTTGCTTCAAAAATATTGTTTTAACACAGCGATCCTTTTAAACAGGAATATGACAGCAAATCAAAAATCACTCACCAGACAAGCCTGTTTCGTTCTTTTTAGAACTCATCAGTAGGAGATAGATTTCTGATTGCTGCATTGGAAAAGCTATTTTCATGGTTAAACCAAAATTCATTAAAATTATGGGGGGGGGGAGATAAAAAAACTGAAATTAAAATTCTCCATGTCTCAAAATTAAATCAATGTAAATATTTGCATAGGAAATTAGTACATCTAAGCAAGTATCCCCGCTTGCTTTAGCCCAGAAATTCTTAATATGCAATGTCTCCAATGCACAAGAGAATTGTGGGTAAGATATGCAAATTAGGTATGCAAATTCTCAGTTTTTTTGCTTCAAAAATACTGTTTTAACACAGCGATCCTTTTAAACAGGAATATGACAGCAAATCAGAAATCACTCACCAGACAAGCCTGTTTCATTATTTTTAGAACTCATCAGTAGGAGATAGATTTCTGATTGCTGCATTGGAAAAGCTATTTTCATGGTTAAACCAAAATTCATTAAAATTATGGGGGGGTGGTTTAACCATGAAAATAGCTTTTCCAATGCAGCAATCAGAAATCTATCTCCTACTGATGAGTTCTAAAAAGAACGAAACAGGCTTGTCTGGTGAGTGATTTCTGATTTGCTGTCATATTCCTGTTTAAAAGGATCGCTTTGTTAAAACAGTATTTTTGAAGCAAAAAAAACTGAGCATTTGCATATCTTACCCACAATTCTCTTGTGCATTGGAGACATTGCATATTAAGAATTTCTGGGCTAAAGCAAGCGGGGATACTTGCTTAGATGTACTAATTTCCTATGCAAATATTTACATTGATTTAATTTTGAGACATGGAGCATTTTAATTTCAGTTTTTTATCTCCCCCCCCATAATTTTAATGAATTTTGGTTTAACCATGAAAATAGCTTTTCCAATGCAGCAATCAGAAATCTATCTCCTACTGATGAGTTCTAAAAAGAATGAAACAGGCTTGTCTGGTGAGTGATTTCTGATTTGCTGTCATATTCATGTTTAAAAGGATCGCTGTGTTAAAACAGTATTTTTGAAGCAAAAAACCTGAGAATTTGCATACCTAATTAGCATATCTTACCCACAATTCTCTTGTGCATTGGAGACATTGCATATTAAGAATTTCTGGGCTAAAGCAAGCGGGGATACTTGCTTAGATGTACTAATTTCCTATGCAAATATTTACATTGATTTAATTTTGAGACATGGAGGATTTTAATTTCAGTTTTTTATCTCCCCCCCCATAATTTTAATGAATTTTGGTTTAACCATGAAAATAGCGTTTCCAATGCAGAAATCTATCTCCTACTGATGAGTTCTAAAAAGAATGAAACAGGCTTGTCTGGTGAGTGATTTCTGATTTGCTGTCATATTCATGTTTAAAAGGATCGCTGTGTTAAAACAGTATTTTTGAAGCAAAAAACTGAGAATTTGCATACCTAATTAGCATATCTTACCCACAATTCTCTTGTGCATTGGAGACATTGCATATTAAGAATTTCTGGGTTAAAGCAAGCGGGGATACTTGCTTAGATGTACTAATTTCCTATGCAAATATTTACATTGATTTAATTTTGAGACATGGAGGATTTTAATTTCAGTTTTTTATCTCCCCCCCCATAATTTTAATGAATTTTATATATATATATAAAATATTGCTAGCTCTTTATCAATATATTTATATTTATATAGATAGATATAGATATTGCTATATATAAATAAATATATATATATATATATATATATATATATAATGTATCTATATTAAATCTATCTATATCAAATCTATCTATATCAAGAAGTATATTATCAGAGATATGTACAATGGTATGAATACAGTTGCAATAAGAAGAATAAAAAGTATTCTTATAATACACTTGCAAAGTTAAAAATTATATAAATAAGGCTATTTGCGACATCAAATACTCTTATTTAACAAAAGTACGATGCTCATCGCGTCTTATTGAAAAAAAGTCAGATGCTCAGTCCGATGCTCATCGCGTCGTACTTGACGTGCCTGTATTCTAAATAGTTTATAGTAAATAAGAGCATCGTATGTAGATCCGCAACAGCGATGTCTGGTGAGCGCATTGACGCCGCCGAATGCACTAAGATTGACGCTTTGATAAATAGGGGCCCTACTCTGAATTTCAAATAAGTAGTAGATTTTTTTCTGACAAATTTAATTTTTCCCTTTATTTTCTGGCCCCCTGTATCATGTGACAGACATCAGCCAATTACAGACTAGTAGACGTATAACCTGTGAGCTTGTGCACATGCTCAGTAGGATCTTGTTCCCCAAAAAGTGTGAATATTAAAAGACTGCACAATTTGATGATACAAGTAAATTGAAAAGTGTCTTAAAACTGCATGATCTATTTGAATCATAAAAGTTTGTTTTGACTTGAGTGTCTTTTTAATAACCTATATGATGTTGGTACATTATTTTCAGAATTGCTCCATATGGCAAAAACAAAAGCCTAGATTGAATTAAAAACTTGCGGAAAAACTCATTGCAATGTAAAAATTAGCTTAATTCAAAAAGATGTGTACCCCTCACCACAGCTTTGAGTCACTATACAGTGGGGCAAAAAAGTATTTAGTCAGCCACCAATTGTGCAAGTTCTCCCACTTAAGAAGATGAGAGAGGCCTGTAATTTTCATCATAGGCAAACAAAATGTGGAAACAAATTCAGACAATCACATTGTCTGATTTGGAAAGAATTTATTTGCATATTATGGTGGAAAATAAGTATTTGGTTACCTACAAACAAGCAAGATTTCTGGCTCTCACAGACCTGTATCTTCTTCTTTAAGAGGCTCCTCTGTCCTCCACTCATTACCTGTATTAATGGCACCTGTTTGAACTTGTTATCAGTATAAAAGAAACCTGTCCACAACCTCAAACAGTCACACTCCAAACTCCACTATGGTGAAGACCAAAGAGCTGTCGAAGGACACCAGAAACAAAATTGTAGACCTGCACCAGGCTGGGAAGACTGAATCTGCAATAGGCAAGCAGCTTGGTGTGAAGAAATCAACTGTGGGAGCAATAAATAGAAAATGGAAGACATACAAGACCACTGATAATCTCCCTCGATCTGGGGCTCCACACAAGATCTCACCCAGTGGGGTCAAAATGATCACAAGAACCATGAGCAAACATCCCAGAATCGCACGGGGGGACCTAGTGAATGACCTGCAGAGAGCTGGGACCAACGTAACAAAGGCTACCATCAGTAACACACTACGCCGCCAGGGACTCAGATCCTGCAGTGCCAGACGTGTCCCCCTGCTTAAGCCAGTACATGTTCGGGCCCGTCTGAAGTATGCTAGAGAGCATTTGGATGATCTAGAAGCGGATTGGGAGAATGTCATATGGTCAGATGAAACCAAAGTAGAACTGTTTGGTAGAAACACAACTCATCGTGTTTGGAGGAGAGAGAATGCTGAATTGCAACCAAAGAACACCATACCTATTGTGAAGCATGGGAGTGGCAACATCATGCTTTGGGGCTGTTTCTCTGCAAAGGATCCGTGTACATGAAAGAATGAATGGGGCCATGTATTGTGAGATTTTGAGTGCAAACCTCCTTCCATTAGCAAGGGCATTGAAGATGAAACATGGCTGGGTCTTTCAGCATGACAATGATACCAAAAACACCACCTGGGCAATGAAGGAGTGGCTTCGTAAGAAGCATTTCAAGGTCCTGGAGTGGCCTAGCCAGTCTTCAGATCTCAACCCCATAGAAAACCTTTGGAGGGAGTTGAAAGTCTGTGTTGCCCAGCGACAGCCCCAAAACATCACTGCTCTAGAGGAGATCTGCATGCAGGAATGGGCCAACATACCAGCTACAGTGTGTGACAAACTTGTGAAGACTTACAGAAAATGTTTGACCTCTGTCATTGCCAACAAAGGATATATAACAAAGTATTGAGATGAACTTTTGATATTGACCAAATACTTATTTTCCACCATAATTTGCAAATAAATTCTTTCGAAATCAGACAATGTGATTGTCTGGATTTGTTTCCACATTTTGTCTCTCATAGTTGATGTATACCTATGATTAAAATTACAGGCCTCTCTCATATTCTTAAGTGGGAGAACTTGCACAATTGGTGGCTGACTAAATATTTTTTTGCCCCACTGTACATTATAACCAACTGAGTCACATCTATCCCATAAACTCATATTCTTGGCACGTAGACAAGATCCACCCTATTTTGTTTTTTTATAGATACATAGGGGTCGATTTATCATTGGGAGTAGAGGAGACAAGGCCGCTGCAGAGCGTGACGTGGAGGGGAGAGTCCTATTGCCGCCCAGCTGTAGGGTAAGTTTCACACAGCCCCGTGAGGTGCAAGCCAAACGCGGCCGAGTGCGAGCCGCAGTAATTCAAAATAGAAGGAAAAAGCAGCACTCGTGGGACACCAATAGTGATTAAAAATCCAAATTTTATTCCATAGATTTAAAAATTGAGGTAGGACCAGGGAATTAACCCCTTACACGTTTCGTACTCCAACTGAGTACTTAGTCATAGGGATAATTGCTTAGACCGGACATGGCCTATTTAAAGGCACAGTGTCCAATCAGGCAGTTTACAGAAAGATTAAAAAAACAATGAATTAAAAACATGTTAACACAAAACATGATCATTTGACAATATGTATGCATGAAGTTGGCAAACATCAGATGGTATGAATGTGAGAAATATGTAATTTTGTTATCCCATCATAATTCCGTTACTTTCATCTTAAAAAGACCTTGTGTATCAATGGCATGAGCGATTTAAATGCAAAAATAATGACATCAAAAATGTTAAGGACACCCTAGATGTATAAAATATATATATATTGTTTTACTGTCTATGGCTAACCTAGTACGTTTGCAAAATGTAAACACTAAAATTAATTAACATGTTGTTTAATTAAAAAAGGGTTGATTATTTATAACATATCACATAATGCTGAACATGGTTAGTGATGACATTTAAGTTGTCTTCATTTAAATACTAAGGGTTTAGTCCATATGACATAATATGATATAATGAAATATCTATGATTGATTGATATCAGACTATGAATAGACTCATATCCCATTCTTTATTTAGACCTTCAGGGGTTACTGTTCTTAATTTATATATCCAGAACATTTCTTGTTTGAGTAACATTTTATTCCTATTTCCCCCTCTGGTAGGTGGATAAATTTTATCTATGACTTTGACTGTCATATTAAATTTATTCGTCATATGCATCATGAAATGATGCCGTGCAATTGCCGAACTCTTATTATACATTTTAGTATCATAAATATGTTCTCTCATGCGAGATCTTAATTCTCTACTGGTCTGACCTGTATATTGCATATGGCACAGATTGCACTCTAACAAGTACACAACATAATGACTCCTACAATTTGCATAAAAGCCAATATTGTAGCTTTCATTAGTGACATTGCTTGTAAAAGTTTCCCCTCTACTTATAATGTCACATGTGGAACATGGACCAGTACCACATTTAAAAGTGCCTTTCTTATGTAGCCATGTACCTTTTTTCTGTTTTTTAGTTGACACTAAGCTAGGTGATAATTTATTGGCTAAGGTGGGCGCCTTTCTGGGAACAAACTTGCACTTATCTATAATCCCACCTAATATCTCATCTTGTTGTAAGATATGTAAATTTTTCTTTAAAATACCACATACTTGGTTATACTGGTTAGAGTATTCTGTAGAAAATACAACAGGGAAATCTTTGAAATCCCTGTTGTCTTTCTTTTGTTTCATCAATAGGTCCTGTTGTGTGTTAGCACTAACTTGTTGGATGCTGTTATCCAAAAGTTTTTTGTTATACCCTCTTTTAATGAATCTGCCTTTAAGCATTACTGCCTGTTTCTCAAAGAGTTCGTCTGAGTTTGTGTTTCTTCTGATTCTCAAAAGCTGGGCCCTGGGTATTGACCTAATTAGATGGGGTGGATGGCAAGATTTTGGATTTTTAATCACTATTGGTGTCCCACGAGTGCTGCTTTTTCCTTCTATTTTGAATTACTGCGGCTCGCACTCGGCCGCGTTTGGCTTGCACCTCACGGGGCTGTGTGAAACTTACCCTACAGCTGGGCGGCAATAGGACTCTCCCCTCCACGTCACGCTCTGCAGCGGCCTTGTCTCCTCTACTCCCAGCGTTCAGCGTGCAGTTTGGCCAGCTCGTCCGAGAATCCGGAGGTCACAGATCGTCATCCAGTAAGTGTGAGTTTACCTCTTATACAGCTAAAGAACGTATGTTGAACCTTCAATGATATTGGTGCTTCAATGGTCGATGCATTAAGAGGTTTCTTATGAATGCTTATCACACTGTACCGGGCTGTATTTGGAATACGGCATATTGCGTAGCCCTATAGCTGTTTTACTGTAAGGAACTCATAAGGGTATTTAGTTTCTTTCACAGCCCATAAACAAGTGAGAGTGGGTACACTTTAAATACAATATATTTTTGTGTTATTTAGAGACTGTATACAGCGAGGTTATAAAAGGATCAGTCATTTCTTTTTCAATATGGAGCAAGAGGGAGCAAACATCAGTGAAACCATTTTCAACATAGCAAGTAGAAAAGATTTCTTTGAAAAAATATTTATGACAGGAGGAAATAATGGAGAAAAAGGACAGGATTTAAAGGGACTCTTTAATCAATTTGAGAAAATGATGTTAACAGATTTGAGATTAATGTGGGACATTGTTTCATTTACCCACTATATTGAGGTACAGAGAATCCCTAGGGGACTTAGAATAAATAAGTTCCCCACCTTTGATTTGGAAGATGGTGCTTTACAGCAAGAATGGAATGATGCCCTGACCACCTGTTCTCTTGTGAGCTGCTGGTGCAATGCTGAATACGGCGAGCGTATTGCTTGCCGTATTCAGCGAGGTCTGTCGGACCTGATCCGCACTGTCGGATCAGGTCCGACAGACCTTGATAAATAGAGGACAGTGTGTGGTCTGTGTTTTTTTTCTGCAGTCTACTGGATTCCACATATGCAGAATCAGATTCAGAAGTAATGTATTTCTTAAAGTGCAGTGAATCACAGTGCAACTGTACAATACTGCATCAGTATCAATCAATGATTTTTGTATGGGGGGCATTACTGGACTGTTAGGGCTCTTGCCAGAGCCCTGCTTTTGCTCTATAGGCTAGGCTTAATCATTTAGCTGCCTAGCTTTATTTCTTTTTTATAAACTATATCTTATTTTTATTAGTAGCTGGCTTTTGTACACCGTGCATGCCTATACTATAGTTACTATTATATATATTAGATATAGTAGCACTGCTAATATCATTTAAATATTTGGGTTATTGGAGTGTGGTCCTTGTTGGCTCCTGCCTGTTTGCTTCAGAAAAAAAGCTTTTTAATCTAGCAGTATACCTCTTCATTTTTGTCTAAAATATATAATAATTTATTTTTCTTAGTGGATGACTTTTGCACACAGTGCATATACTAGTTACTGATAGTATATACCGTAGCTTAAATATAGTATTACTGCTATAATTCAAATCATGTTTTATTGCAGTGGGTGGTCTCCTGCAAGTTTGCTCTATAGGCTAGGTTTTGACCCTTTTCATTTCTGTAATAATAATTTCAAAGTGACTGGCTAGCTGTTGCATATAATGCATATAACTAAGATATAATAGTACTGTTTTAATTCAAGATTTTGTTTTTATTGTAGTCAATGCATTATGCTTACTACTGATACTGAGTGGGCTCTTGCCTTTCTTATTGGTCGGCATTTATTCCAAAACAAATGTCATAAATAAACAGAAGAAATAAAGTAAACAGAAAGGCACCAACAGTATGCATTAACTTCAAAAATGATTCCAGTACAGGTAGCCCTCAGTTTACACCGGGGTTAGGTTCCAGAAGGAATGGTTGTAAATCGAAACCGTTGTAAATTGAAACCCAGTTTATAATTTAAGTCATTGGGAAGTGAGGGAGATAGGTTCCAGGCCCCTCTCAAAATTGTCATAAGTAAAACCTAATACATTATTTTTAAAGCTTTGAATTGAAGACTTTACATGCTAAACAGCATTATAAACCTAATAAAATAATCACACAACAAAGAATATATAATTAAACTAAGTTAAATGAACAAAAACATTAGCTAAACAGCATTATAAACCTAATAAAATAATCACACAACACAGACTTCACTTGCATTTTTCTGCAAACAGTTCTTTCTATGCATTCCAATCTGGACTGATTTATAGACAGGAAGATCTTGTTCTTTTGAAATCTGCTCGATAGCTCAGGTCTGGTTAAACTGATTAATTTCAGCTTGCTTATGTTTGCTGCAACACAAGCGGACAGCTCCACCTACTGGCAATTTTAATAAATGCACTGCTTCTCAATGCTTTTCAATAACAGTCACATGACTGGAAAAAAAGGTTGTTATTCTGAAACGGTGTAAATTGAACCGTTGTAAAACGAGGGCCACCTGTATTAAGATAAAATAGGTGAAATACACTTACAAAAATATAGCACATGATTAAGGTGCTAAATACCAAGTACTGGGATTTCTCGCAAGCCTTCCAGCTGATTTATAGGCTCAGGAGTGATTACAATCAATTAATTGCAGGAACAACAAAAATCAAATGTATAATGTAAATAAAAATGCTCACTTCATTGTTAAAATTTAAATGTAAAACTTTTAATGTGGGGGCATTTCAATTTGGAATAGGAGCATTTTTTTTAAATATATACGTATTAGCAAAATAGCTTCTAGTAAAAGTTATAGCTCTTTAAAGACTGTGCTTATGTTTGTTCCACACATCTGCATTTTAAGTAAAGCACTTGAGGAAAGCGAGCCTAAGCTGCTTGTAATGACTCAATTTGTATTATTGCTGACATAATACAAGCCCCACTAGCTCTCCAATCAGCTGCATTATTTAACCCCTTAAGGATCAGGCATTTCAGACTAAAACTTATTATTTTTAATTTCTTTGAATAAAAAAAAACAAAAAAAATTTTTTTTGTAGTGCAGCTGCACAACTCCCTCCCCTTCCTCATTTACCCCTCACCCTCCAAGATCCATTCCCTACCCTCTAATTGTCCCCTCCACCATAGGATCCCCCTCTACCTCCTTCTCCCTCCTCCCCTCCTTCCCCCTCCCTGCCGCTCTCAGAGGTTTTTTTTTGTAGCGTATCGGTTCCACCCACTCCTGACCCCCGACCCCCCTCCAGCGATGGGCGGCCCCCCTCCTAACCCTCCCACACCACCAACGATCAGCACCACCGCTGCCCGATACAGAGAGGGACAAAGAGAGGCCAAAGTGTCCCCTCCAAGATCCTTTCCATAGCCTTTATTCCTCCCCTCCACTCTAGAATCCCCCTGTACCTCCTTCTCCCTCCTACCTCTTTCCACCTCCCTGCCACTATTAGCATACATTTTTTCTGTAGTGTAGTGATCCCAGATAAGCTGGAGATCCCAGAGAAGCTTTTACAACATTTTTTGCCATAATTGCACAAGCTGTTTGTAAATAATTTCAGTGAGAAACCTAAAATTGTGAAAAATGTAAAGTCTTTTTTTTTTATTTGATAGCATTTGGCGGTGAAATGGTGGCATGAAATATACCAAAATGGGCCTAGATCAATACTAGGCATGAAATATACCAAAATGGGCCTAGATCAATACTTTGGGTTGTCTACTACACTACATTAAAGCTAAAATTAACCTTACAAGCTCCCTACAAGCTCCCTAATTAACCCCTTCACTGCTGGGCATAATACACGTGTGGTGCGCAGCGGCATTTAGCGGCCTTCTTATTACCAAAATGCAAGGCCAAAGCCATATAAGTCTGCTATTTCTTAACAAAGGGAATCCCAGAGAAGCATTTACAACCATTTGTGCCATAATTGCACAAGCTGTTTGTAAATAATTTAAGTGAGAAACCTAAAGTTGGCGAAAAAGTTAACAATTTTTTTTATATTGCATTTGGCGGTGAAATGGTGGCATGAAATATACCAAAATTGGTCTAGATCAATACTTTGGTTGTCTTCTAAAAAAAAAATATATATATATATACATGTCAAGGGATATTCAGGGATTCCTGACAGATATCAGTGTTCCAATGTAACTTGCTAATTTTGAAAAAAAACTTGTATTTATTGCCCTATAACTTGCAAAAAAAAGCAAAGAACATGTAAACATTGGGTATTTCTAAACTCAGGACAAAATTTAGAAACTATTTAGTATGGTTGTTTTTTGGTGGTTGTAGATGTATAACAGATTTTGGGGGTCAAAGTTAGAAAAAGTATGTTTTTTCCATTTTTTCATCATATTCATCATAGTTTATAAAAAAAATTATAGTAAATTATATGATATGATGAAAATAATGGTATCTTTCAAAAGTTATATCTTTTGAAAAGCAGTATATAAAATGTGTGGGTACAGTAAATGAGTAAGAGGAAAATTACAGCTAAACACAAACGCCGCAGAAATGTAAAAATAGCCCTGGTCCTTAAGTGGTTAATCCTTGCAAAGGGCTTAGACACTTAGTTAAAGGGATACAAAAACCTAATTTTTTTTTTTTCTTTCGTGATTCCGATAGAGCATGCAATTTTAAACAACTTTCTAATTTACTCCTATTATCAATTTTCCTTCATTCTCTTAGTATCTTTATTTGAAAAGCAGGAATGTAAGATTAGGAGCAGGAACATTTTAAATCAGCACCTGGGTAGCGCTTGCTGATTGGTGGCTAAATGTATTGTTTTTTTAAATCCCCTTATGTTCCTTTTTAATTAATTATTTGTGGTATTTGTGGGTATTTGTACTGACACTTATAATAGCATCTGTCTTTAACTTTTTTTATAAATTTTTATTGAGGTTGTTAGGTGACATAACATTAACCAGATATGTTACAGAGAGATTGAAAAACATAGTCATCCAAATTATGACACAGTAACAGAAAACAATAGCTTGTCAATTCCACATGTACCTGAATGTTTTCACAAAGGGTAACACAAGAAATAAATAGTGATGGAATAAAAATAATACCAATGAAACCTCATTTTTTTTCTTTTCCAATGTAGCTTTGAGGTAACTACTGTGCAGGTCACTCTTGGAGCCACTAGTCTTGGGCCAATTGATACGTTAGTACATTTAGCATCTGATAGTACTTAATGAGAATATAAAATATGTAGAAAATATGAGATAAACAGTCTACTCTTTAACATTATAAGCAAGATAAGAATAATGATAATAGAATAAAGACTTACAATATATCAAGGAGAGTGTATCAGCAGGTAAACACCGCTTGTGGTATTGGTTAAAGGAGCATAATGTTATGTCGTATGGGTTGCAAGTCTGCATTTCTAATGCTAAAGGTTGTTTTGTCTTATCTTTTTAGTAGGTAGAAGGAGGATCCACAGTGATATATAGGTGTCATGGGGAGTGTCACTTTGTGTCTTTGTGCTTAAATAGGGAACCATTATTAGGTGGGTTTATAATAAATGAACAGGGTATACTGTGCATAAGTAACTAGGAACAGACAACCACCAATGAGAACAGAATAAAAATAGTGAATATAGATAACCATAGTACAAAATAGCATGCGGTATAAGAATAAATCCATAGGTTACTGATATAGTTTCCTTGGTATCTAGCCCAAAACCTGCATATATTATCCCAATTCTGAGGAAGGAGACACCATGGCTTAGAGGCAAAGAATAATAGGTATGTGCCGGGAGCTGATAAAAATAGCAAACTATTTGTGAGGGGATGCAATATGGGAGGATCAGTTAGTTTATTAACATAATTCTAGTGGGCTTCCTGATGTTTTACTAATTTCAGTCCCCTGACAATCTTTACAAACAATCTAGGGTTATCTGACTTCTGGATAATAAGCTGGAGTTGTGATATAGGTTATTATGGGATGATTAAAAATGTCATCGCTGCACTGAAATTGTGATACACAAACACTAATGTTAAATGGATAACAATGAATAACAGTTATCTAAAGAGGAGAAACGGTTAGTAAGCAGTATTTAGGAACTAATAGAGTTCAAAGAGGTTGTGGAACATTTGTTATAGATTGGGTATAGACCATCAGCATGTATTCTGACTGGAGTTACAAGTCCCAATATCAGCCTATCAGACCTTAGAGCCATCATTAGCATAGGCAAGCCAAGTAGGACATTGAGAAATCTATTCATATAGGCTCAGAGTCACAGTCTGCATTACCCAATCCCAGATCGGATGGCACGGCACTGACCCCTGATATAGTTATCAATGCTATTAGGGAGGGGCGTCCAATGCTTTTTCTGGGGTAGTAAGGATCCGGGGGCCCTGCATATGAAGAATTCCCAGTATCAAAACTCTCAATCTGAGGTGGCCGGTCAGTAAAGATGGGTCCGTAATAGCTCACTCGTTGGTGACTTAATGTCAAAAATTACAATTCCTACAAATAAATACAATTAAATAAGCTAGCTAAAGTACAAAAAATAAAAAAGAACTAAGTTACAAAAAATAAAAAAATATTTACAAACATAAGAAAAATATTACAACAAATTTAAACTAATTACACCTACTCTAAGCCCCCTAATAAAATAACAAAGCCCCCCAAAATAAAAAAATGCCCTACCCTATTCTAAATTACTAAAGTTCAAAGCTCTTTAACCTTACCAGCCCTGAACAGGGCCCTTTGCGGGGCATGGCTGTTCCGATCAGCCAATAGAATGCGAGCTCAATCTGATTGGCTGATTGGATCAGCCAATCGGATTGAACTTGATTCTGATTGGCTGATTCCATCAGCCAATCAGAATATTCCTACCTTAATTCCGATTGGTTGATAGAATCCTATCAGCCAATCGGAATTCGAGGGACGCCATCTTGGATGACGTCCCTTAAAGGAACCGTCATTCGGCTAGTAGGCGTCGGGAGAAGAGGATGTTCCGCGTCGGAGGTCTGCAAGATGGATCCGGAAGAAAGAAGATTGAAGATGCAGTTGATAGAAGACTTCATCCGGATCATGGACCTCTTCAGCTCCCGCTTGGATGAAGACTTCATCCGGATCATGGACCTCTTCAGCTCCCGCTTGGATGAAGACTTCAGCCGGATCATGGACCTCTTCAGCCCCCCCGCTTGGGCTTGGATCAGGACATCGGAGGAGCTCTTCAGGACGGATCGGTGAACCTGGCAGGGTGAAGATAAAGTAGGAATATCTTCAGGGGCTTAGTGTTAGGTTTATTTAAGGGGGGTTTGGGTTATATTAGGGGTATGTGGGTGGTGGGTTGTAATGTTGGGGGGGGTATTGTATGTTTTTTTTTTACAGGCAAAAGAGCTGAACTTCTTGGGGCATGCCCCGCAAAGGGCCCTGTTCAGGGCTGGTAAGGTTAAAGAGCTTTGAACTTTAGTAATTTAGAATAGGGTAGGGCATTTTTTTATTTTGGGGGGCTTTGTTATTTTATTAGGGGGCTTAGAGTAGGTGTAATTAGTTTAAAAATGTTGTAATATTTTTCTTATGTTTGTAAATATTTTTTTATTTTTTGTAACTTAGTTCTTTTTTATTTTTTGTACTTTAGCTAGCTTATTTAATTGTATTTATTTGTAGGAATTGTATTTAATTAATTTATTGATAGTGTAGTGTTAGGTTAATAGTAGGTAATTGTAGGTAGTTTATTTAATTAATTTATTGATAGTGTAGTGTTAGGTTTAATTGTAACTTAGGTTAGTATTTATTTTACAGGTAATTTTGTAATTATTTTAACTATTTTAGCTATTAAATAGTTCTTAACTATTTAATAGCTATTGTACCTGGTTAAAATAAATACAAAGGTACCTGTAAAATAAATATAAATCCTAAAATAGCTATAATATAATTATAATTTATATTGTAGCTATATTAGGATTTATTTTACAGGTAAGTATTTAGTTTTAAATAGGAATAATTTATTTAATAAGAGTTAATTAATTTCGTTAGATGTAAATTCTATTTAACTTAGGGGGTGTTAGTGTTAGGGTTAGACTTAGCTTTAGGGGTTAATACATTTATTAGAGTAGCGGTGAGCTCCAGTCGGCAGATTAGGGGTTAATAATTGAAGTTAGGTGTCAGCAATGTTAGGGAGGGCAGATTAGGGGTTAATACTATTTATTATAGGGTTAGTGAGGCGGATTAGGTGTTAATAACTTTATTATAGTAGCGCTCAGGTCCGCTCGGCAGATTAGGGGTTAATAAGTGTAGGCAGGTGGATGCGACGTTGAGGCGGGCAGATTAGGGGTTAATAAATATAATACAGGGGTCGGCGGTGTTAGGGGGAGCAGATTAGGGGTACATAAGGATAACGTAGGTGGCGGTCGGCAGATTAGGGGTTAAAAAAAATTATTCGAGTGTCGGCGATGTGGGGGGACCTCGGTTTAGGGGTACATAGGTAGTTTATGGGTGTTAGTGTACTTTAGAGTACAGTAGTTAAGAGCTTTAGAAACCGGCGTTAGCCCAGAAAGCTCTTAACTACTGACTTTTTTCCTGCGGCTGGAGTTTTGTCGTTAGATGTCTAACGCTCACTTCAGAAATGACTCTAAATACCGGAGTTAGAAAAATCCCATTGAAAAGATAGGATACGCAATTGACGTAAGGGGATCTGCGGTATGGAAAAGTCGCGGCTGAAAAGTGAGCGTTAGACCCTATTTTGAGTGACTCCAAATACCAGCGGTAGCCTAAAACCAGCGTTAGGAGCCTCTAACGCTGGTTTTCACGGCTAACGCCAAACTCCAAATCTAGGTCTATGTGTTTACTGGTCCTTTAAAGGGACACTCAATCAAAATTAAACTTTCATTATTCAGATAGAGCATGTCATTTTAAACAACTTTCCAATTTACTTATATTAACTAAATTTGCACAGTCTTTTTATATTTAAACTTTTTGAGTCACCAGCTCCTACTGAGCATGTGCAAAAATAAGTGTGTATGCATTTGTGAATGACTGATGGCTGTCACATGGTACGTGTATGCATTTGTGATTGGCTGATGGCTGTCACATGGTACAGGGGGAGTGGAAAAAGACATAACTTTTAAAATTGTCAGAAAAAAAATCTACTACTCATTTGAAGTTCAGACTAAGGGCTAGATTTAACAAAGCCCTACGGCTGCAAGTTCTCAAAAGAACTTGCTCGCTGTCATTTATCAAGCAGCGGTCACCAGACCGCAGCTTCCTGAATCTCTTCGCCACCTCTAATGTGGCGAAATTCAATCTCTTCGGTCGAGTCCGACCAAGGAGATTGACAGCTCCTGCCTGCACGTGATTGGCTGTGCGCGGGCAGGGAGCGGGATTGCACGCGAGTGCAAAATTGCGCTCGTGTGCATTGGCGAATACCTGCGGGTAATTTCGCCCCGCCACAGGCGAGCTGAGGCGTATATCTGAGTGCTAATTGTGAAAAAGAACAAGTTATTTGCTGTTTCTACTCATTCTTTTTTTTTTTTTTTTTTTTAACAAAGGAGTGATGTGTAAAGGGACATAAAACCCAAATTTCATGATTTAGAAAAAGCATGCAACTTTAAACAACTTTTCGGTTTATATTATCTAATTTGCTTTATTCTCTTGATACCCTTTGTTGAAAAGCTTATCTTAATAGGCTCAGTAGCTGTTGATTGGTGGCTGCACATAGATGCCTTGTGTGATTGGCTCACCCATGTGCATTGCTATTTCTTCAGCAAAGGATATCTTATGAATGAAGCAAATTAAATAATAGAAATAAATTGGAATGTTGTTTAAAATTGTATGCTCTATCTGAATCATGAAGGAAAAATATTGGGTTTCACGTCCCTTTAATATCCCTTAAAGAGGGCTGAGGGTGATGGAGCATGAAAAATGAGCAGATAAGAATGAGGAATCAATGAAAAAATAGATGCAATTAGGCTGAAGGTAAAGGAAATAGAAATCTGAATGAGAGGAAGTGTGAAAAAGGGGGAGGAGATGAGATAGGAAAAGGATTTAGCAGGGTGAGAGAATGCTTATTCCATTGGGGATATAACTGAGGATTAGCGAAACTGGGAATATGTGAGGAAGTAATTGCAAGACTGGTGGGGGTTGTGGTGGAATGACAGAAAAGAAAGGAAAATAAACATATTACTTATTTAGATTTTATTGAGGAAAGGTGGTTGAGTCGTGGGATATATTCCAGTATGCCTCCAGTTGAGGTGGTAAGGACAAACAATGTAAGGGAAATTTAAAAAATGTCTGGTTTCCGCATAGGCCTATTATAAGATTTAATTAATTAAAGGACCGTTAAATACAGTAGAAGTCCATATCCACCAAAATCATTATAAAAAGACAATGCAATACCACTTCCTCTGAATTGTGAAATTAGTAGATTTTTTTTCTGACAAATTTCAAATTGTGTTCCATGTCCCTCCTCCTCTGTATCATGTGACAGCCATCAGCGAATCACAGACTCATACATGTATATTTGTGATCTCTTGCACATGCACAGTAGGAGTTGGTGTTTCAGAAAGTGTGCGTATCTGTGCTCTTCAGAAGGAAAAATGAGCAGACTTGGTGCACCTTCTGGTTCTTATCTGCTGTCAAAATCTATGTTTCTAAAATCTGTTTCACAATATGTTTTATATGCATTGGGGCCATGTGGATTGCTGAGCAATACTACTGTTTTTTATCACAAATATATCTAATTTTCTATTGTTTTAAGCTGTTGCTTTATTTATAAATCATGCCCTTTAAAGCCAGAGGTCTTTCCCTAATCCTTGAGTTCTGATAAATGCATTACACAAACAACCAGCTAATTATCTCTAAAGATTTGAAAAAGACAAGATTCACACTCTCAATACAATTCTCTCTGATGTGTGTTGTGGTAAAGAATTTTAACATTAAATCCAGCATTTTCTTTGTTAATTTGCCTCCTGAGGAACAGACCTTAATCCGGAAATGTGTTGTTGAAAAAGCTTTTTTTTAAATATATTTTAAGAATAATAATATAAACTACTTATATCTACAATCATTTTAAAGTCTTTATGTTGCTATTTATCCCCCCGGTCACGAGTCAGTACCCTTGTGGTTGAATGAAGGAACACACTGAATGCTGCTGAGCAGCTAAACATGCCAACAGAATGAGAAAGATGGGTCCTGTTTGAAAGATCCAACCATGTTTTTAAAACCTAAGGTTTATGGAGCCCAAGGCCCCAATTTATCAAAGTCTGGCGGACCTGATCCGACAGTGCGGATCAGGTCCGCCAGACCTCGCTGAATACGCGAGCAATACGCTCGCCGTATTCAGCATTGCACCAACAGCTCACAAGAGCTGCTGGTGCAATGCCGCCCCCTGCACACTCGCGGCCAATGGGCCGCCAGCAGGGGGGTGTCAATCAACCCGATCGTACTCGATCGGCTTGATTTCCGCCGATGTCTGTCCGCCTGCTCAGAGCAGGCGGACAGGTTATGGAGCAGCGGTCTTTGTGACCGCTGCTTCATAACTGCTGTTTCTGGCGAGTCTGAAGACTCGCCAGAAACACGGGGCATCAAGCTCCATTCAGAGCTTCATAGATAGGCCCCCAAGTGTTCTATCTTCTGTGTATTTCTCTTAAAATTTTAATTAAAATCGTCACATATTTAAATCACTTTTGAAACTTGTATAATTATTTTTAATACTACTATGTGTTGTTGCAGTTTTAATTTTATTTCTATATTTGGTAATTCATTTTTTTTTTTTTTTTTTTTGTACTGGGAACTTTATTAAGCTTGTACACTGAATTCCTGATATTAAATTTGTATTTGTCTTTAATAAACACACTGTTTTGATACATTTTATCGCTAAAGTATAGTTTTTTTTATGGTTTAAAAGGCAACATTTGAAAATGTGATAGCTTTTTTTTGTTGTTAAATTAATATTTTTTCCTGACAGGCTTGCAGATGTATGTCCCTCTCCACCTACTGAATTGAGGGAATTTTCGTTATCAACCAATGAGCATAAGAAGAAAGCACATGACTGATACTGCTGTATTTGTTTACATTTTAAGGGTCATGGAAGTCAGATATTGTATGCAATTAAAAAAAAAAATATTTTATTTTCAGATTGACTTCTTCATCCTTGCTTATTTCTGTGAGAGAATACTGAGCTGGGGCACAGGACCATGCAACAATGTCTATAAAATGTCTATAAAAAGTAGTGCACAGTCCCAAACCTACCTAGGTATACTATCATGGAAATTACCTAAGAGGTAAATTATTTGAATCAAAATATATTATAGTTCGTTAAAATGCTGCTTTAATATATTCATGGTAGAAAAATGTGGGTATATTTTTTTCATTTCTTCAGGAGCAGGGTCCTTGAAACACATTGTACTCTAAAATATTTTCCACTTTAATGTGTTCCCAATGGTCCATTTTACCTACTGGAGTGTACTTAGTTTCCTCTCAAACAGCTCCTTTAGCTTTATTTTGTTAGCCAAAATAGATTTTTTGCCTCTAAAATAGAAGCCACTGTCTGCACTGAAAATATGAATAAAAGACGTATTCTATGTAGAAAAGCTTTGTAAACATGAGAAAATAGCCCTGATTAATCTCCAAGTGGGGGTAGAGAGGCAGAGATTTTCATATTTGAAATAGTTGGTTGTGCCCAGCCATAATTAACAGCCATAATTAGCATTTAAATATCACCTATGTTAAGACATTTATAACATTAGCAGGCCCACTTTTTATGGGCATGTCCTTGAGATCAACAGATGATAGTTTTAATGAGCAAAACCAGCTATTTCAATTGAAAATAAACATGAAGGAAATTGTTCCATACATTTAATATTTTGCAGTTGGTTTATCACATTTGTATAGTGCAGTGTCCATTTAACCTGTCTGTTTCTCTATTAATACTCACACTTTTTACATAATTTAATTGCATCTTGTATAGCAAATATTATAAAATGTAATTTAATTTCAATTTTTATAAATAAAATCTATATTGAGAGACATCCTAATCCTTGTTTTAATCTCTATTGATAATACTGTTTCTTAAAGGGACATTAGACTCAGCATGTGATTCCCTGTAATATGTTTAGTTAGATATAGTAAATGAGCTTTGCAACAAGGTTCCCTTATTTATTTTGCCCACTATAATTTAATTCTGAAAGTCATATTTCTTTACCCACTGTCTCTAAAGAAACAAATGTTTCTGTATTGAGAAAAAAAAGAGTTTTAATGATTGAAAAGTGTCGTTGTTTACAAATAAATCAGTGAGAGATCAGTGCATCTAGTGACCAGTCAGGCTTGCGCCCCGGAAGAGAGCCTGGACGGAGGGGTATGTGACCCCCCCTCACAGGCAAATGGAGCGGTCCAGGGGAGGAGCGGAGCGGAGCACGGTATTTAGGGCTGTGACGCCTAAGGTATCCATCTTGGGAGCATAGATGGCGGGCCGCAGAGGCGGTCTAGGCCTATGGTGAGGTCCGAGGGCGGAGCACAAATGGCAGGCCACAGAGGAGGTCTATCTCCAGAAGGGAGAGGTCGCAGGAGCTGTGGTAATGGCGATGGGCAGGGGCAGATGGAGAGGAGGCCCATGCGCTGGGGGGAGAGCAGTGATGGTGATGAAGAGGCCCAGGTACAGGAGGAAGGACAGGAATCAGGAGCTGAGGACACGTGGATGGCGCCTAGCAGGACCAGAGTGGCAGCAGGTAAGGGTGCTGTGGTTGGTGAGCTGGGCCTTGATCTGCAGGGAGGGATTCACGGCGCAGGCAATGGGTCTGCAGCTATGGTGGCTCCGGAAGGGGATACAGCAGGGGTTGGGGCCCCCCAGGCGTTCAGGTTGTGGGAGCAGCTGCAGGTGAGAGGAGCAGCAGCAGGGAGAAAGAAAAGGCAAAAGGGGAGAGGTGGAAAGGGCTTTGGGGAGGCAGAGTTAGGAAAGGAATGGGAGGGCGATGTAGCAGCTCAAGGGGTAAGCATGCTGGGGAAGGGTCAGCTCAGCAGAGGGGGTTCTAGGATGGCACCACCAAAGAAAGGGGCAGCTAGTGGGAAAAAAGGGGGGGCTAGGAGCGGGGTTGGTAAGGTGGTCAGGAATGTTTTGGGGAAGGGGAGGGGTAAGAGGACAGGAAAGGGGGGTCTAGTGGGGGGGCAGGGTCTTCAAGTGGGCGAGGTTTTGCAAGGGAGGGCTAATATGCCATGTTTATTTCCTACAGGTGAAGTGAATGAATCAGTGGAGCAGGTGGGCGGTGGGGCAGAATTATTAAGTGAGGGACCAGCAGGGGGATGAATTATGGATAGATTTTCCCTATAGTGACTTGGAGGCGGAGGATCCTGGGGAGGGGACATCATCGGGCCCGGTTGAAACACGGCAGGTAGGAGACCTGGCTGCTTTGGAGCATTTGCTCCGGACATGGGGGCCGGGGCGGGGGGGGGTCAGAGGTGAGGCGGGTGAGTGAGGTGGGTAATTTTGAGATGGCAGAGAGGGATGGGAGTGGTAGAAGAGGTAGTGGGGGGGCAGGATAGGGTTCTCACTGTCTCCTCTCTGCAGATACGGCCACAGGGGAGGGACTCCCTGACGCACCAAAGTCCTGCGAGATCTGGAGCTGGGCGGCGGCGGGAAAGGTCCCATTTGCCTAGGGAGAGAGAAAGGTATCGAACCGCCAGGCGATCCCCAACATGGGGGAGGTTGGACAGGATGGCGGACAGGAGTGGCAGAAGAAGGAGGTCGAGATCCCCATCACAAAGGAGGAGGGCATACAGGCCTAGGGAGAGGGATTCAAGAGGCCAGCCGGAGGTCAGGGTTACAGAACAGGCAGTCGGATCGGGAGGCGGTGGAGCGTCAACGGCACCCAGGATGGCAGGTGAGGGTGCTATTAACACTGTTGGTGTGTCTGGAAGCGAGCATGGAGTAAATGTGGCTCAGATGGCACTGGTGAGTGGCTTGAAGGAATTGCTGGCGGGATTTGAGAGGCAGCTGGCGGGACAACAAAAGGGGGTTGCGGCAGCATGGATGTTAGGGGTGGGAGCGGGGGTCCCTAGGACAGGGGCAGGGACTTCCAGCCAAGGGATAGGGGCACTGCCGGGGTCTCAGGCCAGTGGAAGTGGGGGGAGCAGTGTGCTGAAGGTGGCGGAGAGTGCGCTCAGGAGGCCGTGCTTGTGCTCCATTGGCCCGCTGGGCAGGAGCACTGCTCAGCTTTATTCTGCTACTACGACGAAATTGCGGGGGCCTACAGGACGTATGGGGACCTAGCATGGTGGCGGTATGACGAACAGTTCCATCAGCGGCTAGTGGTGCGGCTAGAAATGCGGTGGGATGACAGGGACATTGGGGATTTGGTTGGAGCTGATGACCCCATTGCATGGTTCCTTTCGTGGCCCCAGTGGAGTGGGAAGCTCGGGTAGAAGTGCAGTCGGGGGGATCGCTAGTGGAGGGGCGGCAGTGGCCATTAGAAAAGGCCTCTGCTTCCAGTTTAATGAAGGACAGTGTAAGTTTGGGAGTGGATGTAAGAACAAACACGCGTGCTCAGGATGCGAAGGGAGTCATACTTGGGCCAGATGCTTTAAGAAAGGTACCAGAGGAGGAAAGGGAGGAGAGGCGACTGCTAAGGGCCAGGACACCGGTGAAGGTAAGAAAGATGGTGCCCTGGTTAGAGCAGTTCGCTAAGGTGCAGGGAAAGGCCAGGGACGTGGAGCTCCTTCTTACGGGGTTTAGTTCGGGCTTCTGGATACCGTTTGTGGAAGGGGAGGAGTGTGTGGTTTCGGGTAATTTGAGGTCAGCTAAGGAATTTCCGGAGATTGTGAAAGGGAAGTTAAACAAGGAAGTGGCATTGGGGCGAATGGCGGGCCCCTTTGTGGTACCTCCTATGAGGAATCTAAGGGTGTCCCTGTTGGGGGTGGTGCTCAAGAAGGCTTCAGGGCAATTTCGATTGATCCATCACTTGTCTTACCCAAAAGGGACGTCGGTTAATGATGGGATTGACCCAGAAGTGGCGGCGGTGAGGTCTGCTTCATTCGACAAGGCAGTGGGGCTGGTTAGGGAGGCAGGGAAAGGGGCGTTGTTGGGCAAGGTAGATGTGGAGGCTGCCTTTCGGCTCTTGCCAGTGCATCCGGTGTGTCATCATTTGCTAGGGTGTTTCTTCAAGGGAGCCTTTTATGTGGACTTGTGCCTGCTGATGGGGTGTTCCATCTCCTGTGCGTACTTTGAAAAGTTTAGCTCTTTTGTTGAGTGGGTGGTGCGTAAGGCGTCGGGACTGTCGTCGGTTGTCCATTATTTGGATGACTTTCTGTTTGTGGGGAGAGCGGGGAGCATGGTTTTCACTCAGTTGATGGATCAATTTTTCAAGGTGGCTTCGGAGTTTGGTATCCCGGTGGCGCATGAGAAGACTGTGGGCCCAGTAACTTCATTGAGTTTTTTGGGGATTGAGATTGATTCTGACATGTTGGAATGTCGATTGCCTCAGGACAAGATGGTGGACCCAAAAGGTTCCATCGTGGAGGTAATGGGAAAGTGGCAGCTGCGGGAAATTCAATCGTTGGTGGGAAAATTGAATTTTGCATGCCGAATTATCCCGGTGGGAAGGGTTTTTTGCAGACGTCTGTCATTGGCCACGGCAGGAGTGAAGGGCCCGCGACATTGGATCAGGCTGAGTGATGAGCTGAGGGCGGACTTGGAAGTGTGGTTAACGTTCCTGGATGACTTTAACGGGAGGGCCTTGGTGCAGGAGAAGGTGGTGTCCAATGAAGAATTACATCTGTTCACTGATGCTTCAGGGTCGGTGGGTTTCGGAGCATATTGTTTGGGGCAATGGTGTGCGGGGGTGTGGCCTGAGGTTTGGAGGGAGAAAGGGCTAACTAAGAACTTGGTGTTCTTGGAGCTTTTTCCACTGTTGGTGGCAGTGAGGTTATGGGCCCGTACCCTGCGGGACAGAAGGGTGGTTTTTCATACTGATAACCTTGGTGTTGTTTTTGCGTTAAACAAGCTGTCAACAAGCTCGCTGCCAGTTGTGCGCTTGCTTAGGCTGTTTGTGCTGGAGTGTATGAGGAAGAACGTATATTTCCATGCTGTGCATGTGCCTGGGTGTAAAAATGTGATCGCTGATGCTCTTTCTCGATTCCAGTGGGATCGGTTTTGGGAGGTGGCGCCAGAAGCGGAGGAGGAAGGAGCTCCTTGCCCAGTGGATCTGTTGGAGTTGGAGTTGTGGAACTGTTGAAAGTGGCACGGGGAGCGTTAGCTCAAGGTACATGGGATGCTTCTGTGAGAACATGGGGGCAGTGGCTGCAGGTCTTAAGGTTAAAAGGGGTGGAGTCTTCCAGGGAAGGGTGAATCAGAGGTTTGCTAGAGTGGATGGGGGAGTGGAGTACAAGTGGCATGTCTAGATCTATGGTGAGGAAGAATGTGGCGGCATTGGGGTTTTTGTTTAAGCTGATGGGTCAGGAGGACTTAACTAAACTGTTTGTGGCGCAATTAACGGTGAGAGGGATGTGCAAGGGTAAAGGGAGTGTGGAGGGGAGGAGGCCGGTTGTTTTTGAGTTGCTAGTGAAGTTGGGTCAGGTTTTGGGCTTGGTTTGTTCATCGGATTTTGAGGCGGTGTTGTTCAGGGACGCTTTGTATTGGCCTTTTTTTGGAGCATTTTGGATATCGGAATTGGTGGGGGCTAATAGGAGGGATGTTGGGGGCCTGCAGGCCAGTGATGTTTCCATTAGAAATGGAATAGTGTGGATTTGGTTGAGGCGTTCAAAAATGGACCAGGAAGGTTGGGGTCGTTGGGTGCGGATTGGGGAAACGGGTGGGGAATGTTGCCCAGTTGGTTGTATGAGGAGGTTTTTGGAGTTGAGGCCGGTGGGTTTCCTTCCATTGTTCGTGCATAGGAGCGGGCGGTGTTGTCTCTTTTTCAATTCTTAGCGGTTTTGCGGAAGGGGCTGGTGAGGCTGGGGTATCCGGCGGAGGAGTTTGGGACACATTCCTTTCGCATTGGGGCTGCTACTGAGGCTGCTAGTTTGGGTTTTGGTGAGAATGGGATAAAGAGAATTGGTGGATGGAAGTCTGGATGTTATCGTTCGTATGTTAGGCTAGAATTGACAGTGTAGGTTGTTTTGTCTCCACAGGTCCAGTTCATTGTTGGATTATAGGGCATTCCCACTTATATTGGGCTCGCAAGCAGCAGTGAAAGAACAAGGAGTCCAGTTGAATTTTCCTGAGGAGATCCAGTTGTACTTGTTAAAAAATTAAATTAAAATAAAAACTTTTAACTTTTTTCTATGTATTATAGTTTTGTTCTCTGTTCTTTTAAATAGACATATTACTCTTTTTTATATCATAAATATGTAAGAACATCAATTAAAGGGATACTGAACCAAAAAAAATTATTTCGTGATTCAGATAGAGCATGCAATTTTAAGCAACTTTATAGTTTACTCCTATTATCAATTTTTCTTCGTTTTCTTGCTATCTTTATTTAAAAAAGAAAGCCCAGAACCCTGGACAGCACTTGTTTATTGGTGGTTGTTAACCAAAAATGGGCCGGCATCTAAACTTACATTCTTGCTTTTCAAATAAAGATACCAAGAGAATGAAGAACATTTGCTAATTGGAGTAAATTAGAAAGTTGCTTAAAATTGCATGCTCTATCTGAATTACAAAAGAAAACATTTGGGTTCAGTGTCCCTTTAAACATGTTTATTTTTTTGTGTGAAAATGCTTATGTAAAAGTTATTTAAAGGGACTTATCACCCTATATACACAATGTCTTCCTTATCTGTGATTGTGTACACAAAACTCACCGGCCTTGAGAGAAATCATCAGCGTATTTTAGTGAGCATTATACTGTAAAGTAAGTGTCTATTATTCACATAAAGCATAATACTAAACTTTCCTTGATAAGATAAACAGTTCCCAATATACAAATTGTCTTAAAACAATCCCAGAGGGACCTTGTAACATTGATGAGGCATCTTATATAATCTCTTTAGACCAGAGAGCTTTAGAGAATGCTCATATGCTTTATATCACGGATAGACACTTTACAATACAATCCTCAGTAAAATAAGCTTCTGATTTATCTCCATGCCAGAGAGATTTTGAGAATTGGGCGCTTTTAGCGAGAACAATTTTAAAATGAACATTGTAGTACCTATCTCTCCCACCCCTCAAACGGGGCCTGATATTCAAAATCACACCGCTCAGGTGAGATGATCTAGGAAGTCTTATCTGCATGGTGAGGCCCTTTGTGTTTTTAGAAACACAAATTTTATCTTGAGAAATGTTTATGTTGCTATGTAGTATCCTCTATGTGAAATAGAGACTCCTACATTACCATAGAAGTCTAAAAAAAATCAGAAAGGTTTTCCCTGATCTCTCTCTATGCCGGAGAGGTTTTGAATATCAGGCCCTGGGAGTGTGATTTCTCCTGCTGTTTCTTATTTACATCCTGCTTTTCTGTGCTATTACTTAGGCATTTATATTTTCAGTATAGGTGGTAGTTGCAACAGGTAAAAACAGCTATTTCAAATGACAAAACTAATGTAAATGTGCTGTATGTAAATAATTTATTACACTCCACTTGGTAAAATGGAGCACATTAATGGGAGGAAATTTTACAGCACACTGTCTATTTAAATTTAAAGGAAGGTAGCGGAGCATAGCGAATCAGACTATGAAAAGAGGTAGTGTGCAGCCTGAAATCAGCAGCTAGCTCCCAGTAGTACATTACTGCTCTTCAACCTACCTAGGTATGCTTTTCAACAAAGGATACCAGGAAAATAATGCAAATTAAATAATAGAAGTAAATTGTTTAAAATGTGTATGCTCTGTCTGAGTCATGAAAAAAAAAATCTATTGTATTTCATGTCCCTTTAAGGACACAGTAATAAAAAATGCCCTTTTGTGCCCATTTACAAAAAGTTAGTTTATTCAACAGCAGAACATATTTAAACATTGTTTGTTTGTTTTTTAAAAAAAAACAGAGCATTGTAATGCATTTTTTGTAATGCATTTTTTAAATCATGCTCATTTAATATTTATCCAACCTCGTAACAGCAAAAATGGACAAGATAAACATAAAAACTTGCTCCAAAAATGACAGTTTTAAAATGTTTATATACATATATTTTTGTGTGCAAATCTTTTGCACGGCAATTCTGATTAATACCATAGTTACTTATAAACAAATTTTAAGGTTCCTTTCATTTTTGTATAATGGAACCTTTTTAGAATTAGTAACCTTTTGATTGACAGACATAATACTGAGATTAGCGTTTGGTGTCCAACTCCTAGAAAGTAAGGCATTTAAATTCCAATTCCTATTGTGATATTTTCTATACTTTATAGGGCTGTAGATGACTAAATGTGTACACGGCTCTCTAATGCAGGGCTACAGCACAGACATACAATATCACTGCAACCAATTAGCAGTACAAAGCTGTCCATTTCATTTCCCAGACATTGCAATTCCATAATACTTGCTAGATTATACTCCTCCTAACTTTTATCCTACCCACTTCCCATTTCACACTCTGATGTGCTTTGCAGAAACAGCTGTTTCTTTCCCAAGGGTGGAAACTTAAACCCAAGCAGATGTTCAGTCTTCTCCTGTATTTTTCTTGTTTTCAGCGTGCACTGTATGTTATTGTAGTCTATTATGTCTTTGTGTATTGTATAGAACTCCTTAGATAATGAAAGATTTAAGGAAAATGCCAGGCATGGAGTTACTCAAAAAGGTATTCTACTGATTTATGACACAAAGTACAAGGAACATGCACACATTGACTTTGATTTATTGAGGGTCAATACTATGGCAAGGTGTGGCACACATTGCATAATGTATTTCCTTGTCACTGCATACACACACAACTATGCAATATAGTATCCGGAAAAGGTAAGGAAGGTTTTGTTTTTGCTCACATTGCTCACATTTTTAACTTTCCAATGTAACAAACCTAAATGTCATAAAATGTATGGACTAATAATCAGGGGGGAAGGGCCCTCACTGTCTCACACTGACCCAAACTTATTCAAATGTATGCAAATGAATATAGTAGCCTCCCTGCTCCTACCAGGCCCCTCAACCTCCAGGGCCAGGACCCCCAATGTCAAGGGCCAGAGACAGGGACCCCAACATCGAGGGACAGGACCCCCAACCTCTAGAGCTAGACCCCCACTACATGGCCCTCACAGCGGCAGACCGTAGATAGGAACCCCCACACACACTCTAGGGCCTCCCAAGCAACAAATCCCACATCCAGACACAAGGCCCCCACTCTGTGGCCAGGGCCCCAAATAAACCCACACTTAACTGCTTAGTTGCTGATAGGGCAGCTGTCAACCCCAGCTTAAGCAGCACAACAGGAGCCATGGAGATGCCATTTGTGGCCCCCCCTGCACGCTGTCCCCAAGGTTCAGGTCCTATTTGCCCGGCAGATCAGTCCGCCCCTGCTAATAAATTATATTTAACATTTATAAATATACTGTAACGTATTTGTAAAGAGGCTAAATTATTTTTAATTACGTATAAAAAAAAAAAGTGCAATTGTGGTAAAATAGTTGAATACAAATATTTTCTATCATGTAAATAGTTCGCATTTGAAAATGTTGAGATCATTCTTGCCTAAAAAAATGTAATGTAAAATGAAATGTAAATGACTAATATGGTACTATCCATTGTGTATGCCCTACTTATTGGCTGATAAGGACACATTACAAACCTGACAAGAAAACTTTTGTTTATTTAATACAGGAAAATGCATTTTGAAATGAATATGTAATACACATTGAAATGCATTTTTTAGTTAAAGGGATAGTAAACACCATAAATATTATTGTTTAAAAAGATAGATAATTCTTTTATTTACCATTACCCAGATTTGCATAACTAACACAGTTATAGAAATATACGTTTTACCTCTGTAATTACCTTGTATCTAAGCTTCTGCTGACTGCCTCCTTATCTCAGATCTTTTGACAGACTTGCATTTCAGGCAATTAGTACTAACTCTTAAATAACTTCATGTGCGTAAGCACAGTGTTATCTATAGGAAACACATGAACTAACGCCCTCTAGTTGTGAAAAACTGTAAAATGCATTTAGATGAGAGGCGGCCTTCAAGGGCTTAGAAATTAGCATATGAGCCCACCTATGTTTAGCTTTCAACAAAGAATAACAAGTGACCAAAGCAAATCTGATGAAGTAAATTAGAAAGTTGTTTAAAATGACATGCCCTATCTGAATTATGAAAGTTTAATTTGGACTTTACTATCCCTTTAATTTCAATGTCCCCTTAAATCAACAGTTCTGTACCACAGAAACTTATATTTGAAATTTTATATCTTTTACATATTCAATAATGATAATTATCTCAACATCTTTTTATTCTTCTGACAAGAGAAAGGCAGTAAGCAAGCTTAGATTAATTTGTTATGTTTTTTCCGTTCTCATAGTATGCTGAAGAACTTCTGAATGAACCAATGGCAGAGTGGCATGTCGTCTCAGTTTGATAAACCACAGGGGCGTATTACCGCTTAGGCAGACAAGGCACGGGCCTAGGGCGGCATCTTGGGAGGGGCGGCACTTTTTGGAGCCTCTGAAGGAGTCTGATATATATATATATTTAGCGCGCAAAGTTACTGCGCTATTTAGGGATTCCCCTCTCAAGCAGCTGCAAACAGGAGCTTAGATTTATAAACACCGGGCCCTGGTGAGGACTGAAGCTTGATTGGCAGCCTCTCTGTCCACAGACCTTCCTCACAGAACTACCAGAGGGAGCCGAGAGAAAGGTAACGTAACCTCTTTGCTGCACACTGCTGACAGGCTGGAAGAATTAGCTTTGCATTAGATTTAAGATCAATTATAAAAGGCTGGATACATGACTGGACTCGCTTTATATAAAATATTATCAGTCTGTCTCCGCTGGCTGAGATTTATGAATATTTAAAGGGACAGTCTACTCCAGAATTGTATTGTTTACAAAGATAGATAATCCCTTTATTACCCATTCCCTCGTTTTGAATAACTAACAGGGTTATATTAATGTACTTTATAACTCTGTGATTACCTTGTATCTAAGCCTCTGCAGACTGCCCCCTTATCTCAGTTCTTTTGACAGACATGCATTTTAGCCAATCAGTGCTGACTCTTAAAAAAACACCATGGGAGTGATGTAAATGTTATGTGGCACACATGTAGGCAAACAATAATGGGCCAATGGGGAAAGTGTTGTTATCGGTGATTACTGACTTGTGTGTTTGTTGGCAGCTTGATTTTCCTAGCAAGCTTAATTCATGGCATATGTGCAATTAAAGGAACAATACATTCTAAACGTTTATATGATGCATACAAAAGAGCACTGTTTAAATGCGTAGGTTGAAATGATAGCTATTTATTTTGATATGTACTGAAAGTATATGTTTGCGCACAAAGGTCTATAAGAAGGAAGCTTACTGACTAGAAACTTATATCTCTATTGGTGTAAACTGACACACAACACAAGTAAAGCAAATGAAAACAGCTGAAACAGAGAACAGATCTTTTACTATCCCTTTAATCTTTTCTTAACATTCTTTTGGTAGCCTATGTTTAAAAGCATAGCTAGGTAGTCTCAGGAGCAGCAATGCATTACTGAGTGCTAGCTGCTTATTGGTGTCTGCACCTATATACCTCTTAATGTTACCTCAAATGATGTGTTCAGCTAGCTCCTTGTAGTGCATTGCTGCTCCTTCAACAAAGGATATTAAAAGAAAGTGGTACATTTGATTATAATAATAATAATAATTATAACAACCACTTATATAGCACTTTTCTCTGGGTTGGATCAAAGTGCTTAGAAGTAAATTGGAAAGTTGTTTAGAATTTCATGCTCTATCTGAAACATGAAAGAAAGAAAATGTGGGTTTCATGTCCATTTGAATTACAGGGAAAGGAGTCAAAATAAATAACAAAATCATTCTGCAAAGTTGTTTTACTGCACGTAATTAAACACTGTATATCAAAATCCTTTATTGTTAGTTTTAAATCTTTTTTTGCAAATAATATTTTTCAAATATTGCTCTTTCATATGCATGATATACATTTTTAGATTTGAATGGCAGACAGTCAACGCCAGAATATTTATTGTTTAAAAAGATAGATAATCTGTGATTACCTTGTAACTAAGCCTCTACAGGCTGCCCCCTTATTTCAGTTCTTTTGTCAGACTTGTATTTTAGCCAATCAGTGCTAACTCCACGGGAGTGAGCACAATGTTATCTATATGACACACATGAAATAGTGCTGTCTAGCTGTAAAAAATTATCAAAATGCACTGAGATAAGAAGCGGCCTTCAAAGGCTTATAAATAAGTCTATGAGCCTATCTAGGATTAGCTTTCAACAAAGAATACAAAGAGAACAAATAAATTGTGATGATAAAAGTAAATTGGAAAGTTGTTTAAAATTGCATGCCCTATCTGAATCATGAAAGTTTAATTTTTGAATTGACTGTCCCTTTAAGTGCAATTAAACATACATGTAAACTTTATGTATATTTCCTCCAAACAACTGTTATGAGTTTTGTTTCTATGTAAAAACAAATAGAAACATTTTGTATCTAGAGGAACATAAAATTACTGCTTTCCTTTTTGGCCATTTACTCTATGAGACATTAGTGTCTACAGATGTTGAAGTAACTAATAATTACTTTGAAACATTGCACGTTGATTGTAAATAAACTCAGAAAGACAAAAAATGCTCAATGTATTAACCCCTTCACTACCAGAACTTTCAAAGAAAAATGACCCAAAATACTGAATAATTTTTAGCATTTTTGCTATCCCTCCGTTTAAACAGAAATATAGCCTTGGTTTTTTTTTATATTTACTAGTGATGTCACGAATTGTTCGCCGGCGAATAGTTCCCAGCGAACATAGCATGTTCGCGTTTGCCCCCTATTCGTCATCATTGAGTAATACTTTGACCCTGTACCTCACAGTCAGCAGGCACAATCCAGCCAATCAGCAGCAGACCCTCCCTCCCAGACCCTCCTACCTCCTGGACAGCATCCATTTTAGTTTCATTCGGAAGCTGCATTGTTAGTGAGAGGAGGGACAGTGTAGCTGCTGCTGATTTAGTAGGGAAATCTATAGCTAGGCTAGTGTATTCAGTCTCCACTACAGTCCTGAAGGACTCATCTCTGCTGTAAGGACAGCACCCCAAAAAGCCCTTTTTAGGGCTGCTTTTTTTTCCTGTGTAATCTAATTGCAGTTGCCTGCCTGCCAGCGTGTGTGTCAGGCTAACAGCGTATACTGTGCCCACTTGCCCAGTGCCACCATTCATATCTGGTGTAACAGTAGTGTAGATTTAAAAAAACAAACACTTTTTTGACTGTGTTAAATAATAGCAGTCAGTTTCCTTCACACGTGTGCGTTTCAGTGCCTGCCTGCCAGGGCACAGTGTCACCCTAGTGCAGCTCATATCTGATGTAACAGTAGTGTAGATTTAAAAAAAAAAAACACTTTTTTGACTGTGTTAAATAATAGCAGTCAGTTTCCTTCACACGTGTGCGTTTTAGTGCCTGCCTGCCAGGGCACAGTGTCACCCCAGTGCAACTCATATGTGGTGTAACAGTAGTGTAGATTTAAAAAAAAAAACACTTTTTTGACTGTGTTAAATAATAGCAGTCAGTTTCCTTCACACGTGTACGTTTCAGTGCCTGCCTGCCAGGGCACAGTGTCACCCCAGTCAGTTTCCTTCACACAAAAAGGGGCAGTTTGCAGAGGCTTAGATACAAGATAATCACAGAGGTTAAAAGTATATTATTATAAATGTGTTAGTTATGCAAAACTGGGAAATGGGTAATAAAAGGATTATCTATCTTTTAAAACAATAAAAATTCTGGTGTAGACTGTCCCTTTAAACGGGGAGTTTGATCTGTCACTGTGAAGCGGGCGTAACCCTTACACTACCTGATCGATACAACATCATACCTGATGTTTTAAAGCACGTTGTTCCAAACAATTTAGCAATGTTAGGTGATTTATGCCCTTTATGGATTAAAACCAGACTCTGCATCAACTATGTAATTTTCCATGGGAGTTTTGCCATGGATCCCCCTCCGGCATGCCACAGTCCAGGTGTTAGTACCCTTGAAACAACTTTTCCATCACTATTGTGGCCAGAAAGAGTCCCTGTGGGTTTTAAAATTCGCCTGCCTATTGAAGTCAATGGCGGTTCGCCCGGTTCGCCCGTTCGCGAACAGCGGTGGAAGTTTGCGTCCACCATTCGCGAACGCAAAATTTTAGGTTCGCGACATCACTAATATTTACCTGTCAAAACTATATATATATATATATATATTTAAGTAGACAACCCAAGGTATTGATCTAAGCCCATTTTGGTATAGTTCATGCCACCATTTCACTGCCACATGCAATCTAAACTTTGGGTTTCTCACTGAAATTATTTACATACCCCTTGGCACAAATTGTTGTAAAAGCTTCTCTGGGATTCCCTTTGTTAAGAAATAGAAGACATATATGCACCACACTTCTATTATTCCCGGCAGTGAAGGGGTTAATCAGGTAGCTTGTAAGGTTAATTTTAGCTTCAGTGTAGAGATTACCCTCCCATTTGACACTTCACACCCCTGATCCCTCCTTTATCCCTCCCAAACAGGTCTCTTCTCTCCATCACCCCCACTGGTCACCCTCATCTTAGGTACTGGCAGACAGTCTGCCAGTATGAAGATTTAAGGCAATTTTTTTATTAAATATTTTTTATCTATTTTTATATTTTCTGCAGTGTGGAATCCCCTCTTTTCCCTCCAACCTCCCTGATCCCTCCCAAACAGCTCCCTAACCCTCCCCTTCTAACTATTCACCACCATCTTGGGTGCTGGCAGCTGTTTTTTTTTAAATTCTGTAGTGTAGTGGTCCCCCCCTCCTGCAATCATTAGTAAGGGCCCACCCCATCTGTATTCTGTAGTATAGCGCCCCTTCCCTCCCTCTCCCGCCGGCAACAGCAGAGTATCGTTACAGATGGTGACACACAGAGTGTCACTGTCTGTAATGATCTGGCATCTGCCTTCATATGGAAGCGGAGCATGGTTCCTTATGCGGGCAGATGCCTGGAGCTCAGAAACTAGAGTTCTTGACTGTAGCTTAACAGTCGAGACTGCTGGAGGTTCCTGAAGCTCAGACGTATATATATATATATATATATATATATATATATATGTCATGTGATAACACATAACACATATATATATATATATATATATATATATATACACGTCTCTTTAGATGAAGAGGCTAAGCAGCAGGTGTTGCTTGTGGAACCTTGCAAGCCTGCTTTTCGCAATGTAAAAGTCATCTGACCTCTTCTTCTTACCCTCTTTGTCACATCTCAGTTGCAAGAGATAAACTCCCCTAACAGGGTGGTTGACAGACCCTGCTCTTCTTCAATTGGTTGCGTGAGAGTATGGGGTGGCATATTACAAGTGCTTGCCCAATGGTACAACCGGGCAACTTTGTACATGGGACCCAATGTTTCCACAAAGTTACAGTTTCTTCTTGATTTTAAATATTCAGCATAACTGAGAATGTAGCAGTCTTGGAAGTTGTTAAATAAATATATATATATATATATATATATATATATATATATATTTTTTTTTTTTTTTTTTTAACGATTGGTTAATATGAACTGTGTTTTATGTGCACCATTACCTCACTGGGTTCTGTATAGGATATGCAATAATCCCCAGTTTTATTTACTATGACATTTTCTCTATTTTACATATTTTACCAAGGTCTCGCTACAGATGTATACAGAATCATGGCTTACATTTCTTAAGGAAATCTTGAGCTAATGTCTCCCAATGGCATTTACCAAAAGCTCAGTATATTGTTAAATAGTAAAAGCAAAAATGTTTACCTGGCTTTGAGTGATATTTTGTCTCAGTTCCAAGACATATACTGAAACTCTGACTACATCTGCAGTATGTTTCTCTATGGTTGCTCTAATACCTTTTCTTTTTAGTTTTACCGTTAATAATATAAAAAAACTATAATAAACAAGAATATACCAAATTATATTTTATGTTAAAGGACCATCCAACTGTCTAGAGGCAATAAAAAAGTATAGTTTCATAATTCAGATAAAGCACTGGTTTTCAAACCTGTCCTCAGACCTCCCCAACAGGCCAGGTTTTCAGGATTACCTTGGGTGAGAGCAGGTAAAATAACCATGGTTACTAACCAGCTGATTATTTCACCTGTGCTCCAGTTCAGATATCCTCAAAAATGTGGCCTGTTAGGGAGGTCTGAGGACAGGGTTGGAAACCTGTGAGATAGTGCAAGCAATTTGTTCTGTTTTACTTCTGTTATTGAATTTGATTTGTTTTCTATGCACATTTAGCCACCAATCTTCATACGCTACCCAGGTGCTGAACCAAAGATGGGCTGGCCCACAAGCTTACATTCCATCTTTTTCAAATAAAGATACCAAGAGAATGAAGAAAAAAATGATAATAGGAGTAAATTAGAAAGCTGCTTAAAATTGCATGCTCTATCTGAATCATTAAAGAAAAATATTGGGTTCAGTATCCCTTTAAATTGTGACCTCTTTTTTTCAATTGTCTTGGAATAAACAGAGCTTCTGCCATCTCTGTATATGGGCCTTGAATATATTTATATATATTTATATAAGGAAATCATTGTCACCAGTTTGGCTAACCTCTCCTCATATCTTAAAGTGAATGTAAATTTTGATGCTAAAGTGCCGGGTTTTTAAAAATTCTATTAAAAACAGGTGCACTTTAATTCATCAACATTTTTACATTTCACTCGTGTTGCGAAAAAATTCTTACCTTTTAATCTTGAAAGTGGCTCCAGCTTCCTCCGCTCGTCACAAAGACTCTTCCTGGGTCTAAAATGAGGAATCCGGCTTCCTTCAATCATGGCTTTCGAATCAGACACTGATTCCCACGGGTGGGAAGCCATGATTGGACGATGACCGATCCATCATTTATGACGTCAGAAATGGCTTTGCGACGACCGGGGGAAGCTGGAGCTGCTTTCAAGTTTAAAAGGTATTTTTTCACAACGAGTGAAATGTAAATTTTGATAAATTAAAGTGCCCCAGTTTTTAATCGAATTTTTAAAAACTGGGCACTTTAGCATCAAAATTTACATTCACTTTAAATTCTCCATTCATCTTATTAACTTTGTGGTCCTTCTCTGAACTTCTAGGTCTGCAATATCATTTTTTTAGATCGCTCCCCAGAACTGCACTCCATACTCAAGGTGAGGTCTTACCAGGGATTTACATCATCTCACAAAAGTGAGTACACCCCTCACATTTTTGTAAATATTTTATTATATCTTTTCATGTGACAACACTGAAGAAATGAGACTTTGCTACAATGTAAAGTAGTGAGTGTACAGCCTGTATAACAGTGTAAATAAATTTGCTGCCCCCTCAAAATAACTCAACACACAGCCATTAATGTCTAAACTGTTGGCAACAAAAGTGAGTACACCCCTAAGTGGAAATGTCCAAATTGGGCCCAAAGTGTCAATATTTTGTGTGACCACCATTATTTTCCAGCACTGCCTTAACTCTCTTGGGCACGGAGTTCACCAGAGCTTCACAGGTTGCCACTGGAGTCCTCTTCCACTCCTCCATGATGACATCACAGAGCTGATGGATGTTAGAGACCTTGCGCTCCCCCACCTTCCATTTGAGGATGCCCCACAAATACTCAGTAGGGTTTAGGTGTCATGTTGTGCCGCTCTAGCTGTTGCTAGGGGCGCAACGTCTCCTTCCCTGCTTGTTGCCAGGGGCTGTGTCAGGTTGGATGCGTGAGGTGCTGACATAATCGCTGCACGCTCCCTTCTCCTGATGCCGGTCCGGGCGTCTTTGGCGCAAGTCCTGCACCTATGTAAGCCTCCTCCAAACGATCTATCACTGCCCAAGTATAGGTGTTACTTTGTGTGCTTCTGGGAGTGATAGATCATTTTTCTTCTTATTGCCTTGCTGTGTTTTGGACCCTGCCTGTCTGACTACTCTGCCTACCATACCCCTGAATTGCTGGATCTATATGCTGCTGCTGAACTCTGCCTGTCTGACTACTCTACCTGTTTAACCCCTAAATTGCTGGACTGATATATTGCTGCTGAACCCTGCCTGTCTGACTACACTACCTGTTTAACCCCTAAATTGCTGGACTGATATATTGCTACTTAACACTGCCTGTCTGACTACTCTGCTTTTTAACCCCTGTTATTCTAGATTGCCTCTTTGTTGCTGAACCCTGCCTGGCTGACCATTTTAGTGGTTTGCCCTTGGACTGATTTACCATTGCCAAACCCTGCCTGCCTGACCATTATAGTGGTGTGCCCTTGGACTGCTTTACTGTTGCCAAACCCTGCCTGCCTGACCATTATAGTGGTTTGTCCTTGGACTGTTTTACTGTTTCCGAATCCTGCCTGTCTGACCATTCCAGTGATTTGCCTTGCCCTGTTCTGCCATTGCCACTGGGGACTGTCCTGCCTATGGTGAGTGCCACTCTCCTCATCTTTCTAACTTTCTCTGCTCTGGGATATTCCCTATCATTCCGGCTCGACGCCGGAATAACAAGACTACTGACCGAATTTGGTCTAATAGAGGGGTATCCCACAAGCATTACATTAGGTCTGGAGACATGCTTGGCCAGTCCATCGCCTTTACCCTCCGCTTCTTTAGCAAGGCAGTGGTCATCTTGGAGGTGTGTTTGGGGTCATTATCATGTTGGAATACTGCCCTGCGGCCCAGTCTCTGAAGGGAGGGGATCATGCTCTGCTTCAGTATGTCACATTACATGTTGGCATTCATGGTTCCCTCAATGAACTGTAACTCCTCAGTGCTGGCAGCCCTCATGCAGGCCCAGACCATGACACTCCCACCACCATGCTTGAATGTAGGCAAGACACACTTGTCTTTGTACTCCTCACCTGGTTGCCACCACACACACTTGACACCATCTGAACCAAATAAGTTTATCTTGGTCTCATCGGACAACAGGAAAAGGTTCCGGTAACCCATTTCCTTAGTCTGCTTCTATTCAGCAAACTGTTTGCAGGCTTTCTTGTGCATCATCTTTAGAAAAAGCTTCCTTCTGGAAAGACAGCCATGCAGACCAATTTGATGCAGTGTGCGGCGTATGGTCTGAGCACTGACAGGCTGACCCCCCCACCCCTTCAACCTTTGCAGCAATGCTGGCAGCACTCATACGTCTATTTCCCAAAGACAACCTCTGGATATGACGCTGAGCATGTGCACTCAACTTCTTTGGTCAACTATGGTGAGGCCTGTTCTTAGTGGAACCTGTCCTGTGAAACCACTGTATGGTCTTGCCCACCGTGCTGCAGATCAGTTTCAGGGTTTTGGAAATCTTCTTATATCCTAGGTTATCTTTATGTAGAGCAACAATTCTTTTTTTCAGATCCTCATAGAGTACTTTGCCATGAGGTGCCATGTTGAACTTCCAGTGACCAGTATGAGAGAGTGTGAGAGTGATAACACCAAATTTAACACACCTGCTCCCCATTCACACCTGAGACCTTGTAACACTAACGAGTCACATGACACTGGGGAGGGAAAACGGCTAATAGGGCCCAATTTGGACATTTCCACTTAGGGGTGTACTCACTTTTGTTGCCAACGGTTTAGACATTAATGGCTGTGTGTTGAGTTATTTTGAGGGGACAGCATATTTACACTGTTATAAAGGATGTACACTCATTACTTTACAATGTAGCAAAGTGTAATTTCTTCAGTGTTGTCAAATGAAAAGATATAATAAAATATTTACAAAAATGTGAGGGATGTACTCACTTTTGTGGGATACTGTATATAGTAACAGAATTATGCTTTCCTCCCTTGAGTAAATGCCTCTTTTAATACATGCTAGTATCTTTTTAGCCTTAGAAGCCTCTGCCCTGCATTGTGCGCCCATCTGCACATTTTGAAATAGTATTTCTAATCTACAGCTATCTAATATAAATGTAATATTCAAACTCGATTTCAAAATAGTATTTTTAATTTACATTTATCTTTTATAAATGTAATATTCAAATTCGAAACCAACATTCAAAATCGAAGTTACATTTGAAATTGAAAACCAAAATTTGAAAGTTACATTTGAAAACCGGAAGTAACATTGCATTTTCGAATTTTAAAGAATATTTTCCAAATAAAATTTCGATTATAAAATTCATTCTACCATTTGAATTTGAGTTTAAACACATTCGCCCATCCTTACATGGAAGATTCCATGCTAAGCCTCCTGTTAGTGTGGCTGGGCTCTGTGAAAAAGAGGAGCGAGATAGTGCAGCTCTCTGGTGCGCTGAAGGTTAGTATTTTACCTACTTAAATGAAACAAAAGAATACTGCCGAATTTGTCATTATTCCTTGATTTTCTTTCAATTTCAGGGTGCATTCTTTTTTATATATCTGTGTTTCGGTAACAAATTAGCATTCGTTCTGAAACAAAATGCACATGCCTAGTGCACTATACCTTAAAATCTCTGTTATTTTCATATGAATTAGTTTTCCTTTCAGAGTAATTAGTTTTTTGAGTATTTTTATAAAAGCTTGCCACCTTTTAATTTGTGAGAAAAAAACTGTGAGATCTGTAGGGTATAAATGTTTACAGAATTATGCAGAGATTTGATTTTTTTAATTCAATTAATTAATTAATTCAATTAATTAATTAATTCAATTTAATTAATTTACACCCATTGAACAAATGCAAAGTAATTCACATCAAAAGCAAAATAAAGAAATATTTTATGTATTCATGAATTTAATTATTGAATTTATTGTGAATTAAAAATTTGAATTTACTGTCCGTTTAGGTAAACTTAGTTTACAACACAAGTCTAGAAATTTCAGTTATTAGGAAAGCATCACTTTTCTACACATTTCTAAATTACCATCTTTTAAGTTAGTACAAAAAAGGTAACAGCTTTGAACAAAGATGAAACTAAAGACTTTTCAACAGCTTTCCAATGTACTTGTAAATATCAAACTTATTTCATTATGTCAATATCCTTTGTTGAAAGAGCGGTAATGCACTACTGGGAGCTAGCTAAACAAAATAGCTGAGCCAATGACAAAAATGAATATATGTGCAGCTACCAATCAGCAGCTGGTTTCTAGTAGTCCATTGCTGCTCCTGAGGCTACCTAGGTGTGCTTTTCAACTAAAGATACCAAGAGAACAAAATTAATTCGAAAAATAGAAGTAAATTGGAAAGTTGGTTAAAGTTGCATGTTCTCTCTGAATCATGAAAGTTAATTTTGACTTTGCTGTCCTTTTAATCAACATTTTATTTTAATGTGTATTAAATGCACAGAAAATATGTTGCCATACATTCGTTTAGCTTTCAATAATCTATTGAAAAAACAAGCACAGAAAATGGCAATGTTCTTTCACTTTTTTTGTCAGTATCTTTTTTCTTTATCTTAACTTAAGGTGCCCTGTGTACCTAGAAACATGAAAAAAAGCTGAAATCTTTAATTAGACCAAAAATAAAATGATGCATTATGTATATACAAGTCCCTGTGTTCTGCACTGCTGTCTGGCTGTATTTCCTTCATTGTGTATACAGGACAGTAAGTAGATGGTGAAGATTTGCAGGGGGAATACAAGGGTGTATGTTTTCCTGATTGCTTTTTTCAATGGTATTCCACAACAAAATGGCTTCCTGAAGCACAAAATATCAGGTTGGACGCTCTGATTTTGAATAGAGGCTTCACATTTTCAAGCAGATTTTTCCACAAGTTGGCAGTCTTGATTGATTTTGAATAAGGGTCATGGCAAACAAGATTTTATTTTCAGTTTTGTTTCTTTCTTCTTCTACTCTTACCTATCTGACATACAAAAATCATAGGCCAATCTCTTCCATCATCTCCTTATAGCCAATCTCTTCCACCCTCTGCACCTCATCACACAAATGATCACACTAAGGAAAATGTCATTACCATCCCACTCTCCATAAATGCATACTATTTATTTTAGTATGCGCTGAGTTATAAAAAATAAAAACAAGTGTGAGTGCACATATACACACATCAGAGCAGTGTTATAAAATAAAAACAAGTGTGAGTGCACATAATTTTCCATGGAGTTTTTCCAGGGATCCACCTCCAGCATGCGACAATCCAGGTGTTAGTACCCTTGAAACAACTTTTCCATCACTATTGTGGCCAGAAAGATTCCTTGTAGGTTTTAAAGTTCGCCTGCGTATTGAATTCAATGGCGGTTCGCGCGGTTCATCGGTTCGCGACATCACTAATACACACCTTAGTGCAGTGTTATAAAATAAAAACAAGTGTGAGTGCACATATACACACCTTAGCGCAGTGTTATAAAATAAAAACAAGTGTGAGTGCACATATACACACCTTAGCGCAGTGTTATAAAATAAAAACAAGTGTGAGTGCACATATACACACCTTAGCGCAGTGTTATAAAATAAAAACAAGTGTGAGTGCACATATACACACCTTAGCGCAGTGTTATAAAATAAAAACAAGTGTGAGTGCACATATACACACCTTAGCGCAGTGTTATAAAATAAAAACAAGTGTGAGCGCATATATACACACCTTAGCGCAGTGTTATAAAATAAAAACAAGTGTGAGTGCACATATACACACCTTAGCGCAGTGTTATAAAATAAAAACAAGTGTGAGTGCACATATACACACCTTAGTGCAGTGTTATAAAATAAAAACAAGTGTGAGTGCACATATACACACCTTAGCGCAGTGTTATAAAATAAAAACAAGTGTGAGTGCACATATACACACCTTAGCGCAGTGTTATAAAATAAAAACAAGTGTGAGTGCACATATACACACCTTAGCGCAGTGTTATAAAATAAAAACAAGTGTGAGTGCACATATACACACCCTAGCGCAGTGTTATAAAATAAAAACAAGTGTGAGTGCACATATACACACCTTAGCGCAGTGTTATAAAATAAAAACAAGTGTGAGTGCACATATACACACTAGTGATGTCTCGAACTGTTCGCCCGCGAACGGTTCCCTGTTCGATCCGCCCCTATGTGTCATCATTGTGGAAACTTTGACCCTTTATGTCACAGCCGCCTGACACATTAGAGCCAATCAACATCAGACACTCCCTCACAGACCCTCCCAGCTACTGGGAATCCGCCATTTTAGACTCATAACGACCTTGCTTTCTTAATGAGAGGACGTGTTGTGTTTTTGCTCCTGACATTAATAGGAAAAACATAGCTAGGCTAGTGTATTTACAGTCCAGAAGGACTCCACTCATCTCTGCTGCAAGCACAGCACCCCAAAAAGCCCTTTTTAGGGCTATATTTCGTGCATTTTTTTTTTTCGTTTTTTTTTTATTAGCATTTGCCTGGCTTTCAGGCTGTGTGTTTAAGGCTCACAGCATATGCTGTGACTACTGCCACCACTGATATCTGATATAAAAAAAAAAATATTTTGCTAGTGTAATCTAATTACATTTACTATCAGGCCTGTGTCTGTCAGGCTCACTCAGCATTAATATACCTCATTTTTTTTTCAGTCTTTTGGTTAATTGGTCTGTGCCATGCAGCCATCCAGCACTCATATCTATTCTTCTTCACCTTAATTTTAATATAAAAAAAAAAAGTTTAAATTTGTTTGCTAGTGTAATCTAATATAATTTTCTATCCGGCCTGTGTGTTTTGCTGACATACAGAGCCTACTGTGTTTACTTGCTGCCCTCCCTAGTCTATGAGCCACGACTCATATGTTTTTAACCTTTTTTTAATTCCCCCCCCCAAAAAAAAAAAAAAAATTCAATCATTTTTCTAGTGTAATCTAATAGTATTTTCTATCAGGCGTGTGTGTATCTGACTTACAGAGCCTACTGTTTTTAATAGCTGCCCTTCCAAGGCTATCAGCCACGACTCATATGTGTGTGCTTAACCTTTTTCTTTAAATTGCCAAAACAAAGTATTTAAATCATTATGCTAGTGTAATCTAATTGTATTTTCTATCAGGCCTGTGTCTAACTGTCTATCTGACTTACACAGCATACTGTTGTTAATTGCTGCCCTACGTAGCAGCCAGCCAGTGCGACCACTCATAGAGTCATATGTGCATTGCACTTCTGAACATAATTTTAATATTAAAATCTAAAATTTTAAAATATTTTTCTAGTGTAATCTAACTTAATTTTCAATCAGGCCTGTGTTTTTGTCACTTACACAGCATACTGTGTTAAATTGCTGCCCTACCTACCATCCACGACTCATATCTGCCAGCCTGTGTGCCAGGCCCAACTAGCCAATTAGTGGCACCAATCACAATTCTTGTAACAGTATATAAAAAAATAAAAATCATAATTTTTTGGAATGCAAATATTCAGTCTCCTAGTGCCATTGAATTGCATTTACCTCCTGCCTGCCACTGCCAGCCTTTTGTGCCAGGCCGTCTAGCCAACTATTTACACCAATCATAATTGTTGTCACAGACAGTATAGTTACTAATTAAAATTAAAAAAAATTTGATTGTTGATCTTAATCCTCAGTTTGCTCGTGCCCTAGAATTGCACTTTTCTACAGCCTTCCAAGCCTGTGTGCCAGGCCTACTTGAAAAATATTTACACCCAATCATATTTGTTGTGACAGTATTCTTAATAATTAAAAATTAAAATTTTTGGTAATAGTTGTTGAGAATCCTCAGTTTGCTGGTGCCATTGAATAGCACTTTCCTCCTGCCTTGCAGCCTGCTGTGAGCCAGGCCCACCTAGCCAATTGTTGCCAGCAATCATATTTCTTTTAACAGTATTGCAAAAATTGTCAATCATCACTGTTTTGACTGTCAGTAATCAGTCTCCTAGTGTCCTTGAATTGCATCTACCTCCTGCCTGCCAGCCTTTTGTGCCAGGCCGTCTTGCCAACTATTTACACCAATCATAATTTTTTGTCACAGTATAGTTACTAATTAAAATTAAAAAATTCTTGATTGTTGATGATCTTAATCCTCAGTTTGCTCGTGCCCTAGAATTGCACTTTTCTACTGCCTTCCAAACCTGTGTGCCAGGCCTACTTGAAAAATATTTACACCAATCATACTTGTTGTCACAGTATTCTTAGTAATTAAAAATTAAAATTTTTGTTAATAGTTGTTGTGAACCCTCAGTTTGCTGGTGCCAGTGAATTGCACTTTCCTCCTGCCTTGCAGCCTGCTTTGTGCCCGGCCCACCTAGCCAATTATTGCCAGCAAGCATATTTCTTTTAACAGTATTGCAAAAATTGTCAATCATGACTGTGTTGACTGTCAGTAATCAGTCTCCTAGTGCCCTTGAATTGCATTTACCTCCTGCCTGCCAGCCTTTTGTGCCAGGCCGTCTTGCCAACTATTTAGACCAATCATAATTGTTGTCACAGTATAGTTACTAATTAAAATTAAAAAATTCTTGATTGTTGATGATCTTAATCCTCAGTTTGTTCGTGCCCTAGAATTGCACTTTTCTACAGCCTTCCAAACCTGTGTGCCAGGCCTACTTGAAAAATATTTACACCAATCATATTTGTTGTGACAGTATTCTTAATAATTAAAAATTAAAATTTTTGGTAATAGTTGTTGTGAATCCTCAGTTTGCTGGTGCCATTGAATAGCACTTTCCTCCTGCCTTGCAGCCTGCTGTGAGCCAGGCCCACCTAGCCAATTGTTGCCAGCAATCATATTTCTTTTAACAGTATTGCAAAAATTGTCAATCATCACTGTTTTGACTGTCAGTAATCAGTCTCCTAGTGTCCTTGAATTGCATCTACTTCCTGCCTGCCAGCCTTTTGTGCCAGGCCGTCTTGCCAACTATTTACACCAATCATAATTTTTGGTCACAGTATAGTTACTAATTATAATTAAAAAATTCTTGATTGTTGATGATCTTAATCCTCAGTTTGCTCGTGCCCTAGAATTGCATTTTTCTACTGCCTTCCAAGCCTGTGTGCCAGGCCTACTTGAAAAATATTTACACCAATCATATTTGTTGTCACAGTATTCTTAGTAATTAAAAATTAAAATTGTTGTTAATAGTTGTTGTGAATCCTCAGTTTGCTGGTGCCAGTGAATTGCACTTTCCTCCTGCCTTGCAGCCTGCTGTATGCCCGGCCCACCTAGCCAATTATTGCCAGCAATCATATTTCTTTTAACTATTGCAAAAATTGTCAATCATCACTGTTTTGACTGTCAGTAATCAGTCTCCTAGTGTCCTTGAATTGCATTTACCTCCTGCCTGCCAGCCTTTTGTGCCAGGCCATCTTGCCAACTATTTACACCAATCATAATTGTTGTCACAGTACAGTTACTAATTAAAATTAAAAAATTCTTGATTGTTGATCTTAATCCTCAGTTTGCTTGTGCCCTAGAATTGCACTTTTCTACTGCCTTCCAAGCCTGTGTGCCAGGCCTACTTGAAAAATATTTACACCAATCATATTTGTTGTTACAGTATTCTTAATAATTAAAAATGAAAATTTTTGGTAATAGTTGTGAATCCTCAGTTTGCTGGTGCCATTGAATTGCACTTTCCTCCTACCTTGCAGCCTGCTGTGTGCCCAGCCCTCCTAGCCAATTATTGCCAGCAATCATATTTCTTTTAACAGTATTGCAAAAATTGTCAATCATCACTGTTTTGACTGTCAGTAATCAGTCTCCTAGTGTCCTTGAATTGCATCTACCTCCTGCCTGCCAGCCTTTTGTGCCAGGCCGTCTTGCCAACTATTTACACCAATCATAATTGTTGTCACAGTATAGTTACTAATTAAAATTAAACAAATTTTGATTGTTGATCTTAATCCTCAGTTTGCTCGTGCCATTGAATTGCACTTTTCTACTGCCTGCCAGCCTGTGTGCCAGGCCTAACTATCCAATTAGTGCCAGCAATCATATTTATTTTAACATTATTGCAAAATTTGTCAATCATCACTGTTTTGACTATCAATCTGCAGTCTACTAGTGCCCTCCTTGAATTGCATTTTCCTCCTGCCTGCCTGCCTGTGTGCCAGTCCCAACTAGCCACCAATCATATTTATTGTAACAGGATTGGAATTTCTGTTAATCATAACTGTTTTGACTGTGATTCTTCAGTCTCCTAGTGCCATTGAATTGCAGTTTCCTTTCTCCCAGCGTGTGTGCCAGACAGGCCCATTTGCCAACTAGTGCCAAACAATCATACTTGTTGTCACAGTACTTGTAATATTTTAAAAAACTAACAATTTGTGATTTTTAAAACATCTGTCTTTTTTGTTGTTGTCAGTCTCACAGCGTACACTGTGCCCACTTTCACAGTGCCACCACTCAATTGGTGTAATAGTATTGTTAGTGTCCATTTTAAAAAAAATGACAGGCAGAGGCAGGCCACCCCGCAGGTTCCGTGGTCGTGGTCGTGGTGCTGTGATTCCTTTAGACCCTACAAATATGCACATTGTTCTGACGCCGGGTGCCAGGGGGGACGCGAAAACTTCTGAGGAGGACCTAGTTGAATGGCTAACACAGGACACCCAATCTTTTTCAGCTTCTGCTGCTAGTCCTCCTAACCTTGACGCACCATCTACGTCCAGCTGTGCTTTGGGCAGGTCTCAAGTGACCAGTGCCACTCCCCCGCCTGTCGCCACCACCAACACTAGCACCACAGCCGCTTCACTTGATCTGTCACAGGAGTTATTGACACATCATTTGGAAGAAATGAGTGATGCGCAACCATCATTGACAGAGGATGTAGATAATAGTGATCAGTCTCAGTCAGGCAGCATTACCGACATGGAGGTACGGTGTGATGATGATGATGATGTTGTACCCGCTGCTGCTTCCTTTCTTGATGTTTCAGATACAAGTGAAGCGGTTGATGATGATGTGTCGGTGGATGTCACGTGGGTGCCTGCTAGAAGAGAAGAAGAAGAGGGGGAAAGTTCAGATGGGGAGACAGAGAGGAGAAGGAGGAGACGATTTGGAAGCATGGGGAGGTCGTCTCAAGGAACTAGTGGCACAGTCAGACAGCATGCATCGTCACCAGGGGTCAGCCAAACAGCATGCTGACGCCAATCAACGCATGCTGTTGCCACCACCAGAATGCTGTCATCTCAGAGCTCAGCAGTGTGGCATTTTTTTTGTGTGTCTGCCTCTGACAACAGTGATGCCATTTCCAACCTGTGCCAAAAGAAACTGAGCCGTGGGAAGTCCAATAGCCACCTAGGTACAACTGCTTTGCGAAGGCACATGGTCTCCCATCACAAAGGCCGATGGGAAGAACACATAAGTAGAAGCAGCACACAAAGTGAAAGCCGCCCTCCTCCTCCTGCTCCAGCATCTTCAGCCACTTCAACCAGTGCTGTCCTCCTTGCCCCCTCTCAACCATCCTCCACTCAGTCTCTCTTACGTAGCAGTTCCTGGTAATCTGCCCACAGTCAGGTGTCTGTCAAGGACATGTTTGAGCGTAAGAAGCCAATTTCTCAAAGTCACCAGGATAGCTGGTCTGCAAAGCATGGTCAGGGCAGGTATATCACCTACACTGCGCATTGGGTAAACCTGCTGACTTCTGACAAGCATGGAATGCGTGGCTCTGCAGAAGAGTTGGTGACACCGCCACGACTTGCAGGCAGGCCTGCTGCTACCTCCTCTACTACTCCTACTCCATCCTCTTCCATAACCTCTTCCTCGGCTGAGTCCTCTTCAACTTCTGCGTCTTGCTCCACATCTATGGCACCCCCCCAGCTCCCCAGGTACTATGCTACATCCCGGGTACATCAGTGTCACGCCGTCTTGGGGTTGACTTGCCTGAAAGCGGAGAGTCACACCGCACCAGCACTCCTGACCGCCCTGAACGCACAGGTGGATCAGTGGCTGACTCCGCACCAACTGGAGATTGGCAAGGTTGTTTCTGACAATGGAAGTAATTTGGTGGCGGCATTGAAATTGGGCAAGTTGACACATGTGCCGTGCATGGCACATGTGTGTAATCTAATTGTACAACGATTTGTCCATAAGTACCCAGGCCTAATGTTTGACCGCCTGCTCCAACAAGAAAAAGCTGTTAATGAGTATTTGTATGACCGGGGTGCTAGGCCAGCCTCTGGGGAGCTGGGGATATTTTTTCCAAATTACTGGACGCTCATGCGCAATGCCTGTAGGCTCATGCGTCCTTTTGAGGAGGTAACAAACCTTGTCAGTCGCACTGAAGGCACCATCAGTGACATCATACCATTTGTTTTCTTCCTGGATCGTGCCCTGCGAAGAGTGCTGGATCAGGCAGTAGATGAGCGTGAAGAGGAAGCGGGAGAGTTGTGGTGTCCATCACCCCCACAAACAGCCGAATCAGCATCGCTTGCTGGACCTGCGGCAACGCAGGAAGAGGATTGTGAGGAAAAGGAGTCAGAGGAGGAATGTGGCTTTGAGGAGGAGGAGGAAGACCGAGCACAACAGGCATCCCAGTGTGCTCGTTGTTGTCACCTCTCTGGTACCCGTGGTGTTGTACGTGGCTGGGGGGAACAAGATACAATCAGTGAGATCAGTGAGGTGGAGGAACGGGACATGATTAGCTCTGCATCCAACCTTGTTCAAATGGGTTCTTTCACGCTGTCGTGCCTGTTGAGGGACCCTCGTATAAAAAAGCTGAAGGAGAACGACCTGTACTGGGTGTCCATGCTCCTCGACCCCCGGTATAAGCATAAAGTGCCTGAAATGTTACCAAATTCCCGCAAGTCGGAAAGGATGGAGCATTTTCATAATAAATTAAAAACTATGCTTTACACAGCATATAAGGGTGATGTCACAGCACCACGGGAATGTTACAGGGGAAGAGATGAAATTAATCCTCCTCCTCCTCCTCTCACGACCACGGCGGCAAGGACCAGGCGCTTTCCTGACGTCTTGTTGATGGAGGACATGCGTACCTTTTTAACTCCCATGCACCATCAGAGCCTTTCGGGATCCAGCCTTAGAGAAAGACTCAACCGACAGGTAGCAGACTACCTAGCTTTAACTGCGGATCTCGACACTCTCAGGAGCGATGGACCCCTTGACTACTGGGTGTGCAGGCTGGACTTGTGGCCTGAGCTATCCCAATTTGCAATGGAACTTTTGGCCTGCCCCGCTTCACGTGTCCTGTCCGAAAGGACTTTCAGTGCAGCAGGAGGTTTTGTCACTGAGAAGAGAAGTCGCCTTGGTCAAAAAAGCCTTGACTATCTCACTTTTATAAAAATGAATGAGGGCTGGATCCCGAAGGGACTGACATTGGGCGATACATTTGAATAAAAAAGGCCTGATGATGAGATGAGCTGGCTTGGGCTACAACTGGTACACAGGCTGGCCTTTTTTTTGGTTATAAAGCCGGAGGACTTGCTTGACTTATCCGCCAACAACTAGTGTTCAAGCCACAAGCTTTTAGGGCACTTTTTAAATTTTTACAAACATCAATTTTTCAGGCCACTGCTACAGCAGTTGCTACAACAATACCCAATTTTTTTCAGTCATTTGTACATTCCTCTGCTGCAGCTCTGTGGGTACAAAACTCAAATAAAAAAAAAAAGGCACATAACACTAGTGATTAAACTGTTACGAATTGTACAACTTAGCATTAGCAAACCACTCATATCTGGTGGACCATTAAATTAAACGCAAAATGCCACAAATTTGAAGGAGGAGGAACGACCAAGCATCTTTATCCATCTCTTGGTTGCTCTAAGTTATCTCCGTGTTCCATCTATGCCATACCTGTACTCTATTGTGCAAAAGGGTGGCATATGTGGTGTTTCATGCTGTTGTGCCTGTTGTGGGTCATGGTCCATGGTATAAAAAGGCTGAAGGAGAACGACCTGTAATGGGTGGCCCATCAAATTTTTAGAAAAAATGTTACTGGTTCCTCTCAATTATCTCTGGGTTTCTAAAATGGATGCCATACCTGTACTCGCTTGGGCAAAGATGGCATATGTGGTGGTGTTTCCTGCAGTAGTTTCTGTTGAGGGTGCTGGACCCTCTTATAAAAAAGCTGAAGGAGAACGACCTGGAGTGGGAGTCCAAGCATGGTTTTTGGGGCTATTTCCCTTTTCAAAAAAACTATCTGTGGGTTTCTAAAATCAATGCCGTACCAGTACTCTATTGTTCAAAAGGATGCCATATGTTCTCTTTCCTGCTGGTATTTTGTTTGAGGGTCCTGGACCCTCTTATAAAAAGGCATAAGGAGAAAGAGGTGTACTGGGTGTCCACTCAATTTTTTTTTCTATTTCACATTTGACCAAAATTATCTCTGGGTTTGTAAAATCAATGCTGTACCTGTATTCTATTGCTCAACAGGATGCCATACGTCCTCTTTCCTGCTGGTCTTTTTTTTGAGGGTCCTGGACCCTCTTATAAAAAGGCCGAAGGAGAAAGAAGTGTACTGGGTGTCCATCGAATCATTTGTTTGATTCAAATTCCCAGTTGCAACAAATTATCCCTCGGTTTCTAAAATCAATGCCTTTCCTGTAATCTAATTTTCAAAAGGATGCCATATGTCCTCTTTCCTGCTGCTGGTTTTGTGGAGGGTCCTGTAGCCTCTGCTAAAAAAAGGCCTAAGGATAAATAAGTGTACTGGGTGTCTAATCAATCTTTTTTTAGATTTCACGGTTGCAACAAATTATCCCAGGGTTTCTAAAATCAATGCCTTTCCTGTAATCTATTAGTCACAAGGATGCCATATGTCCTCTTTCATGCTGTTGTTTCTGTTGAGGCTCTGGGAGCTTCTTATAAAAAGGCCTAAGGATAAAGAAGTGTACTGGGTGTATAATCTATGTTTTTTTAGATTTCACGGTTGCAACTAATGATCTCTGTGTTTCTAAAATCAATGCCTTTCATGTAATCTAATTTTCAAAAGGATGCCATATGTCCTCTTTCATGCTGCTGGTTTTGTGGAGGGTCCTGAAGCCTCTGCTAAAAAGGCCTAAGGATAAAGAAGTGTACTGGGTGTATAATCTATGTTTTTTTAGATTTCACGGTTGCAACTAATGATCTCTATGTTTCTAAAATCAATGCCTTTCCTGTAATCTAATTTTCAAAAGGATGACATATGTCCTCTTTCCTGCTGCTGGTTTTGTGGAGAGTCCTGGAGCCTCTGCTAAAAAAAGACCTAAGGATAAATAAGTGTACTGGGTGTCTAATCAATATTTTTTTAGATTTCACGGTTGCAACAAATTATCCCAGGGTTTCTAAAATCAATGCCTTTCCAGTAATCTATTATTCAAAAGGATGACATATGTCCTCTTTCATGCTGTTGTTTCGGTTGAGGCTCCGGGACCCTCTTATTAAAAAGGCCTGAGGATAAATAAGTGTACTGGGTGTCTAATCAATGTTTTTTTTCTATTTCCCGGGTCATATAAATGATCTCTGGGATTCTAAAATCAATGCCTTTCCTGTAATCTATTATTCAAAAGGATGACATATCTCCTCTTTCATGCTGTTGTTTCAGTTGAGGCTCCGGGACCGTCTTATTAAAAAGGCCTAAGAATAAATAAGTGTAGTGGGTGTCTAATCAATGTTTTTTTCTATTTCCCGGGTCATATAAATGATCTCTGGGATTCTAAAATCAATGCCTTTCCTGTAATCTATTATTCAAAAGGATGACATATGTCCTCTTTCATAATGTTTTTTCTGTTGAGGCTCCGGGAGCCTCTTATAAAAAGGCCTAAGGATAAAGAAGTGTACTGGGTGTCCAATCAATGTTTTTTTCTATTTCCCGGGTCATATAAATGATCTCTGGGATTCTAAAATCAATGCCTTAACTGTAATCAATTGTTCACAAGGATGCCATATGTCCTCTTTCATGCTGTTGTTTCAGTTGAGGCTCCGGGAGCCTCTTATAAAAAGGCCTAAGGATAAAGAAGTGTGCTGGGTGTTCAATCAATGTTTTTTTTTATTTCACAGTTGCAAAAAAATTATCTATGGCTTTGTAAAATCTATGCCTTACCTGTCATCTATTGTTCAAAAGGATGCCATATGTCCTCTTTCCTGCTGTTGTTTTTGTTGGGGGTCCGGAACACTATTCTAAAAAGGCTGAAGGAGAACGACCTGTACTGTACTTGGTGTCCAATCATGTTTTTGTTTTCAATTTCACGGTTCATAATAAATATCGCCGTGTAACTAAAATCAATGCCATACCTGTACTCTGTTGTTCAAAAGGACGGCATATGTGGTGTTTCATTCTGTTGTGGTTGTTGAGGGTCGTGGCCGTGGGACAGCGTATAAAACGGCTGAAGGAGAACAACCTGTACAGCCTTGCTCCTCTTTTTAGGCAGGCCAGCTCTTTGCATACATGCCCACAGACTCTGTAACGCATGCCTCTTTTAGGGAGAGGTGCAGCCATAATGCAGGTTCAGAACCTCTGCCTGCAACTGTTATACTCAATTTTGCGAAAGGAAGTAAGCTTACCATGGTTCCCTGCACGCACGTATTGTTGTTATATTTTGGTGAGGGTAATCATGATGGCCATGTAGACCACCACCACTGAGAGTCCTTGAAGTAACAGGGATGAGATGAAAGAGCTAAGAAAAGTAGAACTTGAAACAACAGAGTTAGCCATGGGTGTTAGTGCAAGAGCGCTTGGCTTTTTTTTGGCTTTGGGTGCGGCTATTCATGCAGGCCATATAGAGCTGCCACCATTCGGTGTCGTATCAGCTATTAAACTAATAAGAACAGTACTACCAAAATACAGCCAATGAAGGGCCTTATGAAGACTGAACTAAGGTTGGATTGTAGTATTTGGTTAGGCTAATCATGATGGCCATGTAGACCACCACGAGAGTCCTGGAAGTAACAGGGATGATGAGATGAAAGTGCTAAGAATAGAACTACTTGAAACAACAGAGTTAGCCATGGGTGTTAATCCAAGACCGCTTGGATTTATTTTTGTATTGGGTGCGGCTAATCATGCAGGCCATATAGAGCTGCCACCATTCGGTGTTGTATCAGCTATAAAAATAATATGAACTGTACTATCAAAATACAGCCAATGAAGGGCCTATGAAGACTGAGCAAAGGTTGGATTGTAGTATTTTGTTCGGGTAATCATGATGGCCATGTAGACCGCCCGTAACAGGGATGAAAGTGCTAAGAATAGTACTAATTGAAACAACCGAGTTAGCCATGGGTGTTAGTCTAAGACCACTCGGCCTTTTTTTGGGTTTGGGTGCAGCTAATCATGAAGGCCAGATAGACCTGCCACCATTTGGTGTTGTAACAGGTATTAAACTGCAAAGAACAGTACTACTTAACACAACCTACTTACCATGGGTCCCAGAGCATATGTTTGGTTATTATATTTTGTAAGGGTAATCATGCAGGCCATATAGACCTCCACCGATAGGGTGAGTATGAGTAACAGCTATTAAAAAGTGAAGGACATTACTAATTAACACAACATAGTTACCATGGGTCGCAGACCAAGAGCAGATGTCTTATTATTATATTTTGTATGGGTAATCATCCAGGCCGTATAGACCTCACCAAATAGGGGGAGTTACAGAGATTAAAGTGCTAAGAATGGTAGTACTTAAAACACAACCTAGTTAAAATGGGTACCAGACCGCATGTCTTATTATTATATTTTTTCAGGGTAATCAGGCCGGCCATATAGAACACCCCCGATAGGGGGGGGGGGGGGGGGGGACAGGGATTAAAGTGCTAAGAAAAGTACTAATTAACACAAGCTAGTTGGGTCCAAGAACGCATGTTTAATTATTAGACTTTATTAGGGTAATTATATATCTAACAAATCTATCTATTTCTCTTCTATCGATTCTATCTAACTATCAATCTATGTATATCTATCTATCCTATCTATCAATCTATCTTCTGTCCGGGATGTTTTGAGACAGCCACTTTGGGAATGTTAGTTGATTTAGGCCCATTATGGCTTAAAAGCAGACTCTGCATAAACTATGTAATTTTCCATGGAGTTTTTCCAGGGATCCACCTCCAGCATGCGACAATCCAGGTGTTAGTACCCTTGAAACAACTTTTCCATCACTATTGTGGCCAGAAAGATTCCTTGTAGGTTTTAAAGTTCGCCTGCGTATTGAATTCAATGGCGGTTCGCGCGGTTCATCGGTTCGCGACATCACTAATACACACCTTAGTGCAGTGTTATAAAATAAAAACAAGTGTGAGTGCACATATACACACCTTAGCGCAGTGTTATAAAATAAAAACAAGTGTGAGTGCACATATACACACCTTAGCGCAGTGTTATAAAATAAAAACAAGTGTGAGTGCACATATACACACCTTAGCGCAGTGTTATAAAATAAAAACAAGTGTGAGTGCACATATACACACCTTAGCGCAGTGTTATAAAATAAAAACAAGTGTGAGTGCACATATACACACCTTAGCGCAGTGTTATAAAATAAAAACAAGTGTGAGTGCACATATACACACCTTAGCGCAGTGTTATAAAATAAAAACAAGTGTGAGTGCACATATACACACCTTAGTGCAGTGTTATAAAATAAAAACAAGTGTGAGTGCACATATACACACCTTAGCGCAGTGTTATAAAATAAAAACAAGTGTGAGTGCACATATACACACCTTAGCGCAGTGTTATAAAATAAAAACAAGTGTGAGTGCACATATACACACCTTAGCGCAGTGTTATAAAATAAAAACAAGTGTGAGTGCACATATACACACCTTAGCGCAGTGTTATAAAATAAAAACAAGTGTGAGTGCACATATACACACCTTAGCGCAGTGTTATAAAATAAAAACAAGTGTGAGTGCACATATACACACCTTAGCGCAGTGTTATAAAATAAAAACAAGTGTGAGTGCACATATACACACCTTAGCGCAGTGTTATAAAATAAAAACAAGTGTGAGTGCACATATACACACCTTAGTGCAGTGTTATAAAATAAAAACAAGTGTGAGTGCACATATACACACCTTAGTGCAGTGTTATAAAATAAAAACAAGTGTGAGTGCACATATACACACCTTAGCGCAGTGTTATAAAATAAAAACAAGTGTGAGTGCACATATACACACCTTAGCGCAGTGTTATAAAATAAAAACAAGTGTGAGTGCACATATACACACCTTAGCGCAGTGTTATAAAATAAAAACAAGTGTGAGTGCACATATACACACCTTAGCGCAGTGTTATAAAATAAAAACAAGTGTGAGTGCACATATACACACCTTAGCGCAGTGTTATAAAATAAAAACAAGTGTGAGTGCACATATACACACCTTAGTGCAGTGTTATAAAATAAAAACAAGTGTGAGTGCACATATACACACCTTAGTGCAGTGTTATAAAATAAAAACAAGTGTGAGTGCACATATACACACCTCAGAGCAGTGTTTCCCAAACCCAGTCCTCAGGACAATTAACAGGCAAGATATTCATTATATCTTAACTAGAGCACAAGGGAAATCATTAGCTCCCTCATCAAATGAATATTTCCCCTGTGCTATAGTTACAGTGACAGTCTAGTCAACATTAAACTTGCATGGTTCAAATAGAGCATGCAATTTTAAAAAACTTTCCAATTTACTTTTATCATCAAATGTGCTTTGTTCTCTTTGTATTCTTTGTTGAAAGCTAAACCTAATTAGGCTCTTCTGCTAATATCTAAGCCCTTGAAAGCCGCCTCTTATCTCAGTGCATTTTTATATATTTTTACAGCTAAACAGCACTAGTTAATGTGTGCCATATAGATAACATTATTCTCATTCTGTTGAGTTACCTAGGAGTCAGCACTGATTGGCTAAACTGCATGTCTGTCAAAAGAACTGAAATAAGGAGGCAGTCTGCAGAGGATTAGATACAAGGTAAAAAATATATTAATATAACCGTGTTGGTTAGATAAAGGGATTATCTATCTTTTTAAACAATAAAAATGCTTGCGTAGACTGTCCCTTTAAGATATAAGGAATAACTGACCTGCTGAGGACTGAAGTTAGGAAACACTGCCTTAGAGGGAAGACATCTGTGTTGCAGCAGGTAATGAAAAACGCATAGATCAGAGGGTTGTATATAGTTAAATGAAATTCAGAAATATTCTGTAATGGAATCTAAATCCAAAAATAGTATATATAAATTGCTAAGAAATGCGTAGTATTATTTTATTGGGTACAGATGCTGGATATGTTTGCCACTCCTTAACTTCTTATTACTAAATATATCTGAAATACAAATGATAAAATGTCTTTCTAAGTGATAGATATGTGCACCTTACATAGTAGTAAACAAAATCCATATTCTCAAATGAGAATATATCAAAATAGAATATAACACAACTTATTAGTCTATATTAAATGGGCAAAAAACTGGTTACTATAAATAAATACATAAATAAAATAACAGTACAATCTTAACAATATGTTGTGATTGACAGTGTTGCTGTTTGTTTGTGTAATTATTTTGACCCTTACTAAACAGAGGCTCCTTTTAGCTCTGCTTGATCCAGAGGTATAGATAAATATAAACATAAACAGATTTTATCGCACAGAAGAATAATTGGAATACATTTTAAATACATGTACTTTGTTACACATGCAAGGATAACTGTTTATTAAAAAGAAAACTTTGACTGCAAACATCTTATCATTACAATATTTGAAGTTGTACAATAAATTAATTAGTTGAATGGGGGAGTTTTTTGAACGGATTAACACTTTGTATGCTAAAATTGCTTTTCAATATTCAAACTTCTCCACAATTAGCCTTATTGGGAGGAGCCAATTAAAACAGGTTACAGCTAGCCACAGTCATTTTGCTAGCCAAATTTGCTTTGGTTTTGCATTTCTTACTTTAACATATCAGATTAAATCAAATAGGGACAGATATGTGGCAAAATTAGCCTTGTTTGTTTTTAGAATATGATTTTTTTTTCAGATTAGCGTACATAATGTCAATAGCCAGAACCAGTGACTCTGTGCACTGATCCTGGAATAGAATAGTTTGCCTTTTTGTGCAGTTTTCAAATTGAAGCCTATAGAAAATCATTCAACAACCCCAAAATTAACAATTAGTATACATCAACTATTACTGCTTTGGAAAAAATATGAGTACAAAGAAAGCATTTTAAAATCATTAATAACTTAAAGGGACAGTTTACAATAGAATTTTTATTGTTTTAAAAGATAGATAATCCTTATATTACCCATTCCCCAGTTTTGCATAACCAACACAGTTATATTAAAGGGACAGTCTAGTCAAAATTAAACTTTCATTGTTCAGATAGGACATGTAATTTTAATCAACTTTCCAATTTACTTTTATCATCAAATTAGCTTTTTTCTCTTAGGTATTCTTAGTTGAAACTAAACCTAGGTAGGCTTGTGTGCTCATTTCTAAGCCCTTGAGGGCTGCCTCTAATCACATGCTTTTTAAATTGCTTTTCACAACAAGAGACTTGATAGTTCACATGAGTCATATAGATAACACTGTGTTCAGGCACAAAAAAATTATTTAAGATTTAGCACAATACAATGCTAAATTTAAGACAATCGATAATAAACAGTCACAGTCATGTGATCAGGGGGCTGGAAGAAGGTTCTTAAATACTAGGTAATCACAGAGGTAAAAAGTATATTAAAATAACTGTATTGGTTATGCAAAACTGGGGAAAGGGTAATAAATGGGTTATGTATTTTCTAAAACAAAAAAAAATTCTATTGTAGACTGTTCTTTTAATATACTTTTTACCTCTGTGATTACCTTGTATCTAAGAACCTTCTACCAGCCCCCTGATCACATGACTGTGACTGTTTATTATCTATTGTCTTGCATTTAGCCTTGTGTTGTGCTAAATCTTAAATAACTTTCTGTGCCTGAACACAGTGTTATCTATATGGCCCACATGTGTCTCTTTGTGTTGAAAATAAATTTAAAGGGACAGTATACAATAAAATTGTTTTTTCCTTAATGTGTTTCCAATTACTTTTTTATGAGCTGCAGAGTATAAAATGTATGAGATTTGCCTTTTTAAGGCTTATTTGTGTATATGAATGAGCTGATTTTGTGTTTTGAAGCCACAACCTAATAAAATGGGTTGAGCTTGTAGGTATAATCAGATCGCATTACTTTATCACATTGTGTACAAATAGCTGCGTCTTTATCTTATATCTGTCCCTAAACCAATCACCAATACTTGTAGAGAACAATGGAAAATTAACATTTTATTACCTTATCTCTTCTATAACTCACTGGGAGTGTACTTTCTTCTACTGGCTGTGTTAACACAGCTTGACCTTGAGGCCTACAACTTTCAGGATGGGTGGGATACCACAGTCTAAATCACTTATTTAAAATGCCAATATAAGGGTAATGGAAATACTTGTAAACAATTTAATACACTCCAACAAATAAAGTGGATCATTGGGAACAAATTAAAGGAGATCATTTTTTGGAGTAAACTGTCCTTTTAAAAAGCATGTGATAAAAAACAGCATGTGTTTATCTTATTTTCTTTGCTGAGGCCAATTGGGGACAAATATAAGATATTTGCCATTTTGATAAAGCAATAATTCTCTAGAATGCAGTAGGGTCAAGGTTCTATTGGATGTCCTACAGACTTTTTAGAGTCAGTGCCCCCCCAACACACACACACAATTTAAAGCATTAAATTAAAGGAAAACCAAATCAAAGTAAATAAAGAAAATCACTGCACATAATTAAACATTTTGACATAGGTTACAAATGGAGTACAAAAATATTAGGGCTAATAGCATTGCATAAGTGCAGTCAATAGCCCTTCTATTATTGTACTTATTTTATAAGTCCAAAGATATTTTGTTTTATCGCCCAAGCGTTAATCTGGGGTGCACTAACATCTGCATGCTGGATAGTGTGTAAATCTTTCACATAAAGTAATGAAAGTAAAATTAATAATAGAAGTTTATTTGAAAAGTTGTATAAAATTGTGTGCTCTATCTGAATCACAAAGTAAAAATGTTGGATTTCACTTTCCTTTAACCATCTAATTATAATACCAGATTCTGTATTAGTCTTTTCCTGATGTTGCGCAAAAGATAACGCACAATTGTGCTCCACTTGTTATCTAGCCTTTAATGGGGAACTATATTTCGATTGTAATGGGTTTTCAATGTCTTATTAAATTAAAACATGTTATTGATCAAACAAATATATAATGATGTAGACGTTGGGATTACTTTATCAATCATGTTTAGTTTTTCTGACACCTGTGCCCTGTAGGAATGCTTAAAAAGAATCTAATAATGTCTTCCTGTACGGCAGATGTCAATCTGCTGTAAAACTAGACAATATGCTTATCCAAACAGGTGTCAATCCTACAATGAATTCATCATTGTCAACCTAAGTACTTCCTGTATGTTTAAAAAGTTTACATCCTTAACTAACTAGAACCTACAAACTTAAGCTTCCAGTTTCTAGCCATTAATAAAAAAGTTGTGTAGGTCATATAATCCCATGGGAAAAAAAATGTAACTTTGAAATAAAAAAATAAATAAAAAATGACTAGATAATTTGTATATTTTTTCAAGTAACACAATTTTCTCATGGTACATTTTATAATATGGTAAATGTAGAGCATATGAGATTGAATCTATGTTTGTTAAAAAAAAAAAAGTTATATAAATGTTTTGATTATAAATATACTGAAGAAATCCAAACTCCATGATTATTGTAATTAGAGAAATATAATGTGGGTAATGTTTAGATTTGAGTTAAGTTTCATAACATTTTAATTTCTTTTTTTAATGTATTTTTTTCATGGAAAATTCATAAGAGAAATTTAAGATGTTTATTGCTAGGGTTGTGGTAATTCTATTTCCCTTATAAACAGAACAAGTCAACTGAAACACTAAAAACTGAATATTGATAAAATCTGTAAATTGCATTTAAAATGTACATATGCCAGGTATAAGCTGCTTGCTAGCTAAAGGCCCTTTTACAAGTATGTTCAGAGGGAAAAGTGTTACTGTACTGCTATTGAAGATGTTTAACTATCATATCTGAACACTGTTTTATTAAAAATGTAGACCAAATTTACATTGTTGGTGTTGCTGATTTTTAGCTAACAGATAGTAAAAAAATGGATGATTAAAAAACACACGGCTAGATTACGAGTTTTGCGTTAGGCTTAAAAAGCAGACGGCTAGATTACGAGTCTTGCGTTAGCCTTAAAAAGAAGCGTTGAGGGGTCCCAACGCTGCTTTTTAATGCCCGCTGGTATTATGAGTCTGGCAGGTACAGGTGTACCGCTAACTTTTTTCCGCGATTTTCACATACCGCAAATCCCCTTACGTCATCTGCGTATCCTATCTTTTTAATGGGATTTTCCTAACGCCGGTATTACGATTGCTTGAAAAAGTGAAAGGTAGACCCTCTCCTGTCCAGACTCCTACCGCATTTAAAAGTCAGTAGTTAAGAGTTTTATGGGCTAACGCCGTAACATAAAACTCTTAGCTAAAGTGCTAAAAATTACACTAACACCCATAAACTACCTATTAACCCCTAAACTGAGGTCCCCCCGACCTCGCAAACACTTAACTAAAATGTTTAACCCCTAATCTGCCGACCGGACATCGCCGCCACTGTAATAAATATATTAACCCCTAAACCGCCGCCCTCCCGCCTCGCAAACACTAGTTAAATTTTATTAACCCCTAATCTGCCATCCCTAACATCGCCGAAACCTACCTACATTTATTAACCCCTAATCTGCCGCCCCCAACGTCGCCGCTACTATATTACATTTATTAACCCCTAAACCTAAGTCTAACCCTAAATCTAACCCCCCTAACTTAAATATAATTTAAATAAAACGAAATTAAATTACTAATATTAAATAAATTAATCCTATTTAAAACTAAATACTTACCGATAAAATAACCCTAAGCTAGCTACAATATAACTAATAGTTACATTGTAGCTAGCTTATGATTTATATTTATTTTACAGGCAACATTGTATTTATTTTAACTAGGTACAATAGTTATTAAATAGTTATTAACTATTTAATAACTTCCTAGTTAAAATAAGTACAAATTTACCTGTAAAATAAATCCTAACCTAAATTACAATTACACCTAACACTACACTATCATTAAATAAATTACATAAACTAACTACAATTAACTACAATTAAATGAAATAAACTAAAGTACAAAAAAAACCCAAACACTAAATACAGAAAATAAAAAAAGAATTTCAATTTTTTTAAAACTAATTACACCTAATCTAATCCCCCTAATGAAATAAAAAAGTCCCCCAAAATAATAAAATTCCCTACCCTATACTAAATTACAAATAGCCCTTAAAAGGGCCTTTTGCGGGGCATTGCCCCAAAGTAATCAGCTCTTTTACCTGTAAAAAAAATACATTACACCCCCAACATTAAAACCCACCACCCACACACCGAACCCTACTCTTAAAAAGCAGACGGCTAGATTACGAGTCTTGCGTTAGCATTAAAAAGAAGCGTTGAGGGGTCCCAACGCTGCTTTTTAATGCCCGCTGGTATTACGAGTCTGGCAGGTACAGGTGTACCGCTAACTTTTTCCGCGATTTTCGCATACCGCAAATCCCCTTACGTCATCTGCGTATCCTATCTTTTTAATGGGATTTTCTTAACGCCGGTATTACGATTGCTTGAAAAAGTGAGAGGTAGACCCTCTCCTGTCCAGACTCCTACCGCATTTAAAAGTCAGTAGTTAAGAGTTTTATGGGCTAACGCCGTAACATAAAACTCTTAGCTAAAGTGCTAAAAATTACACTAACACCCATAAACTACCTATTAACCCCTAAACTGAGGTCCCCCCGACATCGCAAACACTTAACTAAAATGTTTAACCCCTAATCTGCCGACCGGACATCGCTGCCACTGTAATAAATATATTAACCCCTAAACCGCCGCCCTCCCGCCTCGCAAACACTAGTTAAATTTTATTAACCCCTAATCTGCCATCCCTAACATCGCCGAAACCTACCTACATTTATTAACCCCTAATCTGCCGCCCCCAACGTCGCCACTACTATATTACATTTATTAACCCCTAAACCTAAGTCTAACCCTAAATCTAACCCCCCTAACTTAAATATAATTTAAATAAAACGAAATTAAATTACTAATATTAAATAAATTAATCCTATTTAAAACTAAATACTTACCGATAAAATAACCCTAAGCTAGCTACAATATAACTAATAGTTACATTGTAGCTAGCTTATGATTTATATTTATTTTACAGGCAACATTGTATTTATTTTAACTAGGTACAATAGTTATTAAATAGTTATTAACTATTTAATAACTTCCTAGTTAAAATAAGTACAAATTTACCTGTAAAATAAATCCTAACCTAAATTACAATTACACCTAACACTACACTATCATTAAATAAATTACATAAACTAACTACAATTAACTACAATTAAATGAAATAAACTAAAGTACAAAAAAAACCCAAACACTAAATACAGAAAATAAAAAAAGAATTTCAATTTTTTTAAAACTAATTACACCTAATCTAATCCCCCTAATGAAATAAAAAAGTCCCCCAAAATAATAAAATTCCCTACCCTATACTAAATTACAAATAGCCCTTAAAAGGGCCTTTTGCGGGGCATTGCCCCAAAGTAATCAGCTCTTTTACCTGTAAAAAAAATACATTACACCCCCAACATTAAAACCCACCACCCACACACCGAACCCTACTCTTAAAAAGCAGACGGCTAGATTACGAGTCTTGCGTTAGCATTAAAAAGAAGCGTTGAGGGGTCCCAACGCTGCTTTTTAATGCCCGCTGGTATTACGAGTCTGGCAGGTACAGGTGTACCGCTAACTTTTTCCGCGATTTTCGCATACCGCAAATCCCCTTACGTCATCTGCGTATCCTATCTTTTTAATGGGATTTTCCTAACGCCGGTATTACGATTGCTTGAAAAAGTGAGAGGTAGACCCTCTCCTGTCCAGACTCCTACCGCATTTAAAAGTCAGTAGTTAAGAGTTTTATGGGCTAACGCCGTAACATAAAACTCTTAGCTAAAGTGCTAAAAATTACACTAACACCCATAAACTACCTATTAACCCCTAAACTGAGGTCCCCCCGACATCGCAAACACTTAACTAAAATGTTTAACCCCTAATCTGCCGACCGGACATCGCCGCCACTGTAATAAATATATTAACCCCTAAACCGCCGCCCTCCCGCCTCGCAAACACTAGTTAAATTTTATTAACCCCTAATCTGCCATCCCTAACATCGCCGAAACCTACCTACATTTATTAACCCCTAATCTGCCGCCCCCAACGTCGCCACTACTATATTACATTTATTAACCCCTAAACCTAAGTCTAACCCTAAATCTAACCCCCCTAACTTAAATATAATTTAAATAAAACGAAATTAAATTACTAATATTAAATAAATTAATCCTATTTAAAACTAAATACTTACCGATAAAATAACCCTAAGCTAGCTACAATATAACTAATAGTTACATTGTAGCTAGCTTATGATTTATATTTATTTTACAGGCAACATTGTATTTATTTTAACTAGGTACAATAGTTATTAAATAGTTATTAACTATTTAATAACTTCCTAGTTAAAATAAGTACAAATTTACCTGTAAAATAAATCCTAACCTAAATTACAATTACACCTAACACTACACTATCATTAAATAAATTACATAAACTAACTACAATTAACTACAATTAAATGAAATAAACTAAAGTACAAAAAAAACCCAAACACTAAATACAGAAAATAAAAAAAGAATTTCAATTTTTTTAAAAACTAATTACACCTAATCTAATCCCCCTAATGAAATAAAAAAGCCCCCCAAAATAATAAAATTCCCTACCCTATACTAAATTACAAATAGCCCTTAAAAGGGCCTTTTGCGGGGCATTGCCCCAAAGTAATCAGCTCTTTTACCTGTAAAAAAAATACATTACACCCCCAACATTAAAACTCACCACCCACACACCGAACCCTACCCTAAAACTCACCCAATCCCACCCTAACACTACCCCCTTGAAGATCACCCTACCTTGAGCCATCTTCACCCAGCCGGGCACAAGTAGACCTCCAGAGGGGCAGAAGTCTTCATCCGATCTGGCCAGAAGAGGACATCCAGACCGGCAGAAGTCTTCATCCAGGTGGCATCTTCTATCTTCTTCCATCCGGAGCGGAGCGGGTCCATCTTGAAGACATCCGAAGTGGAGCATCCTCTTCCATCCGACGGCGACTGAAGAATGAAGGTTCCTTTAAGTGACGTCATCCAAGATGGCATCCCTTCAATTCTGATTGGCTGATAGAATCCTATCAGCCAATCGGAATTAAGGTAGGAAAAACCCTATTGGCTGATCCAATCAGCCAATAGGATTGAGCTTGCATTCTATTGTCTGTTCCAATCAGCCAATTGAATGCAAGCTCAATTCTATTGGCTGATTGCATCAGCCAATAGGATTTTTCCTACCTTAATTCCGATTGGCTGATAGGATTCTATCAGCCAATTGGAATTGAATGGACGCCATCTTGGATGACGTCACTTAAAGGAACCTTCATTCTTCAGTCGCCGTCGGATGGAAGAGGATGCTCAGCGTCGGATGTCTTCAAGATGGACCTGGTCCGCTCCGGATGGAAGAAGATAGAAGATGCCACCTGGATGAAGACTTCTGCCGCTTGGAGGACCTCTTCTGCCCGGATAGGATGAAGACCTCTGGAGGTCCACTTGTGCCCGGCTGGGTGATGACGTCTCAAGGTAGGGTGATCTTCAAGGGGGTAGTGTTAGTTTTTTTTAAGGGGGGATTGGGTGGGTTTTAGAGTAGGGTTGGGTGTGTGGGTGGTGTGTTTTAATGTTGGGGGGGAGTATTGTATTTTTTTTTTACAGGTAAAAGAGCTGATTACTTTGGGGCAATGCCCTGCAAAAGGCCCTTTTAAGGGCTATTTGTAATTTAGTATAGGGTAGGGAAATTTTATTATTTTGGGGGGCTTTTTTATTTTATTAGGGGGATTAGATTAGGTGTAATTAGTTTAAAAAAATTGTAATTCTTTTTTTATTTTCTGTAATTTAGTGTTTGTTTTTTTTGTACTTTAGTTTATTTAATTTAATTGTAGTTAATTGTAGGTAATTTATTTAATTAATTTAATGATAGTGTAGTGTTAGGTGTAATTGTAACTTAGGTTAGGATTTATTTTACAGGTAAATTTGTACTTATTTTAACTAGGAAGTTATTAAATAGTTAATAACTATTTAATAACTATTGTACCTAGTTAAAATAAATACAAAGTTGCCTGTAAAATAAATATAAATCCTAAGCTAGCTACAATGTAACCATTAGTTATATTGTAGCTATCTTAGGGTTTATTTTATCAGTAAGTATTTAGTTTTAAATAGGATTAATTTATTTAATTGTAGTGAATTTATTTAGATGTATTTAAATTATATTTAAGTTAGGGGGGTGTTAGGGTTAGGGTTAGACTTAGGTTTAGGGGTTAATAAATTTATTATAGTGGCGGCGACGTTGGCGGTGGCAGATTAGGGGTTAATAAATTTAATATAGTTGCGGTGACGTTGGGGGGGGATTAGGGTTTAATAAATAAAATGTAGGGTTTGGCGATGTTGGGGGCATCAGATTAGGGATTCATAAGTATAATGTAGGTGGCGGAGGTGTCCGGAGCGACAGATTAGGGGTTAATAATATAATGTAGGTGGCGACAATGTCGGGGGCGGCAGATTAGGGGTTAATAAGTGTAAGATTAGTGGTGTTTAGACTCGGGGTTCATGTTAGGGTGTTAGGTTTAGACATAACTTTTATTTCCCCATAGGAAACAATGGGGCTGCGTTAGGAGCTGAACGCTGCTTTTTTGCAGGTGTTAGGTTTTTTTCAGCCAGCTCAGCCCCATTGTTTCCCATGGGGAAATCGTGCATGAGCACGTTTAGCCAGCTCACCGCTACCGTAAGCAGCGCTGGTATTACAGTGAGATGTTGAGCTAAATTTTGCTCAACGCTCACTTTTCTGAGTCTAACGCCGGCTTGAAGAAAACTTGTAATACCAGCGTTGTCTTAAGTGAGCAGTGAGAAAAAAAGGCTTGTTAGCCACGCACACCATTACAAACAAAATCTCGTAATCTAGCTGAGAGTTAGCCGGTCCTAACGCTGCTTTTTAATGCCCACTGGAATTACGAGTCTTGCAGGTACAGGTGTACCGCTCACTTTTTTGGCCAGATTTGGCAATACCGCAAATCCACTTACGTAAATTGTGTATCCTCTTTTTTCAATGGGACTTGCATAGCGCCGGTATTATGAGTCTGCCAAAAAGTGAGCGGTAGACCCTCTCCTGTCAAGACTGGTACCGCATTTTAAAGTCAGTAATTAAGAGTTTTACACTACAAAGCCGTAGCATAAAGCTCTTAACTAAAGTGCTAAAAAGTACACTAACACCCATAAACTACATATTAACCCCTAAACCGAGGCCCTCCCACATCGCAAACACTAAAAGAAAATTTTTAACCCCTAATCTGCTGAACCAGACATCGCCACCACTATAATAAATATAGTGACACCTAAACTGCCGCACTCCCGCCTCGCAAAAACTAGTTAAATATTATTAACCCCTAATCTGCCGTCCCTAACATCGTCGCCACCTACTTACATTTATTAACCCCTAATCTGCCACCCCCAGCGTCGCCGACACTATATTAAAGTTATTAACCCCTAAATCTAAGTCTATCCCTAACCCTAACACCCCCTAACTTAAATATAATTAAAAGAAATCTAACTAAAAATTCCTATTATTAACTAAATTATTCCTATTTAAAACTAAATACTTACCTATAAAATAAACCCTAAGCTAGCTACAATATACCTAATAGTTACATTGTAGCTAGTTTAGAGTTTATTTTTATTTTACAGGCAAGTTTGTATTTATTTTAACTAGGTAGAATAGTTATTAAATAGTTATTAACTATTTAATAACTAGCTAGCTAAAATACAGACACATTGACCTGTAAAATAAAACCTAACCTAAGTTACACTAACACCTAACACTACAATATAATTAAATAAATTAACTAAATTAAATACAATTAGCTAAATTAAATTAATTTAAAAAGTACTAAAAAAACAAACACTAAATTACAGAAAATAATAAACAAATTACGGATATTTAAACTAATTACACCTAATCTAATAGCCCTATTAAAATAAAAAAGCCCCCCCAAAATAAAAAAAAAACCCTAGCAGTTAGCTCTTTTGCAAGCCCAAACCCCTAATCTAAAAAATAAACCCACCCAATACACCCTTAAAAAAAACCTAACACTAACCCCCTGAAGATCGACTTACCGGGAGACGTCTTCATCCAAGCCGGGCGAAGTGGTCCTCCAGACGGGCAGAAGTCTTCATCCAGACGGCATCTTCTATCTTCATCCATCCGGCGCGGAGCAGCTCCATCTTCCAGACATCCGACGCAGGGGAACCTCTTCTTCCAACGACTAAAACAGAATGAAGGTACCTTTAAGTGACATCATCCAAGATGGCGTCCCTTATATTCCGATTGGCTGATAGAATTCTATCAGCCAATCAGAATTAAGGTAAAAAAATCCTATTGGCTGATGCAATCAGCCAATAGGATTGAAGTTGACTTAAGCAGCGCTGGCATTGGAGTGCGGTAATGAGCAAAATTTTGCTCAACGCTCACTTCTTGTCTTTTAAAGAAGGGTTTATAAAAACTCTTAATACCAGCGCTGCATGTAAGTGAGCGTTGAGTGAAAACTGCTCGTTAGAACCACATAGCCTCTAACGCAAAACTCGTAATCTGGGCCACACTGTTTTCTGGCATTTGTGCACTCAACAGCAGAAGGTTGAAAAATTATTATTCTAACTTCCAACAAAAGATTATTGCCTAGATTACGAGTTTTGCGGTAAGGTGAAAAAGCAGCGTTAACAGGTCCTAACACTGCTTTTTTATGCCCGCTGCTATTACGAGTCTTGCAGGTATAGGTGTACCGCACACTTTTTTGGGCTTACCGCAAACCTACTTACGTAAAGTTTGTAAAGCCTTTTTCTATGGGACTTCTATAGCGCTGGTATTACGAGTTTGTCCTCGGGGGTCAAAAAGTGAGCGGTACAGCCTCTACCGACAAGATTCCTAATGCATTTTAAAGTCAGTAGTTATGAGTTTTACTCTACAGCTCTGTAGCATAAAACTCATAACTAAAGTGCTAAAAAGTACACTAACACCCATAAACTACCTATTAACCCCTAAACCGAGGCCTCCCACATCGCAAACACTATGATAAAATTTTTAACCCCTAATCTGCCGCTCCGGACATTGCCGCCACTGTAATAAACATATTAACCCCTAAACCGCTGCACTAGTTAAATATTATTAACCCCTAATCTGCTGCCACCTACATTATACTTATTAACCCCTAATCTTCCACTCCGGACATCACCGCCACCTACATTATATTTATTAACCCTTAATCTGCTGCCCCCAACATCGCCGCCACCTACCTACATTTATTAACACCTAATCTGCCGTCCCCAACGTCGCCGCCACTATACTATATTTATTAACCCCTAAACCTAAGTCTAACCCTTATACCCCCTAACAAATATAATTTAAATAAATCTAAATACAAATTACTATCATTACCTAAATTATTCCTATTTAAAACTAAATACCTATAAAATAAACCCTAAGCTAGCTACAATATAACTAATAGTTACTTTGTATCTATCTTAGGGTTTATTTTTATTTTACAGGCAAGTTTGTATTTATTTTAACTAGGTAGAATAGTTACTAAATAGTTATTAACTATTTTCTAACTACCTAGATAAAATAAATACAAATTGACCTGTAAAATAAAACCTAACCTAAGTTACACTAACACCTAACACTACACTACAATTAAATAAATTCCCTACATTAAATACAATTAAATAAATTAAATATACTTAGCTAAATTACCAAAAAAACAAACACTAAATTACAGAAAATAAAAAACAAATTACAAGATATTTAAACTAATTACACCTAATCTAAGAGCCCTATCAAAATAAAAAAGCCCCCCCAAAATAAAAAAAACCTAGCCTAAACTAAACTAAACTACCAATAGCCCTTAAAAGGGCCTTTTACCTGTAAATAAAAAATACAAACACCCCCCCCAACAGTAAAACCCAACACCCACACAACCAACCCCCAAATAAAAGCCTAACTAAAAAAAACCTATGCTCCCCATTGCCCTGAAAATGGCATTTGGATTGGCATTGCTGTCCTCAACGAAGCCAGCAGAAGTTGTTCTCCAGACGGGCAGAAGTGGTCCTCCAGACGGGCAGAAGTCTTCATCCAGATGGCATCTTCTATCTTCATCCTTATGACGCGGAGCGGCTCCATCTTCAAGACATCCGGCGCGGAGCATCCTCTTCAATCGACGGCTTCTTCAGAATGAATGTTTCTTTAAGTGACGTCATCCAAGATGGCGTCCCTTAGATTCCGATTGGCTGATAGAATTCTATCAGCCATTTGGAATTAAGGTAGAAAAAATACTATTGGCTGAGTCAATCAGCCAATAATATTGAGCTGGCATTCTATTGACTGTTCCAATCAGCCAATAGAATGTGAGCTCAATCCTATTGGCTGATTGGAATTCTATCAGCCAATCGGAATCTTGGATGACATCACTTAAAGGTACATTCTTTCCAAAGAAGCCATTGATTGAAGAGCATGCTCCGCGCCGGATGTCTTAAAGACGGAGCCGCTCCGCGTCGGAAGGATGAAGATAGAAGATGTCGTCTGGATGAAGACTTCTGCCCGTCTGGAGGACCACTTCTGCCGGCTTTGTTGAGGACATCTTGCCGCTTGAATGAAGACTTCTCCCGGTAAGTGAATCTTCGGGGGTTACTGTTAGGATTTTTTAAGGGTGTATTGGGTGAGTTTATTTTTTAGGTTAGGGCTTTGGGCAGCAATAGAGCTAAATGCCCTTTTAAGGGCAATGCCCATACAAATGCCCTTTTCAGGGCAATGGGGAGCTTAGGTTTTTTTAGTTAGGCTTTTATTTGGGGGGTTGGTTGTGTGGGTGGTGGGTTTTACTGTTGGAGGGTTGTTTGTAATTTTTTTTACAGGTAAAATAGCTGATTTCTTTGGGGCAATGCCCTGCAAAAGGCCCTTTTAAGGGCTTTTGGTAGTTTAGTTTAGGCTAGGATTTTTTTTTATTTTGGGTGGGATTTTTTTATTTTGATAGGGCTGTTAGATTAGGTGTAATTAGTTTAAAGATCTTGTAATTTGTTTTTTATTTTCTGTAATTTAGTGTTTTTTTGTGTGATTTAGCTAATTTAATTTAATTTATTTAATTGTATTTAATGTAGGGAATTTATTTAATTGTAGTGTAGTGTTCGGTGTTATTTTAACATAGGTTAGGTTTTATTTTACAGGTCAATTTGTATTTATTTTAGCTAGGTAGTTATTAAATAGTTAATAAATATTTAGTAGCTAATCTACCTAGTTAAAATAAATACAAATGTGCCTGTAAAATAAAAATAAACCCTAAGCTAAATACAATGTAACTATTAGTTATATTGTAGCTAGCTTATGGTTTATTTTATAGCTAAGTATTTAGTTTTAAATAGGAATAATTAAGGTAATGATAGGAATTTTATTTAGATTTATTTAAATTATATTTAAGTTAGGGGGTGTTAGGGTTAGACTTAGATTTAGGGGTTAATAAATATAATAAAGTGGTGGCGAAGTTGGGGGCAGCAGATTAGGGGTTAATAAGTATAATGTAGGTGGCGGCGATGTCCGGAGCAGCAGATTAGGGGTTAATAAGTATAATGTAGGTGTTGGTGATGTTGGGGGCAGCAGATTAGGGGTTAATAAGTGTAAGATTAGGGGTGTTTAGACTCGGGTTCATGTTAGGGTGTTAGGTGTAAAGAAAAAATGTGTTTCCCCATAGGAATCAATGGGGCTGCGTTACAGAGTTTTACGCTGCTTTTTGGCAGGTGTTAGACTTTTTCTCAGCCGGAGGAGGGGGGGGTGTAGGTATTAGGTAGAGTAGGGCTAGTTTGAGTTGGGGGTTGTGGCGGTTTAGGGTTTAATAGTGTAGGGTACTTGTGGTAGGCTAGTGGCAGTTTAGGGGTTAATAGTGTAGGTTACTTGAAGTGGGCTTATGGTGGTATAGGGTTTAATAGTTTAGATGGGTACTTGTGGTGTGCTAGTGGTGGTATAGGGATTAATAGTTTAGATGGGTACTTGTGCTGGGTATGTGACGGTATATGGGTTAATAGTTTAGATGAGTACTTGTGGTGGGTATGTGGTAGTATAGGGGTTAATAGTTTAGATGGGTACTTGTGGTGGGTATGTGGCAGTATAGAGGTTAACAGGATAAATACTTGTGGTGGGTATGTGACAGTTTAGGGGATAACCGGATAGATATTTAAGGTGGGTATGTGACAGTTTAGGGGATAACAGGATAGATACTTGCGGTGTGTATGTGGGGTTTAGATATTTATTAGTGTAGTGTTAGTTTTTGATCGTGCGGTTCTTCAGTTTAGGGGTATAGGGATTAGTGGTTAGGCACAGCAGTTATATTCCAAGGAATCGTTTGCTATACATTTCCAGTATGGGTGACGATTCTGGGTGTTAGCTATCGTTGACCAATGGCATGTATAGTAAAGACCTCTCAGGGATGCCACCTGTTAGCATCTATGTCAAGAGCTTGGAATATTTTGACAGGCTTCATGACATAGCGGCCGATCCATTGCAATATCTTGACACCTTGTAGCACTTTCAATCATAGGGGCCTAAGAATAAATAGAGCATATTCTGCTATGTGCAGAATATTGGAATATGAAATATACAATATTATCTTCTTATGTGGAGCTTTAAATTACTGTGATTGTGTTTGTGTGACTTGTGGGTGTGGTTTTGTTAGTCTTTTTCAGCTCCATTAAAGTCAATGGGGGAATCTGATTTTGTGTTTGCGACTTTTCAGTCTATTTGTTACCGCAACTTTGTGAATGCGAGAGTTCAAACCCTTTACTTTCATGTCGTAATACGAGGACGAATCTCTGAGTGCTAGAAATTTCAACTAGTATTTTTAATGCGCGAACATGAGCACAAACTACTGCTACACTTGTAATCTGTCTCTATGTATTTTACAAAAAGTTCAGAGTGTGGAACTACACCCAATTGACCTTATAAAAATGGTTCCAATATCACAGGTCACGATATCTTTAATATCCGTAATATATAGTGAGCTATCTAGTGAGTATAGGCCTGGCTCCATAAAACAGATAAAAATCACACGTTACAGTAAGGCTTATCAGACTTCAATATAATTCTCCCAAAGAAATAGTTGCATCTGAACCAGGCAGACGATGCACTTAGCACAATGATAAAATATTTCAATGTCCCCAGACATGGCCAATCAAACAATCCATTTGGATGCAATCAACAGGTGAACATACCATCCCAGTCCAAACAGACAGCTCTGAATATAAAACGATAGGTTCTCCCCCCTCTTCAGCAGCTCCACCAGTGCGGTATCTTCAAGGGGGACCAGCCGATATAGGGACACCTTCACGCTGCTTCAGCGCCGCCTTCCAGCTGGTACACTCACCTTCTTCCGACCGCATGCCACTTTCCAGGCCACGAGGAGCAAGGGGGTAGTGACGTCATCTAGCGTAGACACGCTGCTCCGAGATCCGACATCCAATGTAGGCCAATGGGATTAGAGGTGTGTCTGTAGCCAACAAATCCGTATGTTGCCCTTAGCCCTAAGACTCACGGCTCACTATATGGTGCAATGGATGAACTGTCCTTCCAGCTTAATAAGACTTAGAATCAAGAGGTGCGGACAGTTCATTTAAAACAAAATATTTGTTAGTAGTTTAAAAATTTACATGGAAAAACTTATCACATAGACAGAGTAGGCTGACAGCTAAACTGGCTTATGCGTTTCGGCACTTGCCGTAGTCATAGCCATGGCCATGTAAATTTTTAAACTACTAACAAATATTTTGTTTTAAATGAACTGTCTGCACCTCTTGATTCTAAGTCTATGTATTTTACCCCTGTAAACGTCAGTTCCAAAGCAGCAATGTGCTACTCAGACCTAGCTAAACACAACTGGTGAGCTAATGACAAGAGAAATGTATGTGTAGTGACTATTCACCAGCTAGTTCCCAGTAATGCACTGCTCCTCCAAAGTACACTTTTTCAAACTAGGATACAAAGAGGATGAATTTGCAAATTCTTTTACAGTTTAATGCTCTATATGAGTCATGAAAATTGCATTTTGACTTTTATATCCCTTTAAATGTCATTAAACCAAATGATTGTTTAATTAAATTGATTTGTTCATTAAGAAAAGTGCAGGAATGGGGGGAAGTAGTTATAGGGCTCCATGTACGAAGCAGCAAAAGCTGCTCTGGAGCCGCCATTTAGTACATGGCGCCCATATTCTTTAGTTCATAAGCTCCTTTGTTTATAATGATGTACAGGGGGTCTGACCATTTATTTGCCCATCGTCCCATGTCCAATCCTGACATAGTATTACTAATGACTGATTAGGGACTGGATTTTACTCATTCAGGAGTTGTATGTTATTTTAACATTGAAATATAGGTTCTTTTAATTGTTCGAATCCTATAACATAAGCTTTTTGTAAATATTAACTGTCGATATTAGCTGTTCCAATGGGTAATAGCGGTAAAAAATCCAAATCCAATATTCATCCAAACCGAATGCCTGCATGGACAAAATAATGCCGAACCAAACAATTGAAAAAAATATGAAATAAATCTTTCAGACAAAACACATTTTCCCTGTGCACATGTCAACTTTTTGTACCTAAACAGTTGCAGTAGATAAACTTGTACACTTTTTAATGAAATAAACACAAATCTTTCTGACATCCGTGAAAAAGTTGATTTAATAAGACAAAGCCTATCGGACAATTCTATAATATGACCATGAAGGGGTTGACGGAGAGGGCTGTGTTGGACAACCACAGTTTTCAATGGTGATAGAGAAGACAACATAGTGCTGCAGTAGATTACGCATACTGGACCCTCTTTAATCCCATACGTGGTCCTATATATTATACACCATTAGTGAAAGCACAGGAGTTGTATTTGTTTTTATATGTTTTTATGCCAGTTTGGAATATCCCTTCTGAAGTTTTAGATAGTACTGGGTTACATTGAAAACTTCTTGTCAGGGTTTCACTCTGACTTCAATAGTTATTTACTGCTCTTTATCTTGGCTTCCCTTTTTGACTCACCTGTCTTTCTCCTTGCCTGTAGCAGAGTGTGTAACGTTGCTCACTACTCCCAGGCTCCCTCTTTTGGCCAAACTGAAGAACATCATCAGAGAGAGACAGGTTGCTGTCCCAGAATAATGATATAATCACTCCCTATTTAACTGCATCAGTCCTGTTTGCCCTTTGTCTGGTTCCTGGTACCCTGACACTTCTACAGGTAATGTATCTGAACCTTAGATTTATATTTGTATATTACAATTGGTATTTTCATCACATTGTTCATTCACTTTTTTGTTCCATTTGTATTTTCTTCCATTTATATAAATATATTATATTTCATCTAGTCTTAGCATCTCGCCGGCACTCCCAGGGACTGCCCAGGTGGAATTAGCATAAAAAAGGGTCAGTTCCTGTGAGTGGCGAAATGTCTCCTATTGAAAGAAATGGAGCTTGCTGAAAACGGGCACTTCGCTGTGTAGGATGAACTTAGCAGTGAGCAAGGGGTGTACTTTAAACAATAAATCCTGCAGCTAATATAAGTCACATTATGCCTGTGTTTTTCTATTAGGGTTAAAATTATTATGAGTGTTTTCAGAAAAACTCGCCACCTTTTAATTTGCAAGAAAAAACTGTGATTTGTAGTGTGAAAATCTTTACAGATCTATGCTAGGATTAGAGAGACAATTTTGTATACGCCCAAGGAACGCCCATATTCAACCTATTTTTTTAAATAAGTACGAATTTCTAACTTATTTTTGCACATTCAGTTCACTTAAATTACGATTTATGCTGTGAATATTTAATACCATTTATTCCTGTGTAATTTACATTCAAATTTTACGTTTTTTTATAAAATACGATTTTTGGTGAACAATTTTATTACAATTTTTGTTGCATCTTAACAATACAGTTTTTTCCTAAGTATTTTTGTGTGAATGTTTCAATTATATAATTATAAGATTTTAAAGGGACAGTCTACACCAGAATTGTTATAGTTTAAAAAGATAGATAATCCCTTTATTACCCATTACCTAGTTTTGCATAACTAACACGGATATATTAATACACTTTTTACCTCTGTGCTTACCTTGTATCTAAGCCTCTGCAGACTGCTCCCTTATTTCAGTTCTTTTGACAGGCTTGCATTTTAGCCAATCAGTGCTGACTCCTAGATAACTTCACGGGTGTGAGCACAATGTTATCTATATGGCACACATGAACTAACACCCACTAGTTGTGAAAAGCTGTCAAAATGCATTCAGATAAGAGGCGGCCTTCAAGGGGTAAGACATTAGCATATGAGCCTACTTAGGTTTAGCTTTCAACTAAGAATACTATGAGAACAAATCAAAATTGATGATAAAAGTAAATTGGAAAGTTGTTTAAAATGACATGCCTTATCTGAATCATGAAAGTTCATTTTTGACTACACTGCCCCTTTAAAATACAAATGTAATTGTGCATTTTTTTATGCATCTCCTCCCCATACGGAAATGCTGTATACGCCCCTTAGCGAGACACTCTGATTTAAGAGTAAAAAGTGGCTTTAGATCATTTCCCTAGGGAAATAGAATTACTGGCGCTCATTCTTTAATGCCAACCCAGAGACCTAGAAATCATCGGGCCCCTATTCTTCATCTAGTTTAAGCATCTTAATATTAGATTATTATTTAGCAAGTATGCAGTTTAACATTTCTATAGATTTGGAAAGTGCAACAGGAAAAATAAATATTCCCAGCTGTGATGAATGCACACAAAATAAACTAACAAAAATTACAGCAGTAAAATACTACTGCTCTTGTTTGTTTTTATATTACCAGAGGCTACATCTGTTCATTGAATCAAAGCTTTATGCTGATGGTACGCTGTATAACCATTTTATAAACAAGCACTGCATTTGTAGCCCTATACCTGCTGTACACAGGCGGTGCCTTACTCTTTTTTAAACTTGGTTAAAAATAAGATTGGTTCTGTTCTGGAATTCATAGTGTCATAAAAGGTCATGTTTTTCAGAAACATGTTTGTCCCGGAACACACTCTATATGAATGGTTACCCCACCTGATTTTTTTTGCCTACAGATAGATGGGCATTCATGTTCCTGATTAAAGCTGACACTTTCAATGTTAAATATATATATATATATTATTTAAGAAAGACCACTATTTAAATATGTTAAAATAATTTTGCGCAAAAAAAAAAAGGTTGGATAAAATATATTTATGTTGATTTTGAAACTAGCAGAAAGTGACAGTGCAATAATGGTCCATGAAATAGAATCTCACTGGCTGTTCAGTAAGACTCCCACATATCTTTTGGTGGGTGGTGACATGTCCATCTATTAAAAGATTTTTTGACATTTTTAGAATGCCCACTTTAAGATAGAATGAAAAATATAAAGGGACAGTCTACTCCAGAATTGTTATTGTTTAAAAAGATAGATAATCCCTTTATTAACCATTTCTCAGTTTTGCATAACCAACATGGTTACATTAATTTCTTTTACCTCTGTGATTACCTTGTATCCAAGCCTCTGCAGGCTGCCCCCTTATTTCAGTTATTTTGACAGGCTTGCATTTTAGCCAATCAGCACTTACAAATAACACCATAGGAGTAAGCACAATGTTATCTATATGGCACACATGAACTAATGTCATCTAGCTGTGAAAAACTGTCAAAATGCACTGAGATTAAAGACGGCCTTTAAGGGCTTAGAAATTAGCATATGAGACTATCTTGGTTTAGCTTTCAACAAAGGATACCAAGAGAGAAAAGCAAACTTGATGATAAAAGTAAAATGGAAAATTATTTAAAATTGCATGCCCTATCTGAATTATAAAAGTTTAAATTTGTTTAGATTGTTCCCTTAAACTATCAAAGTTTATACGGAGCATACAATTAAGAGTTTTCTGTGTTTTTCTGTCACGCTCCGCTTACTATCTTTCGGTTTTTCCGGCAGTTCTGTCTCTTGCACTACGTTACCTAGCAACGTTATGCACATACTGAGCCATCCCACTCTGACATCAGACGGGGTTCTTATTCTGGCGGCTCGATCCTCTGGTGCCCGTTTGTTTCTTTAACTGCTGTGGCTATCCGTGAGTATTCTAATCTGCTGAACTACCTGATTTCTTGTTATCGAACTTTTGCCTGCCTGGCAATGCCTTACCCTATTCAGCCTGATATCAAGTTTATGAACTTTTGCCTGCCTGACTACGTTTATGCAAATACTTTACTGACTGATACTTGTTGCCAAACTCTGCTTGCCTGACTACGCTGTTGTTTAACCCTAATCTGCCGGAATTACAAGTTGCCAAACTCTGCTCACCTGACTAAAATGTTGTTTAACCCTAATCTGCCTGATTACAAGTTGCCAACCTCTGCTTGCCTGACTACACTATTGCTAAACCCAAATCTGCCTGATTACAACAAGTTGCCAAACTCTGCTTACCTGACTACGCTGTTGTTTAACCCTAATCTGCCTGAATTAAAAATTGCCAAACTCTGCTCACCTGACTACGCTGTTGTTTAACCCTTATCTGCCTGATTACAAGTTGCCAACCTTTGCTTGCCTGACTACACTATTGCTAAACCCAAATCTGCCTGATTACAAGTTGCCAAACTCTGCTTACCTGACTACGCTGTTGTTTAACCCTAATCTGTCTGAATTACAAGTTGCCAAACTCTGCTTACCTGACTACGCTGTTGTTTAACCCTAATCTGCCTGAATTACAAGTTGCCAAACTCTGCTTGCCTGACTACACTATTGCTAAACTCAAATCTGCCTGATTCCAAGTTGCCAACCTCTGTTTGTCTGACTACGCTGTTGATTATCCCTAAACTATCTGATTACACTTTGCCGAACACGGTCAGTCTGACTACACCTATTCCTGACCCCACTCCGCCTGCTATCAAGTTACCTAGAACACCAACTCTGAAACCTGAGAGCTACCTTTCACTATAGTGTGAGTACCTTGTTTAGAGAAGCTGCCGTGGGGTCACATCCTGGTTTATACTCGGTGTGCTAGCGTGTTATTTAAGTTCACTCTTCATTTGGGTCTGATTCCGGAATTTACCTAACCTTACACATTCTCTTGGTATCTGTTGTTAAAAAAATATATGTAGGTAGGCTCAGGAGAAGCAATTCACTACTTGATGTTAGCTGGTGATTGGTAGCCATGCACATATGTCTCTTGTCATTGGTTCACCAAATATCTTCATATAGGTCACTGTAGTACATTTCTTGCTAATTCCACTCTGACCTAAATGCAGTGGTTAAACACATAAAACACTTTTGGCAAGATTACAAATTGAGTGCTAAGAGTTAGGTGCGAGCGATAAGGGTTTTATCGTGGCTGTTAGTGCGCATCAGATTTTTCGCTCATTTTACAAGTTCAAAGTAAACGTGTTCACTTAAGCGCAATTGAAGTTAACACTTGTCGGGTTATACTGCGTATTTACTGTAAATATTTCACATTCCAATGTTCTGCACATAGCAGAGTATGTTCTAAGTATTTATAAATAGATATTCATATAAATATGTATATATCTATACCTATAATCTTATCATCTATATATAAATATGTGTGTGTGTGTGTGTATATATATATATATATATATATATATATATACAGGGAGTGCAGAATTATTAGGCAAGTTGTATTTTTGAGGATTAATTTTATTATTGAACAACAACCATGTTCTCAATGAACCCATAAAACTCATTAATATCAAAGCTGAATAGTTTTGGAAGTAGTTTTTAGTTTGTTTTTAGTTATAGCTATTTTAGGGGGATATCTGTGTGTGCAGGTGACTATTACGGTGCATAATTATTAGGCAACTTAACAAAAAACAAATATATACCCATTTCAATTATTTATTTTTACCAGTGAAACCAATATAACATCTCAACATTCACAAATATACATTTCTGACATTCAAAAACAAAACAAAAACAAATCAGTGACCAATATAGCCACCTTTCTTTGCAAGGACACTCAAAAGCCTGCCATCCATGGATTCTGTCAGTGTTTTGATCTGTTCACCATCAACATTGCGTGCAGCAGCAACCACAGCCTCCCAGACACTGTTCAGAGAGGTGTACTGTTTTCCCTCCTTGTAAATCTCACATTTGATGATGGACCACAGGTTCTCAATGGGGTTCAGATCAGGTGAACAAGGAGGCCATGTCATTAGATTTTCTTCTTTTATACCCTTTCTTGCCAGCCACGCTGTGGAGTACTTGGACGCGTGTGATGGAGCATTGTCCTGCATGAAAATCATGTTTTTCTTGAAGGATGCAGACTTCTTCCTGTACCACTGCTTGAAGAAGGTGTCTTCCAGAAACTGGCAGTAGGACTGGGAGTTGAGCTTGACTCCATCCTCAACCCGAAAAGGCCCCACAAGCTCATCTTTGATGATACCAGCCCAAACCAGTACTCCACCTCCACCTTGCTGGCGTCTGAGTCGGACTGGAGCTCTCTGCCCTTTACCAATCCAGCCACAGGCCCATCCATCTGGCCCATCAAGACTCACTCTCATTTCATCACTCCATAAAACCTTAGAAAAATCAGTCTTGAGATATTTCTTGGCCCAGTCTTGACGTTTCAGCTTGTGTGTCTTGTTCAGTGGTGGTCGTCTTTCAGCCTTTCTTACCTTGGCCATGTCTCTGAGTATTGCACACCTTGTGCTTTTGGGCACTCCAGTGATGTTGCAGCTCTGAAATATGGCCAAACTGGTGGCAAGTGGCATTTTGGCAGCTGCACGCTTGACTTTTCTCAGTTCATGGGCAGTTATTTTGCGCCTTGGTTTTTCCACACGCTTCTTGTGACCCTGTTGACTATTTTGAATGAAACGCTTGATTGTTCGATGATCACGCTTCAGAAGCTTTGCAATTTTAAGAGTGCTGCATCCCTCTGCAAGATATCTCACTATTTTTTGACTTTTCTGAGCCTGTCAAGTCCTTCTTTTGACCCATTTTGCCAAAGGAAAGGAAGTTGCCTAATAATTATGCACACCTGATATAGGGTGTTGATGTCATTAGACCACACCCCTTCTCATTACAGAGATGCACATCACCTAATATGCTTAATTGGTAGTAGGCTTTCGAGCCTATACAGCTTGGAGTAAGACAACATGCATAAAGAGGATGATGTGGTCAAAATACTCATTTGCCTAATAATTCTGCACTCCCTGTATGGACTGGTTACCACCTGGGAGTAACTTATTTTAGCCCAGCTGTGTTTTTCACAGAGAACTTTCCTGAATTATACCAGTCTGATGTAAGCTCAGTCCAGTACCTAAATACCAGGCAATTCTCCACTAAAAAAGGGAAATGGCAACCCCAGATGATCATTTTGGCCTCCCTTGGGCCTCATCAGTGAGGTGCAGCCATATTATTTTCCCAAATTCTCCTAAGTGTCAATTTAGAAAATAAAAAAATAATAATGTTATGAGGAGCGACTCCAGTGATTTTTTTCTTTAACATCTATAACATATAAAGAATTAGAGCTGACATATGGCAAGTATTCATAAAATAATAGTTAACAATCAAGTTATAGAATTACAGCCAATGAAACAAAGCAGCATAGTGGTATCCCAGAGGCGGCAAATTTGTGCGACATCTTAGGCACTTGTGCCAAAGGTTCACCACCACTTATCAAATTCAACTAGAATATGTCATATGTGTGACTTTCAGTTCTTATGACAATCTAATAATGTTGCTTCAATGACACTGATATTCTTTTCCTCACTGATATAAAGATAACATATTCTTTAAACTAACAAAGCTATTTAAATTTGCTTGTACAAAATTGTAGTCAAAAAAAGTATTTTGAAGATCCAATGAAAGATTATATAATGCAATAAGAACAAAATAAAGTAAAGGTACTAGATTCTCATAGTAGATTTATTTTAGTGACTGGACCATAATGACATTAAGAAAGCATAAGAATAGTTCATGGTTTAAGGTTTGACAATTAGCTCACCATCAAGAATCAGGACTGGTAAATGTGATCAGGATTGTGAAATGTCTATATATAAATGACTCATTACAGTCTTCAGAATGCAGTAAGGATTATTATAAAGAGGATAATGTTGCTGATTTTAAGGAAAGGCTGTAGATGTTATAAAGGTTAGGTTTAATTGTCTTTATTTTAAGTTTAGGTTTTCAAATCTAACCTGGGAGGTTATGTGAGTATCAATTAGTAGGGGGTATGGATAGTTTAGCATGGGGGTTAAGTTTAGTTAATGATCTTTCTAACAGTGAGGGTTGTGAAAGATGATATCACATGGGTGGTTAGCATTAAAGAGGGGTTTGTTTTTGGGGAAGGTTATGCTTAGGCTTAATGATAGTAATAGTGGGCTCAGGGCATCTGTAAAATGATGTGGATGAAGGTTGCAAGCAGGGATAATTATGCTGGGGAGGGGATATGGTCAGCCATTATAGAGTACTGCAATGGTTGGAGGCTACAAACAGGGTTAACTGCAAAGGAGAGAAAGATTGTGTTTGTGTGTATAGGGTTGGGAAAGTCATGGTTTGGTTTATTTGCATTGCTGGAGTCAGATTAGCATTAGTTAAACTGTTTCGGAACAATAACTTCATGCAGGATAAACTTTTATTTTTTGATCCTCATACATTGAGTTTTGTTTACCTACAATGGTTTTTCTAACTTAAGAGCACAGTGGTTTGAAGTAAATCATAACAACATTCATAGTATACTGCTCTTATTATTTCATAAATAAAAAGGTAAAATAGCCAATGCGTTATTTAGGAGCAGCTGCAGTGATTGAGTGTCTAATATTTTCAGCAACTTTGTAATAGTTCAGTAGCAAGTACTCACCATTCAGAATTATAGCTCTGCAGCAGTGTTGCAGAAATGTTTCTATTAATAATGAGCTGCATTGGAACTATTCTGTAGTCTTCAGTCTTGCGCATAAGGAAACTTGCTTACTGCTTTTGTCAACATAAACTAAACTAACTTTTCTAACAGTTTTCCGTGTTTTCTAAATTGAAAACTTAAGGATTTGTAACTCTTTATAGAGCTGATTAAAGGGACACTGAACCCATTTTTTTTTCTTTTGTGATTCAGATAGAGCAGGCAATTTTAAGCAACTTTCTAATTTACTCCTATTATCAATTTTTCTTCGTTCTCTTGCTATCTTTTTTTGAAATAAAAGCCATCTAAGCTTTTTTGGGTTAAGAACTCTGGACAGCACTTTTTGATTGGTTGATGGATTTTTCCACCAATCAGCAAGGACAACAAGGTTGTTCACCAAAATGGGCCAGCATCTAAACTTAGATTCTTGCATTTCAAATAAAGATACCAAGAGAATAAAGAAAATTTGATAATAGGAGTAAATTAGAAAGTTGCTTAAAAATTCATGCTCTATCTGAATCGCAAAAGAAAAATTTGGGGTTCAGTGTCCCTTTAAGCTAATAAATATTTGAATAATGATAATGAATACCTTATCTTATGTATTCATTACTTACAGAATTTATCACTGGAAAAAAAAAGTTGTCCATTATTGTGTTTTAGCTATGCCCTATCATTTCTAGCAATATTACCTATGAATTTCTCAGAATTGAAACTAAGGTTACTAACATTTAAAATAAAGTATAGAGTTTTTTTTAAACCACAAGACAAGTATTATATTCATTGACTAAATATTTCTGTGTCACTATATGCATTTAAGGTGGACACTTAGTTGTTTTACAAAAGAAAGAAAATGTATACCAACAAATTAAAGAAATTGAGGAGGGATCTGGAGGATTTTAGAACCAATCGAATCTTCACGTATAAACAACATGAGAACACAGATGATCTGGCAGGATATGACAATAACAGCAAGGGTATAGGGAGAGAGGGAAAAAAACACCTAGCAATACATCTGGAGAGGTACGGACCCCTATCTATAAAAAAAAATTCCAGGTTTCTTATAGTGATGTCCCGAACTGTTCGCCCACGAACGGTTCACAGCGAACATAGCTTGTTCGCGTTCGCGTTTGTGGGCGAAGACATGGCGATGTTCGATCCGCCCCTATGTATCATCATTGTGGAAACTTTGACCCTTTATGTCACAGCCGCCTGACACATTAGAGCCAATCAACATCAGACACTCCCTCACAGACCCTCCCAGCTACTCGGAATCCGCCATTTTAGACTCATAACGACCTTGCTTTCTTAATGAGAGGACGTGTTGTGTTTTTGCTCCTGACATTAATAGGAAAAAGATAGCTAGGCTAGTGTATTTACAGTCCAGAAAGACTCCACTCATCTCTGCTGCAAGCACAGCACCCCAAAATGCCCTTTTTAGGGCTATATTTCGTGCCTTTTTTTTTTTTTTCGTTTTTTTTTTATTAGCATTTGCCTGGCTTTCAGCTGACTACTGCCACCACTGATATCTCCCTAACAACATTAGTTTAAATTTAACTAACCAAAAAATTTAATTATTTTTCTAGTGTAATTTTTTTTTCATTTTCTATCAGGCCAGTGTCACACAGCATATACTCTGGTTCATTGCTCTGTGCCAGCCAGCAGCCACCAGTGTTAATATCCGTTTATAACATTATTTTAAATTTAAAAAAAAAAAAAAATTTGCTAGTGTAATCTAATTACATTTACTATCAGGCCTGTGTCTGTCAGGCTCACTCAGCATTAATATACCTCATTTTTTTCAGTCTTTTGGTTAATTGGTCTGTGCCAGGCAGCCACCCAGCACTCATATCTATTCTTCTTCACCTTAATTTTAATATAAAAAAAAAAAGTTTAAATTTGTTTGCTAGTGTAATCTAATATAATTTTCTATCCGGCCTGTGTGTTTTGCTGACATACAGAGCCTACTGTGTTTACTTGCTGCCCTCCCTAGTCTATGAGCCACGACTCATATGTGTTTAACCTTTTTTTAATTCCCCCCCCCCAAAAAATAATTTCAATCATTTTTCTAGTGTAATCTAATAGTATTTTCTATCAGGCGTGTGTGTATCCGACTTACAGAGCCTACTGTTTTTAATAGCTGCCCTTCCAAGGCTATCAGCCACGACTCATATGTATGTGCTTAACCTTTTTCTTTAAATTTCCAAAAAAAAATCTTTAAATCATTATGCTAGTGTAATCTAATTGTATTTTCTATCAGGCCTGTGTCTAACTGTCTATCTGACTTACACAACATACTGTTGTTAATTGCTGCCAGCCAGTGCGACCACTCATAGATTTATATGTGCATTGCACTTCTTAACATAATTTTAATATTAAAATCTAAAATTTTTAAATATTTTGCTAATGTAATCTAACTTAATTTTCTATCAGGCCTGTGATTTTGTCACTTACACAGCATACTGTGTTAAATTGCTGCCCTACCTACCATCCACGACTCATATCTGCCAGCCTGTGTGCCAGGCCCAACTAGCCAATTAGTGGCACCAATCACAATTCTTGTAACAGTAATTAAAAAAAAAATCATAATTTTTTGAACTGCAAATATTCAGTCTCCTAGTGCCATTGAATTGCATTTACCTCCTGCCTGCCACTGCCAGCCTTTTGTGCCAGGCCGTCTAGCCAACTATTTACACCAATCATAATTGTTGTCACAGACAGTATAGTTACTAATTAAAATTAAAAAATACTTGATTGTTGATGATCTTAATCCTCAGTTTGCTCGTGCCCTAGAATTGCACTTTTCTACTGCCTTCCAAGCCTGTGTGCCAGGCCTACTTGAAAAATATTTACACCAATCATATTTGTTGTGACAGTATTCTTAGTAATTAAAAATTAAAATTTTTGTTAATAGTTGTTGTGAATCCTCAGTTTGCTGGTGCCAGTGAATAGCACTTTCCTCCTGCCTTGCAGCCTGCTGTGTGCCCGGCCCACCTAGCCAATTATTGCCAGCAATCATATTTCTTTTAACAGTATTGCAAAAATTGTCAATCATCACTGTTTTGGACTGTCAGCAATCAGTCTCCTAGTGTCCTTGAATTTTCATCTACCTCCTGCCTGCCAGCCTTTTGTGCCAGGCCATCTTGCCAACTATTTACACCAATCCTAATTTTTTGTCACAGTATAGTTACTAATTAAAATTAAAAAAATCTTGATTGTTGATGATCTTAATCCTCAGTTTGCTCGTGCCCTAGAATTGCACTTTTCTACAGCCTTCCAAGCCTGTGTGCCAGGCCTACTTAAAAAATATTTACACCAATCATATTTGTTGTGACAGTATTCTAATAATTAAAAATTAAAATATTTGGTAATAGTTGTTGTGAATCCTCAGTTTGCTGGTGCCATTGAATAGCACTTTCCTCCTGCCTTGCAGCCTGCTGTGAGCCAGGCCCACCTAGCCAATTGTTGCCAGCAATCATATTTCTGTTAACAGTATTGCAAAAATTGTCAACCATCACTGTGTTGACTGTCAGTAATCAGTCTCCTAGTGTCCTTGAATTGCATCTACCTCCTGCCTGCCAGCCTTTTGTGCCAGGCCGTCTTGCCAACTATTTACACCAATCATAATTTTTGGTCACAGTATAGTTACTAATTAAAATTAAAAAATTCTTGATTGTTGATGATCTTAATCCTCAGTTTGCTCGTGCCCTAGAATTGCACTTTTCTACAGCCTTCCAAACCTGTGTGCCAGGCCTACTTGAAAAATATTTACACCAATCATATTTGTTGTGACAGTATTCTTAATAATTAAAAATTAAAATTGTTGGTAATAGTTGTTGAGAATCCTCAGTTTGCTGGTGCCATTGAATAGCACTTTCCTGCTGCCTTGCAGCCTGCTGTGAGCCAGGCCCACCTAGCCAATTGTTGCCAGCAATCATATTTCTTTTAACAGTATTGCAAAAATTGTCAATCATCACTGTTTTGACTGTCAGTAATCAGTCTCCTAGTGTCCTTGAATTGCATCTACCTCCTGCCTGCCAGCCTTTTGTGCCAGGCCGTCTTGCCAACTATTTACACCAATCCTAATTTTTGTCACAGTATAGTTACTAATTAAAATTAAAAAATTCTTGATTGTTGATGATCTTAATCCTCAGTTTGCTCGTGCCCTAGAATTGCACTTTTCTACTGCCTTCCAAGCCTGTGTGCCAGGCCTACTTGAAAAATATTTACACCAATTATATTTGTTGTGACAGTATTCTTAGTAATTAAAAATTAAAATTTTTGTTAATAGTTGTTGTGAATCCTCAGTTTGCTGGTGCCAGTGAATAGCACTTTCCTCCTGCCTTGCAGCCTGCTGTGTGCCCGGCCCACCTAGCCAATTATTGCCAGCAATCATATTTCTTTTAACAGTATTGCAAAAATTGTCAATCATCACTGTTTTGACTGTCAGTAATCAGTCTCCTAGTGTCCTTGAATTGCATTTACCTCCTGCCTGCCAGCCTTTTGTTCCAGGCCATCTTGCCAACTATTTACACCAATCATAATTGTTGTCTACAGTATAGTTACTAATTAAAATTAAAAAAAATTTGATTGTTGATCTTAATCCTCAGTTTGCTCGTGCAATTGAATTGCACTTTTCTACTGCCCGTCAGCCTGTGTGCCAGGCCCAACTATCCAATTAGTGCCAGCAATCATATTTCTTTTAACAGTATTGCAAAATTTGTCAATCATCACTGTTTTGACTGTCAATCTGCAGTCTACTAGTGCCCTTGAATTGCATTTTCCTCCTGCCTGCCTGCCTGTGTGCCAGTCCCAACTAGCCAATTAGTGCCACCACTCATATTTATTGTAACAGGATTGGAATTTTTGTTAATCATAACTGTTTTGACTGTGATTCTTCAGTCTCCTAGTGCCATTTAATTGCAGTTTCCTTCTCCCAGCGTGTGTGCCAGACAGGCCCATTTGCCAACTAGTGCCAAACAATCATATTTGTTGCCACATTACTTGTAATATTTAAAAAAATTAACAATTTGTGATTTTTAAAAATTTGTCTTTTTTGTTGTTTTTCAGTCTCACAGCGTATACTGTGCCCACTTTCACAGTGCCACCACTCAATTGGTGTAATAGTATTGTTAGTGTCCATTTAAAAAAAAATGACAGGCAGAGGCAGGCCACCCCGCAGGTTCTGTGGTCGTGGTGCTGTGATTCCTTTTGACCCTACAAATATGCACATTGTTCAGACGCCGGGTGCCAGGGGGGATGCAAAAACTTCTGAGGAGGACCTAGTTGAATGGCTAACACAGGACACCCAATCTTCTTCAGCTTCCGCAGCTAGTCCTCCTAACCTTGACACACCATCTACGTCCAGCTGTGCTTTGGGCAGGTCTCAAGTGACCAGTGCCACTCCCCCGCCTGTCGCCACCACCAACACTAGCACCACAGCCGCTTCACTTGATCTGTCACAGGAGTTATTGACACATCATTTGGAATAAATGAGTGATGCGCAACCATCATTGACAGAGGATGTAGATAATAGTGATCAGTCTCAGTCAGGCAGCATTACCGACATGCAGGTACGGTGTGATGATGATGATGTTGTACCCGCTGCTGCTTCCTTTCTTGATGTTTCAGATACAAGTGAAGCGGTTGATGATGATGTGTCGGTGGATGTCACGTGGGTGCCTGCTAGAAGAGAAGAAGAAGAGGGGGAAAGTTCAGATGGGGAGACAGAGAGGAGGAGGAGGAGGAGGAGACGATTTGGAAGCACGGGGAGGTCGTCTCAAGGAGCTAGTGGCACAGTCAGACAGCATGCATTGTCACCAGGGTTCAGCCAGACAGCACGCCGATGGCCATCAACGCATGCTGTTGCGACAACCAGAATGCTGTCATCGCAGAGCTCAGCAGTGTGGCATTTTTTGTGTGTGTCTGCCTCTGACAACAGCGATGCCATTTGCAACCTGTGCCAAAAGAAGTCCAACAGCCACCTAGGTACAACTGCTTTGCGAAGGCACATGGTCTCCCATCACAAAGGCCAATGGGAAGAACACATGAGTAGAAGCAGCACACAAAGTGAATGCTGCCCTCCTTCTCCTGCTCCATCATCTTCAGCCACGTCAACCAGTGCTGTCCTCCTTGCCCCCTCTCAACCATCCTCCACTCAGTCTCTCTTACGTAGCAGTTCCTGGTCATCTGCCCAAAGTCAGGTGTCTGTCAATGTCATGATCCTCCTATTCCACCTTAAATGTGTCAAGCAAATACTATATACCACCTTTACATCTTGTTAACTTCCTACCTGAACCCAATATAAACCTGCTTCCTCCCATGGTCCTTTGCTGGTTTATTGAAGTGTAATAGCTAAAGTTCCAGTCCTTACCTTTTCTACAGCATAACAGGATTTAAACTGTGTATTTATTTCCTTTTCTATCAGCATACCTCTACTTCAGCCGGAGCTGACATTACATATCTGCAGCAGGACTTCACTCCACACCTCCCCCATCCAGGGTCTGCTTGTGAGTATTCCTAACAACCTGGCGTGACACGCCACTCAGCAAACAGGAAACGCAGGGACCACAGCGTTCACACTGCTCACCAAGCTCATTGGGACCGGATCTCTGTGCTGCACTCATCGCACTCACAGCAGCTGCAGTTTGCTTAAAGGGGAAATCTCATTCAGCGACTTCTGGACAGGTGCTGTATAAACTTTCATAAACACACTGTGCAACTCTCTTCTGAAGTACACTTAAACATACTACAAGTGTAAGATTTGTATAGTGAAGCTGCTTGCATTAACCGTGAACTCTCTCTACTAACTGCATCCTGAAATACAATTAACCTCTGCACTACTGTTTGTAGACTGAAGCTGCTTGCATTTAACCCTGATCTCTCTCTACTAAATGCATCCTGATATATAATTAACCTCTGCACTACTGTTTATCTCTGTATATCCATTGCTACGAATACCTGCCAAAGTCAACTCCCACTAATAGACACTCCAGTTACTGGGAGCTAGCTGTCCGGCAAAATTAACAACAAGTGTTATACAGTTCACTAAAAGCATATAGTGTACTGTCATCCTCAACTCTTGTAACACATCCTCAATTTTACATGATATCTTGGTTGTTACAATTACAAGTGAGTTGATTGTTACATAATAAACCAGCCATATATAGTAGCCATGGAGCCCACTGACGTCACTCCCCAGCTACACAGCCTAAATCAAAGGCTGGATAACCTAACCCAGGCTTTCAGGGATTTGCAGGTGGAAAATCAAAGCCTTAAAGCCTGCTTAAGGGAAGTGCTATCAAATAGAAACTCTGGAAATGACCATCATGCTGAACCCCAGGTTTCATACCCCGAAAAGTTCTCAGGGGACCGCTCCACTTTTCGTCAATTTCGTAATGCATGCTTATTGCTTTTCAATTTACGCCCTAGGACCTACCCCACTGACAGGGCCAAAGTACTAACCATCCTATCATACCTTAGGGGAGAACCAAGGGTCTGGGCTGACTCTTTCTATGAGTCACAAGACCCAATACTGAATTCCCTGGACTGCTTCCTTAAAGCCCTCTCCTCTCTTTATGATGATCCCTACCGCCAGATTACAGCTGAGGGCAAACTCAGTGGTTTAAAACAGCTTAAAGCCCCAGTTGAAGAGTATATCACTCATTTTAGGATATGGGCCAGAGATTCCCTCTGGAATGAGGTTTCTCTGAAAAACAAGTATCGCCTTGGTTTATCCGAAGACATTAAGGATGAACTCGCCAGAGTAGGTATTCCAAACCGCCTGGAAGAATTGTACATCCTTACCACTACTATTGACCGTAGACTTAGGGAGAGGAGGCAAGAAAAAAGCCCCTCTAACCCCCCTCAGCGCAGGGTTTTACAGACGCCATCTACTTCACCACCTGAGCAACCTATGGACATTAGTTTTCTACGTGGACCCCTCTCTCCACAAGAGAATTGAGATGCCGTACATTAAATTTGTGCATGTATTGCGCATCAGCAGACCATGTTGTTAAGGAGTGTCCACTACTACTCAAACAGAAGATAGGTAAGGGTACACCCTTTCAAAACCATTGCCTAAACACAAAAAATATTGCCACTGCCTATCTAACATTACCCTTATCCTTGCAGTGGGAACAACACAGGATAAAGTGTGAAGCCATCATAGATACCGGAGCATGTGCCAACTTTATTGATTTGTGTTTAGTCACTGTTAATAAAATACCTTCTTCTTTCAAAAGCACACCTCTGCCTCTCAAAGTTATTGACGGTTCACATCTACCATCTGGTCCTGTCATGCAACAGACTATTCCCTTACTGGTTACTACTGCCTCTGGTCATTCTGAGACCATTACCTTTGAAATCATATCATCCCCTCTCTATCCTATAGTTCTAGGAATTACCTGGTTACAGTTACACCAACCCACGGTGCATTGGGACACACTTACTCTATCCTTTCCCTCTTCTTACTGCTCTAAGACCTGTTTTCCAACTGCTCATTTACTCTCTACCTCTGCTCCTTCTATTCCTCCTCAGTATTCAGATTTCTCTGATGTCTTCAATCAGAAAGAGGGCCGAGTCATTACCTCCACACAGGTCCTACGATTGCCCCATTGACCTGTTACCTGGAGCCACTATTCCCTATGGGCCATATCTATCCCCTGTCCAGACCTGAGTTTACAACATTTAAAAAACTACATAACTGATAATTTAAAAAAAGGTTTAATCCGTCCCTCCACTTCCCCTGCCGGTGCCGGCATCTTTTTTGTAAAAAACAAGGACGGGTCCTTGCGCCCTATTATAGATTATCGTGAATTAAATAAACGCACGATAAAGAACAGGTACCCCGCTACCTCTAATCCAGAATTGGTTGAGAGGTTGAGTGGCGCTACTATATTTACCAAACTAGACCTTAGGGGCGCATACAACCTTGTTAGAATAAGGTCCGGGGACGATGGCTGACAGCATTTAGGACTAGGTATGGTCTTTTGAATATACTGTTATGCCATTCGGTCTGTGCAACGCCCCGGCAACATTCCAGAATTTTATCAACGATATCTTTAGGGACATCTTAGACACTTTTCTGGTGGTCTATCTTGACGATATTCTAATCTATTCTTCTTCCCTTTCAGAACATGTCATACATGTCAGGCAAGTGTTGTCCAGACTAAGGTCCACATAGTCCTTTACGTGAAATTAGAGAAATGTCTCTTCCATGTTACAGAGGTCTCATTCCTAGGTTACCGTATCAGTCAAAGTACCATTATGATGGAAGACAATAAAATCAAAGCCATCACATCTTGGCCTACACCAACCACTATCAAAGAAGTACAATGCTTCTTAGGCTTGCAAACTTTTACAGGCGCTTTATCCATAATTTCGCAGCTATCACTAAGCCATTAACAAATCTCACTAGACGACAAAGCCTTTTCCTCTGGACCCCCCAGTCTCAAAAAGCTTCAATGACCTCAAGTCCCTGTTTGTGTCATCACCTATTCTTCAATTACCAAACAGCAAAGCTCAGTTCATATTAGAAGTTGACGCTTCCGAATATGCCATCGGTTCTGTTCTTTCTCAAAGGTCCTCTCCTGACAAACAGATCCATCCTGTTTGTTATTTCTCCCAGACTTTTAAACACCCGCTGAGTTGAATTACCCCACAGGGGAAAAAGAGTTATTAGCCATCAAGTAATCCTTTGATCAGTGGAGACACTTACTGGAGGGGCAGAACACCCTATAACTATTCTCACCGATCACAAAAATCTCCAATACCTCCAAACCAATCACACTCTCTCTGCTCGCCAACTTCGTTGGAGCCTCTACATTCTCCCGGTTCAATTTTACCATAAGCTACTGCCCCGGTTCAAAAAACGGTAAAGCTGACGCACTCTCACCGCAAGGACCATAAGCCCCACTCTGATCCTTCCTACGCAACTATAATCCCTAAAACATCCTTCATTGGTTTCATGTCCAAGGATTTTTCAGAGCTCAAAACCCAACACAATTGAATCCCACTACAAGTTCCTACACTTTATCTATGGATGACAATGGTATCCTATGTAACAACTCTAAGTTTTATATACCTCCCTCTCTCCGTGACAAGGCTTTACAACTCACACATGATTCTACACTGGCTGGACACTTAGGTGTACAAAAGACACTGGATCTCCTACAAAGACATTTTTGGTGGCCCTCCATGAAACACTCAGTAAAAGCTTATATCAAGTCCTGCCCCACCTGTCAGACCTCTAAGCCTTCACACCAATTGCCTATTGGCCTATTACAAAATCTACCCATTCCAGATTGCCCATGGAAAAGCCTCTCTATGGACTTTATCGTTGACCTCCCTAAATCCCAAGGAAAGACTGCCATATTTGTCTTAGTGGATCTATTTTCTCGTATGGCTCATTTCATACCAACTGACTCTCTCCCTACAGCACAACAAACCGCCGAGCTGTTTATCAAAGAGGTTGTGCGCCTTCACGGATTACCTACATCTGTATTGAGTGACAGAGGCTTGCAGTTCACCTCAAAGTTTTGGAAATTTCTATGTTCCTCTCTTTCCATTCAGCAACATCTCACCACCTCATACACCTGCATCAAATGGTCTCTGTGAGAGGACCAAACAGTGGCTAGAGCAGTACTTAAGATGCTTCTGCTCTAGCACCCCACGAATCATGGGTCTCCTTCATACCTCAAGCGGAATTCGCATACAATAATACTACTAACTCTTCTCTACCGGATTTTCACCTTTCTATATCAAGTCAGGACTCCATCCACGTTTTCCATCCCTTATCATCCTCTCACACTCCTTGTCCTCAGGTTAATGATCTCATCAATTCTATTAAACTAACATACAATGTGGTCCAAAGCAATATCAAGCATGCACAAGCTTCTCAAAAGCGCTACTATGATTTACGGCATCGTCCACAACCTAATTACAAGGTTGGGGACATGGTTTGGTTGAGCACAAAAAAATCTTAAAATACCCTCACCATGCAGGAAGTTTAACAATCTCTTTGTTGGTCCTTTTCCAATTGTAGCCATTCGCAACCCACTTACTGTTACCTTACAGCTCCCTGCTACTTACCGCATCCACCCGACTTTTCATATATCATTGATCAAACCCTGTGATACCTCTCGTCTTCTGCCTCTTCCTGCTCTGGTGTCCCCGACGCCGGATCCTGAATATGAAGTACATTTGGTTTTGGACTCTTGTCGATGCAATGTACAACTGCAGTACCTTGTCCATTGGGCTGGATTTGATTCCTCTGAAGATTCTTGGGAGCCTGCAGCCAACCTCTCGGCTCCCCAGCTGGTGTCTCTCTTTCATAGGCGCCATCCCGATCATCCCGCACCCTGATCCCTTCTTGATGGATCTTTGTGGGGGGGGGGATGTGTCATGATCCTCCTATTCCACCTTAAATGTGTCAAGCAAATACTATATACCACCTTTACATCTTGTTAACTTCCTACCTGAACCCAATATAAACCTGCTTCCTCCCATGGTCCTTTGCTGGTTTATTGAAGTGTAATAGCTACAGTTCCAGTCCTTACCTTTTCTACAGCATAACAGGATTTAAACTGTGTATTTATTTCCTTTTCTATCAGCATACCTCTACTTCAGCCGGAGCTGACATTACATATCTGCAGCAGGACTTCACTCCACACCTCCCCCATCCAGGGTCTGCTTGTGAGTATTCCTAACAACCTGGCGTGACACGCCACTCAGCAAACAGGAAACGCAGGGACCACAGCGTTCACACTGCTCACCAAGCTCATTGGGACCGGATCTCTGTGCTGCACTCATTGCACTCACAGCAGCTGCAGTTTGCTGAAAAGGGGAAATCTCATTCAGCGACTTCTGGACAGGTGCTGTATAAACTTTCATAAACACACTGTGCAACTCTCTTCTGAAGTATACTTAAACATACTACAAGTGTAAGATTTGTATAGTGAAGCTGCTTGCATTTAACCGTGAACTCTCTCTACTAACTGCATCCTGAAATACAATTAACCTCTGCACTACTGTTTGTAGACTGAAGCTGCTTGCATTTAACCCTGATCTCTCTCTACTAAATGCATCCTGATATATAATTAACCTCTGCACTACTGTTTATCTCTGTATATCCATTGCTATGAATACCTGCCAAAGTCAACTCCCACTAATAGACACTCCAGTTACTGGGAGCTAGCTGTCCGGCAAAATTAACAACAAGTGTTATACATAGGCTTACCAGAAGTCCCACTTTTACTGGGATTGTCCAGTTTTGGAGGCGCTGTCCCAGTGTCCCAGTGTCCCAACCAGTTGTTCATTCTGTCCCAGTAGGGCTGCCACCTCCAGTTTTCAAACCATGTGTCCGGGTTTCAGACCACCTGAAACCCAGACACATTATTCAAAATGACTGGACTGTGGCTCTCCAGCATAGTTGGATGCTGGTACTTTGTTACATACAGCCCTGCTTAGCTTAACGTTCGTGTCCTTCAAAGTTTACATTGAGTAATACAGGCTGAGTGAGCAGCATAGGGTTTTTTAATTTTGTAGTACTACTTGGTTTATTTTTCTAAGAATTTAACACCTCCCCGACCCCTGGTGACATTGCCGGCAATACACCTTTAGGGGAATCATATGGGTAAGACTAGGAAGTGCAGACAGGCAGGATTTTTGGCCTGGATCTTGCTTTACTACATGCAGGATAGCATTTTGGCTATAATCTTCCTGCATTATGGTATAGAGTAGCCTCTTAAACAGCTTTAGCAGGTACGTGTTTCTTTTTTACTTTCATTCAATGTTGTATTTATGCCTTATCAGTATTTGGCTCTGTTCCTTAAGAACACACATAAAACACATATTACACTGCAGATATTAAATTGTGAAATTGATAATTATGAAAGTGATAATTATGCTTGAAGTTTGGCATGATTTAGAATCTGAGATTTAGATTTATGATTTATTTGCCATGACAACATAATGGTGCCTTTTTCACTATGGGGTGGTGTTATGGTCTATTTAAGGCGCTTGATTTGCGACAGCCCGACACAGTGGAATTCAACACTCCTAATGTTTGACCACCTGCTCCAACAAGAAAAAGCTGTTAATTAGTATTTGTATGACCGGGGTGCTAGGACAGCCTCTGGGGAGCTGGGGATATATTTTCCAAATTACTGGACGCTCATGCGCAATGCCTGTAGGCTCATGCGTCCTTTTGAGGAGGTGACAAACCTTGTCAGTCGCACCGAAGGCACCATCAGCGACATCATACCATTTGTTTTCTTCCTGGAGCGTGCCCTGCGAAGAGTGCTGGATCAGGCAGTAGATGAGCGTGAAGAGGAAGCGGGAGAGTTGTGGTGTCCATCACCCCCACAAACAGCCGAATCAGCATCGCTTGCTGGACCTGCGGCAACGCAGGAAGAGGATTGTGAGGAAGAGGAGTCAGAGGAGGAATGTGGCTTTGAGGAGGAGGAGGAAGACCGAGCACAACAGGCATCCCAGGGTGCTCGTTGTTGTCACCTCTCTGGTACCCGTGGTGTTGTACGTGGCTGGGGGGAACAAGATACAATCAGTGAGATCAGTGAGGAGGAGGAACGGGACATGATTAGCTCGGCATCCAACCTTGTTCAAATGGGTTCTTTCATGCTGTCGTGCCTGTTGAGGGACCCTCGTATAAAAAAGCTGAAGGAGAACGACCTGTACTGGGTGTCCACGCTCCTCAACCCCCGGTATAAGCATAAAGTGCCTGAAATGTTACCAAATTCCTGCAAGTCGGAAAGGATGGAGTATTTTAAGAATAAATTAAAAACTATGCTTTACACAGCGTATAAGGGTGATGTCACAGCACCACGGGAATGTAACAGGGGAAGAGATGAAATTAATCCTCCTCCTCCCATGACCACGGCGGCAAGGACAGGACGCTTTCCTGACGTCTTGTTGATGGAGGACATGCGTACCTTTTTAACTCCCATGCACCATCAGAGCCTTTCGGGATCCAGCCTTAGAGAAAGACTCAACCGACAGGTAGCAGACTACCTAGCTTTAACTGCGGATCTCGACACTCTCAGGAGCGATGGACCCCTTGACTACTGGGTGTGCAGGCTGGACTTGTGGCCTGAGCTATCCCAATTTGCAATGGAACTTCTGGCCTGCCCCGCTTCAAGTGTCCTGTCCGAAAGGACTTTCAGTGCAGCAGGATTTTTTGTCACTGAGAAGAAAAGTCGCCTAGGTCAAACAAGCCTTGACTTTTATAAAAATGAATGAGGGCTGGATCCCGAAGGGACTGACATTGGGCGATACATTTGAATAAAAAAGGCCTGATGACGAGATGAGCTGGCTTGGGCTACAACTGGTACACAGGCTGGCCTTTTTTTTTTTTTCTTATAAAGCCGGAGGACTTGCTTGACTTATCTGCCAACAACTAGTGTTCAAGCCACAAGCTTTTAGGGGACTTTATAAATGTTTTACAAACATCAATTTTTCTGGCCGCTGCTACAGCAGTTGCTACAACAATACCCCAATTTTTCAGTCATTTGTACATTCCGAATTTTTCTGGCCTCTGCTGCAGCTCTGTGGGTACAAAACTCAAATAAAAAAAATAAGGCACATAACACTAGTGATTAAACTGTTACGAATTGTACAACTTAGCACACCACTCATATCTGGTGGACCATTAAATTGAATGCAAAATGTCACAAATTTGAAAGAGTAGGACCGACCAAGCATCTTTATCCGTCTCTTGGTTGCTCTAAATTATCTCCGTGTTCCATCTATGCCATACCTGTACTCTATTGTGCAAAAGGGTGGCATATGTGGTGTTTCATGCTGTTGTGCCTGTTGCGGGTCGTGGCCCATGGTATAAAAAGGCTGAAGGAGAACGACCTGTAATGGGTGCCCCATCAAATTTTTAGAAAAATGTTCCTGGTTCCTCTCAATTATCTCTGGGTTTCTAAAATGGATGCCATACCTGTACTCGCTTGTGCAAAAGGATGGCATATGTGGTGGTGTTTCCTGCAGTTGTTTCTGTTGAGGCTGCTGGACCCTCTTATAAAAAAGCTGAAGGAGAACGACCTGGAGTGGGAGTCCAAGCATGGTTTTTGGGGCTATTTCACTTTTCCAAACAATTATCTGTGGGTTTCTAAAATCAATGCTGTACCAGTACTCTATTGTTCAAAAGTATGCCATATGTTCTCTTTCCTGCTGGTATTTTGTTTGAGGGTCCTGGACCCTCTTATAAAAAGGCCTAAGGAGAAAGAGGTGTACTGGGTGTCCACTCATTTTTTTTTTCTATTTAACAATTGACCAAAATGATCTCTGGGTTTGTAAAATCAATGCTGTACCTGTACTCTATTGTTCAAAAGGATGCCATATGTCCTCTTTCCTGCTGGTGTTTTTTTTTGAGGGTCCAGGACCCTCTTATAAAAAGGCCTAAGGAGAAAGAAGTGCACTGGGTGTCCATCGAATAATTTTTTTTATTCAAATTTCCATTTGCAAAAATTATCTCTGGGTTTCTAAAATCAATGCCTTTCCTGTACTCTATTGTTCAAAAGGATGCCATATGTCCTCTTTCCTGCTGGTGTTTTGTTTGAGGGTCCTGGACCCTCTTATAAAAAGGCCTAAGTAGAAAGAATTGTACTGGGTGTCCATCGAATCATTTTTTGATTCAAATTCCCGGTTGCAACAAATTATCTCCGGGTTTCTAAAATCAATGCCTTTCCTATAATCTTTTTTTCAAAAGGATGCCATATGTCCACTTTCCTTCTGCTGGTTTTGTTGAGTGTCCTGGAGCCTCTGCTAAAAAGGCCTAAGGATAAATAAGTGTACTGGGTGTCTATTCAATGTTTTTTTAGATTTCCCGGTTGTAACAAATTTTCTCTGTGTTTCTAAAATCAATGCCTTTCCTGTAATCTATTTTTCAAAAGGATGCCATATGTCCTCTTTCATGCTGTTGTTTCTGTTGAGGCTCCGGGACCCTCTTATAAAAAGGCCTAAGGATAAAGAAGTGTACTGGGTGTCCAATCAATGTTTTTTTCTATTTCCCGGGTCATATAAATGATCTCTGTGTTTCTACAATCAATGCCTTTCCAGTAAGCTAATTTACAAAAGTATGCCATATGTCCTCTTTCCTGCTGCTGGTTTTGTTGAGGGTCCTGGAGCCTCTGCTAAAAAGGCCTAAGGATAAAGAAGTGTACTGGGTGTCTAATCTATGTTTTTTTAGATTTCACGGTTGGAACAAATTATCCCCGGGTTTCTAAAATCAATGCCTTTCCTGTAATCTATTATTCACAAGGATGCCATATGTACTCTTTCATGCTGTTGTTTCTGTTGAGGCTCCGGGACCCTCTTATAAAAAGGCCTAAGGATAAAGAAGTGTACTGGGTGTCCAATCAATGTTTTTTTCTATTTCCCGGGTCATATAAATGATCTATGTGTTTCTAAAATCAATGCCTTTCCTGTAATCTAATTTACAAAAGTATGCCATATGTCCTCTTTCCTGCTGCTGGTTTTGTTGAGGGTCATGGAGCCTCTGCTAAAAAGGCCTAAGGATAAAGAAGTGTACTGGGTGTCTAATCTATGTTTTTTTAGATTTCACGGTTGGAACAAATTATCCCCGGGTTTCTAAAATCAATGCCTTTCCTGTAATCTATTATTCAGAAGGATGCCATATGTACTCTTTCATGCTGTTGTTTCTGTTGAGGCTCTGGGAGCCTCTTATTAAAAAGGCCTAAGGATAAATAAGTGTACTGGGTGTCTAATCAATGTTTTTTTCTATTTCCCGGTTTCAACTAATGATCTCTGTGTTTCTAAAATCAATGCCTTTCCTGTAATCTAATTTACAAAAGTATGCCATATGTCCTCTTTCCTGCTGCTGGTTTTGTTGAGGGTCCTGGAGCCTCTGCTAAAAAGGCCTAAGGATAAAGAAGTGTACTGGGTGTCTAATCTATGTTTTTTTAGATTTCACGGTTGCAAAAAATTATCCCCGGGTTTCTAAAATCAATGCCTTTCCTGTAATCTATTATTCACAAGGATGCCATATGTACTCTTTCATGCTGTTGTTTCTGTTGAGGCTCTGGGAGCCTCTTATTAAAAAGGCCTAAGGATAAATAAGTGTACTGGGTGTCTAATCAATGTTTTTTTCTATTTCCCGGTTGCAACTAATGATCTCTGTGTTTCTGAAATTAATGCCTTTCCTATAATCTTTTTTTCAAAAGGATGCCATATGTCCTCTTTCCTGCTGCTGGTTTTGTTGAGGGTCCTGGAGCCTCTGCTGAGCATAATAAAAAATAAAAAAAATTTTTAACTTGACTTAATAACTGAAGCATGACTTCAGGAGTCAGGTGTGGTCGTAGGTAGTGGTTGTTAGCCGATTCTTTTTAATGCAAATTGCAATTGCCACAGCGTGCATAAAATGTGCGTCACTAGACACTCTCCAAATCTTACCTTTTTTTTTCATTCTGGATTATTTTGGTGACCAACGCCATATTGGAAAGGCAAAATACAGGTCTCCTTACCCGTTGATATAAGGGGTGACTAGTGCTTTTCCTTCTCTTTGTCAATAGTTGTGATTAACGAGTTGTCCAGTTACTATAGAACTGGTTTGATAACCCAGGGTCCTGGGGGGGTATATTGGCGTCAGCTTTGACAATGACAGCACTATCAGGCTAGAGAGGCCTCTCAGTGTCACGACTAGCTGTAACGCAGTCAGCTGAGGAACATAGGTAAGCCGATATGAGTAAGGTATCTCCAGGCTCCTCTTGGATAGCCCCAGAAAGTGTGACTATGAATCCCAAAAAGAAAATTAAATTAAGGTTGAAAACTAACTCCAAAGTAACTTGTAAGACCTGGAGCTCCTCAAACACACGTCCTACCGCAACAGCTACAGGCTCCGCCACCCACAAATCTTAACTTTTGAATGCCAATTGATATTGCCACAGCTGGAACAACAGTAAATAACATGTGCGTCACCACAGTCTCCGAAGCTGTTTTCGGATGTATACAAAAACACTGATAAAGTATTCCTTTCGGGGCGCAAAGAGATGGCTACCGGAACACTCCAGGAACTTCACAAGAGTCGCTGTCTTGTGTTTCTGGTGATGTTTGAGACATCTGGGTAGTGTACAGGGAGGCCTAAAATCCTCTCCATCTCTGTGCACCACAGGACAGGACGTCCTTGTCATCCATAAGCACATGAAATTGCTGGCATTTTCGTTGCTTCAAGAAGTTCAGCTTTTGTGGTGATAGTACAGAATTAAATAAACTTTTGTTTCCTACCATACTCAAGACAATCTTGTAGTTCAAGCTTCGGACTTGCTGTGGGAAACAGTGGACTGTCCATACCAGGAAGATGATTTAGACAGAAGTAATGAGCTCTGCTTGCAGGTGACACATGTTTATCGTCAATCATCAAAGGGGTTGCGTGCAGAATATGGCTGATGGCCCCTTATTCACATGTTTGTCCAGAGCCAAACATGAGCTTCATTTACCAAATGCTGATATTCAAAAAATTAGACAAACAGTGCCTTAAATAACACATTTGCGATATGGATTCACCAGAGCAAGGTCATTGCAAGTACTAAGTTCCAACGATAACAAAATTAAAATGCCACAACTACGCAATCTTCACCTTCACATTATTATTGTCACACTCCATTGTACTCCTATGCCCAGCTCCCTGCTCTTGTTTTTGTTGAGGGTCCTGGAGCCTCTGCTAAAAAGGCCTATGGATAAAGAAGTGTACTGCGTGTCTGTTCAATGTTTTTTTAGATTTCCCGGTTGCAACTAATTATCTCTTTGTTTCTAAAATCAATGCCTTTCCTGTAATCTATTATTCCAAAGGATGACATATGTCCTCTTTCATGCTGTTGTTTCGGTTGAAGCTCCGGGACCCTCTTATTAAAAAGGCCTGAGGATAAATAAGTGTACTGGGTGTCTAATCAATGTTTTTTTCTATTTCCCGGGTCATATAAATGATCTCTGGGATTCTAAAATCAATGCCTTTCCTGTAATCTATTATTCAAAAGGATGACATATCTCCTCTTTCATGCTGTTGTTTCGGTTGAGGCTCCGGGACCCTCTTATTAAAAAGGCCTGAGAATAAATAAGTGTACTGGGTGTCTAATCAATCTTTTTTTCTATTTCCCGGTTGCAAATAATGATCTGTGGGTTTCTAAAATCAATGCCTTTCTTCTAATCTATTATTCAAAAGGATGACATATGTCCTCTTTCATGCTGTTGTTTCGGCTGAGGCTCCAGGACCCTCTTATTAAAAAGGCCTGAGGAAAAATAAGTGTACTGGGTGTCTAATCAATGTTTTTTTTCTATTTCCCGGGTCATATAAATCATCCCTGGGATTCTAAAATCAATGCCTTTCTTGTAATCTATTATTCAAAAGGATGACATCTGTCCTCTTTCATGCTGTTGTTTCGGTTGAGGCTCCGGGACCCTCTTATTAAAAAGGCCTGAGGAAAAATAAGTGTACTGGGTGTCTAATATATGTTTTTTTCTATTTCCCAGTTGCAAATAATGATCTATGGGTTTCTAAAATCAATGCCTTTCTTCTAATCTATTATTCAAAAGGATGACATATGTCCTCTTTCATGCTGTTGTTTCGGTTGAGGCTCCGGGACCCTCTTATTAAAAAGGCCTGAGGAAAAATAAGTGTACTGAGTGTCTAATCAATGTTTTTTTCTATTTCCCGGGTCATATAAATGATCTCTGGGATTCTAAAATCAATGCCTTTCCTGTAATCTATTATTCAAAAGGATGACATATCTCCTCTTTCATGCTGTTGTTTCGGTTGAGGCTCCGGGACCCTCTTATTAAAAAGGCCTGAGGAAAAATAAGTGTACTGAGTGTCTAATCAATGTTTTTTTCTATTTCCCGGGTCATATAAATGATCTCTGGGATTCTAAAATCAATGCCTTTCCTGCAATCTATTATTCAAAAGGATGACATATGTCCTCTTTCATGCTGTTGTTTCAGTTGAGGCTCCGGGACCCTCTTATTAAAAAGGCCTGAGGATAAATAAGTGTACTGGGTGTCTAATCAATGTTTTTTTCTATTTCCCGGGTCATATAAATGATCTCTGGGATTATAAAATCAATGCCTTAACTGTAATCAATTGTTCACAAGGATGCCATATGTCCTCTTTCATGCTGTTGTTTCAGTTGAGGCTCCAGGAGCCTCTTATAAAAAGGCCTAAGGATAAAGAAGTGTTCTGGGTGTCCAATCAATTTTTTTTTTTATTTCACAGTTGCAAAAAAATTATCTATGGCTTTGTAAAATCTATGCCTTACCTGTCATCTATTGTTCAAAAGGATGCCATATGTCCTGCTGTTGATTTGTTGGGGGTCCGGTACACTATTCTAAAAAGGCCGAAGGAGAATGACCTGTACTGTACTTGGTGTCCAATCATGTTTTTGTTTTCAATTTCACGGTTCATAATAAATATCGCAGTGTAACTAAAATCAATGACATACCTGTACTCTGTTGTTCAAAAGGATGGCATATGTGGTGTTTCATTCTGTTGTGGTTGTTGAGGGTCGTGGCCATGGGACAGCTTATAAAACGGCTGAAGGAGAACAACCTGTACAGCCTTGCTCATTTTTTTTTAGGCAGGCCAGCTCTTTGCATACATGCCCACAGACTCTGTAACGCATGCCTCTTTTAGGGAGAGGTGCAGCCATAATGCAGGGTCAGAACCTCTGCCTGCAACTGTTATACTCGATTTTGCGAAAGGAAGTAACCTTACCATGGTTCCCTGCACGCACGTATTGTTGTTATATTTTTGGTGAGGGTAATCATGATGGCCATGTAGACCACCACCACTGAGAGTCCTGAAAGTAACAGGGATGAGATGAAAGAGCTAAGAATAGTAGAACTTGAAACAACAGAGTTAGCCATGGGTGTTAGTGCAAAACAGCTTGGCTTTTTTTTGGCTTTGGGTGCGGCTATTCATGCAGGCCATATAGAGCTGCCACCATTCGATGTCGTATCAGCTATTAAACTAATAAGAACAGTACTACCAAAATACAGCCAATGAAGGGCCTTAGGAAGACTGAGCCAAGGTTGGATTGTAGTATTTGGTTAGGCTAATCATGATGGCCATGTAGACCACCACAGAGAGTCCTGGAAGTAACAGGGATGATGAGATGAAAGTGCTAAGAATAGTACTACTTGAAACAACAGAGTTAGCCATGGGTGTTAATCCAAGACCGCTTGGATTTATTTTTGTATTGGGTGCGGCTAATCTTGCAGGCCATATAGAGCTGCCACCATTCGGTGTTGTATCAGCTATAAAAATAATAAGAACTGTACTATCAAAATACAGCCAATGAAGGGCCTATGAAGACTGAGCAAAGGTTGGATTGTAGTATTTTGTTCGGCTAATCATGATGGCCATGTAGACCACCCGTAACAGGGATGAAAGTGCTAAGAATAGTACAAATTGAAACAACAGAGTTAGCCATGGGTGTTAGTCTAAGACCATTCAGCTTTTTTTTGGGTTTGGGTGCAGCTAATCATGAAGGCCAGATAGACCTGCCACCATTTGGTGTTGTAACAGGTATTAAACTGCAAAGAACAGTACTACTTAACACAACCTACTTACCATGGGTCCCAGAGCATATGTTTGGTTATTATATTTTGTAAGGGTAATCATGCAGGCCATATAGACCTCCACCGATAGGGTGAGTATGAGTAACAGCTATTAAAATGCAAAGGACATTACTAATTAACACAACATAGTTACCATGGGTCGCAGACCAAGAGCAGATGTCTTATTATTATATTTTGTATGGGTAATCATCCAGGCCATATAGACCTCACCAAATAGGGGGAGTTACAGAGATTAAAGTGCTAAGAATGGTAGTACTTAAAACACAACCTAGTTAAAATAGGTACCAGACCGCATGTCTTATTATTATATTTTTTCAGGGTAATCAGGCAGGCCATATAGAACACCCCCGATAGGGGGGGGGGGACAGGGATTAAAGTGCTAAGAAAAGTACTAATTAACACAAGCTAGTTGGGTCCAAGAACGCATGTTTAATTATTAGACTTTATTAGGGTAATTATATATCTAACAAATCTATCTATTTCTCTTCTATCGATTCTATCTAACTATCAATCTATGTATATCTATCTATCCTATCTATCAATCTATCTTCTGTCCGGGATGTTTTGAGACAGCCACTTTGGGAATGTTAGTTGATTTAGGCCCATTATGGCTTAAAAGCAGACTCTGCATAAAATATGTAATTTTCCATGGGAGTTTTGCCAGGGATCCCCCTCCAGCATGCGACAGTCCAGGTGTTAGTCCCCTTGAAACAACTTTTCCATCACTAGTGTGGCCAAAAAGAGTCCTTGTAGGTTTTAAAGTTCGCCTGCCTATTGAATTCATTAGCGGTTCGCGTGGTTCGCGGGTTCGCAAACAATACCGGAAGTTCGAGTCCGCCATTCGCGAACCGAAAATTTTAGGTTCGCGACATCACTAGTTTCTAATAGAAATATTAATACTATCAATCAGAATAAAAATATTTTTTTTCTGCACACGAATAAAAATAGAAATAAAAATAATAAAAATAAGGGCCAAATGAAACATAACAAATACCCAGCTCAGAACCAACATCAAATGAGAGGTGGTTATGGGACAAATGGAGAATACACAGGATCAAATTATGAATTTAATAAAGATCAAGGCAATGGTGATAGGAACTATTATAATATAGAGAACAATTATAGATTTGAAATGGAGGGCAACTATGTTGAGGGGAATCAAGGGCTTAATAGCCCCAGGTGGAACCAACAGGGGCTAAACCCAAATTTAGGGGAAATAGCAAAGGTTATGAGAAACAGTCTAAACCCTGGTCCCCCCCCCCCCCATGTACAAAGACAAGGAAATCAAAAGAGGGGGCATTTTTTAGGAAATCCCCCCTGGCGGCAGCAGGTAAACAGATCAGAATGGGGGGAATCCTTCAACGTTTTGGGTACCCCAAGGAAACCAAAACGCATGTTGTACGATACACAGGTACTAGAGGGGGCATTAAACAACGAAAACAGAAACAGAAACAACTGGAACTAGAAAGGGGATCTAAACTAATTTTTAATTTGTCAGATAAAACTTTTAGTGATAATGAAATGAAACTACTTTCTAGGGGACTCAATTTTGCACCAGTTACTCAACCAAATCAGTTTGAACTCTTTATAGATGTTCAGAGATACATCAGAAAATTAACCTTAAAAAGGTATTATGACAAAACCAATATGTTAATCAATATGGTGCTCAACGAAGAGGATGTAGATACACTGGCTAATTTAGAATCTCTTGACAATGAAAATGGAACTTAATTCCTGACTGAGAGTATTACAGATGAGGAGCTCCTGAATATGTCAGTATATGAGGAAACACTTAGTAATGTGGTACACTGCCCATTGAAAAGAAAATCTATATTTTACCCCCAAAATATGCAAAGTGAGTATATCAAAACATTTAAGAAATTGGTATGTGAGGATATAAATAAGCTTTTCATTAATAATAAAATGAAAAATGATAATCTCACGAAAGGAGAGAGAGACTCACTAAAAATATTAACAAATAATATGGATGTGGTGTACAGCTGTGCAGATAAGGGAGGTGGAATAGTTGTGCAAAACAGACACGACTATTTAAAAGAAGCATACAATTTATTAAATGACAAGGATACCTACTTGCCTCTTACTTTTAATCCCACTATCAGCTATAAGAATGAATTGTTTAACCACCTTTTAATAGCACAGCAAGATGGCATTCTTAATCAAAATGAATGTAGCTATTTATACGAAGCATACCCAAAAATTGCATGCTTCTACCACCTCCCCAAAATACATAAAAATATTAATGAACCTCCGGGGAGACCCATTGTATCCGGAATTGGGTCACTATGCGACAATATGTCTAAATATATAGACTATTATTTGCAACCTCTGGTTAAGAAGATTCCAGCATATTTAATGGATACAGTGGATGTTATTAATAAATTTAAAGGGCTAAGTTGGGGACCAAATTATTTTTGGGTCACCTGTGACATCTCGGCCATTTATACTAGTATTCCCCACGACAAAGGGGTATCAGTTATTAATGAGGAATGTTTAAAAGGGGATTTATCACACATACATAACAAATTTCTCTCAGAAACCATACGTTTTATTTTATCACCTATTTTTTATTTGAGAATAGGTTTTATAAACAAATACAGGGAACGGTGATAGGGACAACTTTTGCCCCATGTATAACTATGAGGATCAGTACATATGGAACAAAAACCCCTTTCATTCATACATCCTCATGTATTTTCGTTACATAGATGACATAATTATGGTGTGGCAAGGTGAATCCCATAATATTGAGGAATTAGCTAACAATATGAATATGAATAACTTTAATCTTAAATTTACAATTTCATATTCACAGACCCAAATTAATTTTTTTGATATTTTTATTGATTCGAATAAAGTAGTGGTGAAAAACTTTAGAAAAGATACAGACAGAAATGGACTGCTGAACGCACGTAGTGGCCGTCTCAAACAATGGAAAAATAATATTCCAGTACCAGCGCATTAAGCGGAACTGTGTGACTAATGAAGATTTCATCCAAGAGGCCGGTGTACTAACTAAGAAATTTGAGGATACAGGCTATAATAAACATCATTTAGTAAAGATGAAGGAAATAGTGTATTTAATGGATAGGAAGTCTCTTTTAGAGAAAACAAATAATAACAAAAAAATGAAAGCTTCAACTGAAAATTCAAATCTAAAATTTATCACCAAATATAAAAATCATCATTTTAAAATCAAGGGCATAATCAATAAACACTGGCAAGTATTACAATTAGACCCTATTCTTAAAAGATCTATTGGGGAGAAACCTGAAATTATCTTTAAGAAAAACAGGAATTTGAAAAATATTCTGGCCCCTAGTAAATTGAGGAGTAAACCTCAAATAAGACCATTAGACTGGAGGAGCTCGTCTGGAACATATCAGTGCAAAACTAAGGACTGTGTAATTTGCCCCCATATAATGGTGAACCATAACACTATTGAGAACAATCAGCTAGATTACGAGTTTTGCCGTATGAGGGGTGCGGTGCTAATTTGCACGTTATTATCACCGCTCACTTACCTACAGCGCTGGTATTAAAGGTTTTCATAAACCCAGCGTTATCAGGCAAGAAGTGAGCGTAGAGCAAAATTGTGCTCCATACCGCACTCCAATACCAGCGCTGCTTAAGGCAGCGGTGAGCTGGTTTTACATGCTCGTGCACGATTTCCCCATAGACATCAATGGGGAGAGCCGGCTGAAAAAAAGTCTAACACCTGCAAAAAAGCAGCATAAAGCTCCGTAACGCAGCCTCATTGATTCCTATGGGGAAACTACATTTATGTTTACACTTAACACCCTAACATGAACCCCGAGTCTAAACACCCCTACTCTTACACTTATTAACCCCAAATATGCCTCCCCCAACATTGCCGAAACCTACATTATACTTATTAACCCCTAATCTGCCACTTCGGACATCACCGCCGCTATAATAAACATATTAACCCCTAAACTGCTGCACTCCCGCCTCGCAAACACTAGTTAAATATTATTAACCCCTAATCTGCCGCCCCCAACGTCGCTGCCACTATACAAAATTTATTAACCCCTAAACCTAAGTCTAACCCTAACCCTAACACCCCCTAAATTTAATATAATTAAAATAAATCTAAATAAAAATTGCAATCATTACCTAAATAATTCCTATTTAAAACTAAATACTGTAAAATAAACCTTAAAGGGACACTGAACCCAAATTTTTTCTTTTGTGTTTCCTATAGAGCACGCAATTTTAAGCAACTTTCTAATTTACTCCTATTATCAATTTTTCTTCGTTCTCTTGCTTTCTTTATTTGAAAAAGAAGGCATCTAAGCTAAGGAGCCAGCCAATTTGTGGTTCAGAACCATGGACAGCACTTGTTTATTGGTGCTGTCCAATCAGCAAGGACAACCCAGGTTGTTCACCAAAAATGGGCCGGCATCTAAACTTAAATCCTTGCTTTTCAAATAAAGATACCAAGAGAATGAAGAAAATGTAATAATAGGAGTAAATTAGAAAGTTGCTTAAAATTGCATGCTCTATCTGAATCATGAAAGAAACAATTTGTGTACAGTGTCCCTTTAAGCTAGCTACAAGATAACTAATAGTTACATTGTAGCTAGCTTAGGGTTTATTTTTATTTTACAGGCAATTTTGTATTTATTTTAACTAGGTAGAATAGTTATTAAATAGTTATTAACTATTTACTAACTACCTAGCTAAAATAAATACAAATTTACTTGTAAAATAAAACCTAACCTGAGTTACACTAACACCTAACCTTACACTACAATTAAATAAATTACCTAAATTAAATACAATTACCTAAATTACAATAAAAAACACTAAATTACACAAAATAAAAAAGAAATTATCAGATATTTAAACTAATTACACCTAATCTAATAGCCCTATCAAAATAAAAAAGCCCCCCCCCCCAATAAAAAACCCTAGCCTGCAATAAACTACCAATAGCCCTTAAAAGGGCCTTTTGTGGGGCATTGCCCCAAAGAAATCATCTATTTTACCTGTAAAAAAAAATACAAACACCCCCCAACAGTAAAACCCACCACCCACACAACCAACCCCCCAAATAAAATCCTAACTAAAAAACCTAAGTTCCCCATTGCCCTGAAAAGGGCATTTGGATGGGCATTGCCCTTAAAAGGGCATTTAGCTCTTTTTCTTTTGCCCAAACCCTAATCTAAAACTAAAATTCACCCAATAAACCCTTAAAAAAACACTAACCCCTGAAGATCCACTTACAGTTTTGAAGACTGGACATCCATCCTCAACGAAGCCGGGAGAAGTCCTCAGCGAAGCGACAAGAAGTCCTCAACGAAGCCGTGAGAAATCTTCATCCAAGCTGGCAGAAGTGGTCCTCCAGACGGGCAGAAGTCTTCATCCAGACGGCATCTTCTATCTTCATCCATCTGGCACGGAGCGGCTCCATCTTCAAGACATCCGGCGTGGAGCATCTTCTTCAAATGAAGTCTCCTTCCCGAATGAATGTTCCTTTAAGTGACGTCATACAAGATGGCGTCCCTTGAATTCCGATTGGCTGATAGAATTCTATCAGCCAATCGGAATTAAAGGTGAAAAAATCCTATTGGCTGATGCAATCAGCCAATAGGATTGAGCTTCAATCCTATTGGCTGATCCAATCAGCCAATAGAATTGAGCTCGCATTCTATTGGCTGATTGGAACAGCTGGCAAAATTGGCTGATTGGAACAGCCGCAAAACTCGTAATCTAGCCGTATGATAGCACTAAGCGTTATAACAACACAAGTAGATGCACATGTATGAGCACCTATGTTGTATATCATTTAAAATGCAAGTGTAATTTTATCTACATTGGGAGAACTAAGAGGAAAATAAAATATTGTTTTAGGGAACATTTGAACAATATTGACAAAGATCTGGAAACTCATAGTGTCTCCCAACACTTTAAGTTAGCTCATAATAAAGATCCCAAATATTTACAAATAAAAATTATAGAATGGATCCCTCCCAATATTTGGGACACTAATAGTCTACTTAAGTTACGACAACGTGAGACTTATTGGATTAAGAAACTGGATTGTCTCCACCAAAAAAGGGATGAATGTTGATTTATACATCCAGTCATTTCTAGTATAACTCCCGCTGCCGGTATCCTGAATTTAAAGCTTACCTCCATCCTTTAATATACAGGAATGCATAACTTTAAACTCAATATACTAATATCCCTTAGAACTGTCTATTAGCTAATAGGTACATGTTAGACACACCCACATATACACGGTTTATGTATAACCATAATAAGGTACTTTTACTTACCAGGGGATATTAGCTGTAGGAGCATAGAAACATAGAAACATAGAAACATAGAATTTGACGGTAGATAAGAACCAAAAAGGCCCATCAAGTCTACCCATATTACATGTTACTTTTTCCTTAGGATAGCCTTATGCATGTCCCAGGCATTTTTAAATTCCTTTACAGTCTTTGTGTTTACCACCTCAAATGGAAGTTTATTCCATGATTCCACCACCCTTTCTGTAAAAAAATGCTTCCTCAAATTTCTCCTGAATCTACTACCCTCTAACTTTAGATTGTGACCCGTTGTTTTGGCATTTATTTTTTTGTGAAAAATGCTTTCAGCTTCTATTTTATTAAGTCCCTTCATATATTTGAAGGTTTCTATCATGTCACCTCTTTCCCTTCTATCCTCTAAACTATACATATTTAGATCACAGAGTCTTTCTTTGTACGTTTTATATTTTAGACCATGTACCATTTTAGTAGCCCTCCTTTGGACAGCTTCTAGTTTATTTATATCTTTCTGAAGATATGGTCTCCAGAACTGTACACAGTATTCCAGATTTGGTCTAACTAATGATCTGTAAAGTGGCATAATAACCTTGCTATTTCTGCTACTAAAACCTCTTCCAATGCAACCAAGCATTTGACTTGCCTTGCTGGCTGCACTGCGGCATTGTGTGCCAAATTTTAAATCATCTTAAATAATAATTCCCAAATCCCTTTCTTCTTTAATTACAGTCAGTAATGTACCATTGAGACTATAATTGGCCTTTGGGTTTTTTGATCCTATATGCATAATTTTGCTCTTTGTAATATTACATTTCAGATCCCACTTATTTGACCAGTCCTCTAGTTTATTAATATCACAGTTCATTTGATCAACTCCTCCTGGAACATCTACCCTGTTACAAATTTTTGTATCATCAGCAAACAAGCAAACCTTTCCCTTAAGCCCACTTCCAATATCACTTATGAACATGTTAAACAAAACAGGCCCAAGAACTGACCCTTGGGGAACACCACTAGTAACTGATGCCTTATTTGAATGTACTCCATTAATTGAAACCCTCTGTCGTCTATCTTTAAGCCAGCATTCTACCCACTTAATCTTAGCATCTATTCCAAGGCAATACATTTTGTGAATAAGTTTGTTGTGTGGGACGGTGTCAAATGCTTTGCTAAAGTCTAGATATGCAACATCTACGGCTCCTCCCTGGTCTATTATTTTAGTTACATGGTCAAAGAAATCAATTAGATTAGTCAGGCATGATCTTCCAGCAGTGAAACCATGCTGTCCTTTGTCTTCTAAGTTGTTTGTCTGAATGAAAGATACAAGTCTTTCCTTTAAAAGAGTTTCCATTATTTCCCTGCAATTGAGGTCAAACTGACTGGCCTATAGTTAGCAGAATATTCCCTACTACCCTTTTTATGAAGAGGGACTACATTGGCAATTTTCCAGTCTTTTGGAACAACTCCTGTTAGAAGTGACTGATTAAATAAATCAGCTAATGGAGTAACAATTACGGATCGAAGTTCTCTTAGAACCCTTGGATGAATATTATCTGGACCCACAGACTTATTAACTTTTATTTTTGATAAAGCCCTTGAAACCTCTTCCTCTGTAAAAAGAAAAGTACTACTCCCATTATTATTTACAGTAACATCCCTTAATAGAATCTCACTATCTTTACCGTCTGTTGTAAAGACTGAACAAAAGTAATCATTTAAACAGTTTGCTATTTGTTTATCTTCTTCCACTACTCTATCCTCATTCTTGAGTCTAACTATCCCTCTGTTAGTTTTTCTCTTTTCACTGATATAACTAAAGAAGGTTTTGTCACCTTTTTTTACAGATTGTGCAGTGCGCTACTAGCATCTTTATTTTATGATGATTTTTAAATATAATTAATATGTATTATTCTAGTAATGTATATGTATTGTTGATTAGGTTTGAATTTGTACAAAGAATTTGTCTATGTTTTTAAATTACTCATGTATGTACTGTATAAATATATTGATAGTATAGCTTTTCTGTTCTTGGAAGGTTAGTAGGAGGTGCATGTACTCTCCTGCCTTTCAAAGACAGGAAGGAAGGTCTTGAACTCCCTCTTGAAAAAGTTCCAGACTGGAACGAAACGTACGTTGAGTGAAGGAGTTAAGGAGGTCCCTGTGAGGCTACGGCAGTGTGCTTGTATCAATTAATGAGCATAACGTGAGCTGAGGGCAAATTTTAGAACTTTTAAGGTATTGCACCTATTTTATTGATATACTGTGAATCACGGACACTTTACAGAATATATCCCACAGAGAAGTGGATAGTGCTTCACACAGGCTTCATTTACAACGGGTATATACACACCTCCAGCTTTAAGCCATTGGAAAGACAGTAACTCGTTTAAGGACATTTGATTGGCCGGCTGGATTCACACCCCTTTCTGTGATTGGCTGATACGCTGACTTAGGCTATTCTATCCCTGTGAGAAGCTAGAGTGGGTTTGCAGTTTCAATAACTGATGATGCAATGCTTTTTTATTTCTTTATTTCTTTTAAATTGTGAGTGTGATTCTGTAATAGGCACTTCAATATTAAAGGTGTTTTATAATTTTCACTTAGATGCGTTTGTGCGCTCCTTTTTGTTTTTACTTAGTTGTTTTATCAAATGCTTTATAGTAGTCTTATTAAGACAAGAGTGATGAGCGCATGTCTTCCCGTAATTAAATAGATATTAAGTAATACAATTTCTAATAGTCGTATGAAAAGCTAGTAATTAAAGGAAAAGTAAAGTAAAAAATTAAGCTTCTATGGTTCAGATAGAGCATTGTTTCTCAATTCCAATCATTGGAACCCTGAACGGGCCAGATTTTTTAATATTTGAACTAGAACACAGATGAAATAATCAGCTGATCAGTAACTATAGTTATTAACATGCTCTCACCCATCAGCTGATTACTTTATCTATATTTTATTTCAGATATCATGAAAATCTAGCCTGTTAGGGGTTACAAGGGCTGGAATGGAGAAGCACTAAGATAGAGCATACAATTTTAAACAATTTTCCAATGTACTTCTATTATCAGATTTGCCTAATTTTCTTAACATCCTTTGTAGAGGAGTATATATAGGTAGGAGCACAAATGCACTGATGTGGGCTAGCTGAAAACAGGTGAACCTATGAGAAGAGAGAAATTACTGCTCCTGTGTCTACCTGTTTTATGCTTTAAAACATAGAGTGCCAAGAGAACAAAGCAAATGTGATACAAGTAAATTGGGAAGTTGTTTAAAATTTAATCTGAATAATAAAAAGATGAATTTTGCATAGCTCACATCTGTACCATATCCTTCATGCTTCGCACGGGTTAGGAGTTTTGGCTCACTTTCTACCACAGCCCTTACGTGTCCTGGTTTTAAGGGATTGACCAAGCCCTACCATTAACCCACTAAGACACATCCACATCCTGCACAGAATTACCAATGGAATGCCCGTAATCCTGCCCTCCATACAAGACTATACCCCTCAAACACACAGCTCTGCCCACAAAATATAAGTGGTCCAATGCTCACAAGCTTTTAACCTCCGACAAACCAAAAATCATCCAGTGATTTTAAGGTATGTAATTAGCTCACCAGTTCAGGAGCTATACAATGTTATTAATATGTCATCATCATGTTGGTATTTGCTTAAACAGAATTGTATTGTCAAAATTATTATAAAGTCTAAGAAATCTTAAATATATTTACCAAAGCCTTATTTTGGCCGAGGCCAACTTGGGGGGGGGGGGGGGGCTCAGCACAATTTTCTCCTATGCTCTCCAAAATGTTTTATTTATTTATGTTATCACAAATAAATAATAACTATAAATTGATAACTGATAGCATTAGAATGTGTGTTACCAATATTGTCTACTATTAAATTGTACACATCATAAAAGGAGGATAATGTGCAATAAAAACATTGAAACCCAAATTCCTTAAAGGGACAGTACACTGTAAAAATTTTTTCCATAAATGTATTTTAAATGACTTGTTATACCAACTGCAGAGTATAAAATATTTGAGAAATTGCATTTTCGGGTTTATTTGTCTATCTGAAGTAGCTGGTTTTGTGCTTTGAAACCACAGCCTATTACAATGGGTTGAGCTTCAGGTAATATCAGATCTCATTATGTTATCACTTTTATGTACACAGATTTGCTTCCTAATCTTATATTTGTCTGGAATACCAAAGCTCAATACATAGAGAGAACAATGGAAAATTATAATTTTATTACTTAACTATCATGCCCCCCACTGAGGGTGTAATCAATTCTGCTGGCTGTGTTTACTTAGGCTTGTCAATAGCGTATACGCCAGTATCAAAACTTTCAGTATAGGTTGGGAAACCACAGGCTAAATCAGCTATTTCAAATGCTGAAATATGAGTAAAGGAGCTACTTGCAACCAATTTAATACACTCTAGCAGGTAAAAAGGATCATTGGGAATAATTTAAAGGGGATAAAGTTTTTGGGTGAACTGTCCCTTTAATATCCAACACAATTAGTTTCTTTAGACAACTGAACAGCTTTTACAGAAGTTCCAAGAGAATTCAGATCACCAGTGTTTAGGGGATTTACATGTAAAAAGTAGGTTAGGGTCATAGATTGCAGGACAATAAAGAGCTTTCCAGTACAACTCCTGAACAGTGCAGACAAGAATGCTCTTAAACATTTCATCTCATTACATGCAGTACGGCTGCAAAAGCCCAATAATGTCTGAGTCTAAAAAGCAGGATTCAGAGAGGTGTAATCTCCATTTAATTTATTTCTTCACAACTGCTCTTTCACCTTGTGCAATGTAATCTGCTCTTTTATATTTCTTGTTCACTCTTTTTTCTTGAATTTAAGAAACAGTAAACACATTTGGAGGAGCCAATCCGATCTTTAGTCCACAGACAACAAGGCTAGCCTATGTCGTATAAAATGCATTGTTTTGCAGTGGCTATGTGAAAAAAGCCACCAAGGGTCCAGGGACTGAAATTCTAGTAGAGTTCACCTTGAGAAATCAGAAGGGTGCATCCCAAATTCTGAGAAATAGAGATTGCTCAATTTTCAGAGCTAAATTACATGAAAGGTGAGGAAAATAAATTTTCAAGTTGTTTCATTACACATATCTAAACATTTTATATAAAAATCTCAAGGTGTTTACTTTCCCTTTAATATAAAATGTTTAGTTATGCATAGTAAAACAACTTTGCAATATAATTTGATTATTTATTTTGCCCCGTTTTCATGTAAGTTCTGAACATTGTTGGTATACTAATTCTCAGAGCTGGAAATGCAGACCACAGACTTCTTAAGGATAACCCTTAAACAATCACAATACTAGCCTATCTGTATAGACATTTCAGTGCAAATTAGACTTGGGGGCAGCAGAAAATTTTGTTTTGGTTCGTTTCAGACCGATTCTGATTTTTTCGAATTTCGTTTTCAGATCAATTAGAATTCGGATACATTTGAATGTATTTGTTTCGGATTCATTCAGATTCTAATAAATTCAGATGTATTCGGTTCGGATTCGATTTGTAAATTCAGAAGTTCAGTATGTGTTAGATGGGATGTGCTATGTATTAGACTAGTATTATGTACTGTATATTAGGTGTAACCCATCTGAATCAACATAAGTACCAACCTCACAGGTATCAGCTACACAATATGCACAGAGCTAGCAGAGGTATATAACCTAATATACAGTACATAATACTAGTGTAATACACAGCACATCCCACCTAAGTACCAACCTCACAGGTACCAGCTACACATTATACACAAAGCTAGCAGAGGTATATAACCTAATATACAGTACATAATACTAGTGTAATACACAGCACACCCCACCTAAGTACCAACCTCACAGGTACCAGCTACACATTATACACAAAGCTAGCAGAGGTATATAACCTAATATACAGTACATAATACTAGTGTAATACACAGCACACCCCACCTAAGTACCAACCTCACAGGTACCAGCTACACATTATACACAAAGCTAGCAGAGGTATATAACCTAATATACAGTACATAATACTAGTGTAATACACAGCACACCCCACCTAAGTACCAACCTCACAGGTATCAGCTACACAATATGCACAGAGCTAGCAGAGGTATATAACCTAATATACAGTACATAATACTAGTGTAATACACAGCACATCCCACCTAAGTACCAACCTCACAGGTACCAGCTACACATTATACACAAAGCTAGCAGAGGTATATAACCTAATATACAGTACATAATACTAGTGTAATACACAGCACACCCCACCTAAGTACCAACCTCACAGGTACCAGCTACACATTATACACAAAGCTAGCAGAGGTATATAACCTAATATACAGTACATAATACTAGTGTAATACACAGCACATCCCACCTAAGTACCAACCTCACAGGTACCAGTTACACATTATACACAAAGCTAGCAGAGGTATATAACCTAATATACAGTACATAATACTAGTGTAATACACAGCACACCCCACCTAAGTACCAACCTCACAGGCACCAGCTACACAATATGCACAGAGCTAGCAGAACTATATGACCTAATATACAGTACATAATACTAGTGTAATACACAGCACACCCCACCTAAGTACCAACCTCACAGGTACCAGCTACACAATATGCACAGAGCTAGCAGAACTATATGACCTAATATACAGTACATAATACTAGTGTAATACACAGCACACCCCACCTAAGTACCAACCTCACAGGTATCAGCTACACAATATGCACAGAGCTAGCAGAGGTATATAACCTAATATACAGTACATAATACTAGTGTAATACACAGCACACCCCACCTAAGTACCAACCTCACAGGTACCAGCTACACATTATACACAAAGCTAGCAGAGGTATATAACCTAATATACAGTACATAATACTAGTGTAATACACAGCACATCCCACCTAAGTACCAACCTCACAGGTACCAGTTACACATTATACACAAAGCTAGCAGAGGTATATAACCTAATATACAGTACATAATACTAGTGTAATACACAGCACATCCCACCTAAGTACCAACCTCACAGGTACCAGCTACATAATGTGCCCTGCACAGAGCTAGCAGAGTGATATAACCTAATATACAGTACATAATACTAGTGTAATACACAGCACGTCCCACCTAAGTACCAACCTCACAGGTACCAGCTACATAATGTGCCCTGCACAGAGCTAGCAGAGTGATATAACCTAATATACAGTACATAATACTAGTGTAATACACAGCACACCCCACCTAAGTACCAACCTCACAGGTACCAGCTACACATTATACACAGAGCTAGCAGAGTGATATAACCTAATATACAGTACATAATACTAGTGTAATACACAGCACACCCCACCTAAGTACCAACCTCACAGGTACCAGCTACATAATGTGCCCTGCACAGAGCTAGCAGAGTGGTGTAACCTAATATTCTGTACAATACTAGTGTAATTGTGATTAGTCAATGGCCATTCGAATGTAACAAATAAAGCCAAACTAATTAGTATTTATTTGTTACAAATGCATTCGGATTAGATTAGTTTCGCTGCTAGGGTAATTCGGAAATTCAAATCGATCCGAAGCTCCGAATTTGACAAATTCGTCCGAATTTTGATTCGGAACGAAACGCACGTCTAGTGCAAATTATGCCGGTGTTTTATAGCCAGATAGTAGCTTGCAAAATAAGCCTGTTTGCAGCTTCAGGGCCTCAGCGTTTAAGGCTCACCGGGCCTGAAACACTAGTTAATTAGCAGCTGCCTTAAGACTACAGCTACTTATCCTCTCTACCACCTAAAGTGGGACAGAGTTAAATCATTTCTATCTGATCCGATTGGAATGAGTGACAGCCCCTCCTCGCGCAACGATTGGCTGTGTATAAGCATTGCACAACCAAACCTTTCTCACTCGGCTTTTAATAAAGGGGGACTGTAAACGTATTTGGTAGGACAGTGAAAAGGGGCATGATACTCCAGAATCTTCTCTGTTTAATTTATAAAATAATATTTCAAAATTTATTACAGAGGTTCGGTGTTTTTTTATTAGTTGTGTGTTGCTGGACTATATTAACTCACTTTTTTCTATGGGCGTTGACCCTGGCAGTCAGTGAGCTGTACAGTACCAGTACACAATCTATACTTTTTATAGTTTGCATGAAAATTGTATATTTATCCTCTTTAAAGGGACATAACATTGAAAATAAAACTTTCATTGTTGACAGAGCATGCAATTTTAAGGAACATTACTGTTTGTTAATTCAGTTATCAATTTTCTTTCTTCTCTTGTATCTTGTTTAAATACCTAGGTTGGCTCAGAAGCAGAAATGCACTACTTGAAGCTGGTTGGTGATTGGTGGCTACTCAGATATGCTTCTTATCATTGGCCCACCAGATACTGAAGGTTCGGTTAGGTTAGACTATGTAAGAATGCCTGGAATAAGAATATTCTATAAAATAATTAAGCTTACACTTTATAGGAAATGTGGACAAACATGTTGGGCCTATGGTTCTTATCTGCCCTCAAAGTGGATGTTTCTATGTTAAAGACAAAGTTATGCGCAAGTGAAAATGCAATGATAAAATGCTCTAGCACATTATACTTGATAGAAATGTTTTGAGCACTATGTATATTCACTTGTGTAATTTCCATTATTTTTAACCAACCCTTCATATTTATACTCAGATGCCTACTTTGTTGTATTGTTTGACTGAACATAAAGGATATAAAGTGCAGAATGAAAATGCTTTAATATGTGAGAACATTTCATCATTGTACTATTGCTTGAATAAAACTATTGGAGATGTAAAGGGAAGAAAATTTTGTTTCAAGCAAAATTAACGTTCCCAATATTTGAGGAAATTCACGAATATTTGTTCCCTGCACTATTCGATTATCGATTTGTTTAAAACTAAACAAAAATAACATTTTCTTAAACATTTACATTTGTTTTCGTTAAATCAAAAATAAATATTTCAAAGCTACAGGGAAAAAGTTCACCTTTAGCTAAATATCCTAACGAGCTCTGGAGAGTGTGCTAACCCGATCTTCTTCTTGCCAGTAGGCTTAACGCTCTCAGTGTATGCCGGTCCTGGGTGCTGAGCTCCCTAAGATTCCTGTTATTGCGGCCAGGATCCTGGCAAGAAGAGGATCGGGTTAGCACTCTATCCAGACACATTAAGGTAAGTATTAAGCCTTAAAAATAATTTTAAAGGAAATTAATAAATTTCCTTTAAAATTATTTTTTCATTTTCTTTAAATTTTGTTTGCGCATTCATTCGGATTCGAAAACAAAAATCTGATTTTCAGTACAAATGTACATTCATCCGAAAATAAATGCAGATCTGTAATAATTATATGTTTAACCCCTGCAAATGGGTTAAACACAAAGTCAAAGTCCGCTCCAGAGCAGCAATGTGCTACTGGGAGCTATCTTAACATATCTGGTCAGCTACAAGAGACAAAAGTGTGTAGCCACCAGTTATTCATTATCTCCTAGTAGGGCATTGTTGCTCCTGAGCCTACCTAGGTATGCTTTTTAACAAAGTAAATTTGATAGTAGAATTGAAATTATAAGTGTCTTAAAATGACATGCTTTATATGTATCAAGTTTAATTTTCACTTGCTTAGTCCTTTGAAGAGCCACTGTACTATAAAATGTGTTTCCCTTAAGGTGTTTCAAATGATTTGTTATACCAACTGCTTCTGCAGAGTATTACATGTACAGCAAAATGCTCCTGGATACTTGTTTCTGTATTTAAAATAACTATTTTAGATCATTAAAATTAAAATGATCATCTAGGACATGCCCATAACAATGTGCCGAGCCTGCAAGTAAAGCAGACTTGCATGTGTTTTATATGTTAGATATTAAATAGCTTATTATAACTGGGCGTTGAATAAGCACAAGCAGCTATTTCAAATACAAAATTTTTCTCTCCCTCATACCCCCCACACAACGAGATTAAAGGGACACTCAAGTCAAAATTAAACTTTCATGATTCAGTTAGAGCAGGCAATTTTAAACAATTTTCCAATTTACTTCCATTAATAAAATGTGCACAGTTTTTTTTTATATTTACACTTTTTGAGCCACTAGCTACTACTGAGCATGTGCAATAATTAAAAAAAATAAACGTATGTGCATTTGTGATTGGCTGATGGCTGTCACATGATGCAGTGGGAGTTGAAATAGACATAACAGAAATTTGTCAGAAAAAAATATCTACTACTCATTTGAACTTCAGACTAAGTGCTATTGTGTTGTCTTGTTATCATGCATTAGTTTATTATGCAAATCTACTGTTCCTTTAATAAGTGCTATTATCTTCTCTTTACACAGCTTTTTACAAGGAAAACATTTGCCTCCGATATTTTTAGTGTAGGTGGGGATCCAACAGGCAAAAGCAGCTATTTCAAATAACAAATAATGGTCAAGGAGTTGTTTGCAAAAAATTAAATACACTCCAGCAGTACAATGTCCCTTTAAATGCTAACATTTTCTTGCTATTAATGTATTTATATATTTAATGAAAATTACATATTATATTTACATGTGCACAGATTCCTCCCTGCTAATTAATAAATCACTATCAATGATAGGTAAGACAGAGCAGGCAGTCTGTTAGCATACTCTCCTGTTACTTACTCAGATTCACCTAGATTACAAGTTTTGCGTTCATGTTTTAACGCTGAAAAAATGGTTATTTCAGCATTAAAACAGCACAGCAGCCATTACAAGTCTTGTCGGTATAGCTGTACCGCGAGCCTTTAAGCCTGTAATGTAATGTCATTCCCGCACTCGTAAAAATGAAGTTTTTTCATATGGGTTCCATAGCGCTGCCATTACGAGTTTTGCAGTGAGGCTAAAAAGCTTGAGTTCCAGCCTATACAGACACTATCCGTACCGCCATCTGAGACCAATAGTTTTGAGTTTTACACTACAAAACTGTTACATAAAATTCATAACTAAAGTGTCACAAAGTGCACTAAACACCCATAAACTACCTATTAACCCCTAAACCAAGGCCCTCCCGCATCGCAAACACTATAATAAACATATTAACCACTAATCTGCCGCTCCCGACATCGCCACCACTAATAAAATGTATTAACCCCTATTCCGTCGCTCCCCAACATCGCCGCCACTTTACTAAAGTTATTAACCTCTAAACCGCCGCCCTCCCACATCACAAACACTATTTAAATATTATTAACCCCTAATCTGCCGTCCGCCCACATCGCCCCCACTATGCTAAAGTTATTAACCCCTAATTCCGCCACCACTATGATAAAACTATTAACCCCTAAACCAAAAGCCCCCACAACGAAATATACTAATTTAAACTAGTAACCCCTAAACAGAAAGCCCCCTAACTTTATATTAAAATTACAATTTCCCTATCTTAAATTAAATTAAAACTTACCTGTCAAATTAAAAAATCTCAGTTTAAACTAACAATTAAACTAATATAACTATTTAACTAATATTAAAATAACTACTAATTAAATAAAACTAAAATACACATTAAAAAATCCTAACACTACTATAAAAATTACATCTAATGACAAAAAAAATACTAAATTACAAAAAATAACAAACACTAAATTACGAAAAATAACAAACGAAATTATCAAAAATAAAAAAGAATTACACCTAATCTAATAGCCCTATCAAAATAAAAAGCCCACCCAAAATAAAAATAAAAACTAGCCTACAATAAACTAACAATAGCCCTCATGTTAATAGGACCTTTTGTAGGGCATTGCCCTAAGTTTAACAGCTCTTTTACCTGTAAAAAAAATGCAATGACACCCCAAAAGTAAAACCCACCACCCAACCAACCCACCGAAATAAAAAACCTAACGCTAACAAAAAACTAAGCTATCCATTGTCCTGAAAAAAGGCATTTGTATGGGCATTGCCCTTAAAAGGGCATATAGCTCTTTTGCATTGGCCTTAAAAGGGCATTTAGCCCTTTTATGAAAAGCCTAAACCCTAAACTAAAAAACCCACCCAAAAAAAACCTTAAAAAAACCTATCACTAACCCATCGAAGAGCCACTTACAGTTTTTGAAGTTCCGCTTGAACGTTCTTCATCCAGGCGGCGAAGTCCTCATCCAAGCAGCGAGAAGTCTTCATCCAGGCGGCCTCTTCTATCTTCATCTAGGCGGTGAGAAGTCTTCATCCAGACGGCCTCTTCTATCTTCATCCAGGCGGCATCTTCTATCTTCATCCAGGCGGAATGGAGCGGGTTCATCCTGAAGACATCCAGCGCGAAGCATCCTCTTCATACGGTTGCCGCCGTATACTGAATCTTCAATGCAAGGTATGCAATTCAAAATGGCATCCCTTGCATTCCTATTGGCTGATTTGATTTTAGAAATTCAAATCAGCCAATAGGATGAGAGCTACTGAAATTCTATTGGCGGATTTGTATTTTTTTTTCAGGTAACTGTTTAACTTAGGGCAATGCCCTACAAAAGGCCCTAAGGGCTATTGGTAGTTTATTGTAGATTAGGTTTTGTATTTTGGGGTGGGTTTTTTCATAAAAAGAGCTGAATGCCCCTTTAAGGGCAATGCCCATACTAATGCATTTTTTCAGGGCAATGGGTAGATTAGGTTTTACTTTATTTTTATTTTATGGGTTTGGGGGGTGGGGGTTTGTATACTGTTAGGTGCTGTTTGCTTTGTTTTGTAGCAAAAGAGCTGTTAACTTTAGGGCAATGCCCTACAAAAGGCCCTTTTAAGGGCCCACATAATGGCCCTTTTAAGGGTCCTTGGTAGTTTATTTTAGATAAGGCTTTTTTATTTTGGGGTAGTTTTTTTTAGTTTTTTAAAGGGTATTAGAATACTAATAATTTGTATTATTTTGGATAATTTAATTTGTTATTTTTTGTAATGGTAGGTTTTAGTGTAAGGCAGCTTAGATTTTATTTCACGGGTAAGTTTGCATTTATTTTAACTAGGTAGTTAGTAAATAGTTAATAACTATCTATTAACTAGTCTACCTAGTTAAAATAAATACAAACTTACCTGCGAAATAAAAATAAAACCTAAGCCAGCTACAATATAACTATTAGTTATATTGTAGCCAGCTTATTTTTTATTTCACAGGTAAGTATGTATTTAGTTTTAAATCGGTATTATTTAGTTAATAATTGTAAATTTAGTTTAGCTCTATTTTAATTATGCTAAAGTTAGGGGGTGTTAGGTTTAGGTTTAGGGGTTAATAGTTTAATTTAGGTTGTTGCGATGTGAGGGGCTGTTGGTTTAGGGGTTAATTGATTTATTTAGTGGCAGTGATGTGGGAGGCCAGAGGTTTAGGGGTTAATAGCTTTATTTAGTTGTGGCAATGTCAGGGAGCAGCAGAATAGGGTTTAATAGATTTATTATAGTGTGGGCGATGTTGGAGTGCGAGGGAATAGGGGTTAATAACTTTAGTATAGTGGCAGCGATATCAGGAGCAGCAGATTAGGGGTTAATAAAATGTTTTTTCGGTGGTGGCGATATCGGGGGCAGCAGATTAGGGGTTAATAACATTATGTAGGTTGCGGCGATGTTGGGGGCAGTAGATTAGGAGTGTTTGACGTGGGGTTTATTTCAGGGTGTTAGGTTTAAACTTAATTTTTTATCCCCCATAGACATCAATGGGGCTGCGTTATGGAGCTTTTCATTCCGCACTTCAGATGTCTATAGGGAAAGCGTGCACGAGCACGAGAACGTCAAAACAGCGCTTGTATTTTGTGTGGTATGGAGCTTAAAACCACCGTATCGCACGCACAAGCCGGCTGTTTCAAAACTTGTAATGGCTGCGCTATAGAGGGATAAATTACACAACTTTTGTTGCGTTCGTTAAATTCTGGACCGTAGTTGGGAACACATGAAGGAGAAAAAAATATTACAGTATACTGTCCCTTTAATATTGCCGAAAACTGTAACATCTTAGTTGCTGGAAAGGATTTCAAAACCAATGGAGGAATGCCAAAGAAGAACGGTATTTCAAAGCAACATAACTGCTTGAAGTTCAGTCAAGGATACGTCAGCCTCAAGACAATTAAATACAGAGGTTGTCAATTATAACAGGAAAATATTGTGAAAAAAAACCAAAACACGCTAATAAGAGCAGACAATTTTATTATACCATTTGCAGATTGTTATCCAAAGAAGGGAAAAACAAGTCATTAGTTCATACTGATATAACAAATCAATACAAAGCTGGTGACAGATCTACCTAATTAAAGGGATTCTAAACCCAAGTGTTTTTATTTTTTGATTCGGACAGAGCATGCAATTTTATGCAATTTTAAGCAATTTTTCCTCATTCTCTTGGTATCTTTATTTTAAAAGCAAGAATAAAACCTCGGGAGCTGGCCCCTTTTTGGTTCAGCAACCTGGATAGCGTTTGCTGATTGGTGGCTACATTTAGCTCCCTGTAGTGCATTGCTTTTCCTGTGTCTACCTAGGTATACTTTTCAACAAAAGAACACAATTTTAAGCAACTTTCCAATTCACTTCTATTGTCTACATATGCACAATATTTTGTATTCACATTTTCTGAGGCACCAGCTGCTACTGAGCATGTGCAAGATTCACAGAATATCGGTATATGCATTTTCTGATTGGCTGATTTCTGTCACATGATGCATTAAGAAGGAAATTGTAACTAACTATTAGGTAGATTATGAATCTTGGCAGTATAGCTGTACCACAAGCCTTTTTAGCCTGTAACGCAAAGTCAGTCCCGCACTCATAAAAATGACATTTTTTTCATGGGACTTCCAAAGCGCTGCCATTACAAGTTTTGCGGTGAGGCTAAAAAGCTTGCGTTACACCCTATAACGACAAGATCCGTATCGCCACCTGAGAAAAGTAGTTATGAGTTTTACGCAACAAAGCTGTTACATAAAACTCATAACTAAAGTGTTACAAAGTATACTAACACCCATAAACTACCTATTAACCCTTAAAGGAATAGTCTAGTCAAAATTAAACTTTCATGATTCAGATAAAGCATGCAATTTTAATCAACTTTCTAATTTACTCCTATTATCAATTTTTTTTCCGTTCTCTTGAGATCTTTATTTGAAAAAGCAGGCATGTAAGCATAGGAGCTAGCCCATTTTTGGTTCAGAACCTGGGTAGCGCTTTCTGATTAGTGTCTAAATGTAACCATTAATCAGCAAGCGCCACCCAGGTATTGAACCAAACATGGGCCAGTTACTAAGCTTACATTGAAATAAAGATACCAAGAGAACGAAGAAAAATTGATAATTGGAGTAAATTAGAAAGTTGCTTAAAATTGCCTGCTCTATCTGAATCATGAAAGACTATCCCTTTAACCTGAGGCCCTCCTGCATCGCAAACACTAAATTAAACTTATTAACCCCTTTTCTGCTACTCCCAACATCGCCGCCACTAATAAAATTTATTAACCCCTATTCCGCCGCTCCCCGACATTGTCACCTCTATAATAAAGTTATAAACCCCTAAACCGCCGCCCTCCCGCATGGCAAACACTATTTAAATATTATTAACCCTAATCTGCCGTCCGCCCACATCGCCCCCACTATACTAAAGTTATTAACCCCTATCCCTCTGCTCCCCTACACCGCTGCCACTATAATAAACCTATTAACCCCTAAACCGCAAGCCCCCCACAATGAAATATACTAAATTAAACTATTAACCCCTAAACCTAACGCCCCCTAACTTTATATTAAAATTACAATTTCCCTATCTTAAAGGGATATTACAGCCAAAATTGAAAACCACATGGATGCATTACAGTTTTGAATATAATTATTTTTGTAACATACATGTATTAGCAAAAATGCTTCTAATAAAAGCTATAGCTGTTTCAATTGTGTATGTAAGTATGCACTGTGCACCAGCATTTTAACCAAAGCACTTGCTCAGAAAGCCTAAGGTGCTTGTACCATCTGGTAATGACTTAATTTGTTAATTGCTGACATGATACAAGCCCCACTGATGCTCTGAGCAGCTGCAGTTTTTAAAATATGCGTGCAGTAACAATATCTAGCTATGCTTCACATGCACGTGCAGAGAAAAATGTTAACACTAAAACAGTGATAACTTTTACTAGCAGCATTTTTGCCAATACATGTATATTGCAAATATGCTTTTTTCAAAGATGTCATCCATCTATCTGCATTTAAATTTTGACTGGAATGTCCCTTTAAATTATCAAATTAAAAAAAACTAAGTTTAAACTAACAATTAAACTAATATAACTATTAAACTAAAATTAAACTAACTACCAATTAAAGAAAACTAAAATACACATTAAAAAATCGTAACACTACTATAAAAATGACAAAGTATCTAATTACAAAAAATAAAAATACTAAATTACAAAAAATAACAAGCACTAAATTACGAAAAATAACAAACGAAATGATCAAAAATAAAAAAGAATTACACCTAATCTAATAACCCTATCAAAATAAAAAAGCCCACCCAAAATAAAAAAAAAACCTAGCTTACAATAAACTACCAATAGCCCTTAAAAGGGCCTATTGTGGGGCATTGCCCCAAAGAAATCAGCTCTTTTACCTGTAAAAAAAACACCAAGACATCTCTTTTGCTTGCCCTGAAAAGGGCATTTAGCTCTTTTAAGAAAAGCCTAAACCCTAAACTAAAAAAAAAAAAAAAACACACACAAAAGTTTAAAAAATCCTAACACTAATCCCCGAAGATCCACTTACAGTTCCTGAAGTCCGGACATCCAGGCGGCGAGAAGTCTTCATCCAAGCGGCAAGGTCTTCATCCATCCAGGCAGAGTCTTCAATCTTCATCCAGGCGACACCTTCTGTCTTCATCCCGGCGGCATCTTCTATCTTCATCCCGGCAGCGTGGAGCGGGTCCATCCTGAAGACATCTGGCGCAGAGCATCCTCTTCATACGGTCGCCGCCGTATACTGAATCTTCAATGCAAGGGAATGCAGAGTTTAAATTGTATGGGAAATTGCTCCTTTTGCTATATTTCTGTATATGAAATAGCTGTGTAGGATGCTGTCTATGGTTTTTGGATATATACATATGCCCCCATTGATAGGCTCAACAGACATGTCCGTCGCTGAAGCAGCAATATTTTGCAACTAAATGCTCCGCTTTAATTTTGTCAGAGTTAAACACATAGTGAAAAAAAAAAACATTTTTTTAAATAAAATGTTTGAACAAAATAAAGTATTTTATTTTTCCAATTACAAGTTCCTTTACGATAACAGTTTGTTTCTTTGTTAAGAACTTCAGAAAATCACTTATGAAAACTATTGCCAGTTGTTACCAAGACACAGTGATGTGGTTACGAACAATGCTTTGCAAGCACAAACTCAATATTAAAGCTTTTTGTATGAGTAGCCAAAAGTTCCACCCATAAAGTTTGGAAGCAGTAAAATATGTTGCAGCTTGGTCAATAGAATGTATGTTTTAGAAGCGTAAACAAAACATTTATACAAATAAAAAACATTCATTAAACACTGTTGTCTTTGTCTGCTAAAATGTTGTATTTATGAATCCCTTTAAAGTCCCTACTATTGAGCAATACTTCATTAAAACAAAAAATATTGATTTAAAGCTTTTCAGAGCAGGGCCCTACTCCTGTAATATATTTTTATATAGTCTGTTATATGTATCTGTATATCTGTGTTGCCATAAATCAATGCCCCAGATTGGGCCTCAATGTAAAGGCAATATCATATTCTAAATTGATTTAATTAGGGGTAGTTCCTGTCATTAAAGGAATATAAAACACCTTTTATGAGTATTATATAGTTATTGCCCACTTCCCTATAACCGTGGGTGGCACCATCTTTAAATCTAGCTTTCACTGTATTCCAGTGCTGATGTGTTTGCATATGTGCAGCAACTCTCCTTCAGATAGCTGCAGAAACTTGGGTTCCAAAATGGTGGCACTCATAGTTAGATGGAGATTCATTAAATTATTTTAAAGGTGACAGTTTACACTAAAATTGTTACTGTTTAAAAAGATAAATAACGCCTTTACTACCCATTCCCCAGTTTTGCATAACCAACATTGATATATTAATATACTTTATAACATTTAAACCTCTAAATTTCTGCCTGTTTCTAAGCCAACAAAGATAGCCTCTTAGCACATGCTTTTTATTTGCTTTTCACAACAGGAGACTGCTAGATCATCTGGGCCATAGAGATAACATTGAGTTCACGCACCGAGAAGTTATTTAAGAGTTAGCACAACACAGTACTAAATGCAAGTCAATAGATAAATAAAATGTCATGTGATGAGGGGGCTGTCAGAAGATGCTTAGATACAAGCTAATCACAGAGGTAAAAAGCATATTAATATAACAGTGTTGGCTATGCGAAACTGAGGAATGGGTAATAAAGGAATTATCTATCTTTTAAAACAATAAAAAATTATATTGTAGACTGTCTTGTAAACATCTATAGTTGTGCGAGGTACCTAATACATGATATCTCACATCAAATTAGAGCCGTTAGAAAAACAAAACATTAAAACTTAGGGAACATGTAATTGTAAAACATTCTCATGTATGTTTTGTGTTGGAAGAGTAGCCTCTCATGGTAGAGTGTAATGTGTCTTCATAAAGACTCTATTGCCCCTGCGAGGTATCTTGTATTGAGGTCCTGTCTCACTATTTCAAAACTGATCAGGTTGTTTTCAGGTTTTCTTTGATCATGTTAGAGTGAACTGTTGGACTTTCCTATATAGTTTTTTGCTTTTTTTTATTCTGTAAAGTTTTGAATGCCTTGTTTTCCGCAATTTCAGTGTCCATCACAGCTCTATAAACGGTTACAAGGTGCAGCTTCATTGATTATAATTAAATTTCATTTTCAACTCAAAACTGTAAAGAGAGACAGGTACAATTATTATGAATGCCGCCATTTTGAATAGTGAAGTATGCAGCATTTTTTTTTCTTTGAGATATTAGCTCCGATTTTTATTGAAACTAGGCCATTGTTTATTCTTATTCGTAACCTAAGCTACAGAATTTGGCAGTCCTTACAAATAAATCCTGATAACAATAATAATTTGATAGCAAGCTCTCATTTTTATGTCATTATCTTTCCCCATTGTAGAGTTAAGTAAAATATAATTTAGAATGAATAATAATAAAGTACAAATGAAGAGCAGTTGTTTATACAGTTGTGTTGAAGAAAAGGAAAGGAAAGTGATAGGAAAGCAAAGCTAAATAATGGAACGTTACAGAAAGTTGAATTAGCTGACTGAATAGAACAAAGTCAAGACACACTCCAACCCCCTCCTAGAAGACATGGCATGAGCTCTTTCAGAAGCTTGTTAAGTAGTCCGGCAAACATAGCATGCTGTGCAATAAATTTACATGGGACTTTTGATCTTGGAAACTGTTGACTTGTCAATGATCATTATACTGTAGGTGTCATTGAGAGACAAAACATTCTAAATGCCATTGTGTGATGCCTCATTCGTGCTTAATCAGCTGTTCGGCATCTTCATTACATAAGTAATTAGTGAACTGCTCATGAACCTTTGATTCCTCTCTCCTCTATAGCATTGGAACTATCTCAGTCATGTAAAATGCATTGCCCTATAGCTTGTTACAAACAGACTGTATAGTGTTGCAAGTTACTGAAATAGGCTTGAGAAGGCTTGGTGTATAACCAGATGTAAACAAGAGATATTTACATTGACACATTACAATTGCTAAGCTTTACTGCCACACAGAAAGCCAATTTAGTTAATCATGCTCATAATATAGTAGCCAAATGGCATACAGGGTACCACACACTCTCAAAGTGGTCCTAATGTCACACAAACAAAAGGAAAGCCTAACAGACTGAGATCAAAATGTAAGTATATTCAAAAACCTACAAATCAAGTGTGTTAGAATTTCTAGCTAATTATTCATACAATTAAAAATGCTCAAACTTGTAACTGTCTAAGGAAAGCAATTAATGTAACCTATGCTAAAACATATATACACTAAAATGTCTTAAAATAACATTATTTCTCTTAATTTTATATATGTATTTATTGTTGAGTATTTTATGCAGTACCCCTATATCTATCTATCTATCTATCTATCTATCTATCTATCTATCTATCTGTCTGTCTGTCTGTCTGTCTGTCTGTCTGTCTGTCTGTCTGTCTGTCTGTCTGTCTATCTATCTATCCATCTATCCATATATATATATATATATATATATATATATATATATATATATATATATATATGTATATGAAAAAAGGAGACGCACTCGCCGGGTCTTAACAAATGATGTGTTTAATCCACGTCCTGGTGGATTAAACACATCATTTGTTAAGACCCGGCGAGTGCGTCTCCTTTTTTCATATACATGTTCATTTTGGATGCACCCCGGGCACATACTGCTTACTTATTACAGTGAGTGCGGAGCTCTGGGACTGTACATATATATATATATATATATATATATATATATATATATATATATATATATAAATCTGATAAGGAAGAATATGAATTCTTCTTACAACCATGGTTATGTAAAAACTTTAAATATGTATAGTGTTTAAAAGAAAAATATTAATAATGTTTACTCAATTACAGTATAATAGAAAAAAACAAAGTAAATAAACATTTTCAATGGAAGCTAAGGTTTTTGTTTTACATGACTGCACACAATCACACAATGTAATCAGCTGGTCAAGCATTTGGTCAAGCTCAGACCACCCATTACAATTCTGCTAATTAGTGACGTGTAAATACTTCAATTACAGCCCATAAAAAATCCCAATAAGCAGCACAAACTAAATATCTGCAAAAGCAACCAGCCCCATAATGCCATAATATAATAATGTTTTTTGGAGTGTGTGTATATATAAATATAGATAGATAAATAGATAGATAGATAGATAAATAGATAGATAAACATAAGAAGAAAATAAAGTAAATCCTGTCCAGCACTAGATATATTTGGCTTAATTCTATTTAAACCTTCAAGCAGAGAAAAAGAGGAATCCCAAATATCTAATCATTCATAAATGTATTAATGGGAAATTATACTACAAATGCACACACACATATAACCGAAACACCACTAAAACTAGTTGTTAGCATTTCATTGATAGGGGTACCCCATAATTACCAGAGCTCAGTTGACTATACAAGAGTCTTACATCCTTATAAATAATAGTTGCCATCAAGTCATATTAATTTGCTGGAATAGGCAAATGTCATCAGATAATTTCTCAAAGCCCTTTGGTAATATTTATACTGATATGAATATCCTTAATCCTTCTAATATACTGAAGTTATATCCATATTAGACATAGTCAAATAAATTCAACTCTTCTTCTCAGAGTCATGTATATCAACAGGGGTTACGAAAGCCACAATTGCTTACCGGACCGTCTCAGACCGGGCCATGGCAGTGAAAACATACCATGTTGCAGGGACACTCATTCATTAATTTTCCCCATCTCTAAGCAAAAACTTGTCAGCATCGTTTCTCATACCGCCATGCTCATCACCCCAATCAGTGAAATGTTTTGAAAATATTTTGCTTAAGTGTGTGCATTTGTAGTATAATTTCCCATTAATAAATTTATGAATGATTAGATATTTGGGATTCCTCTTTTTATCTGCTTTTAAGTTTAAATAGAATTAGGCCCAATATAAGCAGTGGTGGACAAGATTTACTTTATTTTCTTCTTATTTTTTCATGTTATTTTTTTAGATCCCCGTACACTTGGGGACCCCAAGAGATTACAATAGGGGTCCCTCCAACGCGTATTTTAAATTTTTTAGTCCTCTATCCAAGACTTTAAAAATTAAAGGAATAGAAAGGTCAAAATTCATGGTTGCATTAAAATTTTAAAAGGACACATTTTTGCTATAAACTTCCATTAATAGAAAAGCTTCTAGTAACAGGTATTACTGTTCTTCATTGGCATACACACATATGCTGTGAGTGCCCGTGCACCAGTATGCAAGCTCAGAGAGCTGACAATGGTGTGTATTTTGCCTGTGAAGACTTAATTTCTGCTATACAAGCCACAGCTGACTCTCTTAGAAGGTGTTTAAATACTGGCAAACAAATCCTCACAGCATATGTGCGTATGCCATTGAAAAAGAGTAAAAACCTTTGCTAGAAGCATTTTGCTGAAGGAATAGTATTGCAAAAATTATTCTTTTTAACTTTGAAATCCACCCATGCACGTTTTAGTTTTGACCTTTCTATCCCTTTAATTAATTTTTTTAAACATTTTAATTTTACGTTATTAAAGCTCTGTGAGTTGTTCTAGCCAATAATCAACTGTTCACTATGAATCAGCCTTGCAGAAACAACATTTGTCTTTATTTAAACTAATTTAATTGAAAGGGGCGTTGTAGTCAAACATATTCTATAAAATAATAAGCTTTTACACGTCAAACATATTGCTATCTTGTGTGCATGAAAATGTATAAAATGATTTCACATATTCTTGCAAAACTGCTGCCATATATTGCTCCAGACACGTACATGCTCCTGAGCTTACTTACCTACCAGCTTTATAACAAAGGATACTAAGTGAATGAAGTACATTTGAAAAGAGAAGTCATTTGGAAACTTTTTTTTAAATTGTACACTGTATCTCAAGCATGAAAGAAAAAATCTGTAGTTTCCTGTCCCTATAAAGAGAAATAAATTACAAATAAAAGCAATAAAAACACATGAAATAGCACAAACATAAGATGAGATAGTTCACAATAGCGTCTTTATGCATTCTGTATCCTGGGCCTAAGTGTAGGTAGAAAATCCCAACCATGCCCTGTTTAGTTTTGTTCCTTTACTAGCGGTTCCGGTTTTATGTGCAAGATTTCATGTATTGGGCACACAAACTCTGTCTGCTGCTGCTATTGATAGTAATAAAAACATAAATAGAATTAGAATTATTACATTTACTCTGATTAGGTAACATTTATTTTGCATAAAGTTGTCTAAAGTAAGCCAAAGTCAATACAGACTGGGAGTCCTGTTCTTTTCTTTTTTTTCTTCAAATCTTTATTTATATATCTGTGTAAATACACATAAAAATAAAAAAGGTTATACGTATATTTATATATATATATATATATATATATATATATATATATATATACAAAGTCTGCTATGAGTTATCCTCACAATGCCTTACTATTAATTATCCAAGAGTAGTGTCAAAATGTTTAATAAAATCAATTAAGGGCATCAACCTGTTTTGAGGAACAGGTCAGAATTAAGCAGCATGTCTCGATAAGGGGGAGGAAGAAGAAGAAAATTTAAATAAAATGGGGGTTCTCTCTCTTATCTCCTACCACCCGTCTCAATAATGGTGAGACTTTACAAAGATCCCCACTATTCCAAAACAGTCTAAAATGAAATTAGGGAGCTCTCTTCACATGTTGCTTCCCAAGGTTCCCAAATATAGTAATAAAGATCAGATTGAAGTTTGGAATTGTAAACATATGGTTCATTTATCTTTAAATTTTTAAGCAAATCTACTATCGTTTTCCAAGTAGTTGTTTCCAACGTCTGGTTATGTAGAGTTTAGTTGCCATCAGAATATATATTATTAAGTATCTCTTATACTTAGGGATATTTTTCAGATGTGGGTGTAACAGAGCCAGTCCCAGGGTGAGGTTACCTACAAGATCCCATTTATTAAATAATTGCTGAATTTTAAGCCATAAAAGTCTAATTTAAGGTCAATGCCACCATAAATGTAAATGGTCTCCAAACAAGTCACAACCTTTCCAACATATTGGGGATTCGGTAATTTCAATGGGACTGAGTGTCATCTGCTTAAGAGCTTGTAAAACAGCTTAAATAGAGTGGTACAGTGGATAATTTCACTTGTAAATGTAATAGCATCACTCCATTATCACTAAGGTCCAGTGAGAGGTTTGTCTCCCATGCTTATATGTATTTCCTTTTAATTGGATGAGGGCAATTTAGTAAACTTTGTATAGAGCAGACAATGAAAAGGCCATCTGTATACCAGCTACCCAGCATATCTCCCATATGGTCAAAGGTCGGGGGATTTCAGAGAGAACATCTCAAGCTCTCATCAGAGAGCGAATCCTGAACATGACCTGTTGTTTTTTAAAGGACATTAGCCTATGGGTAATTACCAATTGCATGTTCCTTATGTGATGCCAAACCTCTTTTTAATTACTTGCCACAATATACACAAAATGAGAAGTATTATTAGGGCATATGAAATCTTTATTGTTAAAACTATACAAAAAAAAAAAAAAGCATTAATATATTAGTATTAGACATGTACACAGACAATTATCTTTTTAGATTAGTTGTTCATTTGATTGCTTTTTTCTATGGGGAACTTCTTTAGGACAGCAGAGGAGCAGCTTGACAGACGTTTTTACTTAAATAAAGTTAAAGTAATAGTTAATGTTTCTGCTACAAGCCAGCAGCAGTACACATTTCTATTTTTTTAGGGGACCACAACTGGCCAAGATCAAAAGTTACGCTCATATACTTATTGGCTGACACATGAATCAATCAACTAATACAAATATTGCTAAATCATTATAAAGAGAGTAAATTTGAAGCCTAAATAGTGTCAATTTTAACTTTTAAAGCCTTTTGCATCTGCTGAAAAATCTTTCCTACCTTAAGTGTAACAGTTTATTATTATTATTATTATTATTATTATTATTATTAAAACAGCTGCTCATTTATCATTATTGGACAAATTCCACAAACATGTACAAAATAATTTTTTTTATAACAATCAAAATGTGCATTTCTCAATAGTGTATGCATAAGAGTCATTATAGGCTGCAACACAGTAACCACCACAAACGCGTAATATTAGTAGCTACTTCTGAGATTCACTAATCTTATCCAAGGTTTTTTAGTTAAGTCCATAATTACCAGCCCCTTGTCATTAACAAGACTGTCTCAAGATTAAAATCCAGGTGTTGAAGAAAATACCCACAGCCACTTTACAGCCTGCAATTAAAGGCAGCTGCTGATATGTTCTATAAGATTTTCAAAGGGCATTTTCTAGCTGTATTACAATCCAGTTGTTTTTAATTGCAACCTGATGGTAACTAATTGCTAACCTCATTTTATATCATCTGATCATACTGTAGGTGTTGTGCAGCCTTTAACACCAGGCACTAAGTTATAAACATAGTTATGTGAGCAAAACGTTTTCATGCTCTGACCCGATAAGGCCAATATGTAAAGCATGTCAAGTGCTTTTTTACTAAGGTAAAATAATAATAAAAATACTCTTTTATGTTAGCGCATTGGTTTTTTTCCTTTTACTACATGTTTAGCCACTGCAAAGTTGTGCTCCTGTGCCACTCTAAATAATGGTACAGCTGGGGAGCAAATGAAAAGAAGGCATACACGTGTATGCTAACGGTCACTGGCCAAATTTCATGAGAGTAACTAAAAGTGCTTAATTCTTCATTACAGTAACTAAAAGTGTTTAACCCTTTAATATATGTGTGTGTGTGTGTGTATTTACATATATATTATTATTTACTAATTTAATGTATATATATATGATCCAAATTAAACTTTTTTTTTCTTCTTTTTTCCTTGTCTTAATAACAATCAATTTGCAAAATTTCAAGTTGTGCTCTAAACCGGGTGCATAAATAACGCAAACAAATTAGCGGTATCGCACCCTCCATAGCGCTGTCATTAGAAGTTACTGAAAAACCTTCTTTTGTTGTGCGGTATGGTATGATAAGCTCCATACCGCACAAAACCCAAGGCCTGACTTGACGTGCTCATGTACGTTTTCCCCCATAGACATCAATGAAGAGAAAGTGTTAGAAAAAACACCTGCGATCGCTGAATGACGATCGCCGTAACGCAATCCCCACTGATGTCTGTGGGGAAAAGAAAGTTATGCAAAAACCTAACACCCTAACATAAACCCCTAGTCTAAATACCCTTAATTTGCTACCCCCCTATATCACCAACACTAAATAGTGATTAACCCCTAAACTGCTGCCCCCGCATCGCTAACACCTAAATAAAGTTATTAACCTTTAAACTACCGCCCCCCACATTGCTACTAATAAAATAAACCTAATTAAACTATTAACACCTAAACCGCCATCCACCACAATGCAAATAACTAATTTAATTAAGCCCCCAACACCCCCTAAATTAACCCCAATTACATAAAATAAAAAATACTAAATTAAAATAAAAAAAAAATCCCAACATTACTTAAAAAAACATCCTAAGATTAAATTCAAATAATTCTAAAATTAAAAAAAGTCTAAAATTACAGAAAAAAAACTAATTATCAAAAATAAACAAATAAACCTAATCTAATACCCCTATAAAAATAAAAAAAGCCCCCAAAATAAAAACAACCCTTAATATAAGACTAAGATACCAAAAGCCCTTAAAAGGGCTTTTTGTAGGGCATTGTCGTAAGTTAAACAGCTCTGTTACCTAAAAAAAATACAGGATCAAGGTCAATATAGTTTTACTGCAGGAACATGTCTTATTAACTTCCTTTACTCTTTCTGACATCTAAAATAATAGACCAGAGTGCATAAATAGATGTAGCTTGATTTTAGTGAAGAATTTGACAGTCACATGCAGTAAACTATATTATATACTACACTGATAAACATATATCTTGTGAGTAGGATCACATGAGGAAACCTGCAGCTGATAGTTAAGAAGCAAAAGGCTAGATTTAGAGTTGGGCGGTAGCCGTCAAAACCAGCGTTAGAGGCTCCTAACGCTGGTTTTTACCGCCCTCTGGTATTTGGAGTCAGTCAGGAAAGGGTCTAACGCTCACTTTGCAGCCGCGACTTTTCCATACCGCAGATCCCCCTACGCCATTTGCGTATCCTATCTTTTCAATGGGATCTTTCTAACGCCGGTATTTAGAGTCGTGGCTGAAGTGAGTGTTAGACATCTAACGACAAAACTCCAGCTGTAGAAAAAAGTCAGTAGTTAAGAGCTTTCTGGGCTAACGCCGGTTTATAAAGCTCTTAACTACTGTGCTCTAAAGTACACTAACACCCATAAACTACCTATGTACCCCTAAACCGAGGTCCCCCCACATCGCCGCCACTCTATTAAAAAATTTTAACCCCTAATCTGCCAACCGCACAGCTGCCACCTACGTTATCCCTATCAACCCCTAATCTGCTGCCCCTAACATCGCCGCTACCTACCTACACTTATTAACCCCTAATCTGCCGACCAGACCGCGCCGCTATTATAATAAAGTTATTAACCCCTAATCCGCCTCACTAACCCTATAATAAATAGTATTAACCCCTAATCTGCCGACCGCACACCGCTGCCACCTACGTTATCCCTACGTACCCCTAATCTGCTGCCCCTAACACCGCCGACCCCTATATTATATTTATTAACCCCTAATCTGCCCCCCTCAACGTCGCCTCCACCTGCCTACACTTATTAACCCCTAATCTACTGAGCGGACCGCACAGCTACTATAATAAAGTTATTAACCACTAATCCGCCTCACTCCCGCCTCAATAACCCTATAATAAATAGTATTAACCCCTAATCTGCCCTCCCTAACATCGCCGACACCTAACTTCAAGTATTAACCCCTAATCTGCCGATCGGAGCTCACCGCTACTCTAATAAATTTTTTAACCCCTAAAGCTAATTCTAACCCTAACCTTAACACCCCCTAAGTTAAATATAATTTTATTCTAACGAAATAAATTAACTCTTATTAAATAAATTATTCCTATTTAAATCTAAATACTTACCTGTAAAATAAACCCTAATATAGCTACAATATAAATTATAATTATATTGTAGCTATTTTAGGATTAATATTTATTTTACAGGCAACTTTGTATTTATTTTAACCAGGTACAATAGCTATTTAATAGTTAAGAACTATTTAATAGTTACCTAGTTAAAATAATTACAAAATTACCTGTAAAATAAATCCTAACCTAAGTTACAATTAAACCTAACACTACACTATCATTAAATAAATTAAATAAACTACCTACAATTATCTACAATTAAACCTAACACTACACTATCAATAAATTAATTACATACAAATACCTACAAATAAATACAATTAAATAAACTAACTAAAGTACAAAAAATAAAAAAGAACTAAGTTACAAAAATAAAAAAATATTTACAAACATTAGAAAAATATTACAATAATTTTAAACTAATTACACCTACTCTAAGCCCCCTAATAAAATAACAAAGCCCCCCAAAATAAAAAAATGCCCTACCCTATTCTAAAATTAAAATATAAAAGCTCTTTTACCTTACCAGCCCTGAAAAGGGCCCTTTGCGGGGCATGCCCCAAAGAATTCAGCTCTTTTGCCTGTAAAAAAAAACATACAATACCCCCCAACATTACAACCCACCACCCACATACCCCTAATCTAACCCAAACCCCCCTTAAATAAACCTAACACTAAGCCCCTGAAGATCTCCCTACCTTGTCTTCACCACACCAGGTCCCAATCTGTCCAGAAGAGCCTCCGATGTCTTGATCCAAGCCCAAGCGGGGGGCTGAAGAGTGACGTCCATTCTCGGGCTGAAGTCTGGATCCAAGCGGCGGCTGAAGATGTCCATCATCGGGCTGAAGTCTTGATCCAAGCGGGCGCTGAAGAAGTCCATAATCGGGATGAAGTCTTCTATGAAGCAGCATCTTCAATCTTCTTTCTTCCGGAGCCATCATCTTCCAGCCGACGCGGAACATCCTCTTTTACCGGCGCCTACTCGCCGAATGACGGTTCCTTTAAATGACGTCATCCAAGATGGCGTCCGTCGAATTCCGATTGGCTGATTCTACAAGGTAGAATCAGATTGAGCTCGCATTCTATTGGCTGTTCCGATCAGCCAATAGAATGCGAGCTCAATCTGATTGGCTGATTCCATCAGCCAATCAGAATTTTACTACCTTAATTCCGATTGGCTGATAGAATCCTATCAGCCAATCGGAATTCGACGACGCTATCTTGGATGACGTCATTTAAAGGAACCGTCATTCGGAGAGTAGGCGCCGGTAGAAGAGGATGTTCCGCGTCGGCTGGAAGATGATGGCTCCGGAAGAAAGAAGATTGAAGATGCTGCTTCATAGAAGACTTCATCCCGATTATGGATTTCTTCAGCGCCCGCTTGGATCAAGACTTCAGCCCGATGATGGATTTCTTCAGCCGCCGCTTGGATCCAGACTTCAACCCGAGGATGGACGTCACTCTTCAGCCCCCCGCTTGGGCTTGGATCAAGACATCGGAGGCTCTTCTGGACAGATCAGGACCCGGTGTGGTGAAGACAAGGTAGGGAGATCTTCAGGGGCTTAGTGTTAGGTTTATTTAAGGGGGGTTTGGGTTAGATTAGGGGTATGTGGGTGGTGGGTTGTAATGTTGGGGGGGTATTGTATGTTTTTTTTTTACAGGCAAAAGAGCTGAATTCTTTGGGGCATGCCCCGCAAAGGGCCCTTTTCAGGGCTGGTAAGGTAAAAGAGCTTTTCTATTTTAATTTTAGAATAGGGTAGGGCATTTTTTTATTTTGGGGGGCTTTATTATTTTATTAGGGGGCTTAGAGTAGGTGTAATTAGTTTAAAATTGTTGTAATATTTTTCTAATGTTTGTAAATATTTTTTTATTTTTTGTAATTTAGCTCTTTTTTATTTTTTGTACTTTAGTTAGTTTATTTAATTGTATTTATTTGTAGGTATTGTATTTAATTAATTTATTGATAGTGTAGTGTTAGGTTTAATTGTAGATAATTGTAGGTAGTTTATTTAATTTATTTATTGATAATGTAGTGTTAGGTTTAATTGTAACTTAGGTTAGGATTTATTTTACAGGTAATTTTGTAATTATTTTAACTAGGTAACTATTAAATAGTTCTTAACTATTTAATAGCTATTGTACCTGGTTAAAATAAATACAAAGTTGTCTGTAAAATAAATATTAATCCTAAAATAGCTACAATATAATTATTATTTATATTGTAGCTATATTAGGGTTTATTTTACGGGTAAGTATTTAGATTTAAATAGGAATAATTTATTTAATAAGAGTTAATTTATTTCGTTAGAATAAAATTATATTTAATTTAGGGGGGTGTTAGGGTTAGAATTAGCTTTAGGGGTTAAAAAATTTATTAGAGTAGCGGTGAGCTCCGATCGGCAGATTAGGGGTTAATACTTGAAGTTAGGTGTCGGCGATGTTAGGGAGGGCAGATTAGGGGTTAATACTATTTATTATAGGGTTATTGAGGCGGGAGTGAGGCGGATTAGTGGTTAATAACTTTATTATAGTAGTGGTGCGGTCCGTTTGGCAGATTAGGGGTTAATAAGTGTAGGCAGGTGGAGGCGACGTTGAGGGGGGCAGATTAGGGGTTAATAAATATAATATAGGGGTTGGCGGTGTTAGGGGCAGCAGATTAGGGGTACATAGCTATAATGTAGCTTGCGGTGGTGTACGGAGCGGCAGATTAGGGGTTAATAATAATATGCAGGGGTCAGCGATAGCGGGGGCGGCAGATTAGGGGTTAATAAGTGTAAGGTTAGGGGTGTTTAGACTCGGGGTTCATGTTAGGGTGTTAGGTGCAGACTTAGGAAGTGTTTCCGCATAGCAAACAATGGGGCTGCGTTAGGAGCTGAATGCTGCTTTTTTGCAGGTGTTAGGTTTTTTTTCAGCTCAAAAATTGTTTTCTATGGGGGAATCATGCACGAGCACGTTTTTGAAGCTGGCCGAGTCCGTAAGCACCGCTGGTATCGAGAGTTGCACTGGCGTTAAATTATGCTCTACGCTCCTTTTTTGGAGCCTAACGCAGCCATTCTGTGAACTCTAAATACCAGCGGTATTTAAAAGGTGCGGGGGAAAAAAGCATGCGTAGCTAACGCACCCCTTTGGCCGCAGAACTCTAAATCTAGCCGAAAGGTCTTAAGAAGACTGCTTCTTTATCTCTCTGCCGCCTCTGATCTGATGGTTTAAATCCCTGTTGCTTGCTCTAACTGGGTTCACTGACAGTCCTTGTTCTCACATGATTGGTTGCATGAGGGCAGGGTGTAGAATTGCACAAACAGCTGCTCATGCAATGATAAATGCAGGTAGGGTTATACTACTCACTCACTGTGATCATGCGCATACATGTACCGTATTTAGGAACCTTGTCTGCCTGCACAATAATAAATAGTAACCGATATCTCTGTATTTTTGTCTGCCTAGGAAAATTACTATTTATTTCATAGGTGCATAAGATTTTAGTCATATCAGGTCAAAACTTTGCAATATGTTTACAGTGATCATGTAAGGTAATTAAAGGGACATTAAACACAGAGTTTAAGCTACCTGTAACATTTTTAAATAAAATGTATATTTGTAATTTATTTTGCCTTCTTTATTAACTCCAGAAGAGTGATGAGATACCAGGAGGGCACTACATCCAGTGAGTTTGACAATACTGGGTCCTAAATTAATAGATGCTCATGAGGTTTTTAAAGAGCCTCATTCTAACTGCAAACTCATGGACAAAATTAATTGGAAATAGATTCTATATTTTTACAAAGGTCTGTTAGTGGGCTTTTCTGCTATTAACATCTATGGTTGCGTGAGGTGTCCAATATATTATAGGTCTTATTTATCATGTGCCAGACGGACAAGGTTCACAATCATAAACCTTGAGTGCCTGACCTCATGGCAAGCATGCAGCATCTGCTGCCCGAATTCAACTTTGCACAAGCCTATGCTTGTGCAATGCTACCACCTGTTTGCACATAGCCAATTGTGTGTGAGCAGGGGCTGTCAATCATCCTGATTAGATCGTGATAATTGAAATCCTTCACATTTTAGTTAATAATCACAAATATATATTTTGAGGCTCACTTGAAAAAGCTACAGAATAAAAAAAAAAAATATATATATATATATATATATATATATATATATATATTTGTGATTATTATGTACAATCTATGTAAATACTAATATAGTAATAATTTTTTTCTGTTTTTATATATGATTGTCGTCAGCATAATTTGCGGACCTAAAGAGCAGTAAATAAGTCAGTAAAAATACTGACCACCATAGGATTGATGTGTACTGGTACACGTGGTTATGGAGACCAATAATAGGATCCAGAATTGAGGTGACAACATCACCCAGAAGAAGCTGCCTTGAAGGAGGAGCGAAACGTGCAAAGGGACGTTTTGGTGTTCTGCAGCGTCCTATAAATGGGATCCTCCCATGAACTGCTCACCCATTTAGGCACCACACTAGGAAGCGGCAGAAACAATTTGGGAGTGCTGTAGCCCCAGATGTGAAGGGATCTGAGCTGGGCTCAGATTACTATGAAATCCCTCACAACTTCGGCTTTAGCGCCAGCTCTCCCTGGTCTCATAAGTATCTGACCAGTAGTCTAATCGTTGTAACAAAGCAGGAGGGGAAACTGAACAAAGACGGCTCACTAAACGAACCCATATTACAGATCTGGAATCTCCATTTTCGAAGTAACAGCATGGTTTCTGCGCAGAACTCCCCAGCAGCTCCTGTGTCTATGGAACTGAGAACTGGAGTAGGGTAAACTGAGAACTGGAGTAGGGTAAAGACTCTCAACTTTGACTGTATATGCCTAATGGTTTTATGTGGATCTGGTTTTGTGGTTTACTTATCTGTTATCATTTCCCATGTTACTTATTTTGCTTTTTACTTATGTATGTTTAAGGTTAACTGTGTCTCCTTATTACTTGGATCGATAACTCTAAGGTTGTGGGTGTGTATTATGTATTAATGCATTAGGGAACAGGATAGTGGAACTAAGCCTAACATCAGTAAAGAGTTTAGCCGCAATTCTCTTTTTATATGGGGCCCTGGATCAGCTCATTAGCAGGATTTTATTCAATAGTATACATAATTTTACCCAATAATGGAACCTTGAGCTAACCTCTCAGTGAGAGTATTTGAACTAACATGTTTCACTTAGTTGAGTTCTCTCGTCATAGTTAAACATGTTACTTCTTGATAAGTGATAACTGTTGAATATTATATCCACATGCTACTGTTTATTTCATTGTTGGGTGAGTTCTCTGTCGGGTCACACTCTATATATATATATATATTCAGGCTAATGCCTAACTGTGGGCTGTGCGCATTAAGCTAACTCGCTAAGTTAACATTCGATATAACTTATATAACTTGCACCTAACATTGAGAATGGGTCCTAGGTTCCTCAAGTCTTTGCCACTACTCTCTAGAGTAGCATAAGTATGTAGTAACCCACTTCCTCCACTGTAAGGAGTTTTGCAACATTAGTAACTATAGCAATATTTCCATAAAAACCTCATAGTTTAATTAGATTTGATATCTTTCCTTCTTTCCCCATGTTTGTAATAGTTAGTGATATTGCTGCAGCTCTTGGTTACAGTTATGCACACAATGGTTTTCAATGCTGTGAACTCTGGTTCATGGTGTTCCCTTACTTGGGCCTATCTGTATTTGAAGAAGTGGAATTTTCTAATATAACTCGCATAATCGTGGGTAACTAAGGCTTTTGTGCTAGGTAAGGTGCATTGTTAGATATACACATATCTCCCTTACACATAGGTATGATGATGACTCTACTCTTGCCATAGGTTCATATTAATCTGCCCTACATGCAGATGGAATAGATATGTAGACCTAATATATGACTACTTATGCTCCTAACTATTGCAAAGGTTATAACTACATCCAATGTTTTTCACTGGTCTTGTATTGCATAGACTGAAGTCGTTATTATAAACATACTATTTTCAGTACTTTAGTGTTTAGGTCCCAGATAGGCCCCCCTAACTCATGGGTTAACTTTTCAATTTATATATACACATTAGAATTTACATTTAGCCCTGGTCACTCATACCTTCTGAGACTCTGTATCTTATTATAAATAATATTGGAGGCCACCAAATTATTTATACGTCTACTGCTCTCACTTAGCTGGGACTTATCTATACAGGATTAATCGAGCACATTTCTAAATCCATTCCTTTATACTTTTCCACCACATTTGCCACTATAGAACATTTTAGGTTATATCTTTATGAGACTACTGTGTCAATTAACAGGAGAACTCCAACTAAATGCTATAGAAGTCCATAATCTTAAGCTCTCATGTAACTGTTAGGTGAGATCAACCTGATAGTTTTACTTTTCTGTTAAGAACCTGTTCTGTTGTAGTCTTTATTAGATGTCTATATTTAAGGTATTCTCCTAATTATTTGCTTATATATGTTAACATGTCCCATGTTCCTTAGGATGTTATACTAGGCTGATAACTTTGAACCTGCAGTCTGAACCGAATGCTGGGTACTTATTATTGGGGCATTTTAGTGAGATCTGGCCAGTTTGATACGGGTGTCCGACCTATAATACCTGGCTCTGGTTTAATATATACATTGTTAGTTGCACACTCCTTTAGCAGAATTAACATATTCCCCCCCAGGACTATTCTAAGATTGCAACAAGTTTCTTTCACTGTCTATTGATATGTTTTCATGCACATATTGCCGAGCATTTAAGTTTCATGCTATAATTAATCATTTGTTTATTTGAGTGGGATAGAAAGAAAAGTAGGTTACATTTTAGGCTCACCTAACCTCACTTCTAGCATTTTGCTCCCTATATTCTCCATAAGCTGTTTAGTCTGCTATACTTTCTTTCTTCTTCTATTCTGCTCCGCCCCCCCCCCCCCTTTCCCTTATTAGGTACTAATCTACGCATTCTAACCCAATAACTTATATTTTAAGCGGTGCTTACACGCTGATTGTTATTGACTTCCGAAATCCCCCCCCCTTTTACTATATATTCATTTATTTTCTTTTTGAAGCTCATAAGGAGCTGCCCATCTGACTACCAGTTATATTTCACATTCCTAGACCACTTGGCCTACAAATATGACTCCTAACGAGTCAGCCTATCATGCTATTGTATTGCAAAATTGAGGTTTCATTAGCCTACCTATTATTTATTATATATCTGTTGGAATATTTTCCTCTATTCTATTTTTTTTTTTTTGTTAAAAGGCGAACGCTGTGCAAAACCTCAATAAAAATTATTTTAAAAAAACCCACAAAAAACAAAAAACAAAAACAATTTGGGAGGAGTAACTACGTAAAGGACACAGGTAAAGGTAATTGACCGGTGGAGTTGGAGGACACTTCAACGGCGGTCAAACCTGTAGATAATGTAAGAAGAAACAGAAGAGCGCAGACACGATTCAAGTGTAGATCTCCAAGTTTATTTATAGCCACACGCTATATATATATACTCACAAAATGTACGGTTTTTAAAAGCACATAAAAAGATGATCCCCCTTCGTGGTCAATGATTCATGCGGGTATTTGTATAGCAGTGAAAGTCCGTATGTAAATATACAAAATATACTAACCCTTCCACTTGGGGATACAGATGGCGACCCTCAGCACTTCCGTGTAAGGTTTCCTACCAGTGATATGCGTGTACCACGTGATACCGGAACTCCTACGGCGGCTTCCCAGGGTCAAAACAACAAAGTAGCTACTGTCTGTTCTACGCGTTTCGTCCCTAGTCGGAGGGACTTTGTCAAGAACTGTCTCCATTTCTGTTTATGCCTCTTTTATAGCGGTTTGCATAAGTTTTTAAACCAATTATAAGTGCCATAACGGAAATCATATGTTACCGTACTCAAAAACAAAATAAAATAAAACGTTATGATACAATATTAAAATTGATATAGCAACTAGCTGTTAAAACATATTTAAACATTATATTCTCTACTTACAACGTTGTCATAAAAAATGTCGTAAATACAAATTCATTTCATATTCATGTTTACCATATATACTTGCAGATTGATTACTTAATATTTCATAATACAATAGATAAACATTACATCAGATCTCATTGGCATTGTCCCTATTATTACCTGTTCAAATGAATAAATACATGAGCCCATTCCAATATAAAATTTGCCCATATCAAAAGTGCATATGTACATATGTTTAATAATACTATAAAAATTATTTTATAAATATTCAATTTAATTTATAGATAAATACAGACCTCATTTATAGATAATATTGCACTATTGATTGCCCATAAACATGATTATAAAATTATTATTTAAATATATATAAAATTTACTATAATGATATGCACAATTTGATATATGCAAGTTATATTATATATATATAATTAATTATAAATATGCTAAAATATCCAATTCAATGTTAAGCCCCTTAGGTTCTAGACAATCCAAAGTTTTTATCCAAAACGTTTCTCTTTGTCGCAGTCTTAGTAACCTATTTGTGTCCCATTTGTCTTCGGGCACCCATTCAATGATATTAACGGTTAGATCATTGGGATTTTGGTTGTGATAGATATTAAAATGGTGGGATACACTATGGTTGTCAAATCCATTAGTAATATTATTTACATGCTCCCTTACTCTGTACTTGATTTTACGTTTCGTTCTACCCACATAAATCATTCCACATTTACAGAATAGCTGATATACCACATATGTGGTGTGGCAAGAACATCTACTCTTACAGTCATACTTTTTGTTACCATTATAATTACAAAATTGCATGTTGTTGGGAGAAATGAGGGGGCACATTATACAATCCTTTTGTTTACAAGGATAAAGGCCAGATTTGGCTCCACACCAACTAGTTAGTTGTCCTTCTTTTAGTGGCTGGCGGAGTTTTGTTGGTGCTATATAGTTTTTAATGTCTTTATTTTTTCTAAAGACTATATCAGGTTTATCTGCCAATATTTTATCTAGGATGGGATCTAGTTTCAAAACCTTCCAATGTTTGTTTAAAATCTTCTTTATTTTGTAATGTTGACTATTGTATTTGGTTACAAATTTTGGACCCCTTGTATGTCTATCTATAGTTTTGTTTTTATTATTAAATTTTGTCTTGGTATTGATAAGATCCATTCTATCTATGTTTTCCACTCTAGCCCTAGTTTCTCGTAATAGATCTGGATTGTATCCCTTTTGTAGAAATTTATTGGTTAAAATCTCAGATTCTTTATTGAAATCATTTATGTCAGTACAATTTCTTTTTATCCTTTGATACTGACCCAAAGGGATATTGTTTTTCCATTTTTTCAAGTTGCCACTTTTTGCGTTTAATAAACTATTCCTATCTGTGGCTTTGTGATAATTTTTAACAGCGACTTGATTAGTAGTGGGATTAGAGTAAAGGATACGATCTAAAAATGAAATAGATGAGGATGAAATTTCATGTGTGAACTTTAAATTATATTTGTTAGAATTAAGATAATTCATAAATAAATTAATATTTTCAGTGGGCCCTTCCCATATTAAAATAATATCATTGATAAAACGATAGTATTTGATAATATTTCCTTCGAAGGGATTATTATTCCATATAGTGTTGGACTCAAAATGGGACATATAAAGATTTGCATATGATGGGGCAAAAGTTGTCCCCATCGCAGTCCCTGAATTTGTTTGTAATAAATCCCTTTGAAAAGAAAATAGTTGTGGGTCAATATAAATAAAATAGAGTCCACAATGAAAGATATTTGATCTTTAGGTAGTTTGATAGTGTCAAGGGTTTCTTTGATTACTGATGTCCCCAATAAATGAGGTATACTGGTATATAATGCGGAGACATCGCATGTAACCCATATATATTCCTTTTTCCACATTAGGCCCTCAAATTTATTAATAACATCGATAGTATCTCTGAGATAGGCTCTTGTGTTAGTGACTATAGGTTGTAAATAGTAGTCAATATATTTCGATAAATTATCACACAAAGAGCCTATCCCAGAGACAATCGGTCTCCCCGGTGGGTTGTGGGCATCCTTATGCACCTTGGGCAAGTGGTAAAAGCAGGCTATCTTCGGTGCTATTTCATTTAAATAATTAAATTCTTCAGTATTTAATATATTCAATGCTTTTGCCTCTATTAAATGGTGCTGCAGTTCTTTTTTATATTTTTCAGTTGGATTAAATGTGAGGGGGAGGTAAGTTGTTTTATCTTGTAAGAGACGGTGTGCCTCTCCTAGATAATCCTTCCTGTTCTGCACAACAATGCCCCCTCCCTTATCTGCTGCCCTAAAGATTATATCAGTACACTTACTAAGATGTTTTAATGCCACCCGTACTCCTTTGGTTAGGTTATCTGCATAGATATTCAAAGCAGAATTCTTGTTTTTATTTCCATTTCTATTCATTGATAGTAGCTCTATATCCTGACATACCAATTTATTAAAGATTTTAATATATTCTGTTTGGCTGTATGTGGGGTAAAAAATAGATTTCCTTTTCAGAGAACAATGTTGCACTGAAAAATCTTCCCCTTCATCATATAAGGATAATTCTAGCAAATTTTGTTCCTCCAAATTAGAATCCCCTCGTATGGTGTCTCCTGACTCTACCTGATTCATTATTTTTATCAATTCGTCATCCAATATATTAGAATGAAAATCATGATCTATATTATATTCAATTTCATTTTTGTGAAAATGTCTTTTAAGTGTAATGTTTCTGATGAAACGCTGTATATCAATGAAGATATCAAAAGAGTTAAAATTACTTGTGGGGGCAAAATTCATGTCTTTAATGAGCAAACTTAATTCATCCTTTGTAAAATCTCTATTTGATAAATTAAAAATCATTTTCATTCCTTCCTCTAATTCCACCTTTCTCTGTTTCTCTTTCCTTGATTTTGCTCCCCCTCTGCTTCCCCTACATCTTCTTCTTCTAACGGTCTCTTGGGGTTTCTCTGTTGCAGTGGATATTCTATTATATATAATATTCTATTATAGGGTGACTTGGGTCCCCCCCTCCTCCATGGGGTCTCCAAGGAGGTGTCCCTAAAAAATGTTGGTTATTTTTGTATGATCTTTGGGTATCTTCTTGTTTGTTTTTATTTTGGTTGTGGGACACATTATAACTATTCCCCTTAGGTTTCACCCCTTGGTGGCGCCAATGAGGTGAATATTGTTGTTCATTGAATGCTGAGTATCTATTGGATAGAGGTATATCATTTTGATTCTTTCTAGGTCTAGGGCTATCTCTGTAGTTTCTATGATTATGTGTATTCGCTTCATTGGAAGGTCGCCAATGACCCTCATTATATTCTTCTATTCTGCTCCGCCCCCCCCTTTTCCTTATTAGGTACTAATCTACGCATTCTAACCCAATAACTTATATTTTAAGCGGTGCTTACACGCTGATTGTTATTGACTTCCAAAACCCCCCCCCCCTTTTACTATATATTCATTTATTTTCTTTTTGAAGCTCATAAGGAGCTGCCCATCTGACTACCAGTTATATTTAACATTCCTAGACCAGTTGGCCTACAAATATGACTCCTAACGAGTCAGCCTATCATGCTATTGTATTGCAAAATTGAGGTTTCATTAGCCTACCTATTATTTACTATATATCTGTTGGAATATTTTCCTCTATTCTATTTTTTTTTTTGTTAAAAGGCGATCACTGTTCTTTGTTTGCTGTGCAAAACCTCAATAAAAATTATTTTAAAAAAACCCAAAAAAAAACAAAAAACAAAAACAATTTGGGAGGAGTAACTACGTAAAGGACACAGGTAAAGGTAATTGACCGGTGGAGTTGGAGGACACTTCAACGGCGGTCAAACCTATAGATAATGTAAGAAGAAACAGAAGAGCGCAGACACGATTCAAGAGTAGATCTCCAACTTTATTTATAGCCACACGCTATATATATACTCACAAAATGTACGGTTTTTAAAAGCACATAAAAAGATGATCCCCCTTTGTGGTCAATGATTAATGCGGGTATGTGTATAGCAGTGAAAGTCCGTATGTAAATATACAAAATATACTAACCCTTCCACTTGGGGATACAGATGGCGACCCTCAGCACTTCCGTGTAAGGTTTCCTACCAGTGATATGCGTGTACCACGTGATATTGGAACTCCTACGGCGGCTTCCCAGGGTCAAAACAACAAAGTAGCTACTGTCTGTTCTACGCGTTTCGTCCCTAGTCGGAGGGACTTTGTCAAGAACTGTCTCCATTTCTGTTTATGCCTCTTTTATAGCGGTTTGCATAAGTTTTTAAACCAATTATAAGTGCCATAACGGAAATTATATGTTACCGTATTCAAAAACAAAATGAAATTAAACGTTATGATACAATATTAAAATTGATATAGCAACTAGCTGTTAAAACATATTTAAACATTATATTCTCTACTTACAACGTTGTCATAAAAAATGTTGTAAATACAAATTCATTTCATATTCATGTTTACCATATATACTTGTAGATTGATTACTTATTATTTCATAATACAATAGATAAACATTACATCAGATCTCATTGGTATTGTCCCTATTATTACCTGTTCAAACGAATAAATACATGAACCCATCCTCAATAAAAATTATTTTAAAAAAAAACACAAAAAAACAAAAAACAAAAACAATTTGGGAGGAGTAACTAAGTAAAGGACACAGGTAAAGGTAATTGACCGGTGGAGTTGGAGGACACTTCAACGGCGGTCAAACCTGTAGATACGTGTGACAGTGCTCCTCTCTTTCCGCTAGTGTATTTATGTTGCCTGTATATTTGGTTGATGCCTGTACGTTATGTGGATGTTACCGGCAGTTTGTGCACATTTTTTCATGAATCAATTAGGTGACTATGCTATATACCTGTATCTGATATGTTCTACGATACAACTGACAGAGACTGTGTTCTGTGGTGCACCATATTTTCTCTAGCCGACTTTAAATCTAGGTCAATTTTGTCTGTGGGATCCCTTATGTGTGTGTTGTTTAAATATTGTTATTTATTGATTAAAAGTGTGTTTCGGCAGATTAACGTCCCGTTATTATTGTTTTTTAATTTTTGGCATGTGTGCTTTATCCTAGACTTTTAGACACTCCTTATTTGGAGTATCTACTTTTCTTCGTTTGCATTTTTATATTGGCAAAAATGCTTCTAGTAAAGGTTATCAATGTTTTAGTGTTAATATTTTTCTCTGCACGTCCATGTGAAGCATAGCTTAATATTCTCAGTGCACCAGCATTTTAGGCTCTGTGACCAAGTGCTGTGTTTAAAATGATGGCACAGCAGGCATACTTAAATACACTGTTGAAACACCTGTAGCTTTTACTAGACACAATTTTGCTAATACATGTATATTGCAAAAATGCTTCTATTCAAAAGTGAAATGCACCTGTATCCATTCCTATTTTGGCTGGAATGTCCCTTTAAGTAGCTGCAATCTTAATTATCATACTCCACATGCTGATCCTAAGCAGAGCATGTACTGTGATTGCAAGATATGTACATATTCTACTCTAACTTGGCTTATAGTCTATGTTCAATGCATTGCACCTGGGTGTACAACTTTAACTATGTGTTAAACCCCATTTCATGGGTTAGGGTTTTTTTGTAAAAATAAAATACTTTAAGAAAATAGAGCATTTTATTGTTACTATTTATGTCGCTATAGTGACAATATCCATTCGTACCTCTTCAAAATATTTGCTTAGCAACATAAAAATATTCTCTGTATTTGACATACTGGTTCTGACTTTCCTATCAATGAAGTCAGAAGCAGATATACTTCTGTAGATATAGACACATGTGTTAAATTACCTTATACTTATCCATGCAGGAGTTGTCTGCCAGAGAACCTGTGGAAATGTCAAAAGTCTCTATTCAACAAAAAACATTTATGTAGGCAATAATTGTGACGTTTAATAGATAAAATGTATTAGTATCCATAGTAAAGTAGTTATAATTTTAATAAGAAATCGTGACAATGTTTTCTTACCAAAACATTTAGGGCTAGATTACAAGTGGAGCGCACCTGCTAGTTCTGAGCCTTCTTCAGAGAGCTCAGGGCCTTCTCCTTTAGCGTAGGGATTTACCACGCTGAGCTTCCTATTAGAAACAGAAACATAGAATTTTACGTTAGATAAGAAACAAAAAGGCCCATCAATTATACCCATATTACATGTTACTTTTTTCCTTAGGATAACCTTATGTATGTCCCAGGCATTTTTGAATTCCTTTACAGACTTTGGTCTCTAGTTATCAAGCTCCGTAATTTGCTTGCATTCGCCGGCCCAATACGTCCGCCTAAGCTCGCCTCACTTCGCTGCCGCGGACCTGAATACGCTCGCCAAAGTTATTAAAAAAGCTGTCCAAAAGCCGCGCACCAAGTACGGGGCGATGAGCAGCGGACTGTGATAGTTATCACACATCGATCTCGCTGCTCTTCGGCTTTTCTACAGCTTTATTAATACCCCTGTCACTAAGCACTCACACTATACTATACTGTTCTACCCCCTATACCGGCGCCCCCGGAGCCCCCCCTCAACTAAATAAAGTTATTAACCCCTAAACCGCCACTCCCGGACCCCGCCGCAACTATAATAAATGTATTAACCCCTAAAACACCACTCCCGGACCCCGCCGCCACCTACATTATACCTATTAACCCCTATCCTGCCCCCCCTATACCGCCACCACCAATAATAAATTTATTAACCCCTATCCTGTGGATCCCGGACCTCGCCGCAACTAAATAAATTGTTTAACCCCTAAACTGCCGCTCCCAGACCCTGCCGCCACCTATATTAAATTTATTAACCCCTAATCTGCCCCCCTACACCGTCGCCACCTATATTAAATTAATTAACCCCTATCCTGCCCCCCTATACCGCCGCAACCTATAATAAAATTATTAACCCCTAAACCTAAGTCTAACCCTAACCCTAACACCCCTCTAACTTAAATATTAATTAAATAAATCTAAATAAAATTCCTCTTATTAACTAACACCTAGATTTGGAGTTTGGCGTTAGCCGTGAAAACCAGCGTTAGAGGCTCCTAACGCTGGTTTTAGGCTACCGCCGGTATTTGGAGTCACTAAAAATAGGGTCTAACGCTCACTTTTCAGCCGCGACTTTTCCATACCGCAGATCCCCTTACGTAAATTGCGTATCCTATCTTTTCAATGGGATCTTTCTAACTCCGGTATTTAGAGTTGTTTCTGAAGTGAGCGTTAGACATCTAACGACAAAACTCCAGCCGCAGGAAAAAAGTCAGTAGTTAAGAGCTTTCTGGGCTAACGCCGGTTCATAAAGCTCTTAACTACTGTACTCTAAAGTACACTAACACCCATAAACTACCTATGTACCCCTAAACCGAGGTCCCCCCACATCGCCGACACTCGAATACATTTTTTTAACCCCTAATCTGCCGACCGCCACCTACGTTATCCTTATGTATCCCTAATCTGCTGCCCCTAACACCGCCGACCCCTGTATTATATTTATTAACCCCTAACCTGCCCCCCACAACGTCGCCTCCACCTACCTACACTTATTAACCCCTAATCTGCCGACCGCAAAGCGCCGCCACCTACGTTATCCTTATGTACCCCTAATCTGCTGCCCCTAACACCGCCGACCCCTATATTATATTTATTAACCCCTAATCTGCCCCCCTCAACGTCGCCTCCACCTGCCTACACTTATTAACCCCTAATCTGCCGAGCGGACCTGAGCGCTACTATAATAAAGTTATTAACCCCTAATCCGCCTCACTAACCCTATAATAAATAGTATTAACCCCTAATCTGCCCTCCCTAACATCGCCGACACCTAACTTCAATTATTAACCCCTAATCTGCCGACCGGAGCTCACCGCTACTCTAATAAATGTATTAACCCCTAAATCTAAGTCTAACCCTAACACTAACACCCCCCTAAGTTAAATATAATTTAAATCTAACAAAATAATTAACCTCTTATTAAATATAATTATTCCTATTTAAAGCTAAATATACTTACCTGTAAAATAAATCCTAATATAGCTACAATATAAATTATAATTATATTATAGCTATTTTAGGATTAATAATTTATTTTTACAGGTAGCTTTGTATTTATTTTAACCAGGTACAATAGCTATTAAATAGTTAAGAACTATTTAATAGCTAAAATAGTTAAAATAATTACAAATTTACCTGTAAAAGAAATCCTAACCTAAGTTAAGAAACCTAACACTACACTATCAATAAATTAATTTAAATAAACCTACCTACAATTACCTACAATTAACCTAACACTACACTATCAATAAATTAATTAAATACAATTGCTACAAAATAAATACAATTAAATAAACTAGCTAAAGTACAAAAATTAAAAAAGAACTAAGTTACAAAAAATAAAAAAATATTTACAAACATAAGAAAAATATTACAACAATTTTAAACTAATTACACCTACTCTAAGCCCCCTAATAAAATAACAAAGCCCCCCAAAATAAAAAAATGCCCTACCCTATTCTAAATTACTAAAGTTCAAAGCTCTTTTACCTTACCAGCCCTGAACAGGGCCCTTTGCGGGGCATGCCCCAAGAAATACAGCTCTTTGCCTGTAAAAAAAAACATACAATACCCAAGCCCCCCAACATTACAACCCACCACCCACATACCCCTAATCTAACCCAAACCCCCCTTAAATAAACCTAACACTAAGCCCCTGAAGATGATCCTACCTTGTCTTCACCTGACCGGGTATCACACCGATCCGTCCAGAAGAGCTCCTCCGATGTCCTGATCCAAGCCCAAGCGGGGGGCTGAAGAGGTCCATGATCCGGCTGAAGTCTTCATCCAAGCGGGGCAGAAGAGGTCTTCCATCCGATTGAAGTCTTCATCCAAGCGGCATCCATCCGGAGCGAAGCGGCAGCATCCTGAAGACCTCCACCGCGGAACATCTATCCTGGCCGACGACTGAACAACGAATGACGGTTCCTTTAAATTACGTCATCCAAGATGGCATCCCTCGAATTCCGATTGGCTGATAGGATTCTATCAGCCAATCGGAATTAAGGTAGGAATATTCTGATTGGCTGATGGAATCAGCCAATCAGAATCAAGTTCAATCAAGTTCAATCAAGTTCAAGTTCATTAGGGGTTAAAAATAAAATGCAGGTGTCAGCGATAGCGGGGCGGCAGATTAGGGGTTAATAAGTGTAAGGTTAGGGGTGTTTAGACTCGGGGTACATGTTAGGGTGTTAGGTGCAGACGTAGGAAGTGTTTCCCCATAGCAAACAATGGGGCTGCGTTAAGAGCTGAACGCGGCTTTTTTGCAGGTGTTAGGTTTTTTTTCAGCTCAAACAGCCCCATTGTTTCCTATGGGGGAATCATGCACGAGCACGTTTTTTGAGAGATGGCACGGCTTGCGTAAGCAACTCTGGTATCGAGAATTGAAGGCTGCGTTAAATATGCTCTCTAACGCTACCTTTTTTGGAAGCCTAACGCATGCCTTTATGTGACTCTCAATACCAGAGTAATTTTTATGGTGCGGCCAGAAAAAAGCCGGCGTTAGTTTTTCGGGTCGTTACCGACAAAACTCCAAATCTAAGTGGTAATTAATCCTAATTTAAAACTAATACATACCTGGTAAAATTAACCCTAATATAGCTACAATCTAACTAATAATTATATTGTAGCTATTTTAAGAATTTATTTTTATTTTTAGCAGCATATTTCAATTTATTTTAACTAGGTACAATAGCTATTAAATAGTTATTAACTATTTAATAGCTACCTAGTTAAAATAAAGACAAATTTACCTGTAAAATAAAAACTAGCCTAAGTTACAATTACATCTAACACTACACTATCATTAAATACATTATTCCTATTTAAAACTAAATACTTACCTGTAAAATAAACCCTAAGCTAGCTGCAATGTAATAATAATAATACTTAATAATTAATAATTACATTGTAGCTATTTTAGGATTTATATTTATTTTACAGGTAACTTTGTATTTATTTTAACTAGGTAGAATAGTTATTAAATAGTTTATTAACTATTTAATAACATACCTAGATAAAAGAAATACAAAATTACCTGTAAAATAAATCCTAACCTAAGTTACAATTAAACCTAACACTACACTATCATTAAATAAATTAAATTAATTAACTACAAATACCTACAATTAAATTACAATTTAATAAACTAACTAAAGTACAAAAAATAAAAAACACTAAGTTACAAAAAATAAAAAAATATTACAAGATTTTTAAGCTAATTACACCTAATCTAAGCCCCCTAATAAAATAACAAAGCCCCCCAAAATAAAATAATGCCCTACCCTATTCTAAATTATAAAAGTTAACAGCTCTATTACCAGCCCTTAAAAGGGCCTTTTGCAGGGCATGCCCCAAAGTAATTCAGCTCTTTTGCCTTATAAAAACAAAATGCAACCCCCCCAACATTTAAACCCACCACCCACTTACCCCTACTCTAACCCACCCAACCCCCCCCCTTAAAAAAAACCTAACACTAACCCCCATGAAGATCTCCCTACCTTGAGTCGTCTTCAGCCAGACCGGCCACCGAATGGAACAGAAGAGGACATCCGGAGCGGCCGAAGTCATCATCCAAGGGGCGTGAAGAGGTCATTTCCATCCGATAGAAGTCTTCATCCATACGGCGTCTTCAATCTTAGCTATAGTGCTGATAACTACAGCGAATCAGCCTCGCCACAAATACGCTGCGGAATTCCAGCGTATTTGAGGTTGATGGCTTGATAACTAGAGGCCTCTGTGTTTACCAACCTCAAATGGAAGTGTATATCCCTCATGAATCCACCACCCTTTCTGTAAAAGAATGCTTCCTCAAATTTCTCCTGAATCCGCTATCCCTTTAACTTTAGATTGTGACCCCTTGTTTTGGCATTTTTTTTCAGCTTCTATTTTATTAAGTCCCTTCATATATTTGAGGTTTCTATCATGTCACCTTTTTCCCTTCTATCCTCTAAACTATACATATTTAGATCATGGAGTTTTTTTTGTATGTTTTATATTTTAGACCATGTACATTTTAGTAGCCCCCTCCTTTTGGACAGTTCTAGTTTATTTATATCTTTCTGAAGATATGGTCTCCAGAACTGTACACAGTATTCCAGATTTGGTCTAACTAATGATCTGTAAAGTGGCATAAGAACCATGCTATTTCGGCTACTAATACCTCTTCCAATGCAACAAGCATTCGACTGGCCTTACTGGCTGCACTGCTGCATTGTGTACCAATTTTAAATCATCTGAAATAATAATTCCAAAAGTCCCTTTCTTCTTTTGATCACAGTCAGTAATGTACAATGAGACTATAATTGGCCTTTGGGTTTTTGGATCCAATATGCATAATTTTGCTCTTGATAATATTAAATTTCAGATCCCATTTATTTGACCAGGTCCTCTAGTTTTTTAATATCACATTACATTTTGATCAACACCTCCTGGAACATCTACAGACATTTTTTCCCCCTTAAAAATCTATTTTAAAGGAAACTAATGTATACTAATGAATTTCGTTAGTATATATTCTTTTCTTTAAATTTAGTTAGTGCATCCGTAGGATATTCATTTTTCTGAAAAATGAAACAAATATCTTTATTTTTATTACAAATATTCATTTGTAATGAAACAAATGCACAAGCCTATTTTTAATGAATTTCACAGGGAGCAATATTAGTCGGTTCAATGTGCTTGTATTAATAATGGTAATTTTAGTGTTGCGCCTTGAGCACAACGTAAAATACTGCTGTAAAATTGAGTGCTTTTTGAGACCTGTAAACCATTATCACTAACAAATTTGCATAATAAGAAATATGAAATGCTTTGCAAATAAAGGCGAATTTTTTTGCCACCCCCCACTTGATATCTAGGCCTTAGTCATATAACATATTTTTTAGCAAAAATATCACAACCAATTAGCACATTGAAGACATTTTAAAGACTAAGGAATGATCATATTATAACATACTACAATCCAATGATCCAGTGCAAACAGCATTTTGTTATTTTTTTTTCAGAAAAGTGGATTTGACAAGTACAGGTTTTCTCTCTGCTCCAGCGGGACAGCCCTCTCAAATTACTTTGTTTTCTTGATATCCTTTGTTTAAAGGAATATCTAGGTAGGCTCAAGAGCAGCAATGGATTACTGGTAATTGGTGACTACACACATACACCTCATGCCATTGGTTCTTCAGATGTGTTTAGCTAGGTTCAATAATACCTTGTTGTCTTGGAGCTGGCTTTGTAGTGGTTAAAATATAGTTATATGCAAGCAACAGTTCAATAATCACAATTCTCTAAAACATTAATGGTTAGATTACAAGTTGAGCGCTAAATTATCACCAGTCCGCAAATGGCCAATTTGCTTGCGGTTGCCATATAGCGCTCAGAAAATTAACCAACTTACTCCCTTCCCTGTGCTTTAGTTCTGGTGCTATGCATGATTGCATCACGAACGAGACTCTATTGGAGCCTATGGAAGCGTGCTCTTGTGAGCACAATGCTTCCCAGCAATGCAAACGCGAGCTCACGTTTGCATTGCTGTTAACTTGTGTTAAAGTGGAGTGTTAATATCGCTTTCTATTATATATTTAGGCTCCCTTGTAATGTATCCCTAAGACATTTTCTTTTGCACTTTTACATCCCTTTAATAGTATTTAAACTGTCATTTTGTTGGTAGACATCGTACATTTTTTACAGTTAAGGGAAAAGTCTTTGACATGCTTCTTGATTACACTTACGTCATCTGCTGTGGTTAGTCAGTAACCATGGCCAGATTGTTATCCGATGGACATTTGTCCGACTGACATTTGTGCGATGGATAATAAATCTGACAGACAAATGTCCATCGGATAACAGTCTTAGTACGACCAAATGTGTCTAATTCTACTCACGCATTCGACCCATGAAATGTTAAAAACACGTTGTGGGCGGTCCGACCAATGGTTAGGTTACCAGAGGCAGTTGTGACACCCGAGGCACTGATTAAAACAGAACTCTCTGTCCACTCGGAATATAATCTCTTGGATATATGTCTGATAAACAAATGTGCTTTGACATTCTGTTGATGGGTCTTTTTGGTCTTATCTACCGTCAGTAACATATAAAATGAGCTCTTACACTGACCTGTGTAGCATGTTTCAGGGTCGGTTTCTTCTGCAGGATGCACTTTATATCTCTAGAGAAGTTTTCAGAGATAAACTGCAGTGAATGTTAGGTAAACAAACAATAAAAGTATATTGCAAAAGCTGTTTTTTTTAAAACAAAATTAAATTTAACAAAAAAACATAAAGGTATATACTGATATTTAACAAATTTTCAAAAATGAACAAATTTGAACAAATCCTAAAACATTGTTTTATGAACATAAATAGTATGTGAGTATTAGGTAACCTCACTTTAATGAGGAACTTTTTATAAAATGTATCATTTCTTCTTCTTTAATATATTTATAAATAAGATGATGTACAACTGCTTTAATGAGACCCCAAAACACTTTGGGATAGTTAATATGAAATGTTTTATTATAAGAATAAATTGCTGTCATTATTTCTTTGCTTTTTATTCCTGTTAATTTAAAGTTTCAGTCTAAGCAAAAATTAAACCTTTCATGATTAAGATAGGGCATGCAATTTTAAACAACTTTCCATCAAAATGGCTTTGTTTCTCTTGGGTATCGTTTTTGAAGGTTTAAACCCAGGTAAACTCATAAACAGATTTCTAGGTTGTTGAATAACCTCTTATCTAAGGGCATTTTGACACTTTTTAACAGGTAGACAGTGCTAGTTCATATGTGCCATATAGATAGTATGTATTGGGTACATGTAAAGCACGGCTAATCACCCGTAAGGGTCTCCAGGCGCTGCTCCTTTTATCAACCTTGGAAAGATGTAAGGCTGAGTGGACCTCACTGGGGATCAAACCTGCAACCCTCAGCCACAGTGCCTTAGAATGCTGACCTATCTGTCATAGCATAGTGAGTCAGCACTAAATGGCTAAAATGCAAGTCTATCAAAAGCACTTAAATAAGGGGATAGTCTGCAGAGGCTTAGATACAGGTCATCACAGAGTTTTGTTGGTTATGCAAAACAGGGGAATGGGTAATAAAGGGATTTTCTTTCTTTTTAAACAATAAAACATTTCAACTAGACTGTCCCTTCAAGTAAGAAAATTGTGAATTTTCTAAATGATAATTGGATAATTTAGGCATTGTAGTTTATGCAATCTAGTAACAAATTTAAAATTGACTTGAATTTGCCAGCCCCCTGTATCATGTGATAGCCATCAGCCAATAACAGACTAATATATGTATGCACTGTATACTCTTGCACATGTTCAGTAGGAGCTGATGCCTCGGAAAGTGTGCATATAAAAAGTTAAATAAGTAGATAATAGAAGGTCTCTTAAAACTGCATGTTCTATCTGAATGTCAGGTTTTTTTCCCTGATCTGTTTGCCATATGCTGCTGGCAGCCATTTTACTCACCGCTCTTCCTGACTCCTGGTGCACACTGTATGATGCTGCTCATTTCCTGCACTTCCTTTTATGGCCAGACTGGTGTACATCATCCGTGTGAGACAGGATGCAGTCTCAGAATTGTGATGTCATCACTTATTATTTAAAGGGCCTCTGTTCAGTATGCTTTGCCCTTGTGTTGTCTCAGACCTGTTTGTGAGAGCTCCTGTGTATTACCTGGCTGTCTGACGTCCCTTCTGGTTCCTGATCCCTGGCTTGTTCCTGACTCTGCTGTTCTCCTTGTTCCTGATTCCGGCTCGTCTGACTATTCGCTTTGGCTCCTAACTTGGCTCGTCCTAACTTGTCTCGTTTTGATTCCTGGCTTGTTATTTGACTTGTGGACTTTTTATTATTTTTTGCTATTAATAAAGGTGTGATTATTTTTGCCCTTCTTGTCTCAGTCTGATTCGTGGCACCCTGACACTGAATCATGTAAGTTTAATTTTGACTTTAGTGTGTCTTTAATATAATTTAAAAAACACATCTATATATTTTTCTCATGCTAATTATGTCCAGTAATTTTTTAGTGTTTTATTTACCTTTAAATGCACAAACTTTTATGTTATAATAAATACAAATGACAGAATCTCAATATTTATTTGGATGGGTGTGAAATTTGAAATAGTTAAAAAAAATAAGCTTTTACATTATATGGCTCTTTAATTCAGTTCAATAGCTCTTTATTCTGAAGTTGACTATACTGTACACTTTTAGCCATTAAAAATAGCTGACTTTGCAGTTGCTGTACACATTAAAATAGTTTACCAGAGTAGCTCACATCAGGATCACATTGCTGGCCCTATGGACCATAAGCAATAAACAGCACGTTTAGCACACCTACTCTAAGCTGCTTAAGTAAATCTTTCTATACTAGCCAGAGGAGATGAAAAAGTAAATCTTGTTGAAACAGGGAACAAGGGAATCTTAACCCCTTTGTCAACAATGTGTCAGTCAATGTGTCAGTGTATAAGCAGGTTAACTTACACATCTGTCAATGAAATTTCATTCATATCCTAGGTCTAAAAGCTTCCAGGGTCTCTGACATCACGGATGTTGAGGGTCACTGCTAAATGCATCCTGTTGGTTTTGTATCCTTCTTGGATATCACTCCTATTCATTTCTAATTCCCATTACATTCCCTGATTATTCAATGGTGTAAAATATTTTATGTATATATGTGAAAATTATTTTTTTTAATTATAGTCAACTTCTTTTTTTCCCATAATTTCATCTGTGCAATACTCATATACTGAGATCTTGAAAAATGCTCATTAACGCTCGAATGATATAGAGAGATGTAATGATGTCACTGTAGCCCTAAATCTAATTCTAAATAAACCTAGAACTCTCCAAGTGCTGCTACAACCCTCTTGGTATCTACCAGCTGCTTGAACCTCCAATTACCCTCAGTATATGGACACCCATAGGGAGTATCCCTATTCTGCTGAGCTCTGCAAATAAATAAAATAATAATAATAATAAAAAATAATGATTCCATAAGGGAAATGTATCTTTTTTGTATTTAAAGGGACATTAAAATAATTTTTGCCTTTGGATTAGTGTATATCAGTATCATAACCCTCTAAAGACAGGCAGCAGTTTGCATCTTAAAGACCAAGAAAATTTTCAGCATCATGAAATGGTTTTGATTAAACAGGAATTTATGCTTTTGTTATTTTATATGGCCCCACCAAATGTTACATATAATTGTTTTGTATTTAATATACTGTATAAATTAAAAAAAAACAAAAAAAAAACGGGGGCGGAGCTTGGCCGCTTTGAGAGATGGCTCGCGGTGAAAGAATAGCTCCTAGGCCCACATCTCTAAGCCCAAACAAAAATAGCCTCACACAGCGCCTAAACACACTCAGGAGAGAGGGCTTAATACCCCAAGACCCTGCAAATGGAACGGCTCGCCCGCTGCATACTCCGTGCTACTGTAACAGCTAAGCGACGGAGCGAGCGGGTCACCCAGAGGAGGAAGCAGCGCCATCTTAATGTCAGGCCTGGTGGCAGGGCGGAGGCAGCTAACGCACCTGCACGGCCGAAGTTATCTCTGGGCGGTGGACTCCTTCACTGCATAGGGGTGAGAACGGCCATACACGGCTGGGACACATGCGCTGCAGCCACAGACCGGCTGATGTCTTTCTGACCGGTAAGCAAACGCTGACACCCATCGCTACTAGCAATGCAGTAGCAGTGATTACACACTTAGCCCCATAAACGGTCCTGAAGATACAGCCGTCCTGCCGCACAGCACAACATATAGCAGGCCTATAAGCTGCAATAACCACCACCGGGGCCACAGAAGCAGTGATATACACACAGCACAAGCGGGTACCATACCCAGGCCATACCATAGGCTTCAAGCAAAGTCCCTATCAAGCCTGCATTGGTCCTGCTCCTGAAATCTAAATAAATCGCCACACCAGGGAGGCAGTGCCTTCATTCCAGAGACAGTATCCAGACACTAGATAGCACTGCCCCACAGCCTGCAAGGGAAGAGGAACATTAGAGCAGACAGAACTCCAATGCCTGCCCGCAAACCACCTAAACCTGACGGGCTGTCAAGCTCAAAAATGCTGCAAAATTACCTCAGACAGCCTGAAGCAGGATCACTGCCCCAGAGTGAAAACCCAAGCAATAGCACTACCAGAGAAACTGATCAGAGCGCCACGCTGTTACCACACTCCACTTCATACCTCACAAAAGAAGACTTAAAATCACTATGTAGAAAAGAAGATGTAAAAGAAATAGTTTCAGAGGTCAAAAACTGGTACGGCGAGCTAAAAAAGGACATTTCAAGGGTGACACAGAGAGTTACAACATTGGAAGAAAGCCACGAAGTTGCCTTTAATGACATACAACACATCTCCCGAATAGCTTATGAACAAGACGAAACTATCCAACACCTTATGGACAGGGTGGAGGACTTAGATAATCGAGGTAGAAGGAACAATCTGAGAAAACGGGGCATACCCGAAAGCATCCAACCCAATGCTCTGGAGGGATGCCTACAGGACCTCTTCCGCACCCTCAAAGGCGATAACAGCTCACCGGAGATCCAAATCGAGAGGGCACACAGAGCTCTGCGGGCGAAGCCACCCCCTAAAGCCCCGCCAAGGGACGTTATCCTTAAAATTTTGCACTTCAAAGGTAAAGAAGAGATATTAAAGCTGTCCAGGCAGAAGAAAGACTTTACGCATGCAGGAAACAAAATCCAGATCTTCGCTGACCTAAGCCCTGCCACCCTGCAGAAGAGAAGAGAGTTATCTTATATAACCACCACTCTACGAGATCAAAATATTCTGTATAGATGGGGCTTCCCGGTCAGCATCATAGCAACTAGAGGAGACACAACTGCGGTGTTCAAGCACAAAGAAGATCTCCCAAGATTTTGTGAAGCATTGAGGATTTCCATCAAACACATTGACTCCCCTCCTGACAACCCATCGGATTTGTATGCTTCCCGATCCAGACCACGGCCTTCCCGCGAGGAAACTCGTGGAGAGGCCACTAATGCTCAACAACTCCCTGCTCCAGATAAAGACTCTAATCCTGGGGACTGAAATTTAAAATTTGAAATCTTATCAACCCCTCTCTCCTGGGACTGATCTAAAAGCTTCATTTAGAAGGCTACAGGTCGTATGTTTACTTTATTGTATTAAAATGTTTACATTTTCATTATGGGCTAGAGATGTGGGATACTTCCCACTCTGTTACTGTATTCTCTCTACTTTACTGAGGGTTTTTTCTTTTGCTGAGGGTTTGAGAATTTCTCTGGGTAAAGTGTCTGACAGTCCATACGATACACAAACCCTAATTTTTCTCTTTTCCCTACAGGTTAATGTTATATTGTTTACAAGTTTTGAATATATCTGATATAGCATTCTTGTTTTTATGTGTGTGTGGCTCCGGGGGGGGCTCCTTCTTGACGACACGCTGGTGACAGACCTTACCGGTGTGACTGTCTCCCATTCACAAATCTTCAGAGTTCCTCACATTTTGGACAGCCTGCTCAGTCACAAATGGCAGACACTCACACACATAAGGCTCAACCCATCACACTCATAACAATCAACGCCAAAGGACTGAACAGCCCAGAGAAATGTTCGGTAGCTTTCAGACAATTACACCAGGCTAAGGGGGATATAATTTTTATCCAAGAAACGCACTTCCAGAGAGGCAGGGAACCAAAATACACTAACAACCAGTACAGAACGGCCTTCTTGGCCTCAGGTAAAAGCAAAAAGGGAGGAGTGGGCATCTGGATACGCAACTCCATTAAATTCCAGCCTAAACATGTAGAAAAAGACACAAACGGCAGGTACATTATAGTAACAGGCCTCCTCTTTGACCGCTCTGTGACGCTTGTAAATGTATATCTCCCAAACTCAGATCAACATGTAGTTTTCAAGCAGCTAACCCAGCTACTGCTCGAACATATGTCAGGCATACTATTACTGGGAGGAGACCTCAACCTCACACTCGACCCTACCCTTGACACATCCACTAGGAAGACCAATGTACCGAAGAGGACAATTAAAGCTCTGACAGCACATATACAACAGCTTAAACTGCATGATGTGTGGAGACATATTAATCCATCCACACGTGACTATACCTTTTATTCACATCCCCACCGTACTTACTCAAGAATTGATTACATATTGAGTGACCAGCTGGGACTGTCTTTGATAGACAACTCCAATATACTTCCAACGACGTGGTCAGACCACGCTCCGGTAACATGTAAGCTAGATTGGCCAACCTCCCCGGTATTACCCTTCATCTGGAGACTAGACGAATATCTTTTGAACAATCCACTGATCAAACTAGATATAGACACTACACTAGGGCATTACTTCCAAGAAAACACAGATGACAGCATCACTCCTACCACCCTGTGGGAAGCGCACAAATGTGTAGTGAGGGGAGACTTCATTAAGCACAAGTCCAGGGAGGTAAGGGATAACAGACAATTTCTGAACTCTACCCTGGCCCAAATCAAATACTGGGAAACAGAGCACAAAAAGAAACCATCCTCCGCATCCATCCTGGGGCACCTCACACAGGTCAGATCTGACCTCAAGAATTACTTAAATAAAATGTACCAGCGTAAAACTGCTATACTTAAACAACAGTACTATGACACCAACGACAAAGCAGGAGCATCTCTAGCGAGAGCTCCTAGACGTAAACAGTTGAATATGCATGTACACTCCATACAAGACGGGGAGGGACACAGCCACAGGGATAGCAAACAAATAGCAGAAACATTTAGACGTTACTACGAAAAATTATACAACTTAGAAACTGATTGCACACAAGACGACATAGACAGATTCTTGGGAGATGTGGATCTCCCCTCGCTCTCAACAGGCGACTCGGAGACCCTAGAGGCTCAAATCACACCAGCCGAAATAAAAATGGCCATCAAAAGCATGCCTAACGGGAAAAGTCCTGGCCCCGACGGTCTCAGTGTTAAATATTATAAAAGCTACATCCATCATCTCCTAACTCCCCTTACCTCTGTCTTTAACTCCCTTTTAGAGGGCAATGGTTTTACAGAACAAATGCTAAAGGCATACATAACTGTTCTCCCCAAGGAAGGCAAAAAACCGGATCGTCCGAAAAATTTCCGTCCCATTTCCCTGCTGAATGTGGACTTAAAAATATATGCAAAGGTGTTAGCCACCAGAATAAACAAGTTGCTCCCGACATTGATCCACTCTAACCAAGTGGGCTTTGTCCCCGGCAGGGAAGCTCGGGACAATACCCTAAAAATACTACAGCTGATCTCTTATGCTCAGCTTCATGGGTTCCCAATGGCCCTGGTCTCAACGGATGCCGAAAAGGCATTTGACAGGGTCCATTAGGGGTTCCTGAGAGCAACCATGATCAAGATGGGGTTTAGTGTAAAATTCATAGCACGCATCTTCTCTTTATACAAAAAACCCACTGCCCAAGTCAAAGTAAACGGACTGCTGTCTGATAACTTCTGCATACAGAATGGGAAGAGACAAGGGTGTCCACTCTCGCCCATCTTGTTTGCCATTTCAATAGAGGCACTGGCGCAGAAGATACGCTCCGACAACCAGATTCAGGGCATCGAGACGGGGACCGCCGAGCATAAGCTCGCGCTCTATGCAGATGACATCCTGCTTACCCTTACGGAAGTGGACACCTCACTCCCTAAGGTATTAGAGACTTTCAAAGACTATGGTAAAGTGTCCAACTTCCACCTTAACCTTAGCAAATCAGAATTACTAGACGTCACCTATAATGCTGAATGGTTGCCGAATGTCATTTTGAACTGCCCTCTGAAGAGGCAACACTCAAAAATGAAATACCTTGCATATATCTCTCCCCCGATCCGCTAGTACTGTTCCAAGCCAACTACAAGACCTTGGAAAATAATCTTACCTCAGATCTGTCCAGCTGGAAAAACAAGTCGATCTCCTGGCTGGGGCGAATCGGAGTGATAAATATGAATGTGCTGCCTAGACTCCTCTATTTGTTGCAAACAACACCGATACCATTGCCACCAGGATACCTGGAGAGAATCCAAACCCTTATAGAACAATATATCTGGAAAGGTATCAGGCCGAGGGTGGCTAGGTGGTCCATTCATCTACAAAGAGACAGGGGAGGGTTGGGCGTTGCAAATATCTCAGTGTATAAACAAGCAATAGCTTTACATAGGCTATTAGATTGGTGCCATAATGATATACACAAAGATTGGATCAAGCTAGACCGAGATATTTTGAATACAGACAATGTAGGCCCCCTCGCTTGGCTAGAACCAAAACATAGACCAAAGGCCACGACCTCTTACCCTCTACTTTCTGACTTCTTCTCCACATGGGACAGGTTACTTAACACCTCCACAAACATATCTACAAGAGTGTCCCCGCTCCTTCCTATTTATAATAATCCCTCGTTGCCCTGGGATCTTAAAGGCAAAAGAACCAATGAACATGACCATATGACAGACCGGGTGTGGTACATGATAGCCGTCACAAACTCAAAGACCTGGACAGGATCAGGGAGGACACACCACACATCTCACTGACTTGGTTCTCACACAACCAACTTGGGCATTTTCTCTCTACACACCAACACAAACATCAACTGGGGAGACCACTGACTCCTTTCGAGTCTCTATGCATGCAAGACTCGCCTATTAGTCATGCAATATCCAAAATGTACAAGCTTCTTCTAATAGATGACACTCAAACACTCCCCTCATACACCAAGGCGTGCGGGAGGGAATTACATTCAGATATCTCCCATCAGGAGTGGCAGAGAGCTTTCGATCACACAAAGCAATCCTCAATATCAGCTAGGGTACAAGAGTCTAACTATAAACTCTTATCCCGGTGGTATCTCACACCAAACAGACTGCAATCCATATATAAGACTGCTTCACGGAAGTGCTGGAGGGAGTGCGGAGGCGAGGGCTCCTTGTCCCATATCTGGTCAGGATGTCCCGAACTTGACTCATACTGGACGGGGATACTTACCCATATAAAAGACATAATAGGCCACACCTTACACAATGACCTCAAAATACTACTCTATATGTCCCTTCCCAAGCTAGAGAATAAGATCTCTAAAGCTCTATTGATGGTTATGCTGAACAGTGCCAAACTGTTATTACCTAGGTACTGGAAATCCAGGACAGTCCTGACTGTAGCGGAATGGAGAAAGGAGGTCTCCACACATCTTAATCTGGAAAGCTACCACCACCTCACGCATGACACATTAGATATACATGACCAAATGCTGACAATGTGGACCTCCAGCACAGATGCTCTGACAGGATAGACCATAGCGTCTACACAGACCTAGCCCCTCCCCCCCCACCCCCCCGGAGGCTACGCACTAACTATATTGCTAACATTATCTGTAACACATATGATGCTGCTACATCTTACATTGTTATTACCTGACTATGTCTTATCAATGTTTACTTGGTTTCCTTATACCCCAGTTGGAAGTGGGGTGGCGGAGGTTGGACTTTTGGACATTCTATACACCTCCTTACCCCACCACACCCCAAGCTTTATATTCCTGTAAGCTCGGCTCAGGCCAAGCTCCATCTGGAAATCTCTTTCTTTACAACTGTAAGATGCAGATAAAACATGTCTTTGTTGTTTATTCCCTACCCTATAATGCATCATTTTGCTGTGTTTTTTTGTATCCTTTTTATCTCTTTCAATAAAGCTCTTTGAAACCAAAAAAAACAACAAAAAAAACAAAACAAAAAAAAAACACTTTGTCTGGTTTCAGAAGTGTACCAGTGCGCAGTTGGGGCAACACTAATTCTATTTGCAAGGTTGCTGTGAGAGTCAGGGGGCCAGCTGTGAATGAAGCCAAAGCTTGGGGTCTGCGCTAAGAGGAATTAAATTTTACTGCTGACAGTGAAGGGTGCGATGTGTATTCTGCTATGTTGAGTAGAGCTATTTGTGACCTGGACATCAGAAGTGACCCTTGAGCTGTTTTGGCAGTCTGGTGCTTGGTTACCCTGTATGGAAGTCCTGGCGTTGTTGTTCCTGCATGTACCTTCAATCCTGACCCTGGTGCGTTTCCTAGTTTATGCTTCTTGTCTCACCCTTGCCTGTTTTTCCTGGCTGCTGACCTAAGGAATGGTACTTGGGATTACTCTCATGCTTTACCCTTTTGCTCTGACATTTGGTTCCTGTCTGTTTACCTGATACTGGACCCTGACATGTCTACTGACTACTCCTCAATAACCTCCTGACTACTGGTTCCTGCTACTATCCACTGGCAGCTGATTCAATCCTGTACCCTCCACGGGCCTGCAAAACATCTCCAGGTTCCAAGCTAACAACCAACTAGGGAGTGCAGGGGAAAAAAATAGTTTCAGATTAAATTTTAACAACAAGTATTCGAGTAAATTTGTTTCCCCAAAATATTTGTTCCTTGCACTCTTAGGTTTTTGATTTGTTTCAAAGTAAAGAAAATCTAATTTTCATTAAACATGTATATTCGTTTTTTGTTAAAACAAATGTAAAAGTTTCGAAGCAACAGGTGAAACATTCACCTGTAGCTACAAACTTACCGTAATGCTCTTTGGAGACCTTGATAGCTGCCCCTCTTCTTGTCAGAGCCCTGGGTGCCGAGCACGCTAAGCCTCCTGTTAGCGTGGCCAGAGAGAATCGGATTAGGATAAGTATAAAGCATTAAAAATGTATTTTAAAGGAAACAAATTTTGTGAGTATTTTTTTTTTCTTTAAATTTCGTTTCCACTAATCCTCTAGTCCAGGACGATTAAGAAATTGCATTGGACAAATCAAAAGAGTTGCTTTTTTAAACTGCTTAATTTATTGAGCATAATATTGTAATGTATGTTTAAAACATACCCCTATATAATTTCACCTAAGCAGCATATTTGGCCCTTAGATATTAACTATAGGGTGATGATGAACTCTAAAGGGCAGGTCAGTAAATTTAGTAAGAAGAAAGAGAGGGCGCCGCATAGTGTGAAATTGTTTCAATATAATGTGATACAGATGTAGACAGGTAATGCACTTACCAAAAGGTGTGGTACTATGCTGTGACCAGTACAATCTCGCCTGCTAGCACTTAATACAGTGGCTAGTACACTGCCAGACTAGATCCTTCCTGGAGAACACCCTCCTTGCTGTAAGAGACGGCTACCAAAGGGATCTTCAGTGTGGCTGTAAAGAAATCCTTGTTTTGCAACTTTTGAAAACTTGTTCAAAATCGTTGCATAAATTAGTGTAAACAACTTCCAGTGTTAAAAGATTTAAAAGGCTTTATTATAACGCGTTTCTCAACCTCCAAGGGTCGTTTCATCAGATATCAAAGCGAATAAAAACAATTCTACATTTTGACATTATATACATCTTTGTTGATAAAAAACGGAAGTTGTAACAAAATTCTTAAACCAATAGAATGCATTGCAAAAAACATACTGGGAAACCAATTAGGGAATCACAGCTGTTGTAGTTAAATTCACTTAGTAAATGTTGAAATGAAAAACTTGTTTGCAATTGTTAGGAACTTGTTTGCTGTTGAATGTTAATGAAAAACAACAAAAACTTAAAACTTAAATCAGCTGTATGAATCAGCCGATGGGCTGGCCTTGAATTGCCAATGTTACAAACACAAAGTTGATACATAGCCCATAAAGAAAATATAACGGACATTTTCCATGTTATAAATTTGTTAATAAATTTGTTAAACACATCAGAAATAAACATATGATTATCCTAGTTGCTAAGAATATTTTTAAAAGATTAGCACTCAAGTAATCTTGCACTCGGGGCTGTTGCAAAATATAACCAACACATTATAGATCTCTTGTAAACATTGAAAATGGACATGTAATTATCCTCATTGATAGACATAGTTTTGAAGATCAGCACACGAATGGTCATAAATTCGTGGCTGTTACATAATTGAACATAAACACAATATCGATCTGTTATAAACATTAAAAGCAGGGATAAGATTATAGATCTCTTATATACATTGAAAATGGACATATAATTATCCTCATTGATAGACATAGTTTTAAAAAACAGCACACGAGTGACCATAAATTTGCGGCTGTTACATAGTTGAACATAGACACAGTATAGATCTGTTATAGACATTAAAAGCAGAAATAAGATCATCCTTATTGATAGACATTTTTTTTTATTAAAAAAAAGCTCAAGAGTTGTCAAAGAATCGCGGCTATTATATGATATTGCATAAACATGAATGTAGGTTGATCCTACTTCGAAAAAATGTACTAATGGTTATGAGCCTAAGAGATACCCATGTTTTACTAAGATCCTAATCAGAGGATCATGTTGAGGCAAATTATAAACCGGAGCCAAGTATTGGATATAATGTGAGTAAGCTTAAGTTGTCCAGAGGTATAAACTGTAGTAATACTGATAGATGATAGAGCAGTGTACACTTATGGATATAGTGTGCGTGCGCCTTTTTTGTTCCAAGATATGTACTATAGTGATACTAATGGATAATTAATTAGTGTGCACTATGTACTGATGACTTGATGTATACCTAATCGTGATAATTATCTGAAAAGTGGGTAGTGTTAAAGTTCGTTGTGTAATGCAAAAAAACGTGTTTTGTAAAATGAATATATACTTGTCAAACTAAAAAGAAGATGCAATAGAAATTACCCAGCACATACATCACTGCCGCAGCCATAGAATGTTTTATAATATAAATATATCTTTGTTATACTCAAAAAAATATAATGTGATAGAAATCAATAAAAATCAATATTACTCACATAAATTTGTTAAATATGGTAATATATCTAACTTGATGATGATTTTTCAAAATCTGTGTTGTTATATGAATATGTCCCTGTAATAATTTGTTATATATGTGTACCTATAAGTTTTAAGTTTTTGTTGTTTTTTCATTAACATTCAACAGCAAACAAGTTTTTCATTTCAACATTTACTAAGTGAATTTAACTACAACAGCTGTGATTCCCTAATTGGTTTCCCAGTATGTTTTTTGCAATGCATTCTATTGGTTTAAGAATTTTGTTACAACTTCCGTTTTTTATCAACAAAGGTGTATATAATGTCAAAATGTAGAATTGTTTTTATTCGCTTTGATATCTGATGAAACGACCCTTGGAGGTTGAGAAACGCGTTGTAATAAAGCCTTTTAAATCTTTTAACACTGGAAGTTGTTTACACTAATTTATGCAACGATTTTGAACAAGTTTTCCAAAGTTGCAAAACGAGGATTTCTTTACAGCCACACTGAAGATCCCTTTGGTAGCCGTCTCTTACAGCAAGGAGGGTGTTCTCCAGGAAGGATCTAGTCTGGCAGTGTACTAGCCACTGTATTAAGTGCTAGCAGGCGAGATTGTACTGGTCACAGCACAGTACCACACCTTTTGGTAAGCGCATTACCTGTCTACATCTGTATCACATTATATTGAAACAATTTCACACTATGCGGCGCCCTCTCTTTCTTCTTTCTTAAACAGCCACATCCCTGCTCTCTGGGAACAAGAGGAGCTGCCTGCATAAAAGCAATGAGCAAAACACAACCATTCAGCAACAGACTTTTACCTTTTGAGGCATTACAGCCATTTATCCTAGTAAGATATACTCGATAAGGGACTAAGTCAGCTTGGTAATATCATTATTCAATGTTCTAATTTTCCTTTATTTTTTCATATTTGCTTATTATCATTTAATATGTCTGTCTTTTGTGATATCCTTTACCCATAAATAGCGTGCCTTTTTTTCCCTTTCCTGGGGATATTACAGTAAATTTAGTAATTCATGTTGCTTTATTCAACTATTATTTAAATATTTAAAGGGACAGTCTAGTATAAATTACACTTTCATTATTCAGATAGGACTTTTAATTTTAATCAACTTTACAATTTACTTTTATCATTAAATTTGCTTTTTTTCTCTTGGTATTCTTAGTTTAAACTAAACATAGGTAGGCTCATATGCTAATTTCTAAGCCTTTGAGGGCTGCCTCTTATCACATGCTTTTTAAATCTCTTTTCAACACAAAGAGACAGAAAGTACACGTGGGCCATATAGATAACACTGTGTTCAGGCACAGGGGGTTATTTAAGATTTAGCACAAAACAATGCTAAATTTAAGACAATAGATAATAAACAGTCACAGTCATGTGATCAGGGTGCTGGAAGAAGGTTCCTAGATACAAAGTAATCACAGAGGTAAAAAGTATATTAATATAACTGTGTTGCTTATGCAAAACTGGGGAATGGGTAATAAAGGGATTATCTATCTTTTAAAACAATAACAATTCAATGGTAGACTGTACCTTTAATTTGTGATGTTCTCAGTGTTGAATGTGGTGTCATATATTTTAAAATATATTATGTCTCTGATGGTTTAAAACAATATAAATCATGTAGCCACTATTGCATTATTATTATCATATATCTATGTTTATCTATCTGTCATCTCCCTATCTATCTATCTATCTATCTATCATCCATCTATCTTCTATCTATCTATCTATCTACAATATATATATATATATATATATATATATATATATATATATATATATATATATATATATATATATATATATATATACAGTATCTCACAAAAGTAAGTACACCCATCACATTTTTGTAAATATTTTATTATATCTTTTCATGTGACTACACTAAAGAAATGACACTTTGCTACAATGTAAAGTAGTGAGTGTACAGCCCCTGTATAACAGTGTAAATTTGCTGTCCCCTCAAAATAACTCAACACACAGCCATTATTGTCTAAACAGTTGGCAACAAAAGTGAGTACACCCATAAGTGGAAATGTCCAAATTGGGCCCAAAGTGTCAATATTTTCTGTGCCCACCATTATTTTCCAGCACTGCCGTAACCCTCTTGGGCATGGAGTTCACCAGAGCTTCACAGGTTGCCACTTCCACTCCTCCATGACGACATCACAGAGCTGGTGGATGTTAAAAACCTTGCGCTTCCCTACCTTCCATTTGAGTATGCCCCACAGATGCTCAATAGGGTTTTGGTGTGGAGACATACTTGGCCAGTCCATCACCATTACCCTCAGCTTCTTCAGCAAGGTAGTGGTCGTCTTGGAGTTGTGTTTGGGGGCATTATCATGTTGGAATACTGCCCTGCGGCCCAGTTTCTGAAGGCAGGGGATCATGCTCTGCTTTAGTATGTCACAGTACAGGTTGGCATTCATGGTTCCCTCAATGAACTGTAGCTCCCAAGTGCCGGCAGCCCTCATGCAGGCCCAGACCATGACACTCCCACCACCATGCTTGACTCTAGGCAAGACACACTCACCTGGTTGACGCCACACACGCTTGACACCATCTGAACCAAATAAGTTTTTCTTGGTCTCTTTAGACCACAGGACATGGTTCCAGTAATCCATGTCCTTAGCCTGCTTGTCTTCAGCAAACTGTTTGCATGCTTTCTTATGCATCATCTTTAGAAGAGGCTTCCTTCTTGGACGACAGTCATGCAAACCAATTTGATGCAGTGTGCAGCGTATGGTCTGAGCACTGACAGGCTGACCCCCCAACCCTTCAACCTCTGCAGCAATGCTGGCAGCACTCATACGTCTATTTCCCAAAGACAACCTCTGGATATGACGCTGTGCATGTGCACTCAAATTCTTTGGTTGACCATGGCGAAGCCTGTTCTGAGTGGAACCTGTCCTATGAAACCGCTGTATGGTCTTTCCCACCGTGCTGCAGCTCAGTGTCAGGGTCTTGGCATTCTTCTTATAGCCTAGGCCATCTTTATGTAGAGCAACAATTATTTTTTTCAGATTCTCAGAGAGTTCTTTGCCATGAGGTGCCATGTTGAGCTTCCAGTGACCAGTATGAGAGAGTGTGAGAGTGATAACACCAAATTTAACACACCTGCTCCCCATTCACACCCGAGACCTTGTAACACTAATGAGTCACATGACACCAGGGAGGGAAATGGCTAATTTGGCCCAATTTGGACATTTCCACTTAGGGATGTACTCACATTTGTTGCCAATGGTTTAGACATTAATGGCTGTGTGTTAAGTTATTTTGAGGGGGCCACAAATTTACACTGCTATACAGGTTGTACACTCACTACTTTACATTGTAGCAAAGTGTCATTTCTTCAGTGTTGTCACATGAAAAGATATAATAACATATTTACAAAAATGTGAGGGGTGTACTCACTTTTGTGAGATACTGTGTATATATATATATATATATATATATATATATATATATATATATATACAGATGTAAGCTTTGAAATTATTTTGGTTGTTTAAAATTGAATGTCCCTTTAAGTTTCTGGTCTGCATTAACAGAAATTGTAAAGGCTAATATTTTGCAGAAATATTAGTTGAAAAGTGGAGAGAAGTCCAGAGAAGCAATGCAATACTGGGACCTAGCTGAACACATTTGGTTAATAAATTAGAGGGGTACTTGTGTGCAGCCCCCAATCGCCAGCTTGCTCCCGAAAATGCATTACTGCTCTGAGCCTGCATAGTCAGCTATTTAAATTTACTATATAGACAAATATACAGTAATTATAGGATATAGGTATCTAATTGAAACAAATCTATCACAGCGCTCCCGCTAAGCTCTATTGAACTAAAGGTAGCATGCTAATGCTACCGGAGCAGAGTAGGAGCACGCTACATTCAGTTCAAAAGCACAATCAAGCACGCTGTGATTATACACGCCCTCAAAGCGTTTTTGAAAAAGAGGGCATGATCAGAAGAGCCTGGAGAGGAGACCAGATAAGTGCAACTTTGAGGGTTAAGATCACTAAAATCTTTAGATGTCGCTAAGATAATGTTACATAATTCGGCACTATGTGCAGAATTATTTTAAATTATTTTATGCATTTACTGTCCCTTTAATAAGTTATATTTGTATTCCAAAGATTTGATTTTATAACCTGCTATGACTGGTTGGGTGGTAGAGAATTTGATGCAGAAGTTCTTTGCAGGCCACTATTGTTTTTGAAAGATTAAATAATATGACTTCACCATTCAGTGTAGTTCTTGCCAATTTCTAGATTTGAAATACCCCAATATGCTTCCTGAGTATGCTAATAAATTGAATCTGATGAGTAGCTGCAAAAATATTCAGTGTGTTTTCCTTGAGGATTTAGGGAGTTAGAGTAGGTGACATGAATGTAATTTGTGTTAGTATAATTGCTTTTGAAGATTCATTAGCATTACTTCATTACCTTAAAGCTTTTTATTTAAGTAAATACAACTTGTGAAAAATATCAACACCAATAATACATCCTGTGCACTGATTAGAAGAAATATGGTTCTAATTAGGTTACTTTATGGATGTGTTTGTTTATTTCTTCATACTTGATTTTTGTATGTTTTTCCAACTGTGAATCAACAAGCAATAAATATGGATACTTTGTATCAGACATATATGAATGTATCTTATATGCAAAAACTGATTATATAAGCCACCAGGTCAGTTTAGGTCAAGCTAAATATACAAACACAAACTGTTGGGAAAGCCACAGTGACTTTGCTGGCTATAAACAATTTATTTTATGTCTTAGATTAAAGCAGATATAATTCACAGCATTATAAAATATCTACATGCAAAATGATTATTTTAAAGCTTTTTTGTAAGATTTGCAAGCCTAGTCCTGTGGATATTCCTTTTGGACAATCGAATGTTGATAAGAATGAAAATTTGATTATCGAATATTATTTCTGATTTTTGAATGTTACATAATTAGATCAAATATTCACATTCAAAATGTATTTATCAAATACAATTCAGAAGTTCAATAGTTCATGTGGTAGGGAATTTAGTAAATTGATACATTATAGATACAAATATATCAATTCAAATGTTTCTTTTTTTAATATTGTATGATTTGAATATTACATTTAAAGAAAGTAGTAGCAATACTATTTCAAATATATAAATTAGAATTTTTCTAATTAGAATATTGCATAATTCGAATCCAATTATTAGAAAAATTCTTTACTGTTTTAATATTACGTTTAAAGATAGCATTAGAAATACTATTACATTAAACAAATGTTAGAATGTTGTACAAACATTCCAAATTTGAAATGAACGAACAAATGTGTTAAAATTTGTTACATTTTTTAAATGTTGCAAACAATTCGCCCATCCCTACCTAGGACATACCTCTTAAACCCCTCTGGAATTCTTTTTATTTTACATCCTTTGCTGTGTTTAATTAGGGAGAGACATGCTCCTACAAATATCAACCAATCACTGTTCAGCATGTAGGAAATATAAGGGTTCTGCATTCTTCTGACTGCACTATAGCCAATCAGGATTAAACTACAGGAAAATCAGGCAAAATGCCTATGAACGTTTTTTGGCATAATTAAATATTTTTATACTGAATTAATAAAGCAAATAAGTACATACAGTTAGAAATAATTACAACCAGCCATGTGTATATGTATAAAGAATTATTTTATTCTTTCCTTTGTGAACAATATGAACTAATATAAAGTTTCACATTTTGGCCAGTTTAAAAATAAAAAAAAAACAAAAAAAAAACAAACAAACCACAATTTAGAAGAATAAAGAACAAAATGATTTAGCAGATAAGTAAAATATAAAATATGTAAAAATTTAAACATTGGCATACAAATAAAAAACATAATTAATACAATAATATAAAAATACAGCACAGCCAATATGATTATTTTTCACATCATAATTGGCATTAAATCTGACAGCCTAAAATAATAGGCCACCACTAAAATAAAAAATAAAAATAAAACAAAGTAACTTTAAAAAACAAAGTTTATAAATTATATTGTAAGGTATTGCTAGAGTCCGTAAGCCTAATCACTGGGAACATAAAAAAGACATAAAAGATTCCTTTGTGAATGAGGCTTCTTAATCTTTCAAAACTCTTTCGTTCTCTACTATGACCACCCAGACATAAGCATGACCAGTGAGGTATATCGAACGTAACACTGTCAGGCGTATGCACAATAGAAAAAAGTGCATAAATAATATAAGTTACTCCATTTTTTAATGGCGCAACATAGGTTAAATATTTGTTCATTGTAAAAAAGTGTACAACTATTTTTGTTTTCTCTTTGGATGAATGAAAATGAGCCCACAAAAGTTGTGTATATTCAAGTCCAAGCAGCAGTGTTGCATATCCCTTTGTGACATGTTTTCATGTCAATAATACTACAGTTCCTAAAGAAAAAGTCTTTTAAGGCTTTTGATAATTTTAGTTTTGCACACTTAACAGGTAATTCAGTATCATCATACATCAATTACTAAGTCATACTGTTGGTCCTTCTTTCTTCGACCACATTTAGTGATTAAAGCAACGTATAAAGTCAAAAGCATTACCCAGTAACATGCATAGAGTATTGCACCAATAATCAGTACTGTCTGTTCAGATTCGGCAAATGGCTTTTTTGTTTCTTTCCATATCGTGAACATGACACCGCCAAGGAGAATTGTAAACCAAACAGTTATAGGAATTAATCCTATAAAATTCACCACTATTGTTTTTCTTCCTGATGTTCCCCACCCTGCCTTGTTTATTGTTGCTATGGCAAACATCTTTGCTGGCAGAAGACTTGACATGTACAGCACAGAGTAAAAAGACATGAAAACCATGACAATATTTCCTCTGAGAGCGCTGGCAAATGATGACTTTATAAGGCCTACAAACTGCACTGTTAAAAGGAAAAGAAGAATATTCCAGATTCTTCCTCGGTAGAAAAGCTGGATGACAGTGGCAATAAGGAAGAATGGAAAAAATCCAGTGATCACAGCTTCATATGTCATCCATAAATGATGTTTGTGGAACCACATTGAATTGTACAGCCATTCACGGAAATAGGATTTGCTCCAACGTGTTTGTTGATTAAGCCACCTAAGGTATTCAGTAGGAGTCTCAGTAAGGCATTTGGATCTTGCTGTGTATTTGGTTGCATAGCCTAAACTCAAAACTCGATTGGTTAGATGCCTGTCATCTCCAAAACTGCATTGGGAGCCTAAAAATTCTTGGTTGTACCAATCTTCAATGAATTCATGCAGCAATGAATTTCTGTACATTCCGAGAGGTCCACTAATGCACTGCACGCAACCAAAGTAGGATTGGCAAGCTCTTTCGATGTTAAAAGCCATCCAATACCTGACACTACTCAGGAAAGAAATCCAGGAATCATACTTGTTTAAAATCTAAAAAAACAAAAAATAAAAATTAAAGGAAAAATTAATTCAAGCAGTTGAAATAAAACAAATTGTGTTTAAATAGAAACATGTTTGATCTATTTTTTGCACTCTGTTATAACTGTACTTTTCTGCATTTAATTTGATTGCTTCACAATGCAAAAAAAAAAATCTTTAAAAGTATAGCAAATTGGCTACATGGTTGTAATTAAATGTTACAGTGAATAATCTTTGACGAAAAAACAAAACAAAAAATAAAATACATCTACAAAGCAAATTATATATATGAGAAACAATATGGCATTGAGTGGTAGGTCAAAAAGAAAGATCTAACATTGATGCCCTCCGTGGTTATATTTTACATTAATTGGAAAAGCTGTTGCTTGTCTAGTAACAATTCACTTCCTTCTAGTGCTCTGGACAACCATAAATTAGCATTCCGACAGGCTGCTTGTCATCCAAGTGACTACAAGAAGGCAGGACTTTCAAAGGGATGAATTTTACAAAGCTCAGCAGGAAGCACTAGTCCTTTACAAACAAGATTCTTCACAGTATGGCTAAGAAGAGTGAAACATTCTGTAGGGTATCTTGTTTCCAACTTTCTTGCCAAAATCCGTTTATGTATTCCCAATGAAACTTTAAAAAAATAGTTTATATAAAAAGTAATATTCATGATTTCTAAGACTTGAAGGGATACTGAGCCCATTTTTTTTTCCCTTTCATTTATTTATTATTATTTATTATAAAATATTTTACCAGGAAACATACATTGAGATTTCTCAATGTCTTCGTTCTCTTGGTATTTTTAATTAAAAAAGCAGTAATGTAAGCTTACAAGGCGGCCCATTTTTGGTTCAGCACCCTGGATAGTGCTTGCTGATTGGTGGCTGCATTTAGCCACCAATCAGCAAGCACTACCAAGGTGCTGAACCAAAAATGGGCCGGCTCGTAAGCTTTTACATTCCTGCTTTTTTAATTAAAGATACCAAGAGAACAAAGACAAATTGATAATATGAGTAAATTAGAAAGTCGCTTTAAATTGCATGCTCTATATGAATCATGAAAGTAAAAATCTGGGTTCAGTGTCCCTTTAAACATTTCTATTATAATTAGAGAATATATTTACCTGGACATCTCCACCAACTCCTCCAACCATCATGTCTTCCTCCAATACCTTCACCATCTCAACAGATGAAGCGGGATCAAGTACTGTGTCTGAGTCACAGACCTAAATTAAAACACAATATAAAAAAAGGATATTAAAACTTCAGAAATAAGGATATTAAGTGCAAAGGTAACCCACAAATATTCATCATAAAAAGCAATTTTGGTCTTTTTTTCCAGTGGCTCTTTGGGGTAATTATATAGCATTTGTGTGAAGATCTGCAAACTTAAAGGGATATGAAACCCAGAATTTTACTTTCATGATTTATATAGAGCATATCATTTTATAAAACGTTCCAATTTACTACTGTTATCTAATTTGATTTGTTCTCTTGTTATCCTTTGTTGAAAAGAACATCTATGTAGGCTCAGGAGCAACGAAGCACCACTGGGAGCTAGCTGCTGATTGGTGGCTGCACATATATGCCTCTTGTCATTGGTTTAGTTTATGTGTTTAGCTAGCTCCCAGTAGTGCATTGCAGCTCCCTCAACAAAGGGTACCAAGAGAATAAAGCAACATTGATAATATATGTAAATTAGAAGGTTCTTTAAAAACTGTATGCTCTATCTGAAGCATGAAACAATTTTGGTTTTATGTCCCTTTAGTAACTAAACCATATCCACTAAAATTATTGAAATCTGTGTCAGCACACATTGGCACAACATTGCAGTGTTACATTACATTCTGGGACTTGTAGTAATGCAGGGAGACAACAAAATACTTTACATAATCTCTTAGTGTACTACAGATTTAAAGGGACATTATACCATCTCATTCTTGCATTATTGACATTAGCTATATATATACTTGTATTTTACCTCAAATGGGGTTAAAGAGGAAGGAAACATCCTGTTTTGTTGCTGCAAGTCTTGGAGATCCACTGCAAGACACGGCAAGTAAGCCAATCAGCAACTGCCTCCCTAGGAGCTGCAAGACTTGTTTAACCCCTTTGTGGGTTTAACTATGCTTTTCTTTGCTCACAATGCCAAAATGACGTGCTCAGGTGAATTACAGCATTCCATATTGTCATTATGCCCCTTTAATAAGCAGTGACAATGTTTTAATTAGAGGCTTATTCATCAGAACCTGAGGTTTAATTAAAAGAGAAACCAAAAAGTGTCCTATCTTAAAAGGACATAAATCCCAAAATTTTCTTTCATCATTCAGATACAATAAATGTAAAAAAAAGTTTCCAATTTACTTCTATTATCAAATGTGCTTCATTCTCTTGTTATTCTTTGTTAAAGAAATATCAAGATTAAATATCTCAAGCCATTTCAAGAAATTGTGAAAAAACAAATAACTGACTTTCTATTAGAAGTACAGGAAGTCAATAATCCACAGATAACTGACCTACAACTGTCTTTAGCTGAAAAGTCAAATCCGGCTAACTTTAGAGCTAAAGTTCTCATTATTTTCACCTGCTAACATCCTATAGTTAGCACATAAGAAACTAAATTTAGTGAGCCTACAGTGTAAAATATTTAGCAGATAGTTAACTAGGTCAATTTATATTGAGAGATAATTACATATAATGACATTCCTGCCAAACTAAAATGCACATTAGTTAAATATATTACTGTTTCAACTGAGAGCTTTTACTGTGTATGTCATGGAGCATATCTCAATACGCTCTGTGTACCAGCATTTAAATAGTGTGTTTGCTCAGAGAGCTGACTGTGGCACTTACTACACCTGCAATTACTTAACACACATGATAAAAGGCATAAAAAGCTATCTGAACAGACGCAGTGTTTAAAATACTGGTGGTGGAGCATATATAGATATGCTGCATGCCAAGTCACAGTAGAAGTCCTCAATGAAACTGTTATATCTTTCACTAGAAGCATTTTTTTCAATACAAGCGTACTCCAAAAATAAAAATGCACCACTGTGTATTTTTTGGGCCAGAATGTTCTTATAAAATGCAAACACAACGTCTCATTATTTTGTTTAACATATACGCCTAATTTAAAGGGACAGAAAAGTCTAATTGTAATGTGTTTGATAGAGCATGACATTTTAAACAACTTTCTAATTTAGTTCTGTTTTCAATTTTGCTTGGTTCTATTGGTATCCTTTGTTAAAGAGTAATTCTAGTTGAGCTCAGGAGCATGCACGTCTCTTTAGCCCTCTGGCAACAACATTTGCAACAATGTTTATAGCAATGTTATCCATAGTTGCAAACACAGCTGCCATAGAATGGTACAAACACCCCATGACAGAAGAGTTGTAACTATGTATAGCATTGTTTTAACCATTCTTACAAACACTGTGTCTAAGGTCACTTGCACGCCACTGAGCTCACTTAGGATTACTCTTTAACAAAGAATACCAAGAAAGCTAAGAAAAATTGATAATAGAAGTATATTGGAAAGTTGTTTAATATTACATGTTCTTTCTGAATAATTAATTTTTACTTTATTGTGTCTATATTCATAATAACTATAGCTTAGACATACACCCTTCTCCTGCAATTACTTTTTGTTAAACTTTTAAAACAATGTCCATTGAATAGTCTTTTAAGCCAACTATTAAAGGGATACTGAACCCATTTTTTTTTTCTTTCGTGATACAGATAGAGTATGCAATTTTAAGCAACTTTGTAATTTAATTCTATTATCAAATTTTCTTTGTTCTCTTGATATCTTTATTTGAAAAAGAAGGCATCTAAGCTAAGGAGCCAGCAAATTTTTGGTTCAGTACCATGGACAGCATTTGTTTATTGGTGCTGTCCAATCAGCAAGGACAACCCAGGTTGTTCACAAAAATGGGCCGGCATCTTAACTTAAATTCTTGCTTTTCAAATAAACATACCAAGAGAATGAAGAAAATTTGATAATAGGAGTAAATTAGAAAGTTGCTTAAAATTGCATGCCCTATCTGAATCATGAAAGAAGAAATTTGGGTGCAGTGTCCCAATCTGCTAAGAATATGTGAACTTTAAACTGATTTCAAGCAGTGTCAACAACTTCTACCAAGAAAGATAGCTGTGCATTTATATAACATTGTCTTTTAAGAGGCATTCAAATTTTATTTAAATATTTTTCTGCATGAATTTCCACAGCTTTAAAAAAAAAAAAATCAAAGCTTTCCTGTGCTGTACTAAGATCAGCTGTTATGGCAAAAAATAAAATAATAAAAAAAAAGATAATAAAACTTAATCTTTCTCTAAAAATGTGAAACCATGTTTCCTGGACTAATGCCACTAGCCTATACAGGGAATAGAAAATTCACATCTTTAACGTCAAATGTAGAAGCAGTTTTCAGCAGATGTACTCAATGTGCTGGGCCAAGCAGGCTCTCCCAAAAATTCATCCTATACTCCAAAAACCTGTCTGACTCATTATAAAAGAGCAGTCAAGTAGTGTTAGAAGGTAAAATATTACAAGGATTTCTGGGACTCAAAAAGCTTTTCTCATGAGAAAGTAGTTTATTTTTTAGTATGCCACAATTATTTCTTAAGAAAAATCCACTGCAGTTTGTATGCATAATTGTGACAAGCATTCCTAAACACATAGAGGAGATGGTTGGCTTGACGGTGGTACATAAAAAAATGGTAGCAAAACTGTATTTGCAAGGTTTCTTTCAAGTCTGCAGACACTAAGGACTAGATTACAAGTGGAGCAATAAATATCACTTGCACGCTGGTATTACAAGTTAAGTGCAATGTGAATGCGACATCGTGTTTGCATTGCTAGGAATGGCCAAATTTGTCAGTTTGCAGGCATGCAATACTTTAGCGTTCCATTTGAAATCTGGCACTAAATAGGAACAGTTATAAATGAGTGATAAGGTAACAATTTAACTGCATTGATGCCCTTTTGACACCACTCACAAGTATATATGTATAAGAGTTTATCCTATGTGGTCATTTTTTATTATTATGGTTTTTTTTTCCAATCCTGAGCAGCATAGGCCAGTTTTCTGGGTTAAAGGACAAAATATGTTTCATGCCTCTTTCTCTAACTTTTGGTGCCATCATTTTGAAACCTAAGTTGCACTGAAGGTGAGTTGCTGCATATATGCAAACACATGTTAGCACTGGAATGCAGTGAAAGGTAGATTTCATCATTGTGGCACCTATAAGTAGAGGGAAGTAGGGAATAACCACAATAATATGCTTATACAATGCATTTAGTGTTTACTGTCTCTTTAAATGTTACAATAATATTATATTTTCATGTATAGAGAATGATTTCACAAAACATTGTAAGCATTAGGAAAACTTAAGACAGCTACTCACATACAAACAGAATTTACAAACTGATTATAAATACAAGGAATTTGGATAACAGTGTACCTGAATTAAAGTGTTTTTTTCTATATTTTTAAATTAAGTTTATATGCAGAAATATAACCCATCACTATGCATACAATCATTCTAAAAACATGGAAACACAGTGTTCATTCAGCCTTACGTTTTCCATGAATGCCTTGCTCTGCAAGAGTAAAAATAGTATGCTTTCTGTCGCAGCGACGCAGATATTATTATAACCGGGCCAGTTTGAAGTACAACCAACCAACTTTATCTCAGCTGATGTATAAACCTTCACACGTTAAGAGGTCTGCTTTTTAAAATGTATCTACTGTCATCTTTTGCTATAAACCTTTTAGGAATACATCTGGAATAGAGGTGGCAGCATGTCATTTTTCAGGAATGACGTTATGCACTTCCTTCTAGTTTACAGTTATTTCAGTTGCTTTAAACTAAGGAGAAATCTACTTTCAAGACTCAAGCTATGTTTTTAATAGGCTGAATGGCGTACTGTGTTCAAAAGGTACTTGCATATCCTATAACATTCTGCACACATCCTACAAAAGGCCCTTTATTTGGAACATGTTTGCATTGGCGAGCATAGTGTGGTTTATTACCTACCTGTACATAATCCACGCTTCTCCCCAGTGCCTTGAAAGCAGTGTACATTACTTCTCTTTTTCCGTTCCATTTCTGCATGATGCATATATATTTGTTGGAGAGCACCAATTGAGTTACGTGCTGCATACTTTCTTTATGTGACAGTTCTGTTTCATTGGGACCCTTCTCGTGGAAGTTATTTTTCCATATGTAAGTGGCACATTTGTCATTTCCCATAATTTCACTAAATATGTCCATCATATAAATATCATCATCATCATTCCCATCAATAACCATAATGACTTTTATCCCAGGGTACGTTAGCCGTTTCACAGACAGTAAACATTTTCTCAAGTAGTCTGGATCCTCTTGATATGCAGCAATACAAAGAGCAACTGATTTATTCAGTTTAATAGGAGTTTCAAGCGACCTTTTCATTTTTTTGTGTTCCAAAAAGGCAAATAGACTTTGTATTATGAGGTGAAGTGCTAAAATTGCACCATAAAGTCCAAATGAGAAGTAATAATTGTCTGTTTGGATAAACTGGTAACCAACGATATAAGCTGCTGTGATTCCAAGTAGTAGAGAGACTCCAAATAGAGTGGTCCCAATTATTCTTAGGATACATAAAAACCTTTCGCAATGCATCTGTAAGAACAAAAGAAATTGTATTTGTTAATGAATATATCAATATCATAAAAAAAAAATACAAAGAATTTATATACAACAGTCAATTAAATCCCATAGTAGGGTAAAAAATAAAATGCTCTACTTTAGTAAACAAATGCCCTTTTTTACCTTCAGTTTAAACCCTGCAAAGATGTGCGCCTAGCATGATCATCTGTGATCCAAATAAGGATATATACTCATTACTCATGCATTGGCAAATTTGCTTTATCTCGTAAAAATGTATGGATTTGTATATCCAAACTAGGCATGCTATGCGGTTGATTTGTGACCACATAAAGGTACTAGGTCACAGGCCTGCTAGTTTATTAGAAAACATAATTATGTACAATTTGCAGAATTTATATCTTGATCATATACATTGCCCCAAACAGCAAATTAAAATATTTCATTTTGGCAACAATATTGATAAACATGATGTATGTATGTTACATATATTTATTTAATTCATATTATACATATAATATATTAACACTGTAATAAATATAATAAAATATTTATAAAATATTATATTTTTATTGAATTCTGGGATAAACCATTAACTTTCATGTTATACCAATCCATAATCCAATAGTCCAACTCAGTCAGTGTAAAGTGGTGTTGTTTAGGAATACCGGTCCATCTTTCATGGAGTGAGCAATTAATTGCTGCCTGTTACAATGTCCAGCCCCCCCAATCACCATCACTGCCTCTATATAGTACTACCATATATAGAGCTAAACCACAAATGGTACAGAATGCTGGAGCCCAGTTATTAATAAACCTTAAATATTCCCAGAAAGAACACCTGTCATTTGTAACCTATACTAGTTTCCCATTAACTAGCATATTTACTTTGTATGGAATGCTGACCTACCAAACTTAGCATGATCAGAGTTCCAGTTACCTGAGAGAGCTCCATACTCCCTGCTTGCCAACATGACTACAGAAACCTAAATATAAAAAAATCTTGCAATTCCCCAAAATCTAATTATCTATCTCTGGAACCCAAGCTAGCATTAGTTTAGGTTGCACCCAAATGCCAGAATAATGTACAGTTGTAGAGGGCCTTTCTTTGAACATCTTTAAAAAGGAACTAAAACATTTATCTGTATCCAAGTGAATAATGGGAGACCTGCTTTTATCTTATATATCTTGTTTTATACTAAGATGATAGGTGTACTGCAATGTAATGTATATCAGCAATTAAAGAGACAAGAAACCCCAAAAAATTATTTTGTGAATCAGATAGAGCATGGAATTTTAAACAGCTTTCTAATTTACTTCTATTATCAACTTTTCTTTGTTCTTTTGATATCTTTTGTTGAAAAGATCAGGAACTTGCATGTGTCTGGAGCAAACTTTTTACCTCAGTGATTACCTTGTATCTAAGCCTCTGCAGAATATCCCTTATTTCAGTGCTGTTGACAGACTTGCATTTTAGCAAATCAGTGCAGACTAATAATTAATTCCACAGGAGAGAGCACAATGTTATCTTCAACAAAGAATACCAAAAGAACAAAGCAAATTTGATTTTAAAAGTAATTTGGAAAGTTGTTTAAAATTGCAAGCCCTATCTGAATCATGAGGGTTTAATTTTGACTAAACTGTCTATTGAAAGGCTATAATGTACATTGTAATCTAGCAGTATTATTAAAATCTCATGCAACATTTAGGTAACTTTTAAAGATCAGAGATTTTAGATAAATATAATATACATCTAACCTATGTAAATAGTTACTGATTTGGTCTATTTTAAAACCCAAACACTGGAAACAGACTTAGATAGTAGTGTGTTTTGTTAAACTAGACAATATGGGTCCTGGGAAAAGGAAGATAAGTATGTAGGGGCTTTTTATTCCTTTTATTTTATCAGCCAGCTGAACATGTTCTGATTACAGTCATCACATCATGTTTTGGCTCAGAGATGACTTTGGAACCGCCCTGTTACATCATAAATCTGTAAAGTTTCCTTTCCTGGAGAAATGTTTAACAGGTCAAGCTTTGGAGTTCCATTTAAATGTAACAATCCTGATAGCAGGATAAGCTTTGAGATAGCATATTCCAGTCTGAACAGATAGAGCAACTATTTTCCTATGAAATAAATAAAAAAACTATGATTTTACTTATTTGTTTTTCCCTTTTTAACATCACTTGGCACCTCAATATTTATACATATTAAAGAAGATTAAACTAAATTTAGACATATGCTAAACTTAAAGGGACATTAAACACTTTGAGATCGTAATACAAAATGATAAATCACATAAAAGCAAGTCTGCAATATACTTTCATTATTTATTTTGTCCCCTTTTCCTGTAATTCCTTTCTGAAATTTGAGCTGTTTAGTTCCTGTTAGAAATGGAAGCACAGAACACTCTTATATTCCACACAGCCATTGGCTGCACACTCTAGTGACCTATTTATAACTGTCTCTAATTGGCCACAGCAGAGAGTGTAACCTAAGTTACAACATGGCAGCTCTCATTTTTTTATAGACACTAAAACTTAACACTTATTTTATTAATATTTAAACAGCTAATTAAACTTTAAAATATGATCTACATTTTATTTTCAATCTTTTCTATGAATGCATCATTCTATCTTTTATTTTATTTAGTGTTTAATGTTCCTTTAAGTAATGTAACCCCTCAAAGGTTGAAATACAAGGCTGTACAATGTATTGCAGCCCACTTGGGCAGACAGATGGTTAAAATAAACATTAAACAATTGTATGCAAGTGAATTACACAAAACTATTTCATGGTTTTACTGTAGGAGGGAATTTAGAAAGTATCATTTAAACAGCATATTTATTTGTGATTTTAATGAGTTAAAAGGCTGCACTGCCACTGAATTTTACAATACAGTCTTTCAAAGAAAAACTGCAAGCTTGGAAAAGGAAACTTTGCTAAAAAGCCTGATTGATATTACAGAGGCCTCAAGCACACAGAACAGTCTTAACTTATATTGCATCTTTGCAAATCAGTGCAAGGGTCATTACACTTCAATCGGTATGTAACATAAGCTCTTGCATGTCAAATGCTAATGAATCAATGTTGTAATGAGTAATTATAAAGAAAAGAAAGGTGTTTTATTTTGAATGAAATATTGCTGTTAAGTGAAACGCTAATGCTCAAGGTGAATGATCATTTTAAATAGAAAAATGGCCTGAAAAGCAGTTGATAGAAGAAAGACTAACTTAGCTGCATATAAACATCTACTGCAAAATGTCTTGCAGTTTAAACTTGCTATGAATGAAAGTAACCAGTAGAGTAGATAAGTACATTTTAGATATGGCATGGATGTAACTGGAAACCAATGGACCCTGGATAAAGTTCAGCATGCTAACAATATTCACTGTGATCTATCTATCTATCTATCTATCTATCTATCTATCTATCTATCTATCATCTATCTATCTATCATCTATCTATATCTGTCTGTCTATTAATAAATCTATCAATATATCTAATATCTTTCTATCTAATATCTATCTATCCATTAATCAATCAATCAATCAATCTATTGATCTATTAATCTATCAATCTATTTATCTATTAATCAATCAATCTATTAATCAAGCAATCTATCTATCAATCAATCTATTAATCTATCAATCTAATATATATCAATATATCTAATATCTATCTATCTTTCTATCAATTATCTAATATCTGTCTGATCTATATCTAATATCTATCAATCTTTCTATTAATCTATCAATCTATTTAATATCTATATATTTATCTATCTATCTAATTAACATATATCTATACCATATCTATCTATCTATCTATCTATCTATCATCTATCTAATTAACATATATCTATATCTATATCTATCTATCTATCTATCTATCTATCTATCTAATTAACATCTATCTATCTATATATCTATCAATCTATCAATCTATCTATATCTAGGAAATGTATTCAGGAAGCATATTATATTTATATTGGACCCACCATCTTGGATAAGGCTTTCATATTTTGAAGCATCACCAATTGATTGATTTAATTTCTAAAGTACATTTACAGTATTGTAAAATTATATTATTATTTCAGGAAACACAGAATTAACATAAATGCCTCATATGTGGTAAATGTAGGGAAAATGTACTTGATTTTAATATTGTTTGGTGTGAAATAATGTGTAATCAAAGAAACAAGAAAGTCACAATTAAACGTTCATGATTCAGATAGAGAATTCAATTAAAAAAAAAATCCAATGTACTTATTGTATCATATGTGTTTTGTTATTTTATTAACCTTTGTAGAAGAGTAAACCTACATAGGTTCAGGAACATTCATGAAAGTTTAATTGTAACTTTACTATTTATAGCATTGTGTAGGTCTTGGGGCACACAGAGATAAATGTTTTGAAAAGGTAATGTGTTAAATGACTGACATTTCTGTTTCCTCTTCTTATGACCAGAAAAGTAAAGCTATAAACACAAACATTTTATTTTGTCATTCAGACAGAGCATACAATTTTAATCTTTTCCATTTTACTTATGTTATCAAATTTGCTTTGTTTCCATGACAGTGACGTATTTATGTTTTGTGCTGCCCTAGGCCCTCCAGATTCTGCAATCTCCTAACCCCCCTAAATAATATTTGTTGGTCTGGGAGTAATGTGAATTTTTTTTTATGGCATTCCCAAAATAAATGTTTACACACAATCACAGACATACACACACACATACACACACACAGAGTTTTGCATATACACACTCACACAAACATACACACAGACATATATATACGCACACACACAAAGTTTTGCATATACACACCCACACAAACATACACACACACATACACATGTACACATACACACACATACACACAGTTTTGCATATGCACACCCACACAATCATACACACACACACACATACACATGTACACACACACACACACACAGAGTTTTGCATGTACACACCCACACAAACATACACATGTACACATACACACATACACACAGAGTTTTGCATATACACACCCACACAAACATACACACACACACATACACATGTACTCATACACACACACAGAGTTTTGCATATACACACCCACACAAACATACACACACACACACACACACACATACATATGTACACATACACACACACACAGAGTTTTGCATATACACACCCACACAAACATACACACACACACATACATATGTACACATACACACACACACAGAGTTTTGCATATACACACCCACACAAACATACACATACACATGTACAAACACACACATACACACAGAGTTTTGCATATACACACCCACACAAACATACACACACACATGTACAAACACACACATACACACAGAGTTTTGCATATACACACCCACACAAACATACACACACACATACACATACACATGTACACACACACACACACACACATACACATGTACACATACACACACATACACACGTACACATACACATAGAGTTTTGCATATACACACCCACACAAACATACACATACACATGTACACATACACACATACACACAGAGTTTTGCATATACACACCCACACAAACATACACATACACATGTACACATACACACACTTAGAGTTTTGCATATACACACCCACACAAACATACACACACACACACATACACATGTACACACACACACGCATACATACAAACAGAGTTTTGCATATACACACCCACACAAACACACACATACACATCTACACATACACACACAGAGTTTTGCATATACACACCCACACAAACATACACACACACACACACACACACACACACACACATACATATGTACACATACACACACACACAGAGTTTTGCATATACACACCCACACAAACATACACATACACATGTACACACACACACATACACACAGAGTTTTGCATATACACACCCACACAAACATACACACACACATACACATACACATGTACACACAAACACACACATACACATGTACACATACACACACATACACACGTACACATACACATAGAGTTTTGCATATACACACCCACACAAACATACACATACACATGTACACACAGAGTTTTGCATATACACACCCACACAAACATACACATACACATGTACACACAGAGTTTTGCATATACACACCCACACAAACATACACATACACATGTACACATACACACACTTAGAGTTTTGCATATACACACGCACACAAACAAACACATACACATGTACACATACATACACATACACACAAACATAGACACACACACATACACATGTACACACACACACACACACACATACAAACAGAGTTTTGCATATACACACCCACACAAACAAACACACACAGAGTTTTGCATATACACACCTACACAAACAAACACATACACATGTACACATACATACACACAAACATACACACACACACATACACATGTACACACACACACACATACAAACAGAGTTTTGCATATACACACCCACACAAACAAACACACACAGAGTTTTGCATATACACACCTACACAAACAAACACATACACACCCACACAAACATACACACACAGAGTTATGTATACACACACACATATACACACATCTATCTATTGCTGCAATGTACATAAAAAACAAACAAACACAGATTTATTGAAACAATACTTCCCCAAACACATTGATAAGTGCTGAAAGCCAACAGAACTAAAGGCAATAGCTAGCTGAATAAAAGAAACTTTCAGAGCTACATACTTGAAAACAAGAGACATCTTAATGTATCCTTCCTGGTAAAATATTTTATAAATAAATAAGTTCCATTGACAGTCTCTTATTATACCCCATAGAATGTAAGCTCTTTGGGTAAAACCTCCCCTTATATACCTGTATAATACTTCTAAAATAACTATAAGATTCTTACATACATAGCCACAAAAAGTGCTGCAACTTTGTGCCCAATGCAAGTGCTTTGGTTGCCTAGGCCAGAATATGCCCCTGGCCCGTAATATTCTTAGTTGGAGAGATTCCTAGGTAGGAGTTTGGGTCACTACATGGCAGGAAATAGTGCTGCCCGCTAGTGCTCTTGCAAATGGATAACATTCTTGTAAAACTACTGCCATATAGTGCTCTAGATACGTGCACGCTCCTAAGCTTTTGTCCCTGTTTTTCAACAAAAGATACTTAGAGAATGGAGAAAATGTGATAATAGAAGTAAATTAGAAAGTTGTTTAAAATTGCGTGCTCTATCTGAATCATGAAGAAAAAACGTGGGATTCATATAAAACGATCTGGCTTCAAGTGATACTGTTCAGTCTGTATTTATAGCATGAGGTAATCTGCCTTACATCAATGGTCTTTGTACAAGGTCAAGACAGCATTGAATAGGAAGGAATGGATTCGTTTAAAGAAATCAACTTAAACTGATTAGCCACAAGAGCGTCTCATGTTTGATCAGTTCTGCGTTGTATTGGAGAATTATATCATGACTGTTGTGATCCCATGGAAAACTTTGCTGCCAGTTTTTTATAGAAAACTGAAAGTAGAATTTAAGAATAAAAAAAATAAAAAATAAAAGTTGAACACATCTCATAAGCCAGTAAAAACAGGCATATGTATGTAGCCACCAATAACCAGCTAGATCCCAGTAGTGTGATGCTGTACCTAAGCTTACCTAGCTTTGATTTTCATTCAAGAATAAAAAAAGAACAAAGTAAATTTGGTAACAGGAGTGAATTGAAAAGTTTCCTACAATGAAATGCTCTGTTTAAACCATGTCCCTTAAAGCTCTAATACAAAGAAGTGGTTGCCTTATAGACAGAGATGTTACGCAAAGTACTTCAAAGAGTAAATATCTCTGGTGGCTAAATATCTCTTTTTGTGTGTGGTACTTGATCACTTACAGACTCTTCTTTGCCTAGAACATGATACAAAGTAGTCCACCTTCCCCCGTGGTTTTATTTAACAATACACAATGTTATGGAGAAAATGCCTTGGGGGCAAAGAAAATGTATGTGATTGTGGGGTAAACATTACGATGTCAAGCAGAAGGATGTGTATACAAGTCTTCATTTATCTTTAGTTATAGTCTTAAACACAACTCAATTTAAGGTATCATTATCAACCCCCTGCTGGTGCAAGTGACCTCTGTGTCTCAGTAAAAGGATATATCATAATAGATTTTAAGGGAATTGGTTTACTACTGTTAAAGAAAAAAATCTAAAAATTGTTTTGAGAGCGGAAATCACTTTCTTGGTATCTTATCAATAACTTTTGATTCAGACGATATTGTAATAGAAATACAGTGGCCTTTTATGCGTATCAAAATGCATAGCTAACACGTGTCAACATAATATGTATCAAATGTCATAAAAAGCCAATGAGAACACAAAGAACAGAAACAGATGGAGGTCATGTGATGCTCTCTGAAGTTCTTGCTCAGCTGAGACATGTAATTTTGTTTAGGCATAAGTGATTGCAGCTGGTTAGACCACCAAACATTTCAAGGTTATAGAATACTCAGTACCTAAATATACATAACCTTCTTATGTCCATTAAAATATCTGTGATTTAAAAATGAACTTGTGTGGATTTGAAAGCCCCAATCTTCAAATTTGTTCGTGTTTTCCCCACACTTTCTAGGAACAACATGATGATAAGTATGAGTCTTCCATAAGAGGTACTTGGGGAAAGTTTTTCATTATGGTAAAGCTTCCCAAATTCACACAGCCATGGAGCCACCGCTCTTAGAATTTTGATTTTTCCACAGAACATGGAGCATTATTCTACATATATCTATGTACAAATACCTTTTACAAGCTCCTAATAAAATGAGTTGCTGACCTAAATTTTAAATAAATGTGCCAACCCTGGCATTATGGTTTAGTGAGTTTTAGATATTCCTAAATATCAATGATATCAATAAGGGTATCTGGTATTTATTGTACTTAGATTATCTATAGTTTTTGCAATACTTTTTTTTAACCTAAAGTAAGGTAAATCTATATAATAATAATAATAATAATAATAATAATAATAATAATAATTAAAAAAGTTAAAATACTGAGCAAATATATTTTATTTTATTTTTTTTTAAAAAAACAAACCCCCCACAAATGCAGAACAAAAAAGGTTCACCTATTTTGTCTCTTGAAAACATGTTAGAAAATAAAATTGATATTTGGCAATAAGAACAACTAAACAAATGTAAATACTTAGTGCATATTATAAGGTTAACAAATTGCAATGGGGTTACAGTGTTCTGGAAAGAAATTGTAAGATTTATCCAGTATTGCTATAATAATAAAATAATGTTTTCAATTACTTTATGGTTGAACATGGACACTGCCCACAAGAACAATGAGTAATGGATGCAGAGTATTGCCAAAGTAAAGGCAAATTAAAGTATCAACATTTGTAATTATATTAGTATAGGTTTGTTTCATTCTTCATTGTAAAGAGGAATATGCACATTACTACTGGTGTCTGGGGTAGGTAAGTCATATGAAGTGAAGGCATAGATAGAACCTTATAAATTTAACTACTTAATTCAGAACAAACATATATCTTTAAATAATTGGGGATTCGTTTGGAGATATTTGTAAATAATCTAAGCTCATTCATCACATGTTTTATTAGGTCCAGTCACATTCCTAAACTTTTGTCATTGATGCAATTTGATTAATCCCTCCTGAGTAAATGGACACTAAAGAAGGAAAAAATACACAAGCATGTGCTATTCATAGAGCTCCTGTGTAGATAGCGAAGGAGGTGTGGGTGATGTGCTCAAAGTATAGGAAAATACACTAGGATGGACCCATGGAAAATGTGTTCTTCCTCCTCCATCAAGAGATAGCAGTTTTCCTACACCATTGTTCCTACTAGGATAAAGGACCAGCTTATCTTACTGCTGTCATCACCACTCTGAAACACCACACAGACACCTCTACTATCTCAAAACCAGCCTTCTATTCCTGCCTACAAAATCCAGCCAATCGCAGAAAAGGGTGTTATTGCATCACTCAAGGAGGACTTCACCTAGGTGACGTCAAAGGTATTCCCCACTGATCACGTGAACGCTCAGTACAAGAGGCAGCTTCATTACTTTCAGAGCTTGCTGCACAGAATCAGAGCCAAGACCTAATACACTGGTTTCTCTGTAAAAGCTGCATTTTATGATCATAAACTCAGCTCTCTCCTGACTTCACTGCTCATGATTTGAAGAAAAAAAAACTGTCGATTTTAGGAGAATGTTAAACTCCCTAAAGCAAAATTAATGCCATCAGTGATGCATAAATATTCCCTTTGAACAAAAATTGAAAATGTAAAAACACTGTATCATTCACAAAACACGTGTTTTTCTCACTGACTGCTTTGTCACAATGTTTTAATTTACATACATTTGCCAGAAAACTTTATATCCACTAAACTACTTCCAGACTAATTCTGTTATGTCTCTAAAACAGGGAGGGACCTTTTTAATATATTATAACGTTTTATATTCTGATTATCTGCCAGCAACCTCACCCTTAACTTCATTTACTAAACTCATTGCTTAGGATACAGAAACCATGTAACTATGATTCTGCCACGTTTGCTTTTAGTTGCATTAGGATGCTGATGATACCAGCATCCAGTTAGTT